>NC_064643.1:45987500-46612500 GCF_023864345.2 Schistocerca serialis cubense
ATGCACTATTCGTTCCTTAGTGCAACGCTCGCTCCCTCACATTCACGAATTAACACAGAAATTGTGTCGCTATGAAATACTATGGGTTTAATGACTTCTCATTCTAAATCGAGTAAGGTTTTTATGGAATTGACAGGATTTAGTTTTGGAATTCGAGTATCTCCTTTCCGATGCACTATTCGTTCCTTATTGCAACGCTCGCTCCCTCACATTGACGAATTAACACAGAAATTGTTTCGCTATGAAATACTATGGGTTCTATGACTACTCCTTCTAAATCGAGTAACGTTTCTATGGAAACGACAGGATTTAGTTTTGGGATACGAGTATCTCCTTTCAGATGCACCATTCGTTCCTTATGGCAACCCTCGCTCCCTCACATTGACGAATTAACACAGAATTCGTGTCGCTATGAAATACTACGGGTTTCATGACTTCTCTTTCTAAATCGAGTAAAGTTTTTATGGAAACGACAGGATTTAGTTTTGGAATTCGAGTAACTCCTTTCCGATGCACAATTTGTTCCTTACTGCAACGCTCGCTCCCTCACATTGACGAATTAACACAGAAATTATGTCGCTATGAAATACTATAGGTTTCATGAGTTCTCGTTCTAAATCGAGTAAAGTTTTTATGGAAACGACAGGATTTAGTTTTGGAATTCGAGTATCTCCTTTCCGATGCACTATTCGTTCCTTACTGCAACGCTCGCTCCCTCACATTGACGAAATAACACAGAAATTGTGTCGCTATGAAAAACTATGGGTTTCATGACTACTCCTTCAAAATCGAGTAACGTTTCTATGGAAACGACAGGATTTAGTTTTGGGACACGAGTATCTCCTTTCAGATGCACCATTCGTTCCTTACTGCAACCCTCGCTCCCTCACATTAACGAATTAATACAGAAATTGTGTCGCTACGAAATACTATGGGTTTCATGACTTCACATTCTAAATCGAGTAAAGTTTTTATGGAAACGACAGGATTTAGTTTTGGAATTCGAGTATCTCCTTTCCGATGCACTACTCGTTCCTTACTGCAACCCTCGCTCCCTCACATTGACGAATTAACACAGAAAATGTATCGCTATGAAATATTATGGGTTTCATGACTTCTCATTCTAAATGGAGTAAAGTTTTAATGGAAACGACAGTATTTAGTTTTGGAATTCGAGTATCTCCTTTTCGATACACTATTCGTTCCTTACTGCAACGCTCGCTCCCTCACATTGACGAATTAACACAGAAATTGTGTCGCTATGAAATACTATGGGTTTCATGACTTCTCATTCAAAATCGAGTAAAGTTTTATGGATACGACAGAATTTAGTTTTGGAATTCGAGTATCTCCTTTCCGATGCACTGTTCGTTCTTTACTGCAACGCTCGCTCCCTCACATTGACGAATTAACACAGAAATTGTGTCGCTATGAAATACTATGGGTTTCATGACTTCTCATTCTAAATCGAGTAAAGTTTTAATGGAAACGACAAAATTTAGTGTTGGAATTCGAGTATTTCCTTTCCGATGCACTATTCGTTCCTTACTGCAACGCTCGCTCCCTCACATTCACGAATAAACACAGAAAGTGTGTCGCTATGAAATGCTATAGGTTTCATGACTTCTCATTCTAAATCGAGTAAAGTTTTTATGGAAACGACACCATTTAGTTTTGGAATTCCAGTATGTCCTTTCCGATGCACTATTCGTTCTTTACTGTAACGCTCGCTCCCCCACACTGACGAATTAACACAGAAATTGTGTCGCTATAAAATACTATGGGTTACATGACTTCTCATTCTAAATCGAGTAAAGTTTTTATGGAAACGAAAGGATTTAGTTTTGGAATTCGAGTATCTCCTTTCCGATGCACTATTCGTTCCTTACTGCAACGCTCGCTCCCTCACATTGACGAATTAACACAGAAATTGTGTCGCTATGAAATACTATGGGATCTATGACTACTCCTTCTAAATCGAGTAACGTTTCTATGGAAACGACAGAATTTAGTTTTGGGATACGAGTATCTCCTTTCAGATGCACCATTCGTTCCTTACTGCAACCCTCGCTCCCTCACATTGACGAATTAACACAGAAAATGTATCGCTATGAAATACTATGGGTTTCATGACTTCTCATTCTAAATCGAGTAAAGTTTTAATGGAAACGACAGGATTTAGTTTTTGAATTCGAGTATCTGCTTTTCGATACACTATTCGTTCCTTACTGCAACGCTCGCTCCCTCACATTGACGAATTAACACAGAAATTGTGTCGCTATGAAATACTATGGGTTTCATGACTTCTCATTCTAAATCGAGTAAAGTTTTATGGATACGACAGGATTTAGTTTTGGAATTCGAATATCTCCTTTCCGATGCACTGTTCGTTCCTTACTGCAACGCTCGCTCCCTCACATTGACGAATTAACACAGAAATTGTGTCGCTATGAAATACTATGGGTTCTATGACTACTCCTTCTAAATCGAGTAACGTTTCTATGGAAACGACAGGATTTAGTTTTGGGATACGAGTATCTCCCTTCAGATGCACCATTCGTTCCTTATGGCAACCCTCGCTCCCTCACATTGACGAATTAACACAGAATTCGTGTCGCTATGAAATACTATGGGTTTCATGACTTCTCATTCTAAATCGAGTAAGGTTTTTATGGAAACGACAGGATTTAGTTTTGGAATTCGAGTAACTCCTTTCCGATGCACTATTCGTTCCTTACTGCAACGCTCGCTCTCTCACATTGACGAATTAACACAGAAATTGTGTCGCTATGAAATACTATAGGTTTCATGAATTCTCATTCTAAATCGAGTAAAGTTTTTATGGAAACGACAGGATTTAGTTTTGGAATTCGAGTATGTCCTTTCCGATGCACTATTCGTTCTTTACTGTAACGCTCGCTCCCTCACACTGACGGATTAACACAGAAATTGTGTCGCTATGAAATACTATCGGTAACATGTCTTCTCATTCTAAATCGAGTAATGTTTTTATGGAAACGAAAGGATTTAGTTTTGGAATTCGAGTATCTCCTTTCCGATGCACTATTCGTTCCTTACTGCAACGCTCGCTCCCTCACATTGACGAATTAACACAGAAATTGTGTCGCTATGAAATACTATGGGATCTATGACTACTCCTTCTAAATCGAGTAACGTTTCTATGGAAACGACAGAATTTAGTTTTGGGATACGAGTATCTCCTTTCAGATGCACCATTCGTTCCTTACTGCAACCCTTGCTCCCTCACATTGACGAATTAACACATAGAATAAATCGCTATGAAATACTATGGGTTTCATGACTTCTCATTTTAAATCGAGTAAAGTTTAAATGGAAACGACAGGATTTAGTTTTTGAATTCAGGTATCTCCTTTTCAAAACACTATTCGTTCCTTACTGCAACGCTCGCTCCCTCACATTGACGAATTAACACAGAAATTGTGTCGCTATGAAATACTATGGGTTTCATGACTTCTCATTCTAAATCGAGTAAAGTTTTATGGATACGACAGGATTTAGTTTTGGAATTCGAGTATCTCCTTTCCGATGCACTGTTCGTTCCTTACTGCAACGCTCGTTCCCTCACATTGACGAATTAACACAGAAATTGTGTCGCTATGAAATACTATGGGTTCTATGACTACTCCTTCTAAATCGAGTAACGTTTCTATGGAAACGACAGGATTTAGTTTTGGGATACGAGTATCTCCTTTCAGATGCACCATTCGTTCCTTATGGCATCCCTCGCTCCCTCACATTGACGAATTAACACAGAATTCGTGTCGCTATGAAATACTATGGGTTTCATGACTTCTCATTCTAAATCGAGTAATGTTTTTATGGAAACGACAGGATTTAGTTTTGGAATTCGAGTAACTCCTTTCCGATGCACTATTCGTTCCTTACTGCAACGCTCGCTCCCTCACATTGACGAATTAACACAGAAATTGTGTCGCTATGAAATACTATGGGTTTCATGACTTCTCATTCTAAATCGAGTAAAGTTTTTATGGAAACGACAGGATTTAGTTTTGGAATTCGAGTATGTCCTTTCCGATGCACTATTCGTTCTTTACTGTAACGCTCGCTCCCTCACACTGACGGATTAACACAGAAATTGTGTCGCTATGAAATACTATGGGTTTCATGTCTTCTCATTCTAAATCGAGTAAAGTTTTTATGGAAACGAAAGGATTTAGTTTTGGAATTTGAGTATCTCCTTTCCGATGCACTTTTCGTTCTTTACTGCAACGCTCGCTCCCTCACATTGACGAATTAACACAGAAATTGTGTCGCTATGAAATACTATGGGATCTATGACTACTCCTTCTAAATCGAGTAACGTTTCTGTGGAAACGACAGGATTTAGTTTTGGAATTCGAGTATCTCCTTTCCGATGCACTATTCGTTCCTTACTGCAACGCTCGTTCCCTCACATTGACGAATTAACACAGAAATTGTGTCGCTATGAAACACTATGGGTTTCATGACTTCTCATTCTAAATCGAGTAAAGATTTTATGGAAAGGAAAGGATTTAGTTTTGGAATTCTAGTATCTTCTTTCCGATGCACTATTCGTTCCTTACTGCAACGCTCGCTCCCTCACATTGACGAATTAACACAGAAATTGTGTCGCTATGAAATGCTATGTGTTCAATGACTTCTCCTTCTAAATCGAGTAACGTTACTATGGAAACGACAGGATTTAGTTTTGGGATAGGAGTATTTCGTTACAGATGCACCATTCGTTCCTTATGGCAACCCTCGCTCCCTCACATTGACGAATTAACACAGAATTCGTGTCGCTATGAAATACTATGGGTTTCATGACTCCTCATTCTAAATCGAGTAAAGTTTTTATGGAAACGACAGGATTTAGTTTTGGAATTCGAGTATGTCCTTTCCGATGCACTATTCGTTCTTTACTGTAACGCTCGCTCCCTCACACTGACGGATTAACACAGAAATTGTGTCGCTATGAAATACTATGGGTTTCATGTCTTCTCATTCTAAATCGAGTAATATTTTTATGGAAACGACAGGATTTAGTTTTGGGATACGAGTATCTCCTTTCAGATGCACCATTCGTTCCTTACTGCAACCCTCGCTCCCTCACATTGACGAATTAACACAGAAAATGTATCGCTATGAAATACTATGGGTTTCATGACTTCTCATTCTAAATCGAGTAAAGTTTTAATGGAAACGACAGGATTTAGTTTTGGAATTCGAGTATCTCCTTTTCGATACACTATTCGTTCCTTACTGCAACGCTCGCTCCCTCACATTGACGAATTAACACAGAAATTGTGTCGCTATGAAATACTATGGGTTTCATGACTTCTCATTCTAAATCGAGTAAAGTTTTTATGAATACGACAGGATTTAGTTTTGGATTTCGAGTATCTCCTTTCCGATGCACAGTTCGTTCCTTACTGCAACGCTCGCTCCCTCACATTGACGAATTAACACAGAAATTGTGTCGCTATGAAATACTATGGGTTCTATGACTACTCCTTCTAAATCGAGTAACGTTTCTATGGAAACGACAGGATTTAGTTTTGGGATACGAGTATCTCCTTTCGGATGCACCATTCGTTCCTTATGGCAACCCTCGCTCCCTCACATTGACGAATTAACACAGAATTCGTGTCGCTATGAAATACTATGGGTTTCATGACTTCTCATTCTAAATCGAGTAAAGTTTTTATCAAAACGACAGGATTTAGTTTTGGAATTCGAGTAACTCCTTTCCGATGCACTATTTGTTCCTTACTGCAACGCTCGCTCCCTCACATTGACGAATTAACACAGAAATTGTGTCGCTATGAAATACAATAGGTTTCATGACTTCTCATTCTAAATCGAGTAAAGTTATTATGGAAACGACAGGATTTAGTTTTGGAATTCGAGTATCTTCTTTCCGATGCACTATTCGTTCCTTACTGCAACGCTCGCTCCCTCACATTGACGAATTAACACAGAAATTGTGTCGCTATGAAATACTATGCGTTCTATGACTACTCCTTCTAAATCGAGTAACGTTTCTATGGAAACGACAGGATTTAGTTTTGGGATACGAGTATCTCCTTTCAGATGCACCATTCGTTCCTTACTGCAACCCTCGCTCCCTCACATTGACGAATTAACACAGAAATTGTGTCGCTATGAAATACTATGGGTTTCATGACTTCTCATTCTAAATGGAGTAAAGTTTTTATGGAAACGACAGTATTTAGTGTAGGAATTCGAGTATCTCCTTTCCGATGCACTATTCGTTCCTTACTGCAACGCTCGCTCCCTCACATTGACGAATTAACACAGAAATTGTGTCGCAATGAAATACTATGGGTTCTATGACTACCCCTTCTAAATCGAGTAACTTTTCTATGGAAATGACAGGATTTAGTTTTGGGATACGAGTATCTCCTTTCAGATGCACCATTCGTTCCTTACAGCAACCCTCGCTCCCTCACATTGACGAATTAACACAGAAATTGTGTCGCTATGAAATACTACGGGTTTCATGACTTCTCATTCTAAATCGAGTAAAGTTTTAATGGAAACGACAAGATTTAGTTTTGGAATTCGAGTATCTCCTTTCCGATGCACTATTCATTCCTTACTGCAACGCACGCTCCCTCACATTCACGAATTAACACAGAAATTCTGTCGCTATGAAATACTATAGGTTTCATGACTTCTCATTCTAAATCGAGTAAAGTTTTTATGGAATTGACAGAATTTAGTTTTGGAATTCGAGTATCTCCTTTCCGATGCACTATTCGTTTCTTACTGCAACGCTCGCTCCCTCACATTGACGAATTAACACAGAGATTGTGTCGCTATGAAATACTATGCGTTTCATGACTTCTCATTCTAAATCGAGTAAAGTTTTTATGGAAAAGACAGAATTTAGTTTTGGAATTCGAGTATCTCCTTTCCGATGCACTATTCGTTCCTTACTGCAACGCTCGCTCCCTCACATTGACGAGTTAACGCAGAAATTGTGTCGCTTTGAAATACTATGGGATCTATGACTACTCCTTCTAAATCGAGTAACGTTTCTATGGAAACGACAGGATTTAGTTTTGGGATACGAGTATCTCGTTTCAGATGCACCATTTGTTCCTTACTGCAACCCTCGCTCCCTCACATTGACGAATTAACACAGAAAATGTATCGCTATGGAATACTATGGGTTTCATGACTTCTCATTCTAAATCGAGTAAAGTTTTAATGGAAACGACAGGATTTAGCTTTGGAATTCGAGTATCTCCTTTTCGATACACTATTCGTACCTTACTGCAACGCTCGCTCCCTCACATTGAAGAATTAACACAGAAATTGTGTTGCTATGAAATACTATGGGTTTCATGACTTCTCATTCTAAATCGAGTAAAGTTTTTATGGATACGACAGGATTTAGTTTTGGAATTCGAGCATCTCCTTTCCGATCCACTGTTTGTTCCTTACTGCAACGCTCGCTCCCTCACATTGACGAATTAACATAGAAATTGTGTCGCTATGAAATACTATGGGTTCTATGACTACTTCATCTAAATCGAGTAACGTTTCTATGGAAACGACAGGATTTAGTTTTGGGATACGAGTATCTCCTTTCGGATGCACCATTCGTTCCTTATGGCAACCCGCACTCCCTCACAATGACGAATTAACACAGAATTCGTGTCGCTATGAAATACTATGGGTTTCATGACTTCTCATTCCAAATCGAGTAAAGTTTTTATGGAAACGACGGGATTTAGTTTTGGAATTCGAGTAACTCCTTTCCGATGCACTATTTGTTCCTTACTGCAACGCTCGCTCCCTCACATTGACGAATTAACACAGAAATTGTGTCGCTATAAAATACTATGGGTTCCATGACTACTCCTTCTAAATCGAGTAACGTTTCTATGGAAACGACAGGATTTAGTTTTGGGATACGAGTATCTCCTTTGAGATGCACCATTCTTTCCTCACTGCAACCCTCGCTCCCTCACATTGACGAATTAACACAGAAATTGTGTCGCTATGAAATACTATGGGTTTCATGACTTCTCATTCTAAATCGAGTAAAGTTTTTATGGAATTGACAGGATGTAGTTTTGGAATTCGAGTATCTCCTTTCCGATGCTCTATTCGTTCCTTACTGCAACGATCGCTCCCTCACATTGACGAATTAACACAGAAATTGTGTCGCAATGAAATACTATGGGTTCTATGACTACTCCTTCTAAATCGAGTAACGTTTCTATGGAAACGACAGTATTTAGTTTTGGGATACGAGTATCCCCTTTCAGATGCACCATTCGTTCCTTACTGCAACCCTCGCTCCCTCACATTGACGAATTAACACAGAGATTGTGTCGCTATGAAATACTATAGGTTTCATGACTTCTCATTCTAAATCGAGTAAAGTTTTTATGGATAAGACAGAATTTAGTTTTGTAATTCGAGTATGTCCTTTCCGATGCACTATTCGTTCCTCACTGCAACGCTCGCTCCCTCACATTGACGAATTAACACAGAAATTGTGTCGCTATGATATCCTATAGGTTTCATGACTTCTCATTCTAAATCGAGTAAAGTTTTTATGGAAACGACAGGATTTAGTTTTGGAATTCGAGTATGTCCTTTCCGATGCACTATTCGTTCTTTACTCCAACGCTCGCTTCCTCACACTGACGAATTACCACAGAAATTGTGTCGCTATGAAATACTATGGGTTTCATGACTTCTCATTCTAAATCGAGTAAAGTTTTTATGGATACGAAAGGATTTAGTTTTGGAATTCGAGTTTCTCCTCTCCGAAGCACAATTCGTTCCTTACTGCAACGCTCGCTCCCTCACATTGACGAATTAACACAGAAATTGTGTCGCTATGAAATACCATGTGTTACATGACTTCTCATTCTAAATCGAGTAAAGTTTTTATGGAAGCGACAGGATTTAGTTGTGGGATACGAGTATCTCCTTTCAGATGCACCATTCGTTCCTTACTGCAACCCTCGCTCCCTCACATTGACGAATTAACACAGAAATTGTGTCGCTATGATATACTATGGGTTTCATGACTTCTCATTCTAAATCGAGTAAAGGTTTTGTGGAAACGACAGGATTTAGTTTTGGAATTCGAGTATGTCCTTTCCGATGCACTATTCGTTCCTTACTGCAACGCTCGCTCCCTCACATTGACGAATTGACACAGAAATGTGTATCGCTATGAAATACTATGGGTTTCATGACTTTTCATTCTAAATCGAGTAAAGTTTTTCTGGTAACGAAAGGATTTAGTTTTGGAATTCGAGTATCTCCTCTCCGATGCACTATTCGTTCCTTACTGCAACCCTCGCTCCCTCACATTGACGAATTAACACAGAAATTGTGTCGCTATGAAATACTATGTGTTTCATGACTTCTCATTCTAAATCGAGTAAAGTTTTTATGGAAACGACAGGATTTAGTTTTGGAATTCGAGTATCTCCTTTCCGATGCACTACTCGTTCCTTACTGCAACCCTCGCTCCCTCACATTGACGAATTAACACAGAAAATGTATCGCTATGAAATATTATGGGTTTCATGACTACTCATTCTAAATCGAGTAAAGTTTTAATGGAAACGACAGGATTTAGTTTTGGAATTCGAGTATCTCCTTTTCGATACACTATTCGTTCCTTACTGCAACGCTCGCTCCCTCACATTGACGAATTAACACAGAAATTGTGTCGCTATGAAATACTATGGGTTTCATGACTTCTCATTCTAAATCGAGTAAAGTTTTATGGATACGACAGAATTTAGTTTTGGAATTCGAGTATCTCCTTTCCGATGCACTGTTCGTTCCTTACTGCAACGCTCGCTCCCTCACATTGACGAATTAACACAGAAATTGTGTCGCTATGAAATACTATGGGTTTCATGACTTCTCATTCTAAATCGAGTAAAGTTTTAATGGAAACGACAAGATTTAGTGTTGGAATTCGAGTATTTCCTTTCCGATGCACTATTCGTTCCTATCTGCAACGCTCGCTCCCTCACATTCACGAATAAACACAGAAAGTGTGACGCTATGAAATACTATAGGTTTCATGACTTCTCATTCTAAATCGAGTAAAGTTTTTATGGAAACGACACCATTTAGTTTTGGAATTCCAGTATGTCCTTTCCGATGCACTATTCGTTCTTTACTGTAACGCTCGCTCCCCCACACTGACGAATTAACACAGAAATTGTGTCGCTATAAAATACTATGGGTTACATGACTTCTCATTCTAAATCGAGTAAAGTTTTTATGGAAACGAAAGGATTTAGTTTTGGAATTCGAGTATCTCCTTTCCGATGCACTATTCGTTCCTTGCTGCAACGCTCGCTCCCTCACATTGACGAATTAACACAGAAATTGTGTCGCTATGAAATACTATGGGATCTATGACTACTCCTTCTAAATCGAGTAACGTTTCTATGGAAACGACAGAATTTAGTTTTGGGATACGAGTATCTCCTTTCAGATGCACCATTCGTTCCTTACTGCAACCCTCGCTCCCTCACATTGACGAATTAACACAGAAAATGTATCGCTATGAAATACTATGGGTTTCATGACTTCTCATTCTAAATCGAGTAAAGTTTTAATGGAAACGACAGGATTTAGTTTTTGAATTCGAGTATCTGCTTTTCGATACACTATTCGTTCCTTACTGCAACGCTCGCTCCCTCACATTGACGAATTAACACAGAAATTGTGTCGCTATGAAATACTATGGGTTTCAAGACTTCTCATTCTAAATCGAGTAAAGTTTTATGGATACGACAGGATTTAGTTTTGGAATTCGAATATCTCCTTTCCGATGCACTGTTCGTTCCTTACTGCAACGCTCGCTCCCTCACATTGACGAATTAACACAGAAATTGTGTCGCTATGAAATACTATGGGTTCTATGACTACTCCTTCTAAATCGAGTAACGTTTCTATGGAAACGACAGGATTTAGTTTTGGGATACGAGTATCTCCCTTCAGATGCACCATTCGTTCCTTATGGCAACCCTCGCTCCCTCACATTGACGAATTAACACAGAATTCGTGTCGCTATGAAATACTATGGGTTTCATGACTTCTCATTCTAAATCGAGTAAGGTTTTTATGGAAACGACAGGATTTAGTTTTGGAATTCGAGTAACTCCTTTCCGATGCACTATTCGTTCCTTACTGCAACGCTCGCTCCCTCACATTGACGAATTAACACAGAAATTGTGTCGCTATGAAATACTATAGGTTTCATGAATTCTCATTCTAAATCGAGTAAAGTTTTTATGGAAACGACAGGATTTAGTTTTGGAATTCGAGTATGTCCTTTCCGATGCACTATTCGTTCTTTACTGTAACGCTCGCTCCCTCACACTGACGGATTAACACAGAAATTGTGTCGCTATGAAATACTATCGGTAACATGTCTTCTCATTCTAAATCGAGTAATGTTTTTATGGAAACGACAGGATTTAGTTTTGGAATTCGAGTAACTCCTTTCCGATGCACTATTCGTTCCTTACTGCAACGCTCGCTCCCTCACATTGACGAATTAACACAGAAATTGTGTCGCTATGAAATACTATGGGTTTCATGACTTCTCATTCTAAATCGAGTAAAGTTTTTATGGAAACGACAGGATTTAGTTTTGGAATTCGAGTATGTCCTTTCCGATGCACTATTCGTTCTTTACTGTAACGCTCGCTCCCTCACACTGACGGATTAACACAGAAATTGTGTCGCTATGAAATACTATGGGTTTCATGTCTTCTCATTCTAAATCGAGTAAAGTTTTTATGGAAACGAAAGGATTTAGTTTTGGAATTCGAGTATCTCCTTTCCGATGCACTTTTCGTTCTTTACTGCAACGCTCGCTCCCTCACATTGACGAATTAACACAGAAATTGTGTCGCTATGAAATACTATGGGATCTATGACTACTCCTTCTAAATCGAGTAACGTTTCTATGGAAACGACAGGATTTAGTTTTGGAATTCGAGTATCTCCTTTCCGATGCACTATTCGTTCCTTACTGCAACGCTCGTTCCCTCACATTGACGAATTAACACAGAAATTGTGTCGCTATGAAATACTATGGGTTTCATGACTTCTCATTCTAAATCGAGTAAAGATTTTATGGAAAGGAAAGGATTTAGTTTTGGAATTCTAGTATCTCCTTTCCGATGCACTATTCGTTCCTTACTGCAACGCTCGCTCCCTCACATTGACGAATTAACACAGAAATTGTGTCGCTATGAAATGCTATGTGTTCAATGACTTCTCCTTCTAAATCGAGTAACGTTACTATGGAAACGACAGGATTTAGTTTTGGGATAGGAGTATTTCGTTACAGATGCACCATTCGTTCCTTATGGCAACCCTCGCTCCCTCACATTGACGAATTAACACAGAATTCGTGTCGCTATGAAATACTATGGGTTTCATGACTCCTCATTCTAAATCGAGTAAAGTTTTTATGGAAACGACAGGATTTAGTTTTGGAATTCGAGTATGTCCTTTCCGATGCACTATTCGTTCTTTACTGTAACGCTCGCTCCCTCACACTGACGGATTAACACAGAAATTGTGTCGCTATGAAATACTATGAGTTTCATGTCTTCTCATTCTAAATCGAGTAATATTTTTATGGAAACGACAGGATTTAGTTTTGGGATACGAGTATCTCCTTTCAGATGCACCATTCGTTCCTTACTGCAACCCTCGCTCCCTCACATTGACGAATTAACACAGAAAATGTATCGCTATGAAATACTATGGGTTTCATGACTTCTCATTCTAAATCGAGTAAAGTTTTAATGGAAACGACAGGATTTAGTTTTGGAATTCGAGTATCTCCTTTTCGATACACTATTCGTTCCTTACTGCAACGCTCGCTCCCTCACATTGACGAATTAACACAGAAATTGTGTCGCAATGAAATACTATGGGTTCTATGACTACTCCTTCTAAATCGAGTAACTTTTCTATGGAAATGACAGGATTTAGTTTTGGGATACGAGTATCTCCTTTCAGATGCACCATTCGTTCCTTACAGCAACCCTCGCTCCCTCACATTGACGAATTAACACAGAAATTGTGTCGCTATGAAATACTACGGGTTTCATGACTTCTCATTCTAAATCGAGTAAAGTTTTAATGGAAACGACAAGATTTAGTTTTGGAATTCGAGTATCTCCTTTCCGATGCACTATTCATTCCTTACTGCAACGCTCGCTCCCTCACATTCACGAATTAACACAGAAATTCTGTCGCTATGAAATACTATGGGTTTCATGACTTCTCATTCTAAATCGAGTAAAGTTTTTATGGAATTGACAGAATTTAGTTTTGGAATTCGAGTATCTCCTTTCCGATGCACTATTCGTTCCTTACTGCAACGCTCGCTCCCTCACATTGACGAATTAACACAGAGATTGTGTCGCTATGAAATACTATGGGTTTCATGACTTCTCATTCTAAATCGAGTAAAGTTTTAATGGAAAAGACAGAATTTAGTTTTGGAATTCGAGTATCTCCTTTCCGATGCACTATTCGTTCCTTACTGCAACGCTCGCTCCCTCACATTGACGAATTAACGCAGAAATTGTGTCGCTTTGAAATACTATGGGATCTATGACTACTCCTTCTAAATCGAGTAACGTTTCTATGGAAACGACAGGATTTAGTTTTGGGATACGAGTATCTCGTTTCAGATGCACCATTTGTTCCTTACTGCAACCCTCGCTCCCTCACATTGACGAATTAACACAGAAAATGTATCGCTATGAAATACTATGGGTTTCATGACTTCTCATTCTAAATCGAGTAAAGTTTTAATGGAAACGACAGGATTTAGTTTTGGAATTCGAGTATCTCCTTTTCGATACACTATTCGTACCTTACTGCAACGCTCGCTCCCTCACATTGAAGAATTAACACAGAAATTGTGTTGCTATGAAATACTATGGGTTTCATGACTTCTCATTCTAAATCGAGTAAAGTTTTTATGGATACGACAGGATTTAGTTTTGGAATTCGAGCATCTCCTTTCCGATCCACTGTTTGTTCCTTACTGCAACGCTCGCTCCCTCACATTGACGAATTAACATAGAAATTGTGTCGCTATGAAATACTATGGGTTCTATGACTACTTCATCTAAATCGAGTAACGTTTCTATGGAAACGAGAGGATTTAGTTTTGGGATACGAGTATCTCCTTTCGGATGCACCATTCGTTCCTTATGGCAACCCGCACTCCCTCACAATGACGAATTAACACAGAATTCGTGTCGCTATGAAATACTATGGGTTTCATGACTTCTCATTCCAAATCGAGTAAAGTTTTTATGGAAACGACAGGATTTAGTTTTGGAATTCGAGTAACTCCTTTCCGATGCACTATTTGTTCCTTACTGCAACGCTCGCTCCCTCACATTGACGAATTAACACAGAAATTGTGTCGCTATAAAATACTATGGGTTCTATGACTACTCCTTCTAAATCGAGTAACGTTTCTATGGAAACGACAGGATTTAGTTTTGGGATACGAGTATCTCCTTTGAGATGCACCATTCTTTCCTCACTGCAACCCTCGCTCCCTCACATTGACGAATTAACACAGAAATTGTGTCGCTATGAAATACTATGGGTTTCATGACTTCTCATTCTAAATCGAGTAAAGTTTTTATGGAATTGACAGGATGTAGTTTTGGAATTCGAGTATCTCCTTTCCGATGCTCTATTCGTTCCTTACTGCAACGATCGCTCCCTCACATTGACGAATTAACACAGAAATTGTGTCGCAATGAAATACTATGGGTTCTATGACTACTCCTTCTAAATCGAGTAACGTTTCTATGGAAACGACAGTATTTAGTTTTGGGATACGAGTATCCCCTTTCAGATGCACCATTCGTTCCTTACTGCAACCCTCGCTCCCTCACATTGACGAATTAACACAGAGATTGTGTCGCTATGAAATACTATAGGTTTCATGACTTCTCATTCTAAATCGAGTAAAGTTTTTATGGATAAGACAGAATTTAGTTTTGTAATTAGAGTATGTCCTTTCGGATGCACTATTCGTTCCTCACTGCAACGCTCGCTCCCTCACATTGACGAATTAACACAGAAATTCTGTCGCTATGATATCCTATAGGTTTCATGACTTCTCATTCTAAATCGAATAAAGTTTTTATGGAAACGACAGGATTTAGTTTTGGAATTCGAGTATGTCCTTTCCGATGCACTATTCGTTCTTTACTCCAACGCTCGCTTCCTCACACTGACGAATTACCACAGAAATTGTGTTGCTATGAAATACTATGGGTTTCATGACTTCTCATTCTAAATCGAGTAAAGTTTTTATGGATACGAAAGGATTTAGTTTTGGAATTCGAGTATCTCCTCTCCGAAGCACAATTCGTTCCTTACTGCAACGCTCGCTCCCTCACATTGACGAATTAACACAGAAATTTGTATCGCTATGAAATACTATGGGTTTCATGACTTTTCATTCTAAATCGAGTAAAGTTTTTCTGGTAACGAAAGGATTTAGTTTTGGAATTCGAGTATCTCCTCTCCGATGCACTATTCGTTCCTTACTGCAACCCTCGCTCCCTCACATTGACGAATTAACACAGAAATTGTGTCGCTATGAAATACTATGTGTTTCATGACTTCTCATTCTAAATCGAGTAAAGTTTTTATGGAAACGACAGGATTTAGTTTTGGAATTCGAGTATCTCCTTTCCCGATGCACTATTCGTTCCTTACTGCAACGCTTGCTCCCTCACATTGACCAATTAACACAGAAATTGTGTCGCTATGAAATACTATGGGTTTCATGACTTCTCATTCTAAATCGAGTAAAGTTTTTATGGAAACGACAGGATTTTGTTTTGGAATTCGAGTATCTCCTTTCCGATGCACTATTCATTCCTTACTGCAACGCTCGCTCCCTCACATTGACGAATTAACACAGAAATTGTGCCGCTATGGAATAATATGGGTTCTATGACTACTCCTTCTAAATCGAGTAACGTTTCTATGGAAACGACCGGAATTAGTTTTGGGATAGGAGTACCTACTTTCAGATGCGCGATTCGTTCCTTATTGCAACCCTCGCTCCCTCACATTGACGAATTAACACAGAAATTGTGTCGCTATGAAATGCTATGGGCTCTATGACTACTCCTTCTAAATCGAGTAACGTTACTACGGAAACGACAGGATTTAGTTTTGGGTAACGAGTATTTCGTTTCAGATGCACCATTCGTTCCTTACTGCTACCCTCGCTCCCTCACATTGACGAATTAACACAGAAATTGTGTCGCTATGAAATACTATGGGTTTCATGACTTCTCATTCTAAATAGAGTAAAGTTTTTATGGAAACGACAGGATTTAGTTTAGGAATTCGAGTATCTCCTTTCCGATGCACTATTCGTTCCTTACTGCAACGCTCGCTCCCTCACATTGACGAATTAACACAGAAATTGTGTCGCTATGAAAAACTATTGGACCTATGACTACTCCTTCTAAATCGAGTAACGTTTCCATGGAAACGACAGGATTTAGTTTTGAGATGCGAGTATCTCCTTTCAGATACACCATTCGTTCCGTACTGCAACCCTCGCTCCCTCACATTGACGAATTAACACAGAAATAGTATCGCTATGAAATACTATGGGTTTCATGACTTCTTATTCTAAATCGAGTAAAGTTTTAATGGAAACGACAGGAATTAGTTTTGGAATTCGAGTATCTCCTTTCCGATACACTATTCGTTCCTTACTGCAACGCTCGCTCCCTCACATTGACGAATTAACACAGAAATTGTGTCGCTATGAAATACTGTGGGTTTCATGACTTCTCATTCTAAATCAAATAAAGTTTTTATGGATACGACAGGATTTAGTTTTGGAATTCGAGTATCTCCTTTCCGATGCACTATTCGTTCTTCACTGCAACGATCGCTCCCTCACATTGACGAATTAACACAGAAATTGTGTCGCTATGAAATACTATGGGTTCTATGACTACTCCTTCTAAATCGAGTAACGTTTTTATGGAAACGACAATATTTAGTTTTGGAATTCGAGTAACTCCTTTCCGATGCACTATTTGTTCCTTACTGCAACGCTCGCTCCCTCACATTGACGAATTAACACAGAAATTGTGTCGCTATGAAATACTTTAGGTTTCTTGACTTCTCATTCCAAATCGAGTAAAGTTTGTATGGAAACGACAGGATTTAGTTTTGTAATTCAAGTATCTCCTTTCCGATGCACTATTCGTTCCTTACTGCAACGCTCGCTCCCTCACATTGACGAATTAACACAGAAATTGTGTCGCTATGAAATTCTATGGGTTTCATGACTTCTCATTCCAAATCGAGTAAAGTTATTATGGAAACGGTAGGATTTAGTTTTGGAGTTCGAGTATCTCCTTTCCGATGCACTATTCGTTCCTTACTGCAACGCTCGCTCCCTCACATTGACGAATTAACACAGAAATTGTGTCGCTATGAAATACTATGGGTTCTATGACTACTCCTTCTAAATCGAGTAACGTTTATATGGAAACGACAGGATTTAGTTTTGGGATACGAATATCTCCTTTCAGATGCACCATTCGTTCCTTACTGCAACCCTCGCTCCCGCACATTAAAGAATTAACACAGAAATTGTGTCGCTATGAAATACTATGGGTTTCATGACTTCTCATTCTAAATCGAGTAAAGTTTTTATGGATAAGACAGAATTTAGTTTTGGAATTCGAGTATCTCCTTTCGGATGCACTATTCGTTCCTCACTGCAACGCTCGCTCCCTCACATTGACGAATTAACACAAAAATTGTGTCGGTATAAAATCCTATAGGTTTCATGACTTCTCATTCTAAATCGAGTAAAGTTTTTATGGAAACGACAGGATTTAGTTTTGGAATTCGAGTATGTCCTTTCCGATGCACTATTCGTTCTTTACTGCAACGCTCGCTTCCTCACACTGACGAATTACCACAGAAATTGTGTCGCTATGAAATACTATGAGTTTCATGACTTCTCATTCTAAATCGAGTAAAGTTTTTATGGAAACGAAAGGATTTAGTTTTGGAATTCGAGTATCTCCTCTCCGAAGCACAATTCGTTCCTTACTGCAACGCTCGCTCACTCACATTGACGAATTAACACAGAAATTGTGTCGCTATGAAATACCATCTGTTTCATGACTTCTCATTCTAAATCGAGTAAAGTTTTTATGGAAACGACAGGATTTAGTTTTGGGATACGAGTATCTCCTTTCAGATGCACCATTCGTTCCTTACTGCAACCCTCGCTCCCTCACATTGACGAATTAACACAGAAATTGTGTCGCTATGATATACTATGGGTTTCATGACTTCTCATTCTAAATCGAGTAAAGGTTTTATGGAAACGACAGGATTTAGTTTTTGAATTCGAGTATGTCCTTTCCGATGCACTATTCGTTCCTTACTGCAACGCTCGCTCCCTCACATTGACGAATTAACACAGAAATTGTATCGCTATGAAATACTATGGGTTTCATGACTTTTCATTCTAAATCGAGTAAAGTTTTTCTGGAAACGAAAGGATTTAGTTTTGGAATTCGAGTATCTCCTCTCCGATGCACTATTCGTTCCTTACTGCAACCCTCGCTCCCTCACATTGACGAATTAACACAGAAATTGTGTCGCTATGAAATACTATGTGTTTCATGACTTCTCATTCTAAATCGAGTAAAGTTTTTATGGAAACGACAGGATTTAGTTTTGGAATTCGAGTATCTCCTTTCCGATGCACTATTCGTTCCTTACTGCAACGCTCGCTCCCTCACATTGACGAATTAACACAGAAATTGTGTCGCTATGAAATACTATGGGTTTCATGACTTCTCATTCTAAATCGAGTAAAGTTTTTATGGAAACGACAGGATTTTGTTTTGGAATTCGAGTATCTCCTTTCCGATGCACTATTCATTCCTTACTGCAACGCTCGCTCCCTCACATTGACGAATTAACACAGAAATTGTGCCGCTATGGAATAATATGGGTTCTATGACTACTCCTTCTAAATCGATTAACGTTTCTATGGAAACGACCGGAATTAGTTTTGGGATAGGAGTATCTCCTTTCAGATGCACGATTCGTTCCTTATTGCAACCCTCGCTCCCTCACATTGACGAATTAACACAGAAATTGTGTCGCTATGAAATGCTATGGGCTCTATGACTACTCCTTCTAAATCGAGTAACGTTACTACGGAAACGACAGGATTTAGTTTTGGGTAACGAGTATTTCGTTTCAGATGCACCATTCGTTCCTTACTGCTACCCTCGCTCCCTCACATTGACGAATTAACACAGAAATTGTGTCGCTATGAAATACTATGGGTTTCATGACTTCTCATTCTAAATAGAGTAAAGTTTTTATGGAAACGACAGGATTTAGTTTGGGAATTCGAGTATCTCCTTTCCGATGCACTATTCGTTCCTTACTGCAACGCTCGCTCCCTCACATTGACGAATTAACACAGAAATTGTGTCGCTATGAAAAACTATTGGATCTATGACTACTCCTTCTAAATCGAGTAACGTTTCTATGGAAACGACAGGATTTAGTTTTGAGATACGAGTATCTCCTTTCAGATACACCATTCGTTCCTTACTGCAACCCTCGCTCCCTCACATTGACGAATTAACACAGAAATAGTATCGCTATGAAATACTATGGGTTTCATGACTTCTTATTCTAAATCGAGTAAAGTTTTAATGGAAACGACAGGATTTAGTTTACGAATTCGAGTATCTCCTTTCCGATACTCTATTCGTTCCTTACTGCAACGCTCGCTCCCTCACATTGACGAATTAACACAGAAATTGTGTCGCTATTAAATACTGTGTGTTTCATGACTTCTCATTCTAAATCGAGTAAAGTTTTTATGGATATGACAGGATTTAGTTTTGGAATTCGAGTATCTCCTTTCCGATGCACTATTCGTCCTCACTGCAACGATCGCTCCCTCACATTGACGAATTAACACAGAAATTGTGTCGCTATGAAATACTATGGGTTCTATGACTACTCCTTCTAAATCGAGTAACGTTTTTATGGAAACGACAGTATTTAGTTTTGGAATTCGAGTAACTCCTTTCCGATACACTATTTGCTCCATACTGCAACGCTCGCTCCCTCACATTGACGAATTAACACAGAAATTGTGTCGCTATGAAATACTATAGGTTTCTTGACTTCTCATTCTAAATCGAGTAAAGTTTGTATGGAAACGACAGGATTTAGTTTTGTAATTCAAGTATCTCCTTTCCGATGCACTATTCGTTCCTTACTGCAACGCTCGCTCCCTCACATTGACGAATTAACACAGAAATTGTGTCGCTATGAAATTCTATGGGTTTCATGACTTCTCATTCTAAATCGAGTAAAGTTTTTATGGAAACGGTAGGATTTAGTTTTGGAGTTCGAGTATCTCCTTTCCGATGCACTATTCGTTCCTTACTGCAACGCTCTCTCCCTCACATTGACGAATTAACACAGAAATTGTGTCGCTATGAAATACTATGGGTTCTATGACTACTCCTTCTAAATCGAGTAACGTTTATATGGAAACGACAGGATTTAGTTTTGGGATACGAATATCTCCTTTCAGATGCACCATTCGTTCCTTACTGCAACCCTCGCTCCCGCACATTGACGAATTAACACAGAAATTGTGTCGCTATGAAATACTATGGGTTTCATGACTTCTCATTCTAAATGGAGTAAAGTTTTTATGGAAACGACAGGTTTTAGTTTAGGAATTCGAGTATCTCCTTTCCGATGCACTATTCGTTCTTTACTGCAACGCTCGCTCCCTCACTTTGACGAATTAACACAGAAATTGTGTCGCAATGAAATACTATGGGTTCTATGACTACTCCTTCTAAATCGAGTAACGTTTCTATGGAAACGACAGGATTTAGTTTTGAGATACGAGTATCTCCTTTCAGATGCAAAATTCGTTCCTTACAGCAACCCTCGCTCCCTCACATCTACGAATTAACACGGAAATTGTGTCGCTATGAAATACTATGGGTTTCATGACTTCTCATTCTAAATCGAGTAAAGTTTTAATGGAAACGACAGAATTTAGTTTTGGAATTAGGGTATCTCCTTTCCGATGCACTATTCGTTCCTTGCTGCAACGTTCGCTCCCTCACATTCACGAATTAACACAGAAATTGTGTCGCTATGAAATAGTATGGGTTTCATGACATCTCATTCTAAATCGAGTAAAGTTGTTATGGAAACGACAGGATTTAGTTTTGGAATTCGAGTATCTCCTTTCCGATGCACTACTCGTTCCTTACTGCAACGCTCGCTCCCTCACATTGACGAATAAACACAGAAATTTTGTCGCTATGAAATACTACGGGTTCTATGACTACTCCTTCTAAATCGAGTAACGTTTCTATGGAAACGACAGGATTTAGTTTTGGGATACGAGTATCTCCTTTCCGATGCACTATTTGTTCCTTACTGCAACGCTCGCTCCCTCACATTGACAAATTAACACAGAAATTGTGTCGCAATGAAATACTATAGGTTTCATGACTTCTCATTCTAAATCGAGTAAAGTTTGTATGGAAACGACAGGATTTAGTTTTGGAATAAGAGTATCTCCTTTCCGATGCACCATTCGTTCCTTACTGCAACGCTCGCTCCCTCACATTGACGAATTAACACAGAAATTGTGTCGCTATGAAATTCTATGGGTTTCATGACTTTTCATTCTAAATCGAGTAAAGTTTTTATGGAAACGGCAGGATTTAGTTTTGGAGTTCGAGTATCTCCTTTCCGATGCACTATTCGTTCCTTACTACAACGCTCGCTCCCTCACATTGACGAATTAACACAGAAATTGTGTCGCTATGAAATACTATGGGTTTCATGACTTCTCATTCTAAATGGAGTAAAGTAATTATGGAAACGACAGGATTTAGTTTAGGAATTCGAGTATCTCCTTTCCGATGCACTATTCGTTCCTTACTGCAACGCTCGCTCCCTCACATTGACGAATTAACACAGAAATTGTGTCGCAATGAAATACTGTGGGTTCTATGACTACTCCTTCTAAATCGAGTAACGTTTCTATGGAAACGACAGGATTTAGTTTTGGGATACGAGTATCTCATTTCAGATGCACCATTCGTTCCTTACATCAACACACGCTCCCTCACATCGACGAATTAACACAGAAATTGTGTCGCTATGAAATACTATGTTTTTCATGACTTCTCATTCTAAATCGAGTAAAGTTTTAGTGGAAACAACAGGACTTAGTTTTGGAGTTAGAGTATCTCCTTTCCGATGCACTATTCGTTCCTTACTGCAACGCTCGCTCCCTCACAGTCACGAATTAACACAGAAATTGTGTCGCTATGAATTACTATGGGTTTCATGACTTCTCATTCTAAATCGAGTAAAGTTTTTATGGAATTTTCAGGAATTAGTTTTGGAATTCGATTATCTCCTTTCCGATGCACTACTCGTTCCTTACTGCAACGCTCGCTCCCTCACATTGACGAATTAATACAGAAATTGTGACGCTATGAAATACTATGTGTTCTATGACTACTCCTTCTAAATCGAGTAACGTTTCTATGGAAACGACAGGATTTAGTTTTGGGATACGAGTATCTCCTTTCAGATGCACCATTCGTTCCTTACTGCAACCCTCGCTCCCTCACATTGACGAATTATCACAGAAATTGTGCCGCTATGAAATACTATGGGTTTCATGACTTCTCATTCTAAATCGGGTAAAGTTTTTATGGAAGCGACCGGATTTAGTTTTGGAATTTGAGTATCTCCTTTCCGATGCACTATTCGTTCCTTACTGCAACGCTCGCTCCCTCCCATTGACGAATTAACACAGAAATTGTGTCGCTATGAAATACTATGGGTTTCCTGACTTCTCGTTCTAAATCGAGTAACGTTTTTATAGAAACGACAGGATTTAGTTTTGGAATTCGAGTATCTCCTTTCCGACGCACTATTCGTTCCTTACTGCAACGCTCGCTCCCTCACATTGACGAATTAACACAGAAATTGTGTCGCTATGAAATGCTATGTGTTTCATGACTTCGTATTCTAAATCGAGTAAAGTTTTTATGGAAACGACAGGATTTAGTTTTGGAATTCGAGTATCTCCTTTCCGTTGCACTATTCGTTCCTTACTGCAACGCTCGCTCCCTCACATTGACGAATTAACACAGAAATTGTGTCGCTATGAAATACTATGGGTTCTATGACTACTCCTTCTAAATCGAGTAACGTTTCTATGGAAACGACAGGATTTAGTTTTGGAATTCGAGTATCTCCTTTCAGATGCACCATTCGTTCCTTACTGCAACCCTCGCCCCCTCACATTTGGGAATTAACACAGAAATTGTGTCACTATGAAATACTATGGGTTTCATGACTTCTCTTTTTAAATCGAGTAAAGTTTTTATGGAAACGACAGGATTTAGTTTTGGAAATCGAGTATCTCCTTTCCGATGCACTATTCGTTCCTTACTGCAACTCACGCTCCCTCACATTGACGAATTAACACAGAAATTTTTTCGCTATGAAGTACTATGGGTTTCATGACTTCTCATTCTAAATCGAGTAAAGTTTTTATGGAAACAACAGGATTTAGTTTTGGAATTCGAGTATCTACTTTCCGATGCACTATTCGTTCCTTACTGCAACGCTCGCTCCCTCACATTGACGAATTAACACAGAAATTGTGTCGCTATGAAATACTATGGGTTTCATTACTTCTCATTCTAAATCGAGTAAAGTTTTTATGTAAACGACAGGATTTAGTTTTGGAATTCGAGTATCTCCTTTCCGATGCACTATTCGTTCCTTACTGCAACGCTCGCTCCCTCACATTGACGAATTAACACAGAAATTGTGTCGCTATGAAATAATATGGGGTTCATGACTTCACATTCTAAATCGAGTAAAGTTTTTATGGGAACGAAAGGTTTTTGTTTTGGAATGCGAGTATCTCCTTTCCGATGCACTATTCGTTCCTTAAAGCAACGCTCGCTCCCTCACATTGACGAATTAACACAGAAATTGTGTCGCTATAAAATAATATGGGGTTCATGACTTCTCATACTAAATCGAGTAAAGTTTTTATGGGAACGATAGGTTTTAGTTTTGGAATGCGAGTATCTCCTTTCCGATGCACTATTCGTTCCCTAAAGCAACGCTCGCTCCCTCACATTGACGAATTAACACAGAAATTGTGCCGCTATGGAATACTATGGGTTCTATGACTACTCCTTCTAAATCGAGTAACGTTTCTGTGGAAAAGACAGGAATTAGTTTTGGGATACGAGTATCTCCTTTCAGATGCTCCATTCGTTCCTTACTGCAACCCTCGCTCCCTCACATTGATGAATTAACGCAGAAATTGTGTCGCTATGAAATGCTATGGGTTCTATGACTACTCCTTCTAAATCGAGTACCGTTACTATGGAACCGACAGGATTTAGTTTTGGGATACGAGTATTTCGTTTCAGATGCACCATTCGTTCCTTACTGCAACCCTCGCTCCCTCACATTGACGAATTAACACAGAAATTGTGTCGCAATGAAATACTATGGGTTTCATGACTTCTCATTCTAAATAGAGGAAAGTTTTTAAGGAAACGACAGGATTTAGTTTAGGAATTCGAGTATCTCCTTTCCGATGCACTATTCATTCATTACTGCAACGCTCGAACCCTCACATTGACGAATTAACACAGAAATTGTGCCGCTATGGAATACTATGGGTTCTATGACTACTCCTTCTAAATCGAGTAACGTTTCTATGGAAACGACAGGAATTAGTTTTGGGATACGAGTATCTCCTTTCAGATGCACCATTCGTTCCTTACTGCAACCCTCGCTCCCTCACATTGACGAATTATCACAGAAATTGTGTCGCTATGAAATACTATGGGTTTCATGACTTCTCATTCTAAATCGGGTAAAGTTTTTATGGAAGCGACCGGATTTAGTTTTGGAATTCGAGTATCTCCTTTCCGATGCACAATTCGTTCCTTACTGCAACGCTCGCTCCCTCACATTGACGAATTAACACAGAAATTGTGTCGCTATGAAATGCTATGTGTTTCATGACTTCTCATTCTAAATCGAGTAAAGTTTTTATGGAAACGACAGGATTTAGTTTTTTAATTCGAGTATCTCCTTTCCGTTGCACTATTCGTTCCTTACTGCAACGCTCGCTCCCTCACATTGACGAATTAACACACAAATTGTGTCGCTATGAAATACTATGGGTTCTATGAATACTCCTTCTAAATCGAGTAACGTTTCTTGGAAACGACAGGATTTAGTTTTGGAATTCGAGTATCTCCTTTCAGATGCACCATTCGTTCCTTACTGCAACCCTCGCCCCCTCACATTGAGGAATTAACACAGAAATTGTGTCACTATGAAATACTATGGGTTTCATGACTTCTCTTTTTAAATCGAGTAAAGTTATTATGGAAACGACAGGATTTAGTTTTGGAAATGGAGTATCTCCTTTCCGATGCACTATTCGTTTCTTACTGCAACTCACGCTCCCTCACATTGACGAATTAACACAGAAATTTTTTCGCTATGAAGTACTATGGGTTTCATGACTTCTCATTCTAAATCGAGTAAAGTTTTTATGTAAACGACAGGATTTAGTTTTGGAATTCGAGTATCTCCTTTCCGATGCACTATTCGTTCCTTACTGCAACGCTCGCTCCCTCACATTGACGAATTAACACAGAAATTGTGTCACTATGAAATACTATGGGTTTCATTACTTCTCATTCTAAATCGAGTAAAGTTTTTATGTAAACAACAGGATTTAGTTTTGGAATTCGAGTATCTCCTTTCCGATGCACTATTCGTTCCTTACTGCAACGCTCGCTCCCTCACATTGACGAATTAACACAGAAATTGTGTCGCTATGAAATAATATGGGGTTCATGACTTCTCATTCTAAATCGAGTAAAGTTTTTATGGGAACGAAAGGTTTTAGTTTTGGAATGCGAGTATCTCCTTTCCGATGCACTATTCGTTCCTTAAAGCAACGCTCGCTCCCTCACATTGACGAATTAACACAGAAATTGTGCCGCTATGGAATACTATGGGTTCTATGACTACTCCTTCTAAATGGAGTAACGTTTCTATGGAAACGACAGGAATTAGTTTTGGGATACGAGTATCTATTTTCAGATGCACCATTCGTTCCTTACTGCAACCCTCGCTCCCTCACATTGATGAATTAACGCAGAAATTGTGTCGCTATGAAATGCTATGGGTTCTATGACTACTCCTTCTAAATCGAGTACCGTTACTATGGAAACGACAGGAATTAGTTTTGGGATACGAGTATTTCGTTTCAGATGCACCATTCGTTCCTTACTGCAACCCTCGCTCCCTCACGTTGACGAATTAACACAGAAATTGTGTCGCTATGAAATACTATGGGTTTCATGACTTCTCATTCTAAATAGAGTAAAGTTTTATGGAAACGACCGGATTTAGTTTAGGAATTCGAGTATCTCCTTTCCGATGCACTATTCGTTCCTTACTGCAACGCTCGCTCCCTCACATTGACGAATTAACACAGAAATTGTGTCGCTATGAAATGCTATGGGTTCTATGAATACTGCTTCTAAACCGAGTAATGTTACTATGGAAACGACAGCATTTAGTTTTGGGATACGAGTATTTCGTTTCAGATGCACCATTCGTTCCTTACTGCAACCCTCGCTCCCTCACATTGACGAATTAACACAGAAATTGTGTCGCTATGAAATACTATGGGTTTCATGACTTCTCATTCTAAATAGAGTAAAGTTTTTATGGAAACGACAGGATTTAGTTTAGGAATTCGAGTATCTCCTTTCCGATGCACAATTCGTCCTTACTGCAACGCTCGCTCCCTCACATTGACGAATTAACACAGAAACTGTGCCGCTATGAAATACAATGGGTTCTATGACTACTCCTTCTAAATCGAGTAATGTTACTATGGAAACGACAGGATTTAGTATTGGGATACGAGTATTTCGTTTCAGATGCACCATTCGTACCTTCCTGCAACCCTCGCTCCCTCACATTGACGAATTAACACAGAAATTGTGTCGCTATGAAATACTATGGGTTTCATGACTTCTCATTCTAAATAGAGTAAAGTTTTTATGGAAACGACAGGGTTTAGTTTTGGAATTCGAGTATCTCGTTTCCGATGCACTATTCGTTCCTTACTGCAACGCTCGCTCCCTCACATTGACGAATTAACACAGAAATTGTGTCGCTATGAAATAATATGGGGTTCATGACTTCTCATTCTAAATCGAGTTAAGTTTTTATGGGAACGAAAGGTTTTAGTTTAGGAATGCGAGTATCTCCTTTCCGATGGACTATTCGTTCCTTAAAGCAACGCTCGCTTCCTCACATTAACGAATTAACACAGAAATTGTGCCGCTATGGAATACTATGGGTTCTATGACTACTCCTTCTAAATCGAGTAACGTTTCTATGGAAACGATAGGAATTAGTTTTGGGATACGAGTATCTCCTTTCAGATGCACCATTCGTTCCTTACTGCAACACTCGCTCCCTCACATTGATGAATTAACACAGAAATTGTGTCGCTATGAAATGCTATGGGTCCTATGACTACTCCTTCTAAATCGAGTACCGTTACTATGGAAACGACAGGATTTAGTTTTGGGATACGAGTATTTCGTTTCAGATGCACCATTCGTTCCTTACTGCAACGCTCGCTCCCTCACATTGACGAATTAACACAGAATTTGTGTCGCTATGAAATACTATGGGTTTCATGACTTCTTGTTCTAAATAGAGTAAAGTTTTTATGGAAACGACAGGATTTTGTTTAGGAATTCGAGTATCTCCTTTCCGATGCACTATTCGTTCCTTACTGCAACGCTCGCTCCCTGACATTGACGAATTAACACAGAAATTGTGTCGCTATGAAATGCTGTGGGTTCTATGACTACTTCTAAATCGAGTAATGTTACTATGGAAACGACAGGATTTAGTTTTGGGATACGAGTATTTCGTTTCAGATGCACCATTCGTTCCTTACTGCAACCCTCGCTCATTCACATTGACGAATTAACACAGAAATTGTGTCGCTATGAAATACTATGGGTTTCGTGACTTCTCATTCTAAATAGAGTAAATATTTTATGGAAACAACAGGATTTAGTTTAGGAATTCGAGTATCTCCTTTCCGATGCAATATTCGTTCCTTACTGCAACGCTCGCTCCCTCACCTTGACGAATTAACACAGAAATTATGTCGCTATGAAATACTATGGGATCTATGACTACTCCTTCTAAATCGAGTAACGTTCCTATTTAAACGACAGGATTTAGTTTTGGGATACGAGTATCTCCTTTCAGATGCACCATTCGTTCCTTACTGCAACACTCACTCCCTCACATTGACGAATTAACACAGAAATTGTATCGCTATGAAACACTATGGGTTTCATGACTTCTCATTCTAAATCGAGTAAAGTTGTAATGGAAACGACAGGATTTAGTTTTGGAATTCGGGTATCTCCTTTCCGATTCACTATTCGTTCCTTACTGCAACGATCGCTCCCTCACATTGACGAATTAACACAGAAATTGTGTCGCTATGAAATACTATGGGTTTCATGACTTCTCATTCTAAATCGAGTAAAGTTTTTATGGATACGACAGGATTTAGTTTTGGAATTTAAGTATCTCCTTTCCGATGCACCATTCGTTCCTTACTGCAACGCTCGCTCCCTCACATTGACGAATTAACACAGAAATTGTGTCGCTATGAAATACTATAGGTTTCATGACTTCTCATTCTAAATCGAGTAAAGTTTTTATGGGAACGACAGGATTTAGTTTTGGAATTCGAGTATCTACTTTCCGATGCACTATTCGTTCCTTACTGCAACGCTCGCTCCCTCACAATGACGAATTAACACAGAAATTGTGTCGCTATGAAATTCTATGGGTTTCATGACTTCTCATTCTAAATCGAGTAACGTTTTTATGGATACGTCAGGATTTAGTTTTGGAGTTCGAGTATCTCCTTTCCGATGCACTATTCGTTCCTTACTGCAACGCTCGCTCCCTCACATTGACGAATTAACACAGAAATTGTGTCGCTATGAAATACTATGGGTTCTATGACTACTCCTCCTAAATTGAGTAACGTTTCTATGGAAACGACAGGATTTAGTTTTGGGATACGAGTATCTCCTTTCAGATGCACCATTCGTTCCTTACTGCAACCCTCGCTCCCTCACATTGACGAATTAACACAGAATTTCTGTCGCTATGAAATACTATGGGTTTCATGACTTCTCATTCTAAAATGAGTAAAGTTTTTATGGGAACGACAGGATTTAGTTTTGGAATTCGAGTATCTACTTTCCGATGCACTATTCGTTCCTTACTGCAACGCTCGCTCCCTCACAATGACGAATTAACACAGAAATTGTGTCGCTATGAAATTCTATGGGTTTCATGACTTCTCATTCTAAATCGAGTAACGTTTTTATGGATACGTCAGGATTTAGTTTTGGAGTTCGAGTATCTCCTTTCCGATGCACTATTCGTTCCTTACTGCAACGCTCGCTCCCTCACATTGACGAATTAACACAGAAATTGTGTCGCTATGAAATACTATGGGTTCTATGACTACTCCTTCTAAATCGAGTAACGTTTCTATGGAAACGACAGGGTTTAGTTTTGGGATACGAGTATCTCCTTTCAGATGCACCATTCGTTCCTTACTGCAACCCTCGCTCCCTCACATTGACGAATTAACACAGAATTTCTGTCGCTATGAAATACTATGGGTTTCATGACTTCTCATTCTAAATAGAGTAAAGTTTTTATGGAAACGACAGGATTTAGTTTTGGAATTCGAGTAACTCCTTTCGATGCACTATTTGTTCCTTACTGCAACGCTCGCTCCCTCACATTGACAAATTAACACAGAAATTGTGTCGCTATGAAATACTATAGGTTTCATGACTTCTCATTCTAAATCGAGTAAAGTTTCTATGGAAACGACAGGATTTAGTTTTGGAATTCAAGTATCTCCTTCCCGATGCACTATTCGTTCCTTACTGCAACGCTCGCTCCCTCACATTGACGAATTAACACAGAGATTGTGTCGCTATGAAATTCTATGGGTTTCATAACTTCTCATTCTAAATCGAGTAAAGTTTTTATGGAAACGTCAGGATTTAGTTTTGGAGTTCGAGTATCTCCTATCCGATGCACTATTCGTTCCTTACTGCAACGCTCGCTCCCTCACATTGACGAATTAACACTGAAATTGTGTCGCTATGAAATACTATGGGTCCTATGACTACTCCTTCTAAATCAAGTAACGTTTCTATGGAAACGACAGGATTTAGTTTTGGGATACGAGTATCTCCTTTCAGATGCACCATTCGTTCCTTACTGCAACCCTCGCTCCCTCACATTGACGAACTAACACAGAATTTCTGTCGCTATGAAATACTATGGGTTTCATGACTTCTCATTCTAAATCGAGTAAAGTTTTTATGGAAACGACAGGATTTAGTTTTGGAATTCGAGTAACTCCTTTCCGATGCACTATATGTTCCTTACTGGAACGCTCACTCCCTCACATTGACGAATTAACACAGAAATTGTGTCGCTATGAAATACTATAGATTTCATGACTTTTCATTCTAAATCGAGTAAAGTTTTTATGGAAACGACAGGATTTAGTTTTGGAGTTCGAGTATCCCCTTTCCGATGCACTATTCGTTCCTTACTGCAACGCTCGCTCCCTCACATTGACGAATTAACACAGAAATTGTGTCGCTATGAAATACTATGGGTTTCATGACTTCTCATTCTAAATCGAGTAAAATTTTTATGGAAACGAAAGGATGTAGTTTTGGATTTCGAGTATCTCCTCTCCGATGCACTATTCGTTCCTTACTGCAGCGCTCGCTCTCTCACATTGACGAATTAACACAGAAATTGTGTCGCTATGAAATACTATATGTTTCATGACTTCTCATTCTAAATCGAGTGAAGTTTTTATGAAAACGACAAGATTTAGTTTTGGGATACGAGTATCTCCTTTAAGATGCACCATTCGTTCCTTACTGCAACCCTCGCTCCCTCACATTGACGAATTAACACAGAAATTGTGTCGCTATGAAATACTATGGGTTTCATGACTTCTCATTCTAAATAGAGTAAAGTTTTTATGGAAACGACAGGATTTAGTTTAGGAATTCAAGTATCTCCTTTCCGATGCACTATTCGTTCCTAACTGCAACGCTCGCTCCCTCACATTGACGAATTAACACAGATATTGTGTCGCTATGAAATACTATGGGTTCTATGACTACTCCTTCTAAATCGAGTAATGTTACTATGGAAACAACAGGATTTAGTTTTGGGATACGAGTATTTCGTTTCAGATGCACCATTCGTTCCTTACTGCAACCCTCGCTCCCTCACATTGACGAATTAAAACAGAAATTGTGTCGCAATGAAATACTATGGGTTTCATGACTTCTCATTCTAAATAGAGTAAAGTTTTTATGGAAACGACAGGATTTAGTTTAGGAATTCGAGTATCTCCTTTCCGATGCACTATTCGTTCCTTACTGCAACGCTCGCTCCCTCACATTGACGAATTAACACAGAAATTGTGTCGCTATGAAATGCTATGGGTTCTATGACTACTCCTTCTAAATCGAGTAATGTTACTATGGAAACGACAGGATTTAGTTTTGGGATACGAGTATTTCGTTTCAGATGCACCATTCGTTCCTTACTGCAACCCTCGCTCCCTCACATTGACGAATTAACACAGAAATTGTGTCGCTATGAAATACAATGGGTTTCATGACTTCTCGTTCTAAATAGAGTAAAGTTTTTATGGAAAGTCAGGATTTAGTTTTGGAGTTCGAGTATCTCCTTTCCGATGCACTATTCGTTCCTTACTGCATCGCTCGCTCCCTCACATTGACGAATTAACACAGAAATTGTGTCGCTATGAAATACTATGGGTTCTATGACTACTCCTTCTAAATCGAGTAACGTTTCTATGGAAACGACAGGATTTAGTTTTGGGATACGAGTATTTCCTTTCAGATCCACCATTCGTTCCTTACTGCAACCCTCGCTCAATCACATTGACGAATTAACACAGGATTTCTGTCGCTATGAAATACTATGGGTTTCATGACTTCTCATTCTAAATCGAGTAAAGTTTTTATAGAAACGACAGGATTTAGTTTTGGAATTCGAGTAACTTCTTTCCGATGCACTATTTGTTCCTTACTGGAACGCTCACTCCCTCACATTGACGAATTAACACAGAAATTGTGTCGCTATGAAATACTATAGGTTTCATGACTTCTCATTCTAAATCGAGTAAAGTTTTTGTGGAAACGACAGGATTTAGTTTTGGAGTTCGAGTATCTCCTTTCCGATGCACTATTCGTTCCTTACTGCAACGCTCGCTCCCTCACATTGACGAATTAACACAGAAATTGTGTCGCTATGAAATACTATGGGTTCTATGACTACTCCTTCTAAATCGAGTAACGTTTCTATGGAAACGACAGGATTTAGTTTTGGGATACGAGTATCTCCTTTCAGATGCACCATTCGTTCCTTACTGCAACCCTCGCTCCCTCACATTGACGAATTAACACAGAATTTCTGTCGCTATGAAATACTATGGGTTTCATGACTTCTCATTCTAAATAGAGTAAAGTTTTTATGGAAACGACAGGATTTAGTTTTGGAATTCGAGTAACTCCTTTCGATGCACTATTTGTTCCTTACTGCAACGCTCGCTCCCTCACATTGACAAATTAACACAGAAATTGTGTCGCTATGAAATACTATGGGTTTCATGACTTCTCATTCTAAATAGAGTAAAGTTTTTATGGAAACGACAGGATTTAGTTTAGGAATTCGAGTATCTCCTTTCCGATGCACTATTCGTTCCTTACTGCAACGCTCGCTCCCTCACATTGACGAATTAACACAGAAATTGTGTCGCTATGAAATGCTATGGGTTCTATGACTACTCCTTCTAAATCGAGTAATGTTACTATGGAAACGACAGGATTTAGTTTTGGGATACGAGTATTTCGTTTCAGATGCACCATTCGTTCCTTACTGCAACCCTCGCTCCCTCACATTGACGAATTAACACAGAAATTGTGTCGCTATGAAATACTATGGGTTTCATGACTTCTCGTTCTAAATAGAGTAAAGTTTTTATGGAAAGTCAGGATTTAGTTTTGGAGTTCGAGTATCTCCTTTCCGATGCACTATTCGTTCCTTACTGCATCGCTCGCTCCCTCACATTGACGAATTAACACAGAAATTGTGTCGCTATGAAATACTATGGGTTCTATGACTACTCCTTCTAAATCGAGTAACGTTTCTATGGAAACGACTGGATTTAGTTTTGGGATACGAGTATTTCCTTTCAGATCCACCATTCGTTCCTTACTGCAACCCTCGCTCCCTCACATTGACGAATTAACACAGGATTTCTGTCGCTGTGAAATACTATGGGTTTCATGACTTCTCATTCTAAATCGAGTAAAGTTTTTATAGAAACGACAGGATTTAGTTTTGGAATTCGAGTAACTTCTTTCCGATGCACTATTTGTTCCTTACTGGAACGCTCACTCCCTCACATTGACGAATTAACACAGAAATTGTGTCGCTATGAAATACTATAGGTTTCATGACTTCTCATTCTAAATCGAGTAAAGTTTTTGTGGAAACGACAGGATTTAGTTTTGGAGTTCGAGTATCTCCTTTCCGATGCACTATTCGTTCCTTACTGCAACGCTCGCTCCCTCACATTGACGAATTAACACAGAAATTGTGTCGCTATGAAATGCTATGGGTTCTATGACTACTCCTTCTAAATCGAGTAATGTTACTATGGAAACGACAGGATTTAGTTTTGGGATACGAGTATTTCGTTTCAGATGCACCATTCGTTCCTTACTGCAACCCTCGCTCCCTCACATTGACGAATTAAAACAGAAATTGTGTCGCAATGAAATACTATGGGTTTCATGACTTCTCATTCTAAATAGAGTAAAGTTTTTATGGAAACGACAGGATTTAGTTTAGGAATTCGAGTATCTCCTTTCCGATGCACTATTCGTTCCTTACTGCAACGCTCGCTCCCTCACATTGACGAATTAACACAGAAATTGTGTCGCTATGAAATGCTATGGGTTCTATGACTACTCCTTCTAAATCGAGTAATGTTACTATGGAAACGACAGGATTTAGTTTTGGGATACGAGTATTTCGTTTCAGATGCACCATTCGTTCCTTACTGCAACCCTCGCTCCCTCACATTGACGAATTAACACAGAAATTGTGTCGCTATGAAATACAATGGGTTTCATGACTTCTCGTTCTAAATAGAGTAAAGTTTTTATGGAAAGTCAGGATTTAGTTTTGGAGTTCGAGTATCTCCTTTCCGATGCACTATTCGTTCCTTACTGCATCGCTCGCTCCCTCACATTGACGAATTAACACAGAAATTGTGTCGCTATGAAATACTATGGGTTCTATGACTACTCCTTCTAAATCGAGTAACGTTTCTATGGAAACGACAGGATTTAGTTTTGGGATACGAGTATTTCCTTTCAGATCCACCATTCGTTCCTTACTGCAACCCTCGCTCCCTCACATTGACGAATTAACACAGGATTTCTGTCGCTATGAAATACTATGGGTTTCATGACTTCTCATTCTAAATCGAGTAAAGTTTTTATAGAAACGACAGGATTTAGTTTTGGAATTCGAGTAACTTCTTTCCGATGCACTATTTGTTCCTTACTGGAACGCTCACTCCCTCACATTGACGAATTAACACAGAAATTGTGTCGCTATGAAATACTATAGGTTTCATGACTTCTCATTCTAAATCGAGTAAAGTTTTTGTGGAAACGACAGGATTTAGTTTTGGGATACGAGTATTTCCTTTCAGATCCACCATTCGTTCCTTACTGCAACCCTCGCTCCCTCACATTGACGAATTAACACAGGATTTCTGTCGCTATGAAATACTATGGGTTTCATGACTTCTCATTCTAAATCGAGTAAAGTTTTTATAGAAACGACAGGATTTAGTTTTGGAATTCGAGTAACTTCTTTCCGATGCACTATTTGTTCCTTACTGGAACGCTCACTCCCTCACATTGACGAATTAACACAGAAATTGTGTCGCTATGAAATACTATAGGTTTCATGACTTCTCATTCTAAATCGAGTAAAGTTTTTGTGGAAACGACAGGATTTAGTTTTGGAATTCGAGTTACTCCTTCCCGATGCACTATATGTTCCTTACTGGAACGCTCACTCCCTCACATTGACGAATTAACACAGAAATTGTGTCGCTATGAAATACTATAGATTTCATGACTTTTCATTCTAAATCGAGTAAAGTTTTTATGGAAACGACAGGATTTAGTTTTGGAGTTCGAGTATCCCCTTTCCGATGCACTATTCGTTCCTTACTGCAACGCTCGCTCCCTCACATTGACGAATTAACACAGAAATTGTGTCGCTATGAAATACTATGGGTTTCATGACTTCTCATTCTAAATCGAGTAAAGTTTTTATGGAAACGAAAGGATGTAGTTTTGGATTTCGAGTATCTCCTCTCCGATGCACTATTCGTTCCTTACTGCAGCGCTCGCTCTCTCACATTGACGAATTAACACAGAAATTGTGTCGCTATGAAATACTATATGTTTCATGACTTCTCATTCTAAATCGAGTGAAGTTTTTATGAAAACGACAAGATTTAGTTTTGGGATACGAGTATCTTCTTTAAGATGCACCATTCGTTCCTTACTGCAACCCTCGCTCCCTCACATTGACGAATTAACACAGAAATTGTATCGCTATGAAATACTATGGGTTTCATGACTTCTCATTCTAAATAGAGTAAAGTTTTTATGGAAACGACAGGATTTAGTTTAGGAATTCAAGTATCTCCTTTCCGATGCACTATTCGTCCCTAACTGCAACGCTCGCTCCCTCACATTGACGAATTAACACAGATATTGTGTCGCTATGAAATACTATGGGTTCTATGACTACTCCTTCTAAATCGAGTAATGTTACTATGGAAACAACAGGATTTAGTTTTGGGATACGAGTATTTCGTTTCAGATGCACCATTCGTTCCTTACTGCAACCCTCGCTCCCTCACATTGACGAATTAAAACAGAAATTGTGTCGCAATGAAATACTATGGGTTTCATGACTTCTCATTCTAAATAGAGTAAAGTTTTTATGGAAACGACAGGATTTAGTTTAGGAATTCGAGTATCTCCTTTCCGATGCACTATTCGTTCCTTACTGCAACGCTCGCTCCCTCACATTGACGAATTAACACAGAAATTGTGTCGCTATGAAATGCTATGGGTTCTATGACTACTCCTTCTAAATCGAGTAATGTTACTATGGAAACGACAGGATTTAGTTTTGGGATACGAGTATTTCGTTTCAGATGCACCATTCGTTCCTTACTGCAACCCTCGCTCCCTCACATTGACGAATTAACACAGAAATTGTGTCGCTATGAAATACTATGGGTTTCATGACTTCTCGTTCTAAATAGAGTAAAGTTTTTATGGAAAGTCAGGATTTAGTTTTGGAGTTCGAGTATCTCCTTTCCGATGCACTATTCGTTCCTTACTGCATCGCTCGCTCCCTCACATTGACGAATTAACACAGAAATTGTGTCGCTATGAAATACTATGGGTTCTATGACTACTCCTTCTAAATCGAGTAACGTTTCTATGGAAACGACAGGATTTAGTTTTGGGATACGAGTATTTCCTTTCAGATCCACCATTCGTTCCTTACTGCAACCCTCGCTCCCTCACATTGACGAATTAACACAGGATTTCTGTCGCTATGAAATACTATGGGTTTTATGACTTCTCATTCTAAATCGAGTAAAGTTTTTATAGAAACGACAGGATTTAGTTTTGGAATTCGAGTAACTTCTTTCCGATGCACTATTTGTTCCTTACTGGAACGCTCACTCCCTCACATTGACGAATTAACACAGAAATTGTGTCGCTATGAAATACTATAGGTTTCATGACTTCTCATTCTAAATCGAGTAAAGTTTTTGTGGAAACGACAGGATTTAGTTTTGGAGTTCGAGTATCTCCTTTCCGATGCACTATTCGTTCCTTACTGCAACGCTCGCTCCCTCACATTGACGAATTAACACAGAAATTGTGTCGCTATGAAATACTATGGGTTCTATGACTACTCCTTCTAAATCGAGTAACGTTTCTATGGAAACGACAGGATTTAGTTTTGGGATACGAGTATCTCCCTTCAGATGCACCATTCGTTCCTTACTGCAACCCTCGCTCCCTCACATTGACGAATTAACACAGAATTTCTGTCGCTATGAAATACTATGGGTTTCATGACTTCTCATTCTAAATAGAGTAAAGTTTTTATGGAAACGACAGGATTTAGTTTTGGAATTCGAGTAACTCCTTTCGATGCACTATTTGTTCCTTACTGCAACGCTCGCTCCCTCACATTGACAAATTAACACAGAAATTGTGTCGCTATGAAATACTATATGTTTCATGACTTCTCATTCTAAATCGAGTAAAGTTTCTATGGAAACGACAGGATTTAGTTTTGGAATTCAAGTATCTCCTTCCCGATGCACTATTCGTTCCTTACTGCAACGCTCGCTCCCTCACATTGACGAATTAACACAGAAATTGTGTCGCTATGAAATTCTTTGGGTTTCATAACTTCTCATTCTAAATCGAGTAAAGTTTTTATGGAAACGTCAGGATTTAGTTTTGGAGTTCGAGTATCTCCTATCCGATGCACTATTCGTTCCTTACTGCAACGCTCGCTCCCTCACATTGACGAATTAACACTGATATTGTGTCGCTATGAAATACTATGGGTCCTATGACTACTCCTTCTAAATCAAGTAACGTTTCTATGGAAACGACAGGACTTAGTTTTGGGATACGAGTATCTCCTTTCAGATGCACCATTCGTTCCTTACTGCAACCCTCGCTCCCTCACATTGACGGACTAACACAGAATTTCTATCGCTATGAAATACTATGGGTTTCATGACTTCTCATTCTAAATCGAGTAAAGTTTTTATGGAAACGACAGGATTTAGTTTTGGAATTCGAGTTACTCCTTCCCGATGCACTATATGTTCCTTACTGGAACGCTCACTCCCTCACATTGACGAATTAACACAGAAATTGTGTCGCTATGAAATACTATAGATTTCATGACTTTTCATTCTAAATCGAGTAAAGTTTTTATGGAAACGACAGGATTTAGTTTTGGAGTTCGAGTATCCCCTTTCCGATGCACTATTCGTTCCTTACTGCAACGCTCGCTCCCTCACATTGACGAATTAACACAGAAATTGTGTCGCTATGAAATACTATGGGTTTCATGACTTCTCATTCTAAATCGAGTAAAGTTTTTATGGAAACGAAAGGATGTAGTTTTGGATTTCGAGTATCTCCTCTCCGATGCACTATTCGTTCCTTACTGCAGCGCTCGCTCTCTCACATTGACGAATTAACACAGAAATTGTGTCGCTATGAAATACTATATGTTTCATGACTTCTCATTCTAAATCGAGTGAAGTTTTTATGAAAACGACAAGATTTAGTTTTGGGATACGAGTATCTTCTTTAAGATGCACCATTCGTTCCTTACTGCAACCCTCGCTCCCTCACATTGACGAATTAACACAGAAATTGTATCGCTATGAAATACTATGGGTTTCATGACTTCTCATTCTAAATAGAGTAAAGTTTTTATGGAAACGACAGGATTTAGTTTAGGAATTCAAGTATCTCCTTTCCGATGCACTATTCGTCCCTAACTGCAACGCTCGCTCCCTCACATTGACGAATTAACACAGATATTGTGTCGCTATGAAATACTATGGGTTCTATGACTACTCCTTCTAAATCGAGTAATGTTACTATGGAAACAACAGGATTTAGTTTTGGGATACGAGTATTTCGTTTCAGATGCACCATTCGTTCCTTACTGCAACCCTCGCTCCCTCACATTGACGAATTAAAACAGAAATTGTGTCGCAATGAAATACTATGGGTTTCATGACTTCTCATTCTAAATAGAGTAAAGTTTTTATGGAAACGACAGGATTTAGTTTAGGAATTCGAGTATCTCCTTTCCGATGCACTATTCGTTCCTTACTGCAACGCTCGCTCCCTCACATTGACGAATTAACACAGAAATTGTGTCGCTATGAAATGCTATGGGTTCTATGACTACTCCTTCTAAATCGAGTAATGTTACTATGGAAACGACAGGATTTAGTTTTGGGATACGAGTATTTCGTTTCAGATGCACCATTCGTTCCTTACTGCAACCCTCGCTCCCTCACATTGACGAATTAACACAGAAATTGTGTCGCTATGAAATACTATGGGTTTCATGAGTTCTCGTTCTAAATAGAGTAAAGTTTTTATGGAAAGTCAGGATTTAGTTTTGGAGTTCGAGTATCTCCTTTCCGATGCACTATTCGTTCCTTACTGCATCGCTCGCTCCCTCACATTGACGAATTAACACAGAAATTGTGTCGCTATGAAATACTATGGGTTCTATGACTACTCCTTCTAAATCGAGTAACGTTTCTATGGAAACGACAGGATTTAGTTTTGGGATACGAGTATTTCCTTTCAGATCCACCATTCGTTCCTTACTGCAACCCTCGCTCCCTCACATTGACGAATTAACACAGGATTTCTGTCGCTATGAAATACTATGGGTTTCATGACTTCTCTTTCTAAATCGAGTAAAGTTTTTATAGAAACGACAGGATTTAGTTTTGGAATTCGAGTAACTTCTTTCCGATGCACTATTTGTTCCTTACTGGAACGCTCACTCCCTCACATTGACGAATTAACACAGAAATTGTGTCGCTATGAAATACTATAGGTTTCATGACTTCTCATTCTAAATCGAGTAAAGTTTTTGTGGAAACGACAGGATTTAGTTTTGGAGTTCGAGTATCTCCTTTCCGATGCACTATTCGTTCCTTACTGCAACGCTCGCTCCCTCACATTGACGAATTAACACAGAAATTGTGTCGCTATGAAATACTATGGGTTCTATGACTACTCCTTCTAAATCGAGTAACGTTTCTATGGAAACGACAGGATTTAGTTTTGGGATACGAGTATCTCCTTTCAGATGCACCATTCGTTCCTTACTGCAACCCTCGCTCCCTCACATTGACGAATTAACACAGTATTTCTGTCGCTATGAAATACTATGGGTTTCATGACTTCTCATTCTAAATAGAGTAAAGTTTTTATGGAAACGACAGGATTTAGTTTTGGAATTCGAGTAACTCCTTTCGATGCACTATTTGTTCCTTACTGCAACGCTCGCTCCCTCACATTGACAAATTAACACAGAAATTGTGTCGCTATGAAATACTATAGGTTTCATGACTTCTCATTCTAAATCGAGTAAAGTTTCTATGGAAACGACAGGATTTAGTTTTGGAATTCAAGTATCTCCTTCCCGATGCACTATTCGTTCCTTACTGCAACGCTCGCTCCCTCACATTGACGAATTAACACAGAAATTGTGTCGCTATGAAATTCTATGGGTTTCATAACTTCTCATTCTAAATCGAGTAAAGTTTTTATGGAAACGTCAGGATTTAGTTTTGGAGTTCGAGTATCTCCTATCCGATGCACTATTCGTTCCTTACTGCAACGCTCGCTCCCTCACATTGACGAATTAACACTGAAATTGTGTCGCTATGAAATACTATGGGTCCTATGACTACTCCTTCTAAATCCAGTAACGTTTCTATGGAAACGACAGGATTTAGTTTTGGGATACGAGTATCTCCTTTCAGATGCACCATTCGTTCCTTACTGCAACCCTCGCTCCCTCACATTGACGAACTAACACAGAATTTCTGTCGCTATGAAATACTATGGGTTTCATGACTTCTCATTCTAAATCGAGTAAAGTTTTTATGGAAACGACAGGATTTAGTTTTGGAATTCGAGTAACTCCTTTCCGATGCACTATATGTTCCTTACTGGAACGCTCACTCCCTCACATTGACGAATTAACACAGAAATTGTGTCGCTATGAAATACTATAGATTTCATGACTTTTCATTCTAAATCGAGTAAAGTTTTTATGGAAACGACAGGATTTAGTTTTGAAGTTCGAGTATCCCCTTTCCGATGCACTATTCGTTCCTTACTGCAACGCTCGCTCCCTCACATTGACGAATTAACACAGAAATTGTGTCGCTATGAAATACTATGGGTTTCATGACTTCTCATTCTAAATCGAGTAAAGTTTTTATGGAAACGAAAGGATGTAGTTTTGGATTTCGAGTATCTCCTCTCCGATGCACTATTCGTTCCTTACTGCAACGCTCGCTCCCTCACATTGACGAATTAACACAGAAATTGTGTCGCTATGAAATGCTATGGGTTCTATGACTACTCCTTCTAAATCGAGTAATGTTACTATGGAAACGGCAGGATTTAGTTTTGGGATACGAGTATTTCGTTTCAGATGCACCATTCGTTCCTTACTGCAACCCTCGCTCCCTCACATTGACGAATTAACACAGAAATTGTGTCGCTATGAAATACTATGGGTTTCATGACTTCTCGTTCTAAATAGAGTAAAGTTTTTATGGAAAGTCAGGATTTAGTTTTGGAGTTCGAGTATCTCCTTTCCGATGCACTATTCGTTCCTTACTGCATCGCTCGCTCCCTCACATTGACGAATTAACACAGAAATTGTGTCGCTATGAAATACTATGGGTTCTATGACTACTCCTTCTAAATCGAGTAACGTTTCTATGGAAACGACAGGATTTAGTTTTGGGATACGAGTATTTCCTTTCAGATCCACCATTCATTCCTTACTGCAACCCTCGCTCCCTCACATTGACGAATTAACACAGGATTTCTGTCGCTATGAAATACTATGGGTTTCATGACTTCTCATTCTAAATCGAGTAAAGTTTTTATAGAAACGACAGGATTTAGTTTTGGAATTCGAGTAACTTCTTTCCGATGCACTATTTGTTCCTTACTGGAACGCTCACTCCCTCACATTGACGAATTAACACAGAAATTGTGTCGCTATGAAATACTATAGATTTCATGACTTTTCATTCTAAATCGAGTAAAGTTTTTGTGAAAACGACAGGATTTAGTTTTGGAGTTCGAGTATCTCCTTTCCGATGCACTATTCGTTCCTTACTGCAACGCTCGCTCCCTCACATTGACGAATTAACACAGAAATTGTGTCGCTATGAAATACTATGGGTTCTATGACTACTCCTTCTAAATCGAGTAACGTTTCTATGGAAACGACAGGATTTAGTTTTGGGATACGAGTATCTCCTTTCAGATGCACCATTCGTTCCTTACTGCAACCCTCGCTCCCTCACATTGACGAATTAACACAGAATTTCTGTCGCTATGAAATACTATGTATTTCATGACTTCTCATTCTAAATAGAGTAAAGTTTTTATGGAAACGACAGGATTTAGTTTTGGAATTCGAGTAACTCCTTTCGATGCACTATTTGTTCCTTACTGCAACGCTCGCTCCCTCACATTGACAAATTAACACAGAAATTGTGTCGCTATGAAATACTATAGGTTTCATGACTTCTCATTCTAAATCGAGTAAAGTTTCTATGGAAACGACAGGATTTAGTTTTGGAATTCAAGTATCTCCTTCCCGATGCACTATTCGTTCCTTACTGCAACGCTCGCTCCCTCACATTGACGAATTAACACTGAAATTGTGTCGCTATGAAATACTATGGGTCCTATGACTACTCCTTCTAAATCAAGTAACGTTTCTATGGAAACGACAGGATTTAGTTTTGGGATACGAGTATCTCCTTTCAGATGCACCATTCGTTCCTTACTGCAACCCTCGCTCCCTCACATTGACGAACTAACACAGAATTTCTGTCGCTATGAAATACTATGGGTTTCATGACTTCTCATTCTAAATCGAGGAAAGTTTTTATGGAAACGACAGGATTTAGTTTTGGAAATCGAGTAACTCCTTTCCGATGCACTATATGTTCCTTACTGGAACGCTCACTCCCTCACATTGACGAATTAACACAGAAATTGTGTCGCTATGAAATACTATAGATTTCATGACTTTTCATTCTAAATCGAGTAAAGTTTTTATGGAAACGACAGGATTTAGATTTTGGAGTTCGAGTATCCCCTTTCCGATGCACTATTCGTTCCTTACTGCAACGCTCGCTCCCTCACATTGACGAATTAACACAGAAATTGAGTCGCTATGAAATACTATGGGTTTCATGACTTCTCATTCTAAATCGAGTAAAGTTTTTATGGAAACGAAAGGATGTAGTTTTGGATTTCGAGTATCTCCTCTCCGATGCACTATTCGTTCCTTACTGCAGCGCTCGCTCTCTCACATTGACGAATTAACACAGAAATTGTGTCGCTATGAAATACTATATGTTTCATGACTTCTCATTCTAAATCGAGTGAAGTTTTTATGAAAACGACAAGATTTAGTTTTGGGATACGAGTATCTCCTTTAAGATGCACCATTCGTTCCTTACTGCAACCCTCGCTCCCTCACATTGACGAATTAACACAGAAATTGTGTCGCTATGAAATACTATGGGTTTCATGACTTCTCATTCTAAATAGAGTAAAGTTTTTATGGAAACGACAGGATTTAGTTTAGGAATTCAAGTATCTCCTTTCCGATGCACTATTCATTCCTAACTGCAACGCTCGCTCCCTCACATTGACGAATTAACACAGATATTGTGTCGCTATGAAATACTATGGGTTCTATGACTACTCCTTCTAAATCGAGTAATGTTACTATGGAAACAACAGGATTTAGTTTTGGGATACGAGTATTTCGTTTCAGATGCACCATTCGTTCCTTACTGCAACCCTCGCTCCCTCACATTGACGAATTAAAACAGAAATTGTGTCGCAATGAAATACTATGGGTTTCATGACTTCTCATTCTAAATAGAGTAAAGTTTTTATGGAAACGACAGGATTTAGTTTAGGAATTCGAGTATCTCCTTTCCGATGCACTATTCGTTCCTTACTGCAACGCTCGCTCCCTCGCATTGACGAATTAACACAGAAATTGTGTCGCTATGAAATGCTATGGGTTCTATGACTACTCCTTCTAAATCGAGTAATGTTACTATGGAAACGACAGGATTTAGTTTTGGGATACGAGTATTTCGTTTCAGATGCACCATTCGTTCCTTACTGCAACCCTCGCTCCCTCACATTGACGAATTAACACAGAAATTGTGTCGCTATGAAATACTATGGGTTTCATGACTTCTCGTTCTAAATAGAGTAAAGTTTTTATGGAAAGTCAGGATTTAGTTTTGGAGTTCGAGTATCTCCTTTCCGATGCACTATTCGTTCCTTACTGCATCGCTCGCTCCCTCACATTGACGAATTAACACAGAAATTGTGTCGCTATGAAATACTATGGGTTCTATGACTACTCCTTCTAAATCGAGTAACGTTTCTATGGAAACGACAGGATTTAGTTTTGGGATACGAGTATTTCCTTTCAGATCCACCATTCGTTCCTTACTGCAACCCTCGCTCCCTCACATTGACGAATTAACACAGGATTTCTGTCGCTATGAAATACTATGGGTTTCATGACTTCTCATTCTAAATCGAGTAAAGTTTTTAAAGAAACGACAGGATTTAGTTTTGGAATTCGAGTAACTTCTTTCCGATGCACTATTTGTTCCTTACTGGAACGCTCACTCCCTCACATTGACGAATTAACACAGAAATTGTGTCGCTATGAAATACTATAGGTTTCATGACTTCTCATTCTGAATCGAGTAAAGTTTTTGTGGAAACGACAGGATTTAGTTTTGGTGTTCGAGTATCTCCTTTCCGATGCACTATTCGTTCCTTACTGCAACGCTCGCTCCCTCACATTGAAGAATTAACACAGAAATTGTGTCGCAATGAAATACTATGGGTTTCATGACTCCTCATTCTAAATCGAGTAAAGTTTTTATGGAAACGTCAGGATTTAGTTTTTTAGTTCGAATATCCCCTTTCTGATGCACTATTCGTTCCTTACTGCAACGCTCGCTCCCTCACATTGACGAATTAACACAGAAATTGTGTCGCTATGAAATACTATGGGTTTCATGACTTCTCATTCTAAATCGAGTAAAGTTCTTATGGAAACGACAGGATTTAGTTTAGGAATTCGAGTATCTCCTTTCCGATGCACAATTCGTTTCTTACTGCAAAGCTCGCTCCCTCACATTGACGAATTGACACAGAAATTGTGTCGCTATGAAATACTATGGGTTTCATGACTTCTCTTACTGAATCGAGTAAAGTTTTTATGGAAACGACAGGATTTAGTTTTGGAATTCGAGTATCTCCTTCCGATGCTCTATTCGTTCTTTACTGCAACTCTCGCTCCCTCACATTGACGAATTAACACAGAAATTGTGTCGCTATGAAACACTATGGGTTATATGACTACACCTTCTAAATCAAGTAACGTTTCTTTGGAAACGACAGGATTTAGTTTTGGGATACGTGTATCTCCTTTCAGATGCACCACTCTTTCCTTACTGCAACCCTCTCTCCCTCACATTGACGAATTATCACAGAATTTGTGTCGCTATGAAATACTATGGGTTCATGTCTTCTCATTCTAAATCGAGTAAAGTTTTTATGGAAACGACAGGATTTAGTTTTGGAATTCGAGTAACTCCTTTCCGATGCACTATTTGTTCCATACTGCAACGCTCGCACCCTCACATTCACGAATTAACACAGAAATTGTGTCGCTATGAAATACTATAGGTTTCATGACTTCTCATTCTAAATTGAGTAAAGTTTTTATATAAACGTCAGGATTAATTTTGGAGTTCGAGTATCTCTTTTCCGATGCACTATTCGTTCCTTACTGCAACGATCGCCCCTCACATTGACGAATTAACACAGAAATTGTGTCGCTATGAAATACTATGGTTTCTGTGTCTACTCCTTCTAAATCGAGTAACGTTTCTATGGAAACGACCGGATTTAGTTTTGGGATACGAGTATCTCCTTTCAGATGCACCATTCGTTCCTTACTGCAACCCTCGCTCCCTCACATTGACGAATTAACACAGAAATTGTGTCGCTATGAATTACTATGGGTTTCATGACTTCTCATTCTAAATGGAGTAAAGTTCTTGTGGATACGACAGGATTTAGTTTAGGAATTCGAGTATCTCCTTTCCGATGCACTATTCGATCCTTACTGCAACGCTCGCTCCCTCACATTGACGAATTAACACAGAAATTGTGTCGCAATGAAATACTATGGGTTCTTTGACTACTCCTTCTACATCGAGTAACGTTTCTATGGAAACGACAGGATTTAGTTTTGGGATACGAGTATCTCCTTTCAGATGCACCATTCGTTCCTTACAGCAACCCTCGCTCCCTCACATTGACGAATTAACACAGAAATTGTATCGCTATGAAATACTATGGGTTTCATGACTTCTCATTCTAAAACGAGTAAAGTTTTAATGGAAACGACAGGATTTAGTTTTGGTATTCGAGTATCTCCTTTCCGATGCACTATTCGTTCCTTACTGCAACGCTCGCTCCCTCACATTCACGAATTAACACAGAAATTGTGTCGCTATGAAATACTATGGGTTTCATGACTTCTCATTCTAAATCGAGTAAAGTTTTTATGGAATTGACAGGATTTAGTTTTGGAATTCGAGTATCTCCTTTCCGATGCACTATTCGTTCCGTATTGCAACGCTCGCTCCCTCACATTGACGAATTAACACAAAAATTGTGTCGCTATGAAATACTATGGGTTCTATGACTACTCCTTCTAAATCGAGTAACGTTTCTATGGAAACGACAGGATTTAGTTTTGGGATACGAGTATCTACTTTCAGATGCACCATTCGTTCCTTACTGCAACCCTCGCTCCCTCACATTGACGAATTAACACAGAATTTCTGTCGCTATGAAATACTACGGGTTTCATGACTTCTCATTCTAAATCGAGTAAATTTTTTATGGAAACGACAGGATTTAGTTTTGGAATTCGAGTAACTCCTTTCCGTTGCACTATTTGTTCCTTACTGGAACGCTCGCTCCCTCACATTGACGAATTAACACAGAAATTGCGTCGCTATGAAATACTATGGGTTTCATGACTTCTCATTCTAAATCGAGTAAAGTTTTTATGGAAAAGACAGACTGTAGTTTTGGTATTCGAGTATCTCCTTTCTGATGCACCATTCGTCCCTTACTGCAACGCTCGCTCCCTCACAGTGACGAATTAACACAGAAATTGTGTCGCTATGAAATACTATAGGTTTCATGACTGCTCATTCTAAATCGAGTAAAGTTTTTATGGAAACGACAGGATTTAGTTTTGGAATTCGAGTATGTCCTTTCCGATGCACTATTCGTTCCTTACTGCAACGCTCGCTCCCTCACATTGACGACTTAACACAGAAATTGTGTCGCTATGAAATACTATGGGTTTCATGACTTCTCATTCTAAATCGAGTAAAGTTTTTATGGAAACGAAAATATTTAGTTTTGGAATTCGAGTATCTCCTCTCCGATCCACTATTCGTTCCTTACTGCAACCCTCGCTCCCTCACATTGACGAATTAACACAGAGATTGTGTCGCTATGAAATACTGTGGGTTTCATGACTTCTCATTCTAAATCGAGTAAAGTTTTAATGGAAACGACAGGATTTAGTTTTGGAATTCGAGTATCTCCTTTCCGATGCACTATTCGTTCCTTACTGCAACGCTCGCTCTTTCACACTCACGAATTAACACAGAAATTGTGTCGCTATGAAATACTATGGGTTTCATGACTTCTCATTCTAAATCGAGTAAAGTTTTTATGGAATGGACAGGATTTAGTTTTGGAATTCTAGTATCTCCTTTCAGATGCACTATTCGTTCCGTACTGCAACGCTCGCTCCCTCACATTGACGAATTAACACAAAAATTGTGTCGCTATGAAATACTATGGGTTTCATGACTTCTCATTCTAAATCGAGTAAAGTTTTTATGGAAACGTCAGGATTTAGTTTTGGAGTTGGAGTATCTCCTTTCCGATGCACTATTCGTTCCTTACTGCAACGCTCGCTTCCTCACATTGACGAATTAACACAGAGATTGTGTCGCTATGAAATACTGTGGGTTTCATGACTTCTCATTCTAAATAGAGTAAAGTTTTTATGGAAACGACAGGATTTAGTTTAGGAATTCGAGTATCTCCTTTCCGATGCACTATTCGTTCCTTACTGCAACGCTCGTTCCCTCACATTGACGAATTAACACAGAAATTGTGTCGCTATGAAATGCTATGGGTTCTATGACTACTCCTTCTAAATCGAGTAATGTTACTATGGAAACGACAGGATTTAGTTTTGGGATACGAGTATTTCGTTTCAGATGCACCATTCGTTCCTTACTGCAACCCTCGCTCCCTCACATTGACGAATTAACACAGAAATTGTGTCGCTATGAAATACTATGGGTTTCATGACTTCTCGTTCTAAATAGAGTAAAGTTTTTATGGAAAGTCAGGATTTAGTTTTGGAGTTCGAGTATCTCCTTTCCGATGCACTATTCGTTCCTTGCTGCATCGCTCGCTCCCTCACATTGACGAATTAACACAGAAATTGTGTCGCTATGAAATTCTACGGGTTCTATGACTACTCCTTCTAAATCGAGTAACGTTTCTATGGAAACGACAGGATTTAGTTTTGGGATACGAGTATCTCCTTTCAGATGCACCATTCGTTCCTTACTGCAACCCTCGCTCCCTCACATTGACGAATTAACACAGAATTTCTGTCGCTATGAAATACTATGGGTTTCATGACTTCTCATTCTAAATAGAGTAAAGTTTTTATGGAAACGACAGGATTTAGTTTTGGAATTCGAGTAACTCCTTTCGATGCACTATTTGTTCCTTACTGCAACGCTCGCTCCCTCACATTGACAAATTAACACAGAAATTGTGTCGCTATGAAATACTATAGGTTTCATGACTTCTCATTCTAAATCGAGTAAAGTTTCTATGGAAACGACAGGATTTAGTTTTGGAATTCAAGTATCTCCTTCCCGATGCACTATTCGTTCCTTACTGCAACGCTCGCTCCCTCACATTGACGAATTAACACAGAAATTGTGTCGCTATGAAATTCTATGGGTTTCATAACTTCTCATTCTAAATCGAGTAAAGTTTTTATGGAAACGTCAGGATTTAGTTTTGGAGTTCGAGTATCTCCTATCCGATGCACTATTCGTTCCTTACTGCAACGCTCGCTCCCTCACATTGACGAATTAACACTGAAATTGTGTCGCTATGAAATACTATGGGTCCTATGACTACTCCTTCTAAATCAAGTAACGTTTCTATGGAAACGACAGGATTTAGTTTTGGGATACGAGTATCTCCTTTCAGATGCACCATTCGTTCCTTACTGCAACCCTCGCTCCCTCACATTGACGAACTAACACAGAATTTCTGTCGCTATGAAATACTATGGGTTTCATGACTTCTCATTCTAAATCGAGTAAAGTTTTTATGGAAACGACAGGATTTAGTTTTGGAATTCGAGTAACTCCTTTCCGATGCACTATATGTTCCTTACTGGAACGCTCACTCCCTCACATTGACGAATTAACACAGAAATTGTGTCGCTATGAAATACTATAGATTTCATGACTTTTCATTCTAAATCGAGTAAAGTTTTTATGGAAACGACAGGATTTAGTTTTGGAGTTCGAGTATCCCCTTTCCGATGCACTATTCGTTCCTTACTGCAACGCTCGCTCCCTCACATTGACGAATTAACACAGAAATTGTGTCGCTATGAAATACTATGGGTTTCATGACTTCTCATTCTAAATCGAGTAAAGTTTTTATGGAAACGAAAGGATGTAGTTTTGGATTTCGAGTATCTCCTCTCCGATGCACTATTCGTTCCTTACTGCAGCGCTCGCTCTCTCACATTGACGAATTAACACAGAAATTGTGTCGCTATGAAATACTATATGTTTCATGACTTCTCATTCTAAATCGAGTGAAGTTTTTATGAAAACGACAAGATTTAGTTTTGGGATACGAGTATCTCCTTTAAGATGCACCATTCGTTCCTTACTGCAACCCTCGCTCCCTCACATTGACGAATTAACACAGAAATTGTGTCGCTATGAAATACTATGGGTTTCATGACTTCTCATTCTAAATAGAGTAAAGTTTTTATGGAAACGACAGGATTTAGTTTAGGAATTCAAGTATCTCCTTTCCGATGCACTATTCGTTCCTAACTGCAACGCTCGCTCCCTCACATTGACGAATTAACACAGATATTGTGTCGCTATGAAATACTATGGGTTCTATGACTACTCCTTCTAAATCGAGTAATGTTACTATGGAAACAACAGGATTTAGTTTTGGGATACGAGTATTTCGTTTCAGATGCACCATTCGTTCCTTACTGCAACCCTCGCTCCCTCACATTGACGAATTAAAACAGAAATTGTGTCGCAATGAAATACTATGGGTTTCATGACTTCTCATTCTAAATAGAGTAAAGTTTTTATGGAAACGACAGGATTTAGTTTAGGAATTCGAGTATCTCCTTTCCGATGCACTATTCGTTCCTTACTGCAACGCTCGCTCCCTCACATTGACGAATTAACACAGAATTGTGTCGCTATGAAATACTATGGGTTTCATGACTTCTCATTCTAAATCGAGGAAAGTTTTTATGGAAACGAAAGGATTTAGTTTAGGAATTCGAGTATCTCCTTTCCGATGCACTATTCGTTCCTTACTGCAACGCTCGCTCCCACACATTGACGAATTAACACAGAAATTGTGTCACTATGAAATACTATGGGATCTATGACTACTCCTTCTAAATCGAGTAACGTTTCTGTGGAAACGACAGGATTTAGTTTTGTAATACGAGTATCTCCTTTCAGATGCACCATTCGTTCCCTACTGCAACCCTCGCTCCCTCACATTGACGAATGCAACACAGAAATTGTATCGCTATGAAATACAATGGGTTTCATGACTTCTCATTCTAAATCGAGTAAAGTTTTAATGGAAACGACAGGATTTGGTTTTGGAATTCGAGTATCTCCGTTCCGATACACTATTCGTTCCTTACTGCAACGCTCGCTCCCTCACAGTGAGGAATTAACACAGAAATTGTGTCGCTATGAAATACTATGGGTTTCATGACTTCTCTTACTGAATCGAGTAAAGTTTTTATGGAAACGACAGGATTTAGTTTTGGAATACGAGTATCTCCTTCCGATGCTCTATTCGTTCCTTACTGCAACTCTCGCTCCCTCACATTGACGAATTAACACAGAAATTGTGTCGCTATGAAACACTATGGGTTATATGACTACACCTTCTAAATCAAGTAACGTTTCTTTGGAAACGACAGGATTTAGTTTTGGGATACGAGTATCTCCTTTCAGATGCACCACTCTTTCCTTACTGCAACCCTCGCTCCCTCACATTGACGAATTATCACAGAATTTGTGTCGCTATGAAATACTATGGGTTCATGTCTTCTCATTCTAAATCGAGTAAAGTTTTTATGGAAACGACAGGATTTAGTTTTGGAATTCGAGTAACTCCTTTCCGATGCACTATTTGTTCCATACTGCAACGCTCGCACCCTCACATTCACGAATTAACACAGAAATTGTGTCGCTATGAAATACTATAGGTTTCATGACTTCTCATTCTAAATTGAGTAAAGTTTTTATATAAACGTCAGGATTAATTTTGGAGTTCGAGTATCTCTTTTCCGATGCACTATTCGTTGCTTACTGCAACGATCGCCCCTCACATTGACGAATTAACACAGAAATTGTGTCGCTATGAAATACTATGGTTTCTGTGTCTACTCCTTCTAAATCGAGTAACGTTTCTATGGAAACGACCGGATTTAGTTTTGGGATACGAGTATCTCCTTTCAGATGCACCATTCGTTCCTTACTGCAACCCTCGCTCCCTCACATTGACGAATTAACACAGAAATTGTGTCGCTATGAATTACTATGGGTTTCATGACTTCTCATTCTAAATGGAGTAAAGTTCTTGTGGATACGACAGGATTTAGTTTAGGAATTCGAGTATCTCGTTTCAGATGCACTATTCGATCCTTACTGCAACGCTCGCTCCCTCACATTGACGAATTAACACAGAAATTGTGTCGCAATGAAATACTATGGGTTCTTTGACTACTCCTTCTACATCGAGTAACGTTTCTATGGAAACGACAGGATTTAGTTTTGGGATACGAGTATCTCCTTTCAGATGCACCATTCGTTCCTTACAGCAACCCTCGCTCCCTCACATTGACGAATTAACACAGAAATTGTATCGCTATGAAATACTATGGGTTTCATGACTTCTCATTCTAAAACGAGTAAAGTTTTAATGGAAACGACAGGATTTAGTTTTGGTATTCGAGTATCTCCTTTCCGATGCACTATTCGTTCCTTACTGCAACGCTCGCTCCCTCACATTCACGAATTAACACAGAAATTGTGTCGCTATGAAATACTATGGGTTTCATGACTTCTCATTCTAAATCGAGTAAAGTTTTTATGGAATTGACAGGATTTAGTTTTGGAATTCGAGTATCTCCTTTCCGATGCACTATTCGTTCCGTATTGCAACGCTCGCTCCCTCACATTGACGAATTAACACAAAAATTGTGTCGCTATGAAATACTATGAGTTCTATGACTACTCCTTCTAAATCGAGTAACGTTTCTATGGAAACGACAGGATTTAGTTTTGGGATACGAGTATCTACTTTCAGATGCACCATTCGTTCCTTACTGCAACCCTCGCTCCCTCACATTGACGAATTAACACAGAATTTCTGTCGCTATGAAATACTACGGGTTTCATGACTTCTCATTCTAAATCGAGTAAATTTTTTATGGAAACGACAGGATTTAGTTTTGGAATTCGAGTAACTCCTTTCCGTTGCACTATTTGTTCCTTACTGGAACGCTCGCTCCCTCACATTGACGAATTAACACAGAAATTGCGTCGCTATGAAATACTATAGGTTTCATGACTTCCCATTTTAAATCGAGTAAAGTTTTTATGAGAACGACAGGATTTAGTTTTGGAATTCGAGCATCTCCTTTCCGATGCACTATTCGTTCCTTACTGCAACGCTCGCTCCCTCACATTGACGAATTAACACAGAAATTGTGTGGCTATGAAATACTATGGGTTTCATGACATCTCATTCTAAATCGAGTAAAGTTTTTATGGAAACGACAGGATTTAGTTTTGGAATTCGAGTATCTCCTTCCGATGCTCTATTCGTTCCTTACTGCAACGCTCGCTCCCTCACATTGACGGATTAACACAGAAATTGTTTAGCTATGAAATTCTATGGGTTTCATGACTTCTCATTCTAAATCGAGTAAAGATTTTATATAAACGTCAGGATTTAGTTTTGGAGTTCGAGTATCTCCTTTCCGATGCACTATTCGTTCCTTACTGCAACGCTCGCCCCTCACATTGACGAATTAACACAGAAATTGTGTCGCAATGAAATACTATGGGTTCTGTGACTACTCCTTCTAAATCGAGTAACGTTTCTATGGAAACGACAGGATTTAGTTTTGGGATGCGAGTATCTCCTTTCAGATGCACCATTCGTTCCTTACAGCAACCCTCGCTCCCTCACATTGACGAATTAACACAGAAATTGTATCGCTATGAAATACTATGGGTTTCATGACTTCTCATTCTAAATCGAGTAAAGTTTTTATGGAAACGAAAATATTTAGTTTTGGAATTCGAGTATCTCCTCTCCGATCCACTATTCGTTCCTTACTGCAACCCTCGCTCCCTCACATTGACGAATTAACACAGAGATTGTGTCGCTATGAAATACTGTGGGTTTCATGACTTCTCATTCTAAATCGAGTTAAGTTTTTATGGAAAAGACAGACTGTAGTTTTGGTATTCGAGTATCTCCTTTCTGATGCACCATTCGTCCCTTACTGCAACGCTCGCTCCCTCACAGTGACGAATTAACACAGAAATTGTGTCGCTATGAAATACTATAGGTTTCATGACTTCTCATTCTAAATCGAGTAAAGTTTTTATGGAAACGACAGGATTTAGTTTTGGAATTCGAGTATGTCCTTTCCGATGCACTATTCGTTCCTTACTGCAACGCTCGCTCCCTCACATTGACGACTTAACACAGAAATTGTGTCGCTATGAAATACTATGGGTTTCATGACTTCTCATTCTAAATCGAGTAAAGTTTTTATGGAAACGAAAATATTTAGTTTTGGAATTCGAGTATCTCCTCTCCGATCCACTATTCGTTCCTTACTGCAACCCTCGCTCCCTCACATTGACGAATTAACACAGAGATTGTGTCGCTATGAAATACTGTGGGTTTCATGACTTCTCATTCTAAATCGAGTAAAGTTTTAATGGAAACGACAGGATTTAGTTTTGGAATTCGAGTATCTCCTTTCCGATGCACTATTCGTTCCCTACTGCAACGCTCGCTCTTTCACACTCACGAATTAACACAGAAATTGTGTCGCTATGAAATACTATGGGTTTCATGACTTCTCATTCTAAATCGAGTAAAGTTTTTATGGAATGGACAGGATTTAGTTTTGGAATTCTAGTATCTCCTTTCAGATGCACTATTCGTTCCGTACTGCAACGCTCGCTCCCTCACATTGACGAATTAACACAAAAATTGTGTCGCTATGAAATACTATGGGTTTCATGACTTCTCATTCTAAATCGAGTAAAGTTTTTATGGAAACGTCAGGATTTAGTTTTGGAGTTGGAGTATCTCCTTTCCGATGCACTATTCGTTCCTTACTGCAACGCTCGCTTCCTCACATTGACGAATTAACACAGAGATTGTGTCGCTATGAAATACTGTGGGTTTCATGACTTCTCATTCTAAATCGAGTAAAGTTTTAATGGAAACGACAGGATTTAGTTTTGGAATTCAAGTATCTCCTTTCCGATGCACTATTCGTTCCTTACTGCAACGCTCGCTCTTTCACACTCACGAATTAACACAGAAATTGTGTCGCTATGAAATACTATGGGTTTCATGACTTCTCATTCTAAATCGAGTAAAGTTTTTATGGAAACGACAGGATTTAGTTTTGGAATTCGAGTATGTCCTTTCCGATGCACTATTCGTTCCTTACTGCAACGCTCGCTCCCTCACATTGACGACTTAACACAGAAATTGTGTCGCTATGAAATACTATGGGTTTCATGACTTCTCATTCTAAATCGAGTAAAGTTTTTATGGAAACGAAAATATTTAGTTTTGGAATTCGAGTATCTCCTCTCCGATCCACTATTCGTTCCTTACTGCAACCCTCGCTCCCTCACATTGACGAATTAACACAGAGATTGTGTCGCTATGAAATACTGTGGGTTTCATGACTTCTCATTCTAAATCGAGTAAAGTTTTAATGGAAACGACGGGATTTAGTTTTGGAATTCGAGTATCTCCTTTCCGATGCACTATTCGTTCCTTACTGCAACGCTCGCTCTTTCACACTCACGAATTAACACAGAAATTGTGTCGCTATGAAATACTATGGGTTTCATGACTTCTCATTCTAAATCGAGTAAAGTTTTTATGGAATGGACAGGATTTAGTTTTGGAATTCTAGTATCTCCTTTCAGATGCACTATTCGTTCCGTACTGCAACGCTCGCTCCCTCACATTGACGAATTAACACAAAAATTGTGTCGCTATGAAATACTATGGGTTTCATGACTTCTCATTCTAAATCGAGTAAAGTTTTTATGGAAACGTCAGGATTTAGTTTTGGAGTTGGAGTATCTCCTTTCCGATGCACTATTCGTTCCTTACTGCAACGCTCGCTTCCTCACATTGACGAATTAACACAGAAATTGTGTCGCTATGAAATACTATGGGTTTCATGACTTCTCACTCTAAATCGAGTAAAGTTCTTATGGAAACGACAGGATTTAGTTTTGGAATTCGACTATCTTCTTTCCGATGCACTATTCGTTCCTTACTGCAACGCTCGCTCCCTCACATTGACGAATTTACACAGAAATTGTGTCGCTATGAAATACTATGGGTTCTATGACTACTCCTTCTAAATCGAGTAACGTTTCTATGGAAGCAACAGTATTTAGTTTTGGGATACGAGTATCCCCTTTCAGATGCACCATTCGTTCCTTACTGCAAACCTCGCTCCCTCACATTGACGAATTAACACAGAGATTGTGCCGCTATGAAATACTATGGGTTTCATGACTTCTCATTCTAAATCGAGTAAAGTTTTAATGGAAAAGACAGAATGTAGTTTTGGTATTCGAGTATCTCCTTTCCGATGCACCATCCGATCCTTACTGCAACGCTCGCTCCCTCACAGTGACGAATTAACACAGAAATTGTGTCGCTATGAAATACTATAGGTTTCATGACTTCTCATTCTAAATCGAGTAAAGTTTTTATGGAAACGACAGAATTTAGTTTTGGAATTCGAGTATGTCCTTTCCGATGCACTATTCGTTCCTTACTGCAACGCTCGCTCCCTCACATTGACGAATTAACACAGAAATTGTGTCGCTAAGAAATACTATGGGTTTCATGACTTCTCATTCTAAATCGAGTAAAGTTTTTATGGAAACGAAAGGATTTAGTTTTGGAATTCGAGTATCTCCTCTCCGATCCACTATTCGTTCCTTACTGCAACCCTCGCTCCCTCACATTGACGAATTGACACAGAGATTGTGTCGCTATGAAATACTATGGGTTTCATGACTTCTCATTCTAAATCGAGTAAAGTTTTTATGGAAAAGACAGAATGTAGTTTTGGTATTCGAGTATCTCCTCTCCGATGCACCATTCGTTCCTTACTGCAACCCTCGCTCCCTCACAGTGACGAATTAACACAGAAATTGTGTCGCTATGAAATACTATAGGTTTCATGACTTCTCATTCTAAATCGAGTAAAGTTTTTATGGAAACGGCAGGATTTAGTTTTGGAATTCGAGTATGTCCTTTCCGATGCACTATTCGTTCCTTACTGCAACGCTCGCTCCCGCACATTGACGAAATAAAACAGAAATTGTATCGCTATGAAATACTATGGGTTTCATGACTTCTCATTCTAAATCGAGTAAAGTTTTAATGGAAACGACAGGATTTAGTTTTGGAATTCGAGTATCTCCTTTCCGATGCACTATTCGTTCCTTACTGCAACGCTCGCTCCCTCACATTCACGAATTAACACAGAAATTGTGTCGCTATGAAATACTATGCGTTTCATGACTTCTCATTCTAAATCGAGTAAAGTTTTTATGGAATTGACAGGATTTAGTTTTGGAATTCTAGTATCTCCTTTCCGATGCACTATTCGTTCCGTACTGCAACGCTCGCTCCCTCACATTGACGAATTAACACAAAAATTGTGTCGCTATGAAATACTATGGGTTCTATGACTACTCCTTCTAAATCGAGTAACGTTTCTATGGAAACGACAGGATTTAGTTTTGGGATACGAGTATCTACTTTCAGATGCACCATTCGTTCCTTACTGCAACTCTCGCTCCCTCACATTGACGAATTAGCACAGAATTTCTGTCGCTATGAAATACTATGGGTTTCATGACTTCTCATTCTAAATCGAGTAAAGTTTTTATGGAAACGACAGGATTTAGTTTTGGAATTCGAGTAACTCCTTTCCGTTGCACTATTTGTTCCTTACTGGAACGCTCGCTCCGTCACATTGACGAATTAACACAGAAATTGTGTCGATATGAAATACTATAGATTTCATGACTTCTCATTCTAAATCGAGTAAAGTTTTTATGGAAACGACAGGATTTAGTTTTGGAATTCGAGCATCTCCTTTCCGATGCACTATTCGTTCCTTACTGCAACGCTCGCTCCCTCACATTGACGAATTAACACAGAAACTGTGACGCTATGAAATACTATGGGTTTCATGACTTCTCATTCGAAATCGAGTAAAGTTTTTATGGAAACGTCAGGATTTAGTTTTGGAGTTCGAGTATCTCCTTTCCGATGCTCTATTCGTTCCTTACTGCAACGCTCGCACCCTCACATTAACGAATTAACACAGAAATTGTGTCGCTATGAAATACTATGGGTTTCATGACTTCTCATTCTAAATCGAGTAAAGTTCTTATGGAAACGACAGGATTTAGTTTTGGAATTCGAGTATCTCCTTTCCGATGCACTATTCGTTCCTTACTGCAACGCTCGCTCCCTCACATTGACGAATTTACACAGAAATTTTGTCGCTATGAAATACTATGGGTTCTATGACTACTCCTTCTAAATCGAGTAACGTTTCTATGGAAACGACAGGATTTAGTTTTGGGATACGAGTATCTCTTTTCAGATGCACCATTCGTTCCTTACTGCAACCCTCGCTCCCTCACATTGACGAATTAACACAGAAATTCTATCGCTATGAAATACTATGGGTTTCATGACTTCTCATTCTAAATCGAGTAAAGTTTTAATGGAAACGACAGGATTTAGTTTTGGAATTCGAGTATCTCCTTTCCGATACACTATTCGTTCCTTACTGCAACGCTCGCTCCCTCACAGTGACGAATTAACACAGAAATTGTGTCGCTATGAAATACTATGGGTTTCATGACTTCTCATTCTAAATCGATTAAAGTTTTTATGGAAACGGCAGGATGTAGTTTTGGAATTCGAGTATCTCCTTCCGATGCTCTATTCGTTCCTTACTGCAACGCTCGCTCCCTCACATTGACGAATTAACACAGAAATTGTGTCGCTATAAAATACTATGGGTTATATGACTACTCCTTCTAAATCGAGTAACGTTTCTATGAAAAAGACAGGATTTAGTTTTGGGATACGAGTATCTCCTTTCCGATGCACTATTCGTTTCTTACTGCAACGCTCGCTCCCTCACATTGGCGGATTAACACAGAAATTGTGTCGCTATGAAATTCTATGGGTTTCATGACTTCTCATTCTAAATCGAGTAAAGTTTTTATATAAGCGTCAGGATTTAGTTTTGGAGTTCGAGTATCTCCTTTCCGATGCACTATTCGTTCCTTACTGCAACGCTCGCCCCTCACATTGACGAATTAACACAGAAATTGTGTCGCTATGAAATACTATGGGTTCCGTGACTACTTCTTCTAAATCGAGTAACGTTTCTATGGAAACGACCGGGTTTAGTTTTGGGATACGAGTATCTCCTTTCAGATGCACCATTCGTTCCTTACTGCAACCCTCGCTCCCTCACATTGACGAACTAACACAGATATTGTGTCGCTATGAAATACTATTGGTTTCATGACTTCTCATTCTAAATGGAGTTAAGTTTTTATGGAAACGACAGGATTTAGTTTAGGAATTCGAGTATCTCCTTTCCGATGCACTATTCGTTCCTTACTGCAACGCTCGCTCCCTCACATTGACGAATTAACACAGAAATTGTGTCGCAATGAAATACTATGGTTTCTATGACTACTCCTTCTAAATCGAGTAACGTTTCTATGGAAACGACAGGATTTAGTTTTGGGATACGAGTATCTCCTTTCAGATGCACCATTCGTTCCTTACAGCAACCCTCGCTCCCTCACATTGACGAATTAACACACAAATAGTATCGCTATGAAATACTATGGGTTTCATGACTTCTCATTCTAAATCGAGTAAAGTTTTTACGGAAAAGACAGAATGTAGTTTTGGTATTCGAGTATCTCCTTTCCGATGCACCATTCGTTCCTTACTGCAACGCTCGCTCCCTCACAGTGACGAATTAACACAGAAATTGTGTCGCTATGAAATACTATAGGTTTCATGACTTCTCATTCTAAATCGAGTAATGTTTTTATGGAAACGACAGGATTTAGTTTTGGAATTCGAGTATGTCCTTTCCGATGCGCTATTCGTTCCTTACTGCAACGCTCGCTCCCTCGCATTGACGAATTAACACAGAAATTGTGTCGCTATGAAATACTATGGGTTTCATGACTTCTCATTCTAAATCGAGTAAAGTTTTTATGGAAACGAAAGGATTTAGTTTTGGAATTCGAGTATCTCCTCTCCGATCCACTATTCGTTCCTTACTGCAACCCTCGCTCCCTCACAATGACGAATTAACACAGAGATTGTGTCGCTATGAAATACTATGGGTTTCATGACTTCTCATTCTAAATCGAGTAACGTTTTAATGGAAACGACAGGATTTAGTTTTGGAATTCGAGTATCTCCTTTCCGATGCACTATTCGTTCCTTACTGCAACGCTCGCTCCCACACACTCACGAATTAACACAGAAATTGTGTCGCTATGAAATACTATGGGTTTCATGACTTCTCATTCTAAATCGAGTAAAGTTTTTATGGAATTGACAGGATTTAGTTTTGGAATTCTAGTATCTCCTTTCGGATGCACTATTCGTTCCGTACTGCAACCCTCGCTCCCTCAAATTGACGAATTAACACAAAAATTGTGTCGCTATGAAATACTATGGGTTTCATGACTTCTCATTCTAAATAGAGCAAAGTTTCTATGGAAACGTCAGGATTTAGGTTTGGAGTTCGAGTATCTCCTTTCCGATGCACTATTCGTTCCTTACTGCAACGCGCGCTCCCTCACATTGACGAATTAACACAGAAATTGTATCGCTATGAAATACTATGGGTTTCATGACTTCTCATTCTAAATCGAGTAAAGTTTTAATGGAAACGACAGGATTTAGTTTTGGAATTCGAGTATGTCCTTTCCGATGCACTATTCGTTCCTTACTGCAACGCTCGCTCCCGCACATTGACGAAATAAAACAGAAATTGTATCGCTATGAAATACTATGGGTTTCATGACTTCTCATTCTAAATCGAGTAAAGTTTTAATGGAAACGACAGGATTTAGTTTTGGAATTCGAGTATCTCCTTTCCGATGCACTATTCGTTCCTTACTGCAACGCTCGCTCCCTCACATTCACGAATTAACACAGAAATTGTGTCGCTATGAAATACTATGCGTTTCATGACTTCTCATTCTAAATCGAGTAAAGTTTTTATGGAATTGACAGGATTTAGTTTTGGAATTCTAGTATCTCCTTTCCGATGCACTATTCGTTCCGTACTGCAACGCTCGCTCCCTCACATTGACGAATTAACACAAAAATTGTGTCGCTATGAAATACTATGGGTTCTATGACTACTCCTTCTAAATCGAGTAACGTTTCTATGGAAACGACAGGATTTAGTTTTGGGATACGAGTATCTACTTTCAGATGCACCATTCGTTCCTTACTGCAACTCTCGCTCCCTCACATTGACGAATTAGCACAGAATTTCTGTCGCTATGAAATACTATGGGTTTCATGACTTCTCATTCTAAATCGAGTAAAGTTTTTATGGAAACGACAGGATTTGGTTTTGGAATTCGAGTAACTCCTTTCCGTTGCACTATTTGTTCCTTACTGGAACGCTCGCTCCGTCACATTGACGAATTAACACAGAAATTGTGTCGATATGAAATACTATAGATTTCATGACTTCTCATTCTAAATCGAGTAAAGTTTTTATGGAAACGACAGGATTTAGTTTTGGAATTCGAGCATCTCCTTTCCGATGCACTATTCGTTCCTTACTGCAACGCTCGCTCCCTCACATTGACGAATTAACACAGAAACTGTGACGCTATGAAATACTATGGGTTTCATGACTTCTCATTCGAAATCGAGTAAAGTTTTTATGGAAACGTCAGGATTTAGTTTTGGAGTTCGAGTATCTCCTTTCCGATGCTCTATTCGTTCCTTACTGCAACGCTCGCACCCTCACATTAACGAATTAACACAGAAATTGTGTCGCTATGAAATACTATGGGTTTCATGACTTCTCATTCTAAATCGAGTAAAGTTCTTATGGAAACGACAGGATTTAGTTTTGGAATTCGAGTATCTCCTTTCCGATGCACTATTCGTTCCTTACTGCAACGCTCGCTCCCTCACATTGACGAATTTACACAGAAATTTTGTCGCTATGAAATACTATGGGTTCTATGACTACTCCTTCTAAATCGAGTAACGTTTCTATGGAAACGACAGGATTTAGTTTTGGGATACGAGTATCTCTTTTCAGATGCACCATTCGTTCCTTACTGCAACCCTCGCTCCCTCACATTGACGAATTAACACAGAAATTCTATCGCTATGAAATACTATGGGTTTCATGACTTCTCATTCTAAATCGAGTAAAGTTTTAATGGAAACGACAGGATTTAGTTTTGGAATTCGAGTATCTCCTTTCCGATACACTATTCGTTCCTTACTGCAACGCTCGCTCCCTCACAGTGACGAATTAACACAGAAATTGTGTCGCTATGAAATACTATGGGTTTCATGACTTCTCATTCTAAATCGATTAAAGTTTTTATGGAAACGGCAGGATGTAGTTTTGGAATTCGAGTATCTCCTTCCGATGCTCTATTCGTTCCTTACTGCAACGCTCGCTCCCTCACATTGACGAATTAACACAGAAATTGTGTCGCTATAAAATACTATGGGTTATATGACTACTCCTTCTAAATCGAGTAACGTTTCTATGAAAAAGACAGGATTTAGTTTTGGGATACGAGTATCTCCTTTCCGATGCACTATTCGTTTCTTACTGCAACGCTCGCTCCCTCACATTGGCGGATTAACACAGAAATTGTGTCGCTATGAAATTCTATGGGTTTCATGACTTCTCATTCTAAATCGAGTAAAGTTTTTATATAAGCGTCAGGATTTAGTTTTGGAGTTCGAGTATCTCCTTTCCGATGCACTATTCGTTCCTTACTGCAACGCTCGCCCCTCACATTGACGAATTAACACAGAAATTGTGTCGCTATGAAATACTATGGGTTCCGTGACTACTTCTTCTAAATCGAGTAACGTTTCTATGGAAACGACCGGGTTTAGTTTTGGGATACGAGTATCTCCTTTCAGATGCACCATTCGTTCCTTACTGCAACCCTCGCTCCCTCACATTGACGAATTAACACAGATATTGTGTCGCTATGAAATACTATTGGTTTCATGACTTCTCATTCTAAATGGAGTTAAGTTTTTATGGAAACGACAGGATTTAGTTTAGGAATTCGAGTATCTCCTTTCCGATGCACTATTCGTTCCTTACTGCAACGCTCGCTCCCTCACATTGACGAATTAACACAGAAATTGTGTCGCAATGAAATACTATGGTTTCTATGACTACTCCTTCTAAATCGAGTAACGTTTCTATGGAAACGACAGGATTTAGTTTTGGGATACGAGTATCTCCTTTCAGATGCACCATTCGTTCCTTACAGCAACCCTCGCTCCCTCACATTGACGAATTAACACACAAATAGTATCGCTATGAAATACTATGGGTTTCATGACTTCTCATTCTAAATCGAGTAAAGTTTTTACGGAAAAGACAGAATGTAGTTTTGGTATTCGAGTATCTCCTTTCCGATGCACCATTCGTTCCTTACTGCAACGCTCGCTCCCTCACAGTGACGAATTAACACAGAAATTGTGTCGCTATGAAATACTATAGGTTTCATGACTTCTCATTCTAAATCGAGTAATGTTTTTATGGAAACGACAGGATTTAGTTTTGGAATTCGAGTATGTCCTTTCCGATGCGCTATTCGTTCCTTACTGCAACGCTCGCTCCCTCGCATTGACGAATTAACACAGAAATTGTGTCGCTATGAAATACTATGGGTTTCATGACTTCTCATTCTAAATCGAGTAAAGTTTTTATGGAAACGAAAGGATTTAGTTTTGGAATTCGAGTATCTCCTCTCCGATCCACTATTCGTTCCTTACTGCAACCCTCGCTCCCTCACAATGACGAATTAACACAGAGATTGTGTCGCTATGAAATACTATGGGTTTCATGACTTCTCATTCTAAATCGAGTAACGTTTTAATGGAAACGACAGGATTTAGTTTTGGAATTCGAGTATCTCCTTTCAGATGCACCATTCGTTCCTTACAGCAACCCTCGCTCCCTCACATTGACGAATTAACACACAAATAGTATCGCTATGAAATACTATGGGCTTCATGACTTCTCATTCTAAATCGAGTAAAGTTTTTACGGAAAAGACAGAATGTAGTTTTGGTATTCGAGTATCTCCTTTCCGATGCACCATTCGTTCCTTACTGCAACGCTCGCTCCCTCACAGTGACGAATTAACACAGAAATTGTGTCGCTATGAAATACTATAGGTTTCATGACTTCTCATTCTAAATCGAGTAATGTTTTTATGGAAACGACAGGATTTAGTTTTGGAATTCGAGTATGTCCTTTCCGATGCGCTATTCGTTCCTTACTGCAACGCTCGCTCCCTCGCATTGACGAATTAACACAGAAATTGTGTCGCTATGAAATACTATGGGTTTCATGACTTCTCATTCTAAATCGAGTAAAGTTTTTATGGAAACGAAAGGATTTAGTTTTGGAATTCGAGTATCTCCTCTCCGATCCACTATTCGTTCCTTACTGCAACCCTCGCTCCCTCACAATGACGAATTAACACAGAGATTGTGCCGCTATGAAATACTATGGGTTTCATGACTTCTCATTCTAAATCGAGTAACGTTTTAATGGAAACGACAGGATTTAGTTTTGGAATTCGAGTATCTCCTTTCCGATGCACTATTCGTTCCTTACTGCAACGCTCGCTCCCACACACTCACGAATTAACACAGAAATTGTGTCGCTATGAAATACTATGGGTTTCATGACTTCTCATTCTAAATCGAGTAAAGTTTTTATGGAATTGACAGGATTTAGTTTTGGAATTCTAGTATCTCCTTTCGGATGCACTATTCGTTCCGTACTGCAACCCTCGCTCCCTCAAATTGACGAATTAACACAAAAATTGTGTCGCTATGAAATACTATGGGTTTCATGACTTCTCATTCTAAATAGAGAAAAGTTTCTATGGAAACGTCAGGATTTAGGTTTGGAGTTCGAGTATCTCCTTTCCGATGCACTATTCGTTCCTTACTGCAACGCGCGCTCCCTCACATTGACGAATTAACACAGAAATTGTGTCGCTAGGAAATACTATGGGTTTCATGACTTCTCATTCTAAATCGAGTGAAGTTCTTATGGAAACGACAATATTTAGTTTTGGAATTCGAGTATCTCCTTTCCGATGCACTATTCGTTCCTTACTGCAACACTCGCTCCCTCACATTGACGAATTTACACAGAAATTGTGTCGCTATGAAATACTATGGGTTCTATGACTACTCCTTCTAAATCGAGTAACGTTTCTATGGAAACGACAGTATTTAGTTTTGGGATACGAGTATCCCCTTTCAGATGCACCATTCGTTCCTTACTGCAACCCTCGCTCCGTCACATTGACGAATTAACACAGAGATTGTGTCGCTATGAAATACTATGGGTTTCATGACTTCTCATTCTAAGTCGAGTAAAGTTTTTATGGAAAAGACAGAATGTAGTTTTGGTATTCGAGTATCTCCTTTCCGATGCACCATTCGTTCCTTACTGCAACGCTCGCTCCCTCACAGTGACGAATTAACACCGAAATTGTGTCGCTATGAAATACTATAGGTTTCATGACTTCTCATTCTAAATAGAGTAAAGTTTTTATGGAAACGACAGGATTTAGTTTTGGAATTCGAGTATGTCCTTTTCGATGCACTATTCGTTCCTTACTGCAACGCTCGCTCCCTCACATTGACGAATTTACACAGAAATTGTGTCGCTATGAACTACTGTAGGTTTCATGACTTCTCATTCTAAATCGAGTAAAGTTTTTATGGAAACGAATGAATTTAGTTTTGGAATTCGAGTATGTCCTTTCCGATGCACTATTCGTTCCTTACTGCAACGCTCGCTCCCTCACATTGACGAATTAACACAGAAATTGTGTCGCTATGAAATACTATGGGTTTCATGACTTCTCATTCTAAATCGAGTAAAGTTTTTATGGAAATGAAAGGATTTAGTTTTGGAATTCGAGTATCTCCTCTCCGATCCGCTATTCGTTCCTTACTGCAACGCTCGCTTACTCACATTGACGAATTAACACAGAAATTGTGTCGCTATGAAATACTATGTGTTTCATGACTTCTCGTTCTAAATCGAGTAAAGTTTTTATGGAAGCGACAGGATTTAGTTTTGGAATACGAGTATCTCCTTTCCGATGCACTATTCGTTCCTTACTGCAACGCTCGCTCCCTCACATTGACGAATTAACACAGAAATTGTGTCGCTATGAAATACTATGGGTTTCATGACTTCTCATTCTAAATCGAGTAAAGTTTTTAAGGAAACGACAGGATTTAGTTTTGGAATTCGAGTATCTCCTTTCTGATGCACTATTCATTCCTTACTGCCACGCTCGCTCCCTCACATTGACGAATTAACACAGAAATTGTGCCGCTATGGAATACTATGGGTTCTATGACTACTCCTTCTAAATCGAGTAACGTTTTTATGGAAACGACACGAATTAGTTTTGGGATACGAGTATCTCCTTTCAGATGCACCATTCGTTCCTTACTGCAACCCTCGCACCCTCACATTGACGAATTATCACAGAAATTGGGTCGCTATGAAATACTATGGGTTTCATGACTTCTCATTCTAAATCGAATAAAGTTTTTATGGAAACGACAGGATTTACTTTTGGAATTCGAGTATTTCCTTTCCGATGCACTATTCGTTCCTTACTGCAACGCTCGCTCCCTCACATTGACGAATTAACACAGAAATTGTGTCGCTATGAAATACTATGGGTTTCATGACTTCTCATTCTAAATCGAGTAAAGTTTATATGAAAACGAAAGGATTTAGTTTTGGAATTCGAGTATCTCCTCTCCGATGCACTATTCGTTCTTTACTGCAACGCTCGCTTCTTCACATTGACGAATTAACACAGAAATTGTGTCGCTATGAAATACTATGTGTTTCATGACTTCTCATTCTAAATCGAGTAAAATTTTTATGGAAACGACAGGATTTAGGTTTGGAATTCGAGTTACTCCTTTCCGATGCACTATTCGTTCCTTACTGCAACGCTCGCTCTCTCACATTGACGAATTAACACAGAAATTGTGTCGCTAGGAAATACTTTGGGTTTCATGACATCTCATTCTAAATCGAGTAAAGTTCTTCTGGAAACGACAGGATTTAGTTTTGGAATTCGAGTATCTCCTTTCCGATGCACTATTCGTTCCTTACTGCAACACTCGCTCCCTCACATTGACGAATTTACACAGAAATTGTGTCGCTATGAAATACTATGGGTTCTATGACTACTCCTTCTAAATCGAGTAACGTTTCTAAGGAAACGACAGTATTTAGTTTTGGGATACGAGTATCCCCTTTCAGATGCACCATTCGTTCCTTACTGCAACCCTCGCTCCCTCACATTGACGAATTAACACAGAGATTGTGTCGCTATGAAATACTATGGGTTTCATGACTTCTCATTCTAAATCGAGTAAAGTTTTTATGGAAAAGACAGAATGTAGTTTTGGTATTCGAGTATCACCTTTCCGATGCACCATTCGTTCCTTACTGCAACGCTCGCTCCCTCACAGTGACGAATTAACACAGAAATTGTGTCGCTATGAAATACTATAGGTTTCATGACTTCTCATTCTAAATCGAGTAAAGTTTTTATGGAAACGACAGGATTTAGTTTTGGAATTCGAGTATGTCCTTTCCGATGCACTATTCGTTCTTACTACAACGCTCGCTCCCTCACATTGACGAATTAACACAGAAATTGTGTCGCTATGAACTACTGTAGGTTTCATGACTTCTCATTCTACATCGAGTAAAGTTTTTATGGAAACGGTTGAATTTAGTTTTGGAATTCGAGTATGTCCTTTCCGATGCACTATTCGTTCCTTACTGCAACGCTCGCTCCCTCACATTGACGAATTAACACAGAAATTCTGTCGCTATGAAATACTATGGGTTTCATGACTTCTCATTCTAAATCGAGTAAAGTTTTTATGGAAACGAAAGGATTTAGTTTTGGAAATCGAGTATCTCCTCTCCGATGCACTATTCGTTCCTTACTGCAACGCTCGCTCCCTCACATTAACGAATTAACACAGAAATTGTGTCGCTATGAAATACTATGTGTTTCATGACTTCTCATTCTAAATCGAGTAAAGTTTTTATGGAAACGACAGGATTTAGTTTTGGGATACGAGTATCTCCATTCAGATGAACCATTCGTTCCTTACTGCAACCCTCGCTCCCTCACATTGACGAATTAACACAGAAGTTGTGTCGCTATGAAATACTATTGGTTTTATGACTTCTCATTCTAAATCGAGTAAAGTTTTTATGGAAACAACAGGATTTAGTTTTGGAATTCGAGTATGTACTTTCCGATGCACTATTCGTTCCTTACTGCAACGCTCGCTCCCTCACATTGACGAATTAACACAGAAATTGTGTCGCTATGAAATACTATGGGTTTCATGACTTCTCCTTCTAAATCGAGTAACGTTTTTATGGAAACGAAAGGATTTAGTTTTGGAATTCGAGTATCTCCTCTCCAATGCACTATTCGTTCTTTACTGCAACGCTCGCTTCCTCACATTGACGAATTAACACAGAAATTGTGTCGCTATGAAATACTATGGGTTCTATGACTACTCCTTCTAAATCGAGTAACGTTTCTATGGAAGCGACAGTATTTAGTTTTGGAATTCGAGTGTCTCCTTTCAGATGCACCATTCGTTCCTTACTGCAACCCTCGCCCCCTCACATTGACGAATTAACACAGAAATTGTGTCACTATCAAGTACTATGGGTTTCATGACTTCTCATTCTAAATCGAGTAAAGTTTTTATGGAAACGACAGATTTAGTTTTGGAATTCGAGTATCTCGTTTCCGATGCACTATTCGTTCCTTACTGCAACGCTCGCTCCCTCACATTGACGAATTAACACAGAAATTGTGTCGCTATGAAGTACTATGTGTTTCATGACTTCTCATTCTAAATCGAGTAAAGTTTTTATGGATACGACAGGTTTTAGTTTTGGAATTCGGGTATCTCCTTTCCGATGCACTACTCGTTCCTTACTGCAACGCTCGCTCAATCACATTGACGAATTAACACAGAAATTGTGTCGCTATGATATACTATGGGTTTCATGACTTCTCATTCAAAATCGAGTAAAGTTTTTATGGAAACGACAGAATTTAGTTTTGGGATACGAGTATCTCATTTCAGATGCACCATTCGTTCCTTACTGCAACCCTCGCTCCCTCACATTAACGAATTAACACAGAAATTGTGCCGCTATGAAATAATATGGGTTTCATTACTTCTCATTCTAAATCGAGTAAAGTTTTTATGGAAACGACAGGATGTAGTTTTGGAATTCGAGTATCTCCTTTCCGATGCACTATTCGTTCCTTACTGCAACGCTCGCTCCCTCACATTGACGAATTAACACAGAAATTGTGTCGCTATGAAATAATATGAGGTTCATGACTTCTCATTCTAAATCGAGTAAAGTTTTTATGGGAATGAAAGGTTTTAGTTATGGAATGCGAGTACCTCCTTTCCGATGCACTATTCGTTCCTTAAAGCAACGCTCGCTCCCTCACATTGACGAATTAACACAGAATTCGTGTCGCTATGAAATACTATGTGTTCTATGACTACTCCCTCTAAATCGAGTAACGTTTCTATGGAAACGACAGGATTTAAATTTGGGATACGAGTATCTCCTTTCAGATGCACCATTCGTACCTTACTGCAACCCTCGCTCCCTCACATTGACGAATTAACACAGAAATTGTGTCGCTATGAAATACAATGGGTATCATGACTTATAATTCAAAATCGAGTAAAGTTTTTATGGATACGACAGGATTTAGTTTTGGAATTCGAGTATCTCTTTTCCGATGCACTATTCGTTCCTTACTGCAACGCTCGCTCCCTCACATTGCCGAATTAACACAGAAATTTTGTCGTATGAAGTACTATGAGTTTCATGACTTATCATTCTAAATCGAGTAAAGTTTTTATGGAAACGACAGGATTTAGTTTAGGAATTCGAGTATCTCCTTTCCGATGCACTATTCGTTCCTTACTGTAACGCTCGCTCCCTCACATTGACGAATTAACACAGAAATTGTGTCGCTATGAAATACTATAGGTTTCATGACTTCTCATTCTAAATCGAGTAAAGTTTTTATGGAAACGACAGGATTTAGTTTTGGAATTCGAGTATCTCCTTTCCGATGCACTATTCGATCCTTACTGCAACGCTCTCTCCCTCATATTGACGAATTAACAGAGAAATTGTGTCGCTATGAAATACTATGGGTTTCTTGACGTCTCATTCTAACTCGAGTAAAGTTTTTATGGAAACGACAGGATTTAGTTTTGGGATACGAGTATCTCATTTCAGATGCACCATTCGTTCCCTACTGCAACCCTCGCTCCCTCACATTAACGAATTAACACAGAAATTGTGTCGCTATGAAATACTATGGGTTTCATTATTTCTCATTCTAAATCGAGTAAAGTTTTTATGGAAACGACAGATTTTAGTTTTGGAATTCGAGTATCTCCTTTCCGATGCACTATTCGTTCTTTACTGCAACGCTCGCTCCCTCACATTGACGAATTAACACAGAAATTGTGTCGCTATGAAATAATATGGGGTTCATGACCTCTCATTCTAAATCGAGTAAAGTTTTTATGGGAACGAAAGGTCTTTGTTTTGGAATTCGAGTATCTCCTTTCCGATGCACTATTCGTTCCTTACTGCAACGCTCGCTCCCTCAAATTGACGAATTAACACAGAAGGTGTGTCGCTATGAAATACTATGGGTTCTATGACTACTCCTTCTAAATCGAGTAACGTTTCTATGGAAACGACAGCATTTAGTTTTGGGATACGAGTATCTCCTTTCAGATGCACCATTCGTTCCTTACTGCAACCCTCGCTCCCTCACATTGACGAATTAACACAGAAGTTGTGTCGCTATGAAATACAATGGGTCTCATGACTTCTCATTCTAAATCGTGTAAAGTTTTTATGGAAACGACAGGATTTAGTTTTGGAATTCGAGTATCTCCTTTCCGATGCACCATTCGTACCTTACTGCAACGCTCACTCCCTCACATTGACGAATTGACACAGAAATTGTGTCGCTATGAAATACTATGGGTTTCATGACTTCTCATTCTAAATCGAATAAGGTTTTTATGGAAACGACAGGATTTTGTTTTGGAATTCGAGTATCTCCTTTCCGATGCACTATTAGTTCCTTACTGCAGCGCTCGCTCCCTCACATTGACGAATTAACACAGAAATTGTGTCGCTATGCAGTACTATGGGTTCTATGACTACTCCTTCTAAATCGAGTAACGTTTCTATGGGAACGACAGGATTTAGTTTTGGAATTCGAGTATCTCCTTTCCGATGCACTATTCGTTCCTTACTGCAACGCTCGCTCCCTCACATTGACAAATTAACACAGAAATTGAGTCGCTATGAAATACTATGGGTTCTATGACTACTCCTTCTAAATCGAGTGACGTTTCTATGGAAAAGACAGTTTTTGGTTTTGGGATTCGAGTATCTCCTCTCAGATGCACCATTCGTTTCTTACTACAACGCTCGCTCCCTCACATTGACGAATTAACACAGAAATTGTGTCGCTATGAAATACTATGGGTTCTATGACTACTCCTTCTAAATCGAGTAACGTTACAATGGAGACGACAGGATTTAGTTTTGGGATACGAGTTTCCCCTTTCAGATGCCCCATTCGTTCCTTACTGCAACCCTCGCTCCCTCACGTTGACGAATTAACACAGAGATTGTGTCGCTATGAAATACTATGGGTTTCATGATTCTCATTCTAAATCGAGTAAAGTTTTTATGGAAAAGACAGAATTTAGTTTTGGAATTCGAGTATCTCCTTTCCGATGCACTATTCGTTCCTTACTGCAACGCTCGCTCCCACACATTGACGAATTAACACAGAAATTGTGTCGCTATGAAATACTATGGGTTTCATGACTTCTCATTCTAAATCGAGCAAAGTTTTTATGGAAACGAAAGGATTTAGTTTTGGAATTCGAGTGTCTCCTTTCCGATGCACTATTCGTTCCTTACTGCAACGCTCGCTCCCTCACATTGACGAATTAACACAGAAATTGTGCCGCTATGGAATACTATGGGTTCTATGACTACTCCTTCTAAATCGAGTAACGTTTCTATGGAAACGACAGTATTTAGTTTTGGAATTCGAGTGTCTCCTTTCAGATGCACCATTCGTTCCTTACTGCAACCCACGCCCCCTCACATTGACGAATTAACACAGAAATTGTGTCACTATCAAGTACTATGGGTTTCTTGACTTCTCATTCTAAATCGAGTAAAGTTTTTATGGAAACGACAGTATTTAGTTTTGGAATTCGAGTATCTCGTTTCCGATGCACTATTCGTTCCTTACTGCAACGCTCACTCCCTCACATTGACGAATTAACACAGAAATTGTGTCGCTATGAAGTACTATGGGTTTCATGACTTCTCATTCTAAATCGAGTAAAGTTTTTATGGATACGACAGGTTTTAGTTTTGGAATTCGAGTATCTCCTTTCCGATGCACTACTCGTTCCTTACTGCAACGCTCGCTCCCTCACATTGACGAATTAACACAGAAATTGTGTCGCTATGATATACTATGGGTTTCATGACTTCTCATTCAAAATCGAGTAAAGTTTTTATGGAAACGACAGAATTTAGTTTTGGGATACGAGTATCTCATTTCAGATGCACCATTCGTTCCTTACTGCAACCCTCGCTCCCTCACATTAACGAATTAACACAGAAATTGTGCCGCTATGAAATACTATGGGTTTCATTACTTCTCATTCTAAATCGAGTAAAGTTTTTATGGAAACGACAGGATGTAGTTTTGGAATTCGAGTATCTCCTTTCCGATGCACTATTCGTTCCTTACTGCAACGCTCGCTCCCTCACATTGACGAATTAACACAGAAATTGTGTCGCTATGAAATACAATGTGTTTCATGACTTATCATTCAAAATCGAGTAAAGTTTTTATGGATACGACAGGATTTAGTTTTGGAATTCGAGTATCTCTTTTCCGATGCACTATTCGTTCCTTACTGCAACGCTCGCTCCCTCACATTGCCGAATTAACACAGAAATTTTGTCGCTATGAAGTACTATGAGTTTCATGACTTATCATTCTAAATCGAGTAAAGTTTTTATGGAAACGACAGGATTTAGTTTTGGAATGCGAGTATCTCCTTTCCCATGCACTATTCGTTCCTTAAAGCAACGCTCGCTCCCTCACATTGACGAATTAACACAGAATTCGTGTCGCTATGAAATACTATGTGTTCTATGACTACTCTCTGTAAATCGAGTAACTTTTCTATGGAAACGACAGGATTTAAATTTGGGATACGAGTATCTCCTTTCAGATGCACCATTCGTACCTTACTGCAACCCTCGCTCCCTCACATTGACGTATTAACACAGAAATTGTGTCGCTATGAAATACAATGGGTTTCATGACTTATCATTCAAAATCGAGTAAAGTTTTTATGGATACGACAGGATTTAGTTTTGGAATTCGAGTATCTCTTTTCCGATGCACTATTCGTTCCTTCCTGCAACGCTCGCTCCCTCACATTGCCGAATTAACACAGAAATTTTGTCGCTATGAAGTACTATGAGTTTCATGACTTATCATTCTAAATCGAGTAAAGTTTTTATGGAAACGACAGGATTTAGTTTAGGAATTCGACTATCTCCTTTCCGATGCACTATTCGTTCCTTACTGCAACGCTCGCTCCCTCACATTGACGAATTAACACAGAAATTGTGTCGCTATGAAATACTATGGGTTTCATGACTTCTCATTCTAAATCGAGTAAAGTTTTTATGGAAACGACAGGATTTAGTTTTGGAATTCGAGTATCTCCCTTCCGATGCACTATTCGATCCTTACTGCAACGCTCTCTCCCTCATATTGACGAATTAACAGAGAAATTGTGTCGCTATGAAATTCTATGGGTTTCTTGACGTCTCATTCTAAATCGAGTAAAGTTTTTATGGAAACGACAGGATTTAGTTTTGGGATACGAGTATCTCATTTCAGATGCACCATCCGTTCCCTACTGCAACCCTCGCTCCCTCACATTAACGAATTAACACAGAAATTGTGTCGCTATGAAATACTATGGGTTTCATTACTTCTCATTCTAAATCGAGTAAAGTTTTTATGGAAACGACAGATTTTAGTTTTGGAATTCGAGTATCTCCTTTCCGATGCACTATTCGTTCTTTACTGCAACGCTCGCTCCCTCACATTGACGAATTAACACAGAAATTGTGTCGCTATGAAATAATATGGGGTTCATGACCTCTCATTCTAAATCGAGTAAAGTTTTTATGGGAACGAAAGTTCTTTGTTTTGGAATTCGAGTATCTCCTTTCCGATGCACTATTAGTTCCTTACTGCAGCGCTCGCTCCCTCACATTGACGAATTAACACAGAAATTGTGTCGCTATGAAGTACTATGGGTTCTATGACTACTCCTTCTAAATCGAGTAACGTTTCTATGGGAACGACAGGATTTAGTTTTGGAATTCGAGTATCTCCTTTCCGATGCACTATTCGTTCCTTACTGCAACGCTCGCTCCCTCACATTGACAAATTAACACATAAATTGAGTCGCTATGAAATACTATGGGTTCTATGACTACTCCTTCTAAATCGAGTAACGTTTCTATGGAAACGACAGTTTTTGGTTTTGGGATTCGAGTATCTCCTCTCAGATGCACCATTCGTTTCTTACTACAACGCTCGCTCCCTCACATTGACGAATTAACACAGAAATTGTGTCGCTATGAAATACTATGGGTTCTATGACTACTCCTTCTAAATCGAGTAACGTTACAATGGAGACGACAGGATTTAGTTTTGGGATACGAGTATCCCCTTTCAGATGCCCCTTTCGTTCCTTACTGCAACCCTCGCTCCCTCACATTGACGAATTAACACAGAGATTGTGTCGCTATGAAATACTATGGGTTTCATGATTCTCATTCTAAATCTAGTAAAGTTTTTATGGAAAAGACAGAATTTAGTTTTGGAATTCGAGTATCTCCTTTCCGATGCACTATTCGTTCCTTACTGCAACGCTCGCTCCCACACATTGACGAATTAACACAGAAATTGTGTCGCTATGAAATACTATGGGTTTCATGACTTCTCATTCTAAATCGAGCAAAGTTTTTATGGAAACGAAAGGATTTAGTTTTGGAATTCGAGTATCTCCTTTCCGATGCACTATTCGTTCCTTACTGCAACGCTCGCTCCCTCACATTGACGAATTAACACAGAAATTGTGCCGCTATGGAATACTATGGGTTCTATGACTACTCCTTCTAAATCGAGTAACGTTTTTATGGAAACGACAGGAATTAGTTTTGGGATACGAGTCTCTCCTTTCAGATGCACCATTCGTTCCTTACTGCAACCCTCGCTCCCTCACATTGACGAATTATCACAGAAGTTGTGTCGCTATTAAATACTATGGGTTTCATGACTTCTCATTCTAAATCGGGTAAAGTTTTTATGGAAACGACTGGATTTAGTTTTGGAATTCGAGTATCTCCTTTCCGATGCACTATTTGTTCCTTACTGCAACGCTCGCTCCCTCACATTGACGAATTAACACAGAAATTGTGTCGCTATGAAATACTATGAGTCTCATGACTTCTCATTCTAAGTCGAGTAAAGTTTTTATGGAAACGACAGGATTTAGTTTTGGAATTCGAGTATCTCCTTTCCGATGCACTATTCGTTCCTTACTGCAACGCTCGCTCCCTCACATTGACGAATTAACACAGAAATTGTGTCGCTATGAAATACTAAGGGTTTCATGACTTCTCATTCTAAATCGAGTAAAGTTATTTTGGAAACGACAGGATTTAGTTTTGGAATTCGAGTATCTCCTTTCCGATGCACTATTCGTTCCTTACTGCAACGCTCGCTCCCTCACATTGACGAATTAACACAGAAATTGTGTCGCTATGAAATGCTATGGGTTTCATGACTTCTCAATCTAAATCGAGTATGTTTTTATGGAAACGACAGGATTTAGTTTTGGAATTCGAGTATCTCCTTTCCGTTGCACTATTCGTTCCTTACTGCAACGCTCGCTCCCTCACATTGACGAATTAACACAGAAATTGTGTCGCTATGAAATACTATGGGTTTCATGACTTCTCATTCTAAATCGAGTAAAGTTTTTATGGAAACGACAGGATTGAGATTTGGAATTCGAATTCCTCCTTTCCGATGCACTATTCATTCCTTACTGCAACGCTCGCTCCCTCACATTGACGAATTAACACAGAAATTGTGTCGCTATGAAATACTATGGGTTTCATGACTTCTCATTCTAAATCGAGTAAAGTTTTTATGGAAACGACAGGATTTAGTTTTGGGATACGAGTATCCCCTTTCAGATGCACCATTCGTTCCTTACTGCAACCCTCGCTCCCTCACATTGACGAATTAACACAGAAATTGTGTCGCTTTGAAATACTATGGGTTTCTTGGGTTCTCATTCTAAATCGAGTAAAATTTTTATGGAAAGGACAGGATTTAGTTTTGGAATTCGAGTATGTCCTTTCCGATGCACTATTCGTTCCTTACTGCAACGCTCGCTCCCTCACATTGACGAATTAACACAGAAATTGTGTCGCTATGAAATACTATGGGTTTCATGACTTCTCATTCTAAATCGAGTAAAGTTTTTATGGAAACGAAAGGATTTAGTTTTGGAATTCGAGTATCTCCTCTCCGATGCACTATTCGTTCCTTACTGCAACGCTCGCTCCCTCACATTGACGAATTAACACAGAAATTGTGTCGCTATGAAATACTATGGGTTTCATGACTTCTCATTCTAAATCGAGTAAAGTTTTTATGGAAACGACAGGATTTAGTTTTGGAATTCGAGTATCTCCTTTCCGATGCACTATTCGTTCCTTACTGCAACGCTTGCTCCCTCACATTGACGAATTATCACCGAAATTGTGTCGCTATAAAATACTATGGGTTTCATGACTTCACATTCTAAATCGGGTAAAGTTTTTATGGAAACGACAGGATTTAGGTTTGGAATTCGAGTATCTCCTTTCCGATGCACTATTCTTTCCTTACTGCAACGCTCGCTCCCTCACATTGACGAATTAACACAGAAATTGTGTCGCTATGAAATACTATGTGTTTCATGACTTCTCATTCATAATCGAGTAAAGTTTTTATTGATACGACAGGTATTAGTTTTGGGATACGAGTATCTCCTTTCAGATGCACCATTCGTTCCTTACTGCAACCCTCGCTCCCTCACATTGACGAATTAACACAGAAATTGTGTCGCTTTGAAATACTATGGGTTTCATGGCTTCTCATTCTAAATCGAGTAAAATTTTTATAGAAAGGACAGGATTTAGTTTTGGAATTCGAGTATGTCCTTTCCGATGCACTATTGGATCCTTACTGCAACGCTCGCTCCCTCACATTGACGAATTAACACAGAAATTGTGCCGCTATGAAATACTATGGGTTTCATGACTTCTCATTCTAAATCGAGTAACGTTTTTATGGAAACGACAGGATTTAGTTTTGGAATTGGAGTATCTCCTTTCCGATGCACTATTCGTTCCTTACTGCGACGCTCGCTCCCTCACATTGACGAATTAACACAGAAATTGTGTCGCTATGAAATGCTATGGGTTTCATGACTTCTCATTCTAAATCGAGTAATGTTTTTATGGAAACGACAGGATTTAGTTTTGGAATTCGAGTATCTCCTTTCCGTTGCACTATTCGTTCCTTACTGCAACGCTCGCTCCCTCACATTGACGAATTAACACAGAAATTGTGTCGCTATGAAATACTATGGGTTCTATGACTACTCCTCCTAAATCGAGTAACGTTTCTATGGAAACGACAGGATTTAGTTTTGGAATTCGAGTATATCCTTTCGGATGCACCATTCGTTCCTTACTGCAACCCTCGCCCCCTCATATTGACGAATTAACACAGAAATTGTGTCACTATGAAATACTATGTGTTTCATGACCTCTCATTCTAATTCGAGTAAAGTTTTTATGGAAACGACAGGATTTAGTTTTGGAATTCGAGTATCTCCTTTCCGATGCACTATTCGTTCCTTACTGCACCGCTCGCTCCCTCACATTGACGAATTAACACAGAAATTGTGTCGCTATGAAATACTGTTGGTCCCATGACTTCTCATTCGAAATCGAGTATAGTTTTTATGGAAACGACAGAATTTAGTTTTGGGATACGAGAATCTCATTTCAGATGCACCATTCGTTCCTTACTGCAACCCTCGCTCCCTTACATTAACGAATTAACACAGAAATTGTGTCGCTATGAAATTTTATGGGTTTCATGACTTCTCATTCTAAATCGAGTAAAGATTTTATGGAAAAGACAGAATTTAGTTTTGGAATTCGAGTATCTCCTTTCCGATGCACTATTCGTTCCTTACTGCAACGCCCGCTCCCTCACAGTGACGAATTAACACAGAAATTGTGTCGCTATGAAATACTATGGGTTTCATGACTTCTCATTCTAAATCGAGTAAAGTTTTTATGGAAACGACAGGATTTAGTTTTGGAATTTGAGTATGTCCTTTCCGATGCACTATTGGTTCCTTACTGCAACGCTCGCTCCCTCACATTGACGAATTAACACAGAAATTGTGTCACTATGAAATACTATGGGTTTCATGACTTCTCATTCTAAATCGAGTAAAGTTTTTATGGAAACGAAAGGATTTAGTTTTGGAATTCGAGTTTCTCCTCTCCGATGCACTATTCGTTCCTTACTGCAACGCTCGCTCCCTCACATTGACGATTTAACACAGAAATTGTGTCGCTATGAAATACTATGGGTTTCATGACTTCTCATTCTAAATCGAGTAAAGTTTTTATGGAAACGACAGGATTTAGTTTTGGAATTCGAGTATCTCCTTTCCGATGCACTATTCGTTCCTTACTGCAACGCTCGCTCCCCCACATTGACGAATTATCACCGAAATTGTGTCGCTATAAAATACTATGGGTTTCATGACTTCTCATTCTAAATCGGGTAAAGTTTTTATGGAAACGACAGGATTTAGTTTTGGAATTCGAGTAACTCCTTTCCGATGCACTATTCTTTCCTTACTGCAACGCTCGCTCCCTCACATTGACGAATTAACACAGAAATTGTGTCGCTATGAAATACTATGTGTTTCATGACTTCTCATTCTAAATCGAGTAAAGTTTTTTTGGAAACGACAGGATTTAGTTTTGGAATTCGAGTATCTCCTTTCCGATGCACTATTCGTTCCTTACTGCAACGCTCGCTCCCTCACATTGACGAATTAACACAGAAATTGTGTCGCTATGAAATACTACGGGTTCTATGACTACTCCTTCTAATTCGAGTAAAGTTTCTATGGAGACGACAGGATTTAGTTTTAAAATTCGAGTATCTCCTTTCCGATGCACTATTCGTTCCTTACTGCAACGCTCGCTCCCTCACATTGACGAATTAACACAGAAATTGTGCCGCTATGGAATACTATGGGTTCTATGACTACTCCTTATAAATCGAGTAACGTTTTTATGGAAACGACAGGATTTAGTTTTGGAATTCGAGTATCTCCTTTCCGATGCACTATTCGTTCCTTACTGCAACGCTCGCTCTCTCACATTGACGAATTATCACCGAAATTGTGTCGCTATAAAAATACTATGGGTTTCATGACTTCTCATTCTAAATCGGGTAAAGTTTTTATGGAAACGACAGGATTTAGTGTTGGAATTCGAGTATCTCCTTTCCGATACACTATTCGTTCCTTACTGCAACGCTCGCTCCCTCACGTTGACGAATTAACACAGAAATTGTGTCGCTATGAAATACTATGTGTTTCATGACTTCTCATTCTAAATCGAGTAAAGTTTTTATGGAAACGACAGGATTTAGTTTTGGAATTCGAGTATGTCCTTTCCGATGCACTATTCGTTCCTTACGGCAACGCTCGCTCCCTCACATGGACGAATTAACACAGAAATTGTGTCGCTATGAAATACTATGTGTTTCATGACTTCTCATTCTAAATCGAGTAAAGTTTTTATGGAAACGACAGGATTTAGTTTTGGGATACGAGTATCTCCTTTCAGATGCACCATTCGTTCCTTACTGCAACCCTCGCTCCCTCACATTGACGAATTAACACAGAAATTGTGTCGCTATGAAATACTATGGGTTTCATGACTTCTCATTCTAAATCGAGTAAAGTTTTTATGGAAACGAAAGGATTTAGTTTTGGAATTCGAGTATCTCCTCTCCGATGCACTATTCGTTCCCTACTGCAACGCTCGCTCCCTCACATTGACGAATTGACACAGAAATTGTGTCGCTATGAAATACTATGGGTTTCATGACTTCTCATTCTAAATCGAGCAAAGTTTTTATGGAAACGACAGGATTTAGTTTTGGAATTCGAGTATCTCCTTTCCGATGCACTATTCGTTCCTTACTGCAACGCTCGCTCCCTCACATTGACGAATTATCACCGAAATTGTGTCGCTATAAAATACTATGATTTTCATGACTTCTCATTCTAAATCGGGTAAAGTTTTTATGGAAACGACAGGATTTAGTTTTGGAATTCGAGTATCTCCTTTCCGATGCACTATTCGTTCCTTACTGCAACGCTCGCTCCCTCACATTGACGAATTAACACAGAAATTGTGTCGCTATGAAATACTATGGGTTTCATGACTTCTCATTCTAAATCGAGTAACGTTTTTATGGAAACGACAGGATTTAGTTTTGGAATTCGAGTATCTCCTTTCCGATGCACTATTCGTTCCTTACTGCAACGCTCGCTCCCTCACATTGACGAATTAACACAGAAATTGTGTCGCTATGAAATGCTATGGGTTTCTTGACTTCTCATTCTAAATCGAGTAAAGTTTTTATGGAAACGACAGGATTTAGTTTTGGAATTCGAGTATCTCCTTTCCGTTGCACTATTCGTTCCTTACTGCAACGCTCGCTCCCTCACATTGACGAATTAACACAGAAATTGTGTCGCTATGAAATACTATGGGTTCTATGACTACTCCTCCTAAATCGAGTAACGTTTCTATGGAAACGACAGGATTTAGTTTTGGAATTCGAGTATATCCTTTTAGATGCACCATTCGTTCCTTACTGCAACCCTCGCCCCCTCACATTGACGAATTAACACAGAAATTGTGTCACTATGAAATACTATGGGTTTCATGACCTCTCATTCTAAATCGAGTAAAGTTTTTATGGAAACGACAGGATTTAGTTTTGGAATTCGAGTATCTCCTTTCCGATGCACTATTCGTTCCTTACTGCACCGCTCGCTCCCTCACATTGACGAATTAACACAGAAATTGTGTCGCTATGAAATACTGTGGGTTTCATGACTTCTCATTCTAAATCGAGTATAGTTTTTATGGAAACGACAGAATTTAGTTTTGGGATACGAGAATCTCATTTCAGATGCACCATTCGTTCCTTACTGCAACCCTCGCTCCCTTACATTAACGAATTAACACAGAAATTGTGTCGCTATGAAATTCTATGGGTTTCATGACTTCTCATCCTAAATCGAGTAAAGTTTTTATGGAAAAGACAGAATTTAGTTTTGGAATTCGAGTATCTCCTTTCCGATGCACTATTCGTTCCTTACTGCAACGCCCGCTCCCTCACAGTGACGAATTAACACAGAAATTGTGTCGCTATGAAATACAATAGGTTTCATGACTTCTCATTCTACATCGAGTAAAGTATTTATGGAAACGACAGGACTTAGTTTTGGAATTTGAGTATGTCCTTTCCGATGCACTATTCGTTCCTTACTGCAACGCTCGCTCCCTCACATTGACGAATTAACACAGAAATTGTGTCGCTATGAAATACTATGGGTTTCATGACTTCTCATTCTAAATCGAGTAAAGTTTTTATGGAAGCGAAAGGATTTAGTTTTGGAATTCGAGTATCTCCTCTCCGATGCACTATTCGTTCCTTACTGCAACGCTCGCTCCCTCACATTGACGAATTAACACAGAAATTGTGTCGCTATGAAATACTATGGGTTTCATGAATTCTCATTCTAAATCGAGTAAAGTTTTTTTGGAAACGACAGGATTTAGTTTTGGAATTCGAGTATCTCCTTTCCGATGCACTATTCGTTCCTTACTGCAACGCTCGCTCCCTCACATTGACGAATTATCACCGAAATTGTGTCGCTATAAAATACTATGGGTTTCATGACTTCTCATTCTAAATCGGGTAAAGTTTTTATGGAAACGACAGGATTTAGTTTTGGAATTCGAGTAACTCCTTTCCGATGCACTATTCTTTCCTTACTGCAACGCTCGCTCCCTCACATTGACGAATTAACACAGAAATTGTGTCGCTATGAAATACTATGTGTTTCATGACATCTCATTCTAAATCGAGTAAAGTTTTTATGGAAACGACAGGATTTAGTTTTGGAATTCGAGTATCTCCTTTCCGATGCACTATTCGTTCCTTACTGCAACGCTCGCTCCCTCACATTGACGAATTAACACAGAAATTGTGTCGCTATGAAATACTATGGGTTCTATGACTACTCCTTCTAAATCGAGTAAAGTTTCTATGGAGACGACAGGATTTAGTTTTAAAATTCGAGTATCTCCTTTCCGATGCACTAATCGTTCCTTACTGCAACGCTCGCTCCCTCACATTGACGAATTAACACAGAAATTGTGCCGCTATGGAATACTATGGGTTCTATGACTACTCCTTCTAAATCGAGTAACGTTTTTATGGAAACGACAGGATTTAGTTTTGGAATTCGAGTATCTCCTTTCCGATGCACTATTCGTTCCTTACTGCAACGCTCGCTCCCTCACATTGACGAATTATCACCGAAATTGTGTCGCTATAAAATACTATGGGTTTCATGACTTCTCATTCTAAATCGGGTAAAGTTTTTATGGAAACGACAGGATTTAGTTTTGGAATTCGAGTATCTCCTTTCCGATGCACTATTCGTTCCCTACTGCAACGCTCGCTCCCTCACATTGACGAATTAACACAGAAATTGTGTCGCTATGAAATACTATGTGTTTCATGACTTCTCATTCTAAATGGAGTAACGTTTTTATGGAAACGACAGGATTTAGTTTTGGAATTCGAGTATGTCCTTTCCGATGCACTATTCGTTCCTTACTGCAACGCTCGCTCCCTCACGTGGACGAATTAACACAGAAATTGTGTCGCTATGAGATACTAAGGGTTTCATGACTTCTCATTTTAAATCGAGTAAAGTTTTTATGGAAACGAAAGGATTTAGTTTTGGAATTCGTGTATCTCCTTTCCGATGCACTATTCGTTCCTTACTGCAACGCTCGCTCCCTCACATTGACGAATTAACACAGAAATGGTGCCGCTATGGAATACTATGGGTTCGATGACTACTCCTTCTAAATCGAGTAACGTTTTTATGGAAACGACAGGATTTAGTTTCGGAATTCGAGTATCTCCTTTCCGATGCACTATTCGTTCCTTACTGCAACTCTCGCTCCCTCACATTGACGAATTATCACCGAAATTGTGTCGCTATAAAATACTATGGGTTTCATGACTTCTCATTCTAAATCGGGTAAAGTTTTTATGTAAAAGACAGGATTTAGTTTTGGAATTCGAGTATCTCTTTTCCGATGCACTATTCGTTCCTTACTGCAACGCTCGCTCCCTCACATTGACGAATTAACACAGAAATTGTGTCGCTATGAAATACTATGGGTTTCATGACTTCTCATTCTAAATCGAGTAACGATTTTATGGAAACGACAGGATTTAGTTTTGGAATTCGAGTATCTCCTTTCCGATGCACTATTCGTTCCTTACTGCAACGCTCGCTCCCTCACATTGACAAATTAACACAGAAATTGTGTCGCTATGAAATGCTATGGGTTTCATGACTTCTCATTCTAAATCGAGTAAAGTTTTAATGGAAACGACAGAATTTAGTTTTGGGATACGAGAATCTCATTTCAGATGCACCATTCGTTCCTTACTGCAACGCTCGCTCCCTCACATTGACGAATTAACACAGAAATTGTGTCGCTATGAAATACTATGGGTTTCATGACTTCTCATTCTAAATCGAGTAACGTTTTTATGGAAACGACAGGATTTAGTTTTGGAATTCGTGTATCTCCTTTCCGATGCACTATTCGTTCCTTACTGCAACGCTCGCTCCCTCACATTGACGAATTAACACAGAAATTGTGTCGCTATGAAATGCTATGGGTTTCTTGACTTCTCATTCTAAATCGAGTAAAGTTTTTATGGAAACGACAGGATTTAGTTTTGGAATTCGAGTATCTCCTTTCCGTTGCACTATTCGTTCCTTACTGCAACGCTCGCTCCCTCACATTGACGAATTAACACAGAAATTGTGTCGCTATGAAATACTATGGGTTCTATGACTACTCCTCCTAAATCGAGTAACGTTTCTATGGAAACGACAGGATTTAGTTTTGGAATTCGAGTATATCATTTTAGATGCACCATTCGTTCCTTACTGCAACCCTCGCCCCCTCACATTGACGAATTAACACAGAAATTGTGTCACTATGAAATACTATGGGTTTCATGACCTCTCATTCTAAATCGAGTAAAGTTTTTATGGAAACGACAGGATTTAGTTTTGGAATTCGAGTATCTCCTTTCCGATGCACTATTCGTTCCTTACTGCACCGCTCGCTCCCTCACATTGACGAATTAACACAGAAATTGTGTCGCTATGAAATACTGTGGGTTTCATGACTTCTCATTCTAAATCGAGTATAGTTTTTATGGAAACGACAGAATTTAGTTTTGGGATACGAGAATCTCATTTCAGATGCACCATTCGTTCCTTACTGCAACCCTCGCTCCCTTACATTAACGAATTAACACAGAAATTGTGTCGCTATGAAATTCTATGGGTTTCATGACTTCTCATCCTAAATCGAGTAAAGTTTTTATGGAAAAGACAGAATTTAGTTTTGGAATTCGAGTATCTCCTTTCCGATGCACTATTCGTTCCTTACTGCAACGCCCGCTCCCTCACAGTGACGAATTAACACAGAAATTGTGTCGCTATGAAATACAATAGGTTTCATGACTTCTCATTCTACATCGAGTAAAGTATTTATGGAAACGACAGGACTTAGTTTTGGAATTTGAGTATGTCCTTTCCGATGCACTATTCGTTCCTTACTGCAACGCTCGCTCCCTCACATTGACGAATTAACACAGAAATTGTGTCGCTATGAAATACTATGGGTTTCATGACTTCTCATTCTAAATCGAGTAAAGTTTTTATGGAAGCGAAAGGATTTAGTTTTGGAATTCGAGTATCTCCCCTCCGATGCACTATTCGTTCCTTACTGCAACGCTCGCTCCCTCACATTGACGAATTAACACAGAAATTGTGTCGCTATGAAATATTATGGGTTTCATGAATTCTCATTCTAAATCGAGTAAAGTTTTTTTGGAAACGACAGGATTTAGTTTTGGAATTCGAGTATCTCCTTTCCGATGCACTATTCGTTCCTTACTGCAACGCTCGCTCCCTCACATTGACGAATTATCACCGAAATTGTGTCGCTATAAAATACTATGGGTTTCATGACTTCTCATTCTAAATCGGGTAAAGTTTTTATGGAAACGACAGGATTTAGTTTTGGAATTCGAGTAACTCCTTTCCGATGCACTATTCTTTCCTTACTGCAACGCTCGCTCCCTCACATTGACGAATTAACACAGAAATTGTGTCGCTATGAAATACTATGTGTTTCATGACATCTCATTCTAAATCGAGTAAAGTTTTTATGGAAACGACAGGATTTAGTTTTGGAATTCGAGTATCTCCTTTCCGGTGCACTATTCGTTCCTTACTGCAACGCTCGCTCCCTCACATTGACGAATTAACACAGAAATTGTGTCGCTATGAAATACTATGGGTTCTATGACTACTCCTTCTAAATCGAGTAAAGTTTCTATGGAGACGACAGGATTTAGTTTTAAAATTCGAGTATCTCCTTTCCGATGCACTAATCGTTCCTTACTGCAACGCTCGCTCCCTCACATTGACGAATTAACACAGAAATTGTGCCGCTATGGAATACTATGGGTTCTATGACTACTCCTTCTAAATCGAGTAACGTTTTTATGGAAACGACAGGATTTAGTTTTGGAATTCGAGTATCTCCTTTCCGATGCACTATTCGTTCCTTACTGCAACGCTCGCTCCCTCACATTGACGAATTATCACCGAAATTGTGTCGCTATAAAATACTATGGGTTTCATGACTTCTCATTCTAAATCGGGTAAAGTTTTTATGGAAACGACAGGATTTAGTTTTGGAATTCGAGTATCTCCTTTCCGATGCACTATTCGTTCCCTACTGCAACGCTCGCTCCCTCACATTGACGAGCTAACACAGAAATTGTGTCGCTATGAAATACTATGTGTTTCATGACTTCTCATTCTAAATGGAGTAAAGTTTTTATGGAAACGACAGGATTTAGTTTTGGAATTCGAGTATGTCCTTTCCGATGCACTATTCGTTCCTTACTGCAACGCTCGCTCCCTCACATGGACGAATTAACACAGAAATTGTGTCGCTATGAGATACTAAGGGTTTCATGACTTCTCATTTTAAATCGAGTAAAGTTTTTATGGAAACGAAAGGATTTAGTTTTGGAATTCGTGTATCTCCTTTCCGATGCACTATTCGTTCCTTACTGCAACGCTCGCTCCCTCACATTGACGAATTAACACAGAAATTGTGCCGCTATGGAATACTATGGGTTCGATGACTACTACTTCTAAATCGAGTAACGTTTTTATGGAAACGACAGGATTTAGTTTCGGAATTCGAGTATCTACTTTCCGATGCACTATTCGTTCCTTACTGCAACTCTCGCTCCCTCACATTGACGAATTATCACCGAAATTGTGTCGCTATAAAATACTATGGGTTTCATGACTTCTCATTCTAAATCGGGTAAAGTTTTTATGTAAAAGACAGGATTTAGTTTTGGAATTCGAGTATCTCCTTTCCGATGCACTATTCGTTCCTTACTGCAACGCTCGCTCCCTCACATTGACGAATTAACACAGAAATTGTGTCGCTATGAAATACTATGGGTTTCATGACTTCTCATTCTAAATCGAGTAACGATTTTATGGAAACGACAGGATTTAGTTTTGGAATTCGAGTATCTCCTTTCCGATGCACTATTCGTTCCTTACTGCAACGCTCGCTCCCTCACATTGACAAATTAACACAGAAATTGTGTCGCTATGAAATGCTATGGGTTTCATGACTTCTCATTCTAAATCGAGTAAAGTTTTTATGGAAACGACAGGATTTAGTTTTGGAATTCGAGTATCTCCTTTCCGTTGCACTATTCGTTCCTTACTGCAACGCTCGCTCCCTCACATTGACGAATTAACACAGAAATTGTGTCGCTATGAAATACTATGGGTTCTATGAATACTCCTCCTAAATCGGGTAACGTTTCTATGGAAACGACATGATTTAGTTTTGGAATTCGAGTATATCCTTTCAGATGCACCATTCGTTCCTTTATGCAACCCTCGCCCTCTCACATTGACGAATTAACACAGACATTGTGTCGCTATGAAATACTGTGGGTTTCATGACTTCTCATTCTAAATCGAGTATAGTTTTTATGGAAACGACAGAATTTAGTTTTGGGATACGAGAATCTCATTTCAGATGCACCATTCGTTCCTTACTGCAACCCTCGCTCCCTTACATTAACGAATTAACACAGAAATTGTGTCGCTATGAAATTCCATGGGTTTCATGACTTCTCATTCTAAATCGAGTAAAATTTTTATGGAAAAGACAGACTTCAGTTTTGGAATTCGAGTATCTCCTTTCCGATGCACTATTCGTTCCTTACTGCAACGCTCGCTCCCTCACAGTGACGAATTAACACAGAAATTGTGTCGCTATGAAATACAATTGGTTTCATGACTTCTCATTCTAAATCGAGTAAAGTTTTTATGGAAACGACAGGATTTAGTTTTGGAATTCGAGTATGTCCTTTCCGATGCACTATTCGTTCCTTGCTGCAACGCTCGCTCCCTCACATTGACGAATTAACACAGAAATTGTGTCGCTATGAAATACTATGGGTTTCATGACTTCTCATTCTAAATCGAGCAAAGGTTTTATGGAAACGTGAGGATTTATTTTTGGAATTCGAGTATCTCCTCTCCGATGCACTATTCGTTCGTTACTGCAACGCTCGCTCCCTCACATTGAGGAATTAACGCAGAAATTGTGTCGCTATGAAATACTATGTGTTTCATGACTTCTCATTCTAAATCGAGTAAAGTTTTTATGGAAACGACAGGATTTAGTTTTGGGATACGAGTATCTCCTTTCAGATGCATCATTCGTTCCTTACTGCAACCCTCGCTCCCTCACATTGACGAATTAACACAGAAATTGTGTCGCTATGAAATACTACGGGTTTCATGACTTCTCATTCTAAATCGAGTAAAGTTTTTATGGAAACGACAGGATATAGTTTTGGAATTCGTGTATGTCCTTTCCGATGCACTATTCGTTCCTTACTGCAACGCTCGCTCCCTCACATTGACGAATTAACACAGAAATTGTGTCGCTATGAAATACTATGGGCTTCATGACTTCTCATTCTATATCGAGTGAAGCTTTTATGGAAACAACTGGACTTAGTTTTGGAATTCGAGTATCTCCTTTCCGATGCACTATTCATTCCTTACTGCAACGCTCGCTCCCTCACATTGACGAATTAACACAGAAATTGTGCCGCTATGGAATACTATCGGTTCTATGACTACTCCTTCTAAATCGAATAACGTTTTTATGGAAACGACAGGAATTAATTTTGGGATACGAGTATCTCCTTTCAGATGCACCATTCGTTCCTTACTGCAACCCTCGCTCCCCCACATTTACGAATTATCACAGAAATTGTGTCGCTATGAAATACTATGGGTTTCATGACTTCTCATTCTAAATCGGGTAAAGTTTTTATGGAAACGACAGGATGTAGTTTTGGAATTCGAGTATCTCCTTTCCGATGCACTATTCGTTCCTTACTGCAACGCTCGCTCCCTCACATTGACGAATTAACACAGAAATTGTGTCGCCATGAAATACTATGGGTATCATGACTTCTCATTCTAAATCGAGTAAAATTTTTATGGAAACGACAGGATTTACTTTTGGAATTCGAGTATCTCCTTTCCGATGCACTATTCGTTCCTTACTGCAACGCTCGCTCCCTCACATTGACGAATTAACACAGAAATTGTGTCGCTATCAAATGCTATGGGTTCCATGACTTCTCATTCTAAATCGTGTAAAGTTTATATGGAAACGACAGGATTTAGTTTTGGAATTCGAGTATCTCCTTTCAGATGCACCATTCGTTCCTTACTGCAACCCTCGCTCCCTCACATTGACGAATTAACACAGAAATTGTGTCACTATGAAATACTATGGGTTTCATGACTTCTCATTCTAAATCGAGTAAAGGTTTTATGGAAACGCCAGGATTCAGTTTTGGAACTCGAGTATCTCCTTTCCGATGCACAATTCGTTCCTTACTGCAACGCTCGCTCCATCACATTGACGAATTAACACAGAAATTGTGTCGCTATGAAGTACTATGGGTTGCATGACTTCTCATTCTAAATCGAGTAAAGTTTTTATGGAAACGACAGGATTTAGTTTTGGAATTCGAGTATGTCCTTTCCGGTGCACTATTCGTTCCATACTGCAAAGCTCGCTCCCTCACATTGACGAATTAACACAGAAATTGTGTCGCTATGAAATACTATGGGTTTCATGACATCTCATTCTAAATCGAGTAAAGTTTTTATGGAAACGAAAGGATTTAGTTTTGGAATTCGAGTATCTCCTCCTCGATGCACAATTCGTTCTTTACTGCAACGCTCGCTCCCTCACATTGACGAATTAACACAGAAATTGTGTCGCTATGAAATACTATGGGTTTCATGACTTCTCATTCTACATCGAGTAAAGTTTTTCTGGAAACGACAGGATTTAGTTTTGGAATTCGAGTATCTCCTTTCCGATGCACTATTCGTTCCTTACAGCAACGCTCGCTCCCTCACATTGACGAATTAACACAGAAATTGTGTCGCTATGAAATACTATGGGTTTCAAGACTTCTCATTCTATATCGAGTGAAGATTTTATGGAAACGACAGGATTTAGTTTTGGAATTCGAGTATGTCCTTTCCGATGCACTATTCATTCCTTACTGCAACGCTCGCTCCCTCACATTGACGAATTACCACAGAAATTGTGCCGCTATGGAATACTATGGGTTCTATGACTACTCGTTCTAAATCGAGTCACGTTTTTATGGAAACGACAGGAATTAGTTTTGGGATACGAGTATCTCCTTTCAGATGCACCATTCGTTCCTTACTGCAACCCTCGCTCCCTCACATTGACGAATTAACACAGAAATTGTGTCACTATGAAATACTATGGGTTTCATGACTTCTCATTCTATATCAAGTGAAGTTTTTATGGAAACGACAGGATTTAGTTTTGGAATTCGAGTATCTCCTTTCCGATGCACTATTCGTTCCTTACAGCAACGCTCGCTCCCTCACATTGACGAATTAACACAGAAATTGTGTCGCTATGAAATACTATGGGTTTCATGACTTCTCATTCTAAATCGAGTAAAATTTTTATGGAAAAGACAGACTTCAGTTTTGGAATTCGAGTATCTCCTTTCCGATGCACTATTCGTTCCTTACTGCAACGCTCGCTCCCTCACAGTGACGAATTAACACAGAAATTGTGTCGCTATGAAATACAATTGGTTTCATGACTTCTCATTCTAAATCGAGTAAAGTTTTTATGGAAACGACAGGATTTAGTTTTGGAATTCGAGTATGTCCTTTCCGATGCACTATTCGTTCCTTGCTGCAACGCTCGCTCCCTCACATTGACGAATTAACACAGAAATTGTGTCGCTATGAAATACTATGGGTTTCATGACTTCTCATTCTAAATCGAGCAAAGGTTTTATGGAAACGTGAGGATTTATTTTTGGAATTCGAGTATCTCCTCTCCGATGCACTATTCGTTCGTTACTGCAACGCTCGCTCCCTCACATTGAGGAATTAACGCAGAAATTGTGTCGCTATGAAATACTATGTGTTTCATGACTTCTCATTCTAAATCGAGTAAAGTTTTTATGGAAACGACAGGATTTAGTTTTGGGATACGAGTATCTCCTTTCAGATGCATCATTCGTTCCTTACTGCAACCCTCGCTCCCTCACATTGACGAATTAACACAGAAATTGTGTCGCTATGAAATACTACGGGTTTCATGACTTCTCATTCTAAATCGAGTAAAGTTTTTATGGAAACGACAGGATATAGTTTTGGAATTCGTGTATGTCCTTTCCGATGCACTATTCGTTCCTTACTGCAACGCTCGCTCCCTCACATTGACGAATTAACACAGAAATTGCGTCGCTATGAAATACTATGCGTTTCATGACTTCTCATTCTAAATAGAGTAAAGTTTTTATGGGAACGAAAGGATTTAGTTTTGGAATTCGAGTATCTCCTCTCCGATGCACAATTCGTTCCTTACTGCAACGCTCGCTCCCTCACATTGACGAATTAACACAGAAATTGTGTCGCTATGAAATACTATGGGTTTCATGACTTCTCATTCTAAATCGAGTAAAGTTTTTATGGAAACGACAGGATTTAGTTTTGGAATTCGAGTATCTCCTTTCCGATGCACTATTCGTTCCTTACTGCAACGCTCGCTCCCTCACATTGACGAATTAACACAGAAATTGTGGCACTATGAAATACTATGGGTTTCATGACTTCTCATTCTAAATCGAGTAAAGTATTTATGGAAACGACAGGATTTCATTTTGGAATTCGAGTATCTCCTTTCCGATGCACTATTCGTTCCTTACTGCAACGCTCACTCCCTCACATTGACGAATTAACACAGAAATTGTGTCGCTATGAAATACTATGGGTTTCATGACTTCTCATTCTATATCAAGTGAAGTTTTTATGGAAACGACAGGATTTAGTTTTGGAATTCGAGTATCTCCTTTCAGATGCACCATTCGTTCCTTACTGCAACCCTCGCTCCCTCACATTGACGAATTAACACAGAAATTGTGTCGCTATGAAATACTACGGGTTTCATGACTTCTCATTCTAAATCGAGTAAAGTTTTTATGGATACGACAGGATTTAGTTTTGGAATTCGAGTATGTCCTTTCCGATGCACTATTCGTTCCTTACTGCAACGCTCGCTCCCTCACATTGACGAATTAACACAGACATTGTGTCGCTATGAAATACTATTGGTTTCATGACTTCTCATTCTAAATCGAGTAAAGTTTTTATGGAAACGACAGGATTTAGTTTTGGAATTCGAGTATCTCCTTTCCGATGCACTATTCGTTCCTTACTGCAACGCTCGCTCCCTCACATTGACGAATTAACACAGAAATTGTGTCGCTATGAAATACTATGGGCTTCATGACTTCTCATTCTATATCGAGTGAAGCTTTTATGGAAACAACTGGACTTAGTTTTGGAATTCGAGTATCTCCTTTCCGATGCACTATTCATTCCTTACTGCAACGCTCGCTCCCTCACATTGACGAATTAACACAGAAATTGTGCCGCTATGGAATACTATCGGTTCTATGACTACTCCTTCTAAATCGAATAACGTTTTTATGGAAACGACAGGAATTAATTTTGGGATACGAGTGTCTCCTTTCAGATGCACCATTCGTTCCTTACTGCAACCCTCGCTCCCCCACATTTACGAATTATCACAGAAATTGTGTCGCTATGAAATACTATGGGTTTCATGACTTCTCATTCTAAATCGGGTAAAGTTTTTATGGAAACGACAGGATGTAGTTTTGGAATTCGAGTATCTCCTTTCCGATGCACTATTCGTTCCTTACTGCAACGCTCGCTCCCTCACATTGACGAATTAACACAGAAATTGTGTCGCCATGAAATACTATGGGTATCATGACTTCTCATTCTAAATCGAGTAAAATTTTTATGGAAACGACAGGATTTACTTTTGGAATTCGAGTATCTCCTTTCCGATGCACTATTCGTTCCTTACTGCAACGCTCGCTCCCTCACATTGACGAATTAACACAGAAATTGTGTCGCTATCAAATGCTATGGGTTCCATGACTTCTCATTCTAAATCGTGTAAAGTTTATATGGAAACGACAGGATTTAGTTTTGGAATTCGAGTATCTCCTTTCAGATGCACCATTCGTTCCTTACTGCAACCCTCGCTCCCTCATATTGACGAATTAACACAGAAATTGTGTCACTATGAAATACTATGGGTTTCATGACTTCTCATTCTAAATCGAGTAAAGGTTTTATGGAAACGCCAGGATTTAGTTTTGGAACTCGAGTATCTCCTTTCCGATGCACAATTCGTTCCTTACTGCAACGCTCGCTCCATCACATTGACGAATTAACACAGAAATTGTGTCGCTATGAAGTACTATGGGTTGCATGACTTCTCATTCTAAATCGAGTAAAGTTTTTATGGAAACGACAGGATTTAGTTTTGGAATTCGAGTATGTCCTTTCCGGTGCACTATTCGTTCCATACTGCAAAGCTCGCTCCCTCACATTGACGAATTAACACAGAAATTGTGTCGCTATGAAATACTATGGGTTTCATGACATCTCATTCTAAATCGAGTAAAGTTTTTATGGAAACGAAAGGATTTAGTTTTGGAATTCGAGTATCTCCTCCTCGATGCACAATTCGTTCTTTACTGCAACGCTCGCTCCCTCACATTGACGAATTAACACAGAAATTGTGTCGCTATGAAATACTATGGGTTTCATGACTTCTCATTCTACATCGAGTAAAGTTTTTCTGGAAACGACAGGATTTAGTTTTGGAATTCGAGTATCTCCTTTCCGATGCACTATTCGTTCCTTACAGCAACGCTCGCTCCCTCACATTGACGAATTAACACAGAAATTGTGTCGCTATGAAATACTATGGGTTTCAAGACTTCTCATTCTATATCGAGTGAAGATTTTATGGAAACGACAGGATTTAGTTTTGGAATTCGAGTATGTCCTTTCCGATGCACTATTCATTCCTTACTGCAACGCTCGCTCCCTCACATTGACGAATTACCACAGAAATTGTGCCGCTATGGAATACTATGGGTTCTATGACTACTCGTTCTAAATCGAGTCACGTTTTTATGGAAACGACAGGAATTAGTTTTGGGATACGAGTATCTCCTTTCAGATGCACCATTCGTTCCTTACTGCAACCCTCGCTCCCTCACATTGACGAATTAACACAGAAATTGTGTCACTATGAAATACTATGGGTTTCATGACTTCTCATTCTAAATCGGGTAAAGTTTTTATGGAAACGATAGGATTTAGTTTTGGAATTCGAGTATCTCCTTTCCGATGCACTATTCGTTCCTTACTGCAACGCTCGCTCCCTCACATTGACGAATTAACACAGAAACTGTGTCACTATGAAATACTATGGGTATTATGACTTCTCATTCTAAATCGAGTAAAGTTTTTATGGAAGCGACAGGATTTAGTTTTGGAATTCGAGTATCTCCTTTCCGATGCACTATTCGTTCCTTACTGCAACGCTCGCTCCCTCACATTGACGAATTAACACAGAAACTGTGTCACTATGAAATACTATGGGTATTATGACTTCTCATTCTAAATCGAGTAAAGTTTTTATGGAAACGACAGGATTTACTTTTGGAATTCGAGTATCTCCTTTCCGATGCACTATTCGTTCCTTACTGCAACGCTCGCTCCATCACATTGACGAATTAACACAGAAATTGTGTCGCTATGAAGTACTATGGGTTGCATGACTTCTCATTCTAAATCGAGTAAAGTTTTTATGGAAACGACAGGATTTAGTTTTGGAATTCGAGTATGTCCTTTCCGATGCACTATTCGTTCCTTACTGCAAAGCTCGCTCCCTCACATTGACGAATTAACACAGAAATTGTGTCGCTATGAAATACTATGGGTTTCATGACATCTCATTCTAAATCGAGTAAAGTTTTTATGGAAACGACAGGATTTAGTTTTGGAATTCGAGTATCTCCTTTCCGTTGCACTATTCGTTCCTTACTGCAACGCTCGCTCCCTCACATTGACGAATTAACACAGAAATTGTGTCGCTATAAAATACAATGGGTTCTATGACTACTCCTTCTAAATCGAGTAACGTTTCTATGGAAACTACAGGATTTAGTTTTGGAATTCGAATGTCTCCTTTCAGATGCACCATTCGTTCCCTACTGCAACCCTCGCCCCCTCACATTGACGAATTATCACAGAAATTGTGTCGCTATGAAATACTATGGGTTTCATGACTTCTCATTCTAAATCGGGTAAAGTTTTTATGGAAACGACAGGATTTAGTTTTGGAATTCGAGTATCTCCTTTCCGATGCACTATTCGTTCCTTACTGCAACGCTCGCTCCCTCACATTGACGAATTAACACAGAAATTGTGTCGCTATCAAATGCTATGGGTTTCATGACATCTCATTCTAAATCGAGTACAGTTTTTATGGAAACGACAGGATTTAGTTTTGGAATTCGAGTATCTCCTTTCCGATGCACTATTCATTCCTTACTGCAACGCTCGCTCCCTCACATTGACGAATTAACACAGAAATTGTGCCGCTATGGAATACTATCGGTTCTATGACTACTCCTTCTAAATCGAGTAACATTTTTATGGAAGCGACAGGAATTAGTTTTGGGATACGAGTATCTCCTTTCAGATGCACCATTCGTTCCTTACTGCAACCCTCGCTCCCTCACATTGACGAATTATCACAGAAATTGTGTCGCTATGAAATACTATGGGTTTCATGACTTCTCATTCTAAATCGAGTAAAGTTTTTATGGAAACGACAGGAATTAGTTTTGGGATACGAGTATCTCCTTTCAGATGCAGCATTCGTTCCTTACTGCAACCCTCGCTCCCTCACATTGACGAATTATCACAGAAATTGTGTCGCTATGAAATACTATGGGTTTCATGACATGTCATTCTGAATCGAGTACAGTTTTTATGGAAACGACAGGATTTAGTTTTGGAATTCGAGTATCTCTTTTCCGATGCACTATTCATTCCTTACTGCAACGCTCGCTCCCTCACATTGACGAATTAACACAGAAATTGTGCCGCTATGGAATACTACCGGTTCTATGACTACTCCTTCTAAATCGAGTAACGTTTTTATGGAAACGACAGGAATTAGTTTTGGGATACGAGTATCTCCTTTCAGATGCACCATTCGTTCCTTACTGCAACGCTCGCTCCCTCACATTGACGAATTATCACAGAAATTGTGTCGCTATGAAATACTATGGGTTTCATGACTTCTCATTCTAAATCGGGTAAAGTTTTTATGGAAACGACAGGATTTAGTTTTGGAATTCGAGTATCTCCTTTCCGATGCACTATTCGTTCCTTACTGCAACGCTCGCTCCCTCACATTGACGAATTAACACAGAAACTGTGTCACTATGAAATACTATGGGTATCATGGCTTCTCATTCTAAATCGAGTAAAGTTTTTATGGAAACGACAGGATTTACTTTTGGAATTCGAGTATCTCCTTTCCGATGCACTATTCGTTCCTTACTGCAACGCTCGCTCCCTCACATTGACGAATTAACACAGAAATTGTGTCGCTATCAAATGCTATGGGTTTCATGACTTCTCATTCGAAATCGAGTAAAGTTTTTATGGAAACGAAAGGATTTAGTTTTGGAATTCGAGTATCTCCTCCTCGATGCACAATTCGTTCTTTACTGCAACGCTCGCTCCCTCACATTGACGAATTAACACAGAAATTGTGTCGCAATGAAATACTATGGGTTTCATGACTTCTCATTCTACATCAAGTAAAGTTTTTCTGGAAACGACAGGATTTAGTTTTGGAATTCGAGTATCTCCTTTCCGATGCACTATTCGTTCCTCACAGCAACGCTCGCTCCCTCACATTGACGAATTAACACAGAAAATGTGTCGCTATGAAATACTATGGGTTTCAAGACTTCTCATTCTATATCGAGTGAAGATTTTATGGAAACGACAGGATTTAGTTTTGGAATTCGAGTATGTCCTTTCCGATGCACTATTCATTCCTTACTGCAACGCTCGCTCCCTCACATTGACGAATTACCACAGTAATTGTGCCGCTATGGAATACTATGGGTTCTATGACTACTCGTTCTAAATTGAGTAACGTTTTTATAGAAACGACAGGAATTAGTTTTGGGATACGAGTATCTCCTTTCAGATGCACCATTCGTTCCTTACTGAAACCCTCGCTCCCTCACATTGACGAATTAACACAGAAATTGTGTCGCTATGAAATACTATGGGATTCATGACCTCTCATTCTAAATAGTGTAAAGTTTTTATGGAAACGACAGGATTTAGTTTTGGAATTCGAGTATCTCCTTTCCGAAGCACTATTCGTTCCTTACTGCAACGCTCGCTCCCTCACATTGACGAATTAACACAGAAATTGTGTCGCTATGAAATACTATGGGTTTCATGACTTCTCATTCTAAATCGAGTAAAGTTTTTATGGAAACGACAGGATTTACTTTTGGAATTCGAGTATCTCCTTTCCGATGCACTATTCGTTCCTTACTGCAACGCTCGCTCCCTCACATTGACGAATTAACACAGAAATTGTGTCGCTATCAAATGCTATGGGTTTCATGACATCTCATTCTAAATCGAGTACAGTTTTTATGGAAACGACAGGATTTAGTTTTGGAATTCGAGTATCTCCTTTCCGATGCACTATTCATTCCTTACTGCAACGCTCGCTCCCTCACATTGACGAATTAACACAGAAATTGTGCCGCTATGGAATACTATCGGTTCTATGACTACTCCTTCTAAATCGAGTAACATTTTTATGGAAGCGACAGGAATTAGTTTTGGGATACGAGTATCTCCTTTCAGATGCACCATTCGTTCCTTACTGCAACCCTCGCTCCCTCACATTGACGAATTATCACAGAAATTGTGTCGCTATGAAATACTATGGGTTTCATGACTTCTCATTCTAAATCGAGTAAAGTTTTTATGGAAACGACAGGAATTAGTTTTGGGATACGAGTATCTCCTTTCAGATGCAGCATTCGTTCCTTACTGCAACCCTCGCTCCCTCACATTGACGAATTATCACAGAAATTGTGTCGCTATGAAATACTATGGGTTTCATGACATGTCATTCTGAATCGAGTACAGTTTTTATGGAAACGACAGGATTTAGTTTTGGAATTCGAGTATCTCTTTTCCGATGCACTATTCATTCCTTACTGCAACGCTCGCTCCCTCACATTGACGAATTAACACAGAAATTGTGCCGCTATGGAATACTACCGGTTCTATGACTACTCCTTCTAAATCGAGTAACGTTTTTATGGAAACGACAGGAATTAGTTTTGGGATACGAGTATCTCCTTTCAGATGCACCATTCGTTCCTTACTGCAACGCTCGCTCCCTCACATTGACGAATTATCACAGAAATTGTGTCGCTATGAAATACTATGGGTTTCATGACTTCTCATTCTAAATCGGGTAAAGTTTTTATGGAAACGACAGGATTTAGTTTTGGAATTCGAGTATCTCCTTTCCGATGCACTATTCGTTCCTTACTGCAACGCTCGCTCCCTCACATTGACGAATTAACACAGAAACTGTGTCACTATGAAATACTATGGGTATCATGGCTTCTCATTCTAAATCGAGTAAAGTTTTTATGGAAACGACAGGATTTACTTTTGGAATTCGAGTATCTCCTTTCCGATGCACTATTCGTTCCTTACTGCAACGCTCGCTCCCTCACATTGACGAATTAACACAGAAATTGTGTCGCTATCAAATGCTATGGGTTTCATGACTTCTCATTCTACGTCGAGTAAAGTTTTTCCGGAAACGACAGGATTTAGTTTTGGAATTCGAGTATCTCCTTTCCGATGCACTATTCGTTCCTTACTGCAACGCTCGCTCCCTCACATTGACGAATTATCACAGAAATTGTGTCGCTATGAAATATTATGGGTTTCATGACTTCTCATTCTATATCGAGTGAAGTTTTTATGGAAACGACAGGATATAGTTTTGGAATTCGAGTTTCTCCTTTCCGATGCACTATTCATTCCATACTGCAACGCTCGCTCCCTCACATTGACGAATTACCACAGAAATTGTGCCGCTATGGAATACTATGGGTTCTATGACTACTCCTTCTAAATCGAGTAACGTTTTTATGGAAACGACAGGAATTAGTTTTGGGATACGAGTATCTCCTTTCAGATGCACCATTCGTTCCTTACTGCAACCCTCGCTCCCTCACATTGACGAATTAACATAGAAATTGTGTCGCTATGAAATACTATGGGATTCATGACTTCTCATTCTAAATCAGGTAAAGTTTTTATGGAAACGACAGGATTTAGTTTTGGAATTCGAGTATCTCCTTTCCGATGCACTATTCGTTCCTTACTGCAACGCTCGCTCCCTCACATTGACGAATTAACACAGAAATTGTGACGCTATGAAATTCTATGGGTATCATGACTTCTCATTCTAAATCGAGTAAAGTTTTTATGGAAACGACAGGATTCACTTTTGGAATTCGAGTATCTCCTTTCCGATGCACTATTCGTTCCTTACTGCAACGCTCGCTCCCTCACATTGACGAATTAACACAGAAATTGTGTCGCTATCAAATGCTATGGGTTTCATGACTTCTCATTCTAAATCGAGTACAGTTTTTATGGAAACGACAGGATTTAGTTTTGGAATTCGACTATCTCCTTTCCGTTGCCCTATTCGTTCCTTACTGCAACGCTCGCTCCCTCACATTGACGAATTTACACAGAAATTGTGTCGCTATGAAATACAATGGGTTCTATGACTACTCCTTCTAAATCGAGTAACGTTTCTATGGAAACGACAGGATTTAGTTTTGGAATTCGGGTATCTCCTTTCAGATGCACCATTCGTTCCTTACTGCAACCCTCGCCCCCTCACATTGACGAATTAACACAGAAATTGTGTCACTATGAAATACTATGAGTTTCATGACTTCTCATTCTAAATCGAGTAAAGTTTTTATGGAAACGACAGGATTTAGTTTTGGAATTCGAGTATCTCCTTTCCGATGCACTATTCGTTCCTTACTGCAACGCTCGCTCCCTCACATTGACGAATTAACACAGAAATTGTGTCGCTATGAAATACTATGGGTTTCATGACTTCTCATTCTACATCGAGTAAAGTTTTTCTGGAAACGACAGGATTTAGTTTTGGAATTCGAGTATCTCCTTTCCGATGCACTATTCGTTCCTTACTGCAACGCTCGCTCCCTCACATTGACGAATTAACACAGAAATTGTGTCGCTATGAAATACTATGGGTTTCATGACAACTCATTCTAAATCGAGTAACGTTTCTATGGAAACGACAGGATTTAGTTTTGGAATTCGAGTATCTCCTTTCAGATGCACCATTCGTTCCTTACTGCAACCCTCGCCCCCTCACATTGACGAATTAACACAGAAATTGTGTCACTATGAAATACTATGGGTTTCATGACTTCTCATTCTAAATCGAGTAAAGTTTTTATGGAAACGACAGGATTTAGTTTTGGAACTCGAGTATCTCCTTTCCGATGCACTATGCGTTCCTTACTGCAACGCTCGCTCCCTCACATTGACGAATTAACACAGAAATTGTGTCGCTATGAAGTACTATGGGTTGCATGACTTCTCATTCTAAATCGAGTAAAGTTTTTATGGAAACGACAGGATTTAGTTTTGGAATTCAAGTATCTCCTTTCCGATACACTATTCGTTCCTTACTGCAACGGTCGGTCCCTCACATTGACGAACTAACACAGAAATTGTGTAGCTATGAAATACTATGGGTTTCATGACTTCTCATTCTAAATCGAGTAAAGTTTTTATGGAAACGACAGAATTTAGTTTTGGGATACGAGTATCGCATTTCAGATGCACCATTCGTTCCTCACTGCAACCCTCGCTCCCTCACATTAACGAATTAACATAGAAATTGTGTCGCTATGAAATAGTATGGGTTTCATTACTTCTCATTCAAAATCGAGTAAAGTTTTTCTGGAAACGACAGGATTTAGTTTTGGAATTCGAGTAACTCCTTTCCGATGCACTATTCGTTCCTTACTGCAACGCTCGCTCCCTCACACTGACGAATTAACACAGAAATTGTGTCGCTATGAAATAAAATGGGGTTCATGACCTCTCATTCGAAATCGAAAAAAGTTTTTATGGGAACGAAAGGTATTTGTTTTGGAATTCGAGTATCACCTATCCGATGCACTATTCGTTCCTTACTGCAACGTTCGCTCCCTCACATTGACGAATTAACACAGAAGTTGTGTCGCTATGAAATACTATGGTTTTTTTAACTACTCCTTCTAAATCGAGTAACGTTTCTATGGAAACGACAGGATTAAGTTTTGGGATACGAGTATCTCCTTTCAGATGCACCATTCGTTCCTTACTGCAACCCTCGCTCCCTCACATTGACGAATTAACACAGAAATTGTGTCGCTATGAAATACAATGGGATTCATGACTTCTCATTCTAAATCGAGTAAAGTTTTTATGGAAACGACAGGAATTAGTTTTGGAATTCGAGTATCTCCTTTCCGATGCACCATTCGTTCCTTACTGCAACGCTCGCTCCCTCACATTGACGAATTAACACAGAAATTGTGTCGCTATGAAATACTATGGGTTTCATGACTTCTCATTCTAAATCGAGTAAAGTTTTTATGGAAACGACAGGATTTAGTTTTGGAATTCGATTATCTCCTTTCCGATGCACTATTCGTTCCTTACTGCAGCGCTCGCTCCCTCACATTCACGAATTAATACAGAAGTTGTGTCGCTATGAAGTACTATGGGTTCTATGACTACTCCTTCTAAATCGAGTAACGTTTCTATGGAAACGACAGGATTAAGTTTTGGGATACGAGTATCTCCTTTCAGATGCACCATTCGTTCCTTACTGCAACCCTCGCTCCCTCACATTGACGAATTAACACAGAAATTGTGTCGCTATGAAATACAATGGGTTTCATGACTTCTCATTCTAAATCGAGTAAAGTTTTTATGGAAACGACAGGAATTAGTTTTGGAATTCGAGTATCTCCTTTCAAATGCACCATTCGTTCCTTACTGCACCCTCGATCCCTCACATTGACGAATTAACACAGAAATTTTGTCGCTATGAAATACTAAGGGTTTCATGACTTCTCATTCTAAATCGAGTAATGTTTTTATGGAAACGACAGGATTTAGTTTTGGAATTCGAGTATCTCCATTCCGATGCACTATTCGTTCCTTACTGCAACGCTCGCTCCCTCACATTGACGAATTAACACAGAAATTGTGTCGCTGTGAAATACTATGGGTTTCATGACTTCTCATTCTAAATCGAGTAAAGTTTTTATGGAAACGACAGGATTTAGTTTTGGAATTCGTGTATCTCCTTTCCGATGCACTATTCGTTCCTTACTGCAACGCACGCTCCCTTACATTGACGAATTAACACAGAAATTGTGTCGCTATGAAATACTATGGATTCTATGACTACTCCTTCTAAATCGAGTCACGTTTCTATGGAAACGACAGGATTTGATTTTTGGATACGAGTATCTCCCATCGGATGCACCATTCGTTCCTTACTGCAACCCTCGCTCCCTTACGTTGACGAATTAACACAGAAATTGTGTCGCTATGAAATACTATGGGTTTCATGACTTCCCATTCTAAATTGAGTAAAGTTTTTATAGAAACGACAGGATTTAGTTTTGGAATTCGAGTATCTCCTTTCGGATGCACTATTCGTTCCTTACTGCAACGCTCGCTCCCTCACATTGACGAATTAACACAGAAATTGTGTCGCTGTGAAATACTATGGGTTCTATGACTACTCCTTCTAAATCGAGTAACGTTGCAATGGAAACGACAGGATTTAGTTTTGGGATACGAGTATCTCCTTTCAGATGCACCATTCGTTCCTTACTGCAACCCTCGCTCCCTCACATTGACAAATTAACACAGAAATTGTGTCGCTATGAAATACTATGGGTTTCATGACTTCTTATTCAAAATTGAGTAAAGTTTTTATGGAAACGACAGGATTTAGTTTTGGAATTCGAGTATCTCCATTCCGATGCACAATTCGTTCCTTACTGCAACGCTCGCTCCCTCACATTGACGAATTAACACAGAAATTGTGTCGCTATGAAATACTATGGGTTTCATGACTTCTCATTCTAAATCGAGTAAAGTTTTTATGGAAACGACAGGATTTAGTTTTGGAATTCGAGTATCTTCTGTCCGATGCACTACTCGTTCCTTACTGCAACGCTCACTCCCTCACATTGACTAATTAACACAGAAATTGTATCGCTATGAAGTACTATGGGTTTCATGACTTATCATTCTAAATCGAGTAAAGTTTTTATGGAAACGACAGGATTTAGTTTTGGAATTCGAGTATCTCCTTTCCGATGCACTATTCGTTCCTTACTGCAACGCTCGCTCCCTGACATTGACGAATTATCACAGAAATTATATCGCTATGAAATACTATGGGTTCTATGACAACTCCTTTTCAATCGAGTAACGTTACTGTGGATACGACAGGATTTAGTTTTGGGATACGAGTACCACCATTCAGATGCACCATTCGTTCCTTACTGCAACCCTCGCTCCCTCACATTGACGAATTAACACAGAATTTGTGTCGCTATGAAATACTATGGGTTTCATGACTTCACATTCTAAATCGAGTAAAGTTTTTATGGAATCGACTGGATTTAGTTTTGGAATTCGAGTATCTCCTTTCCGATGCACTATTCGTTTCTTACTGCAACGCTCGCTCCCACACATTGACGAGTTAACACAGAAATTGTGTCGCTATGAAATACTATGGGCTTCATGACTTCTCATTCTACATCGAGTAAAGTTTTTATGGAAACGACAGGATTTAGTTTCGGAATTCGAGTATCTCCTTTCCGATGCACTATTCGTTCCTTACTGCAACGCTCGCTCCCTCACGTTGACGAATTAACACAGAAATTGTGTCGCTATGAAATACTAAGGGTTTCATGACTTCTCATTCTAAATCGAGTAAAGTTATTATGGAAACGGCAGGATTTAGATTTGGAATTCGAGTATCTCCTTTCCGATGCACTATTCGTTAGTTACTGCAACGCTCGCTCCCTCACATTGACGAATTAACACAGATATTGTGTCGCTATGAAATACTATAGGTTTCATGACTTCTCATTCTAAATCGAGTAAAGTTTTTATGGAAACGACAGGATTTAGTTTTGGAATTCGAGTATCTCCTTTCCGATGCACTATTCGTTTCTTACTGCAGCGCTCGCTCCCTCACATTGACGAATTAACACAGAAATTGTGTCGCTATGAAATACTATAGGTTTCATGACTTCTCATTCTAAATCGAGTAAAGTTTTTATGGAAACGACAGGATTTAGTTTTGGAAATCGAGTATCTCCTTTCCGATGCACTATTCGTTCCTTACTGCAAAGCTCGCTCCCTCACATTGACGAAATAACACAGAAATTGTGTCGCTATGAAATACTATGGGTTTCATGACTTCTCATTCTAAATCGAGTAAAGTTTTTATGGAAACGACAGGATTCAGTTTTGGAATTCGAGTATCTCCTTTCCGATGCACTATTGGTTCCTTACTGCAACGCTCGCTCCCTCACATTGACGAATTAACACAGAAATTGTGTCACTATGAAATACTATGGGTTTTATGACTTCTCATTCTAAATGGAGTAAAGTATTTATGGAAAAGACAGGATTCAGTTCTGGAGTTCGAGTATCTCCTTTCCGATGCACTATTCGTTCCTTACTGCAACGCTCGCTCCCTCACATTGACGAATTATCACAGAAATTGTGTCGCTATGAAATACTATGGGTTTCATGACTTCTCATTCTACATCGAGTAAAGTTTTTATGGAAACGACAGGAATTAGTTTTGGAATTCGAGTATCTCCTTTCCGATGCACTATTCGTTCGTTACTGCAACGCTCGCTTCCTCACATTGACGAATTGACACAGAAATTGAGTCGCTACGAAATACTATGGGTTTCATGACTTTTCACTCTAAATCGAGTAAAGTTTTTATGGAAACGACAAGATTTAGTTTTGGAATTCGAGTATCTCCTTACCGATGGACAATTCGTTCCTCACTGCAACGCTCGCTCCCTCACATTGACGAATTAACACAGAAATTATGTCGCTATGAAATACTATGTGTTTCATGACTTCTCATTCTACATCGAGTAAAGTTTTTATGGATACGACAGGATTTAGTTTTGGAATTCGAGTATCTCCTTTCCGATGCACTATTCGTTCCTTACTGCAACGCTCGCTCCCTCACATTGACGAATTAACACAGAAATTGTGTCGCTATGAAATACTATGTGTTTCATGACTTCTCATTCTAAATCGAGTAAAGTTTTTATGGAAACGACAGGATTTAGTTTTCGAATTCGAGTATCTGCTTTCCGATGCACTATTCGTTCCTTACTGCAACACTCGCTCCCTCACATTGACGAATTAACACAGAAATTGTGTCGCTATGAAATACTATGTGTTTCATGACTTCTCAGTCTAAATCGAGTAAAGATTTTATGGAAACGACAGGATTTAGTTTTGGAATTCGAGTATCTCCTTTCCGATGCACTATTCGTTCCTTACTGCAACGCTCGCTCCCTCACATTGACGAATTAACACAGAAATTGTGTCGCTGTGAAATACTATGGGTTTCACGACTTCTCATTCTGAATCGAGTTAAGTTTTTATGGAAACGACAGGATTTAGTTTTGGAATTCGAATATCTCCTTTCCGATGCACTATTCGTTCCTTACTGCAACGCTCGCTCCCTCACATTGACGAATTAACACAGAAATTGTGTCACTATGAAATACTATGGGTTTCATGACTTCTCATTCTAAATCGAGTAAAGTTTTTATGGAAACGACAGGATTTAGTTTTGGAATTCGAGTATCTACTTTCCGATGCACTATTCGTTCCTTACTGCAACGCTCGCTCGCTCACATTGACGAATTAACACAGAAATTGTGTCGCAATGAAATACTATGGGTTTCATGACTTCTCATTCAAAATCGAGTAAAGTTTTTATGGAAACGAAAGGATTTAGTTTTGGAATTCGAGTATCTCCTTTCCGATGCACTACTCGTTCCTTACTGCAACGCTCGCTCGCTCACATTGACGAAATAACACAGAAATTGTGTCGCTATGAAATACTATGGGTTTCATGACTTCTCATTCTAAATCGAGTAAAGTTTTTATGGAAACGACAGGATTTAGTTTTGGAATTCGAGTATCTCCTTTCCGATGCACTATTCGTTCCTTACTGCAACGCTCGTTCCCTCACATTGACGAATTAACACAGAAATTGTGTCGCTATGAAATACTATGGGTTTCATGACTTCTCATTCTAAATCGAGTAAAGTTTTTATGGAAACGACAGGATTTAGTTTTGGAATTCGAGTATCTCCTTTCCGATGCACTATTCGTTCCTTACTGCAACGCACGCTCCCTCACATTGACGAATTAACACAGAAATTGTGTCGCTATGATATACTATGGGTTTCATGACTTCTCATTCTAAATCGAGTAAAGTTTTTATGGAAACGACAGGATTTAGTTTTGGAATTCGAGTATCTCCTTTCCGATGCACTATTCGTTCTTTACTGCAACGCTCGCTCCCTCACATTGACGAATTAACACAGAAATTGTGTCACTATGAATTACCATGGGTTTCGTGACTTCTCATTCTAAATCGAGTAAAGTTTTTATGGAAACGACAGGATTTAGTTTTGGAATTCGAGTATCTACTTTCCGATGCACTATTCGTTCCTTACTGCAACGCTCGCTCCCTCACATTGACGAATTAACACAGAAATTATGTCGCTATGAAATACTATGGGTTTCATGACTTCTCATTCTAAAACGAGTAAAGTTTTTATGGAAACGAAAGGATTTAGTTTTGGAATTCGAGTATCTCCTTTACGATGCACTATTCGTTCCTTACTGCAACGCTCGCTCCCTCAGATTGACAAATTAACACAGAAATTGTGTCGCTATGAAATACTATGGGTTCTAAGACTACTCCTTCTAAATCGAGTAACGTTTCTATAGAAACGACTGGATTTAGTTTTGGGATACGAGTATCTCCTTTCAGATGCACCATTCGTTCCTTACTGCAACCCTCGCTCCCTCACTTTGACGAATTAACACAGAAATTGTGTCGCTATGAAATACTATGGGTTTCATGACTTCTCATTCTAAATCGAGTAAAGTTTTTATGGAATCGACAGGATTTAGTTTTGGTATTCGAGTATCTACTTTCCGATGCACTATTCGTTCCTTACTGCAACGCTCGCTCGCTCACATTGACGAATTAACACAGAAATTGTGTCGCAATGAAATACTATGGGTTTCATGACTTCTCATTCAAAATCGAGTAAAGTTTTTATGGAAACGAAAGGATTTAGTTTTGGAATTCGAGTATCTCCTTTCCGATGCACTACTCGTTCCTTACTGCAACGCTCGCTCGCTCACATTGACGAAATAACACAGAAATTGTGTCGCTATGAAATACTATGGGTTTCATGACTTCTCATTCTAAATCGAGTAAAGTTTTTATGGAAACGACAGGATTTAGTTTTGGAATTCGAGTATCTCCTTTCCGATGCACTATTCGTTCCTTACTGCAACGCTCGTTCCCTCACATTGACGAATTGACACAGAAATTGTGTCGCTATGAAATACTATGGGTTTCATGACTTCTCATTCTAAATCGAGTAAAGTTTTTATGGAAACGACAGGATTTAGTTTTGGAATTCGAGTATCTCCTTTCCGATGCACTATTCGTTCCTTACTGCAACGCACGCTCCCTCACATTGACGAATTAACACAGAAATTGTGTCGCTATGATATACTATGGGTTTCATGACTTCTCATTCTAAATCGAGTAAAGTTTTTATGGAAAGGACAGGATTTAGTTTTGGAATTCGAGTATCTCCTTTCCGATGCACTATTCGTTCTTTACTGCAACGCTCGCTCCCTCACATTGACGAATTAACACAGAAATTGTGTCACTATGAATTACCATGGGTTTCGTGACTTCTCATTCTAAATCGAGTAAAGTTTTTATGGAAACGACAGGATTTAGTTTTGGAATTCGAGTATCTACTTTCCGATGCACTATTCGTTCCTTACTGCAACGCTCGTTCCTTCACATTGACGAATTAACACAGAAATTGTGTCGCTATGAAATACTATGGGTTTCATGACTTCTCATTCTAAAACGAGTAAAGTTTTTATGGAAACGAAAGGATTTAGTTTTGGAATTCGAGTATCTCCTTTACGATGCACTATTCGTTCCTTACTGCAACGCTCGCTCCCTCAGATTGACAAATTAACACAGAAATTGTGTCGCTATGAAATACTATGGGTTCTAAGACTACTCCTTCTAAATCGAGTAACGTTTCTATAGAAACGACTGGATTTAGTTTTGGGATACGAGTATCTCCTTTCAGATGCACCATTCGTTCCTTACTGCAACCCTCGCTCCCTCACTTTGACGAATTAACACAGAAATTGTGTCGCTATGAAATACTATGGGTTTCATGACTTCTCATTCTAAATCGAGTAAAGTTTTTATGGAATCGACAGGATTTAGTTTTGGTATTCGAGTATCTCCTTTCCGATGCACTATTCGTTCCTTACTGCAGCGCTCGCTCCCTCACATTGACGAATTAACACAGAAATTGTGTCGCAATGAAATACTATGGGTTCTAAGACTACTCCTTCTAAATCGAGTAACGTTTCTATGGAAACGACAGGATTTAGTTTTGGGATACGAGTATCTCCTTTCAGATGCACCATTCGTTCCTTACTGCAACCCTCGCTCCCTCACATTGACGAATTAACACAGAAATTGTGTCGCTATGAAATACTATGGGTTTCATGACTTCTCATTCTAAATCGAGTAAGGTTTTTATGGAAACGACAGGATTTAGTTTTGGTATTCGAGTATCTCCTTTCCGATGCACTATTCGTTCCTTACTGCAGCGCTCGCGCCCTCACATTGACGAATTAACACAGAAATTGTGTCGCTATGACATACTATGGGTTCTAAGACTACACCTTCTAAATCGAGTAACGTTTCTATGGAAACGACAGGATTTAGTTTTGGGATACGAGTATCTCCTTTCAGATGCACCATTCGTTCCTTACTGCAACCCTCGCTCCCTCACATTGACGAATTAACACAAAATTTGTGTCGCTATGAAACACTATAGGTTTCATGACTTCTCATTCTGAATCGAGTAAAGTTTTTATGGAAACGACAGGATTTAGTTTTGGAATTCGAGTATCTCCTTTCCGATGCACTATTCGTTCTTTACTGCAACGCTCGCTCCCTCACATTGACGAATTAACACAGAAATTGTGTCACTATGAATTACTATGGGTTTCATGACTTCTCATTCTAAATCGAGTAAAGTTTTTATGGAAACGTCAGGATTTAGTTTTGGAATTCGAGTATCTACTTTCCGATGCACTATTCGTTCCTTACTCCAACGCTCGCTCCCTCACATTGACGAATTAACACAGAAATTGTGTCGCTATGAAATACTATGGGTTTCATGACTTCTCATTCTAAATCGAGTAAAGTTCTTATGGAAACGAAAGGATTTAGTTTTGGAATTCGAGTATCTCCTTTCCGATGCACTATTCGTTCCTTACTGCAACGCTCGCTCCCTCAGATTGACAAATTAACACAGAAATTGTGTCGCTATGAAATACTATGGGTTCTAAGACTACTCCTTCTAAATCGAGTAACGTTTCTATAGAAACGACTGGATTTAGTTTTGGGATACGAGTATCTCCTTTCAGATGCACCATTCGTTCCTTACTGCAACCCTCGCTCCCTCACTTTGACGAATTAACACAGAAATTGTGTCGCTATGAAATACTATGGGTTTCATGACTTCTCATTCTAAATCGAGCAAAGTTTTTATGGAATCGACAGGATTTAGTTTTGGTATTCGAGTATCTACTTTCCGATGCACTATTCGTTCCTTACTGCAACGCTCGCTCGCTCACATTGACGAATTAACACAGAAATTGTGTCGCAATGAAATACTATGGGTTTCATGACTTCTCATTCAAAATCGAGTAAAGTTTTTATGGAAACGAAAGGATTTAGTTTTGGAATTCGAGTATCTCCTTTCCGATGCACTACTCGTTCCTTACTGCAACGCTCGCTCGCTCACATTGACGAAATAACACAGAAATTGTGTCGCTATGAAATACTATGGGTTTCATGACTTCTCATTCTAAATCGAGTAAAGTTTTTATGGAAACGACAGGATTTAGTTTTGGAATTCGAGTATCTCCTTTCCGATGCACTATTCGTTCCTTACTGCAACGCTCGTTCCCTCACATTGACGAATTGACACAGAAATTGTGTCGCTATGAAATACTATGGGTTTCATGACTTCTCATTCTAAATCGAGTAAAGTTTTTATGGAAACGACAGGATTTAGTTTTGGAATTCGAGTATCTCCTTTCCGATGCACTATTCGTTCCTTACTGCAACGCACGCTCCCTCACATTGACGAATTAACACAGAAATTGTGTCGCTATGATATACTATGGGTTTCATGACTTCTCATTCTAAATCGAGTAAAGTTTTTATGGAAAGGACAGGATTTAGTTTTGGAATTCGAGTATCTCCTTTCCGATGCACTATTCGTTCTTTACTGCAACGCTCGCTCCCTCACATTGACGAATTAACACAGAAATTGTGTCACTATGAATTACCATGGGTTTCGTGACTTCTCATTCTAAATCGAGTAAAGTTTTTATGGAAACGACAGGATTTAGTTTTGGAATTCGAGTATCTACTTTCCGATGCACTATTCGTTCCTTACTGCAACGCTCGTTCCTTCACATTGACGAATTAACACAGAAATTGTGTCGCTATGAAATACTATGGGTTTCATGACTTCTCATTCTAAAACGAGTAAAGTTTTTATGGAAACGAAAGGATTTAGTTTTGGAATTCGAGTATCTCCTTTACGATGCACTATTCGTTCCTTACTGCAACGCTCGCTCCCTCAGATTGACAAATTAACACAGAAATTGTGTCGCTATGAAATACTATGGGTTCTAAGACTACTCCTTCTAAATCGAGTAACGTTTCTATAGAAACGACTGGATTTAGTTTTGGGATACGAGTATCTCCTTTCAGATGCACCATTCGTTCCTTACTGCAACCCTCGCTCCCTCACTTTGACGAATTAACACAGAAATTGTGTCGCTATGAAATACTATGGGTTTCATGACTTCTCATTCTAAATCGAGTAAAGTTTTTATGGAATCGACAGGATTTAGTTTTGGTATTCGAGTATCTCCTTTCCGATGCACTATTCGTTCCTTACTGCAGCGCTCGCTCCCTCACATTGACGAATTAACACAGAAATTGTGTCGCAATGAAATACTATGGGTTCTAAGACTACTCCTTCTAAATCGAGTAACGTTTCTATGGAAACGACAGGATTTAGTTTTGGGATACGAGTATCTCCTTTCAGATGCACCATTCGTTCCTTACTGCAACCCTCGCTCCCTCACATTGACGAATTAACACAGAAATTGTGTCGCTATGAAATACTATGGGTTTCATGACTTCTCATTCTAAATCGAGTAAGGTTTTTATGGAAACGACAGGATTTAGTTTTGGTATTCGAGTATCTCCTTTCCGATGCACTATTCGTTCCTTACTGCAGCGCTCGCGCCCTCACATTGACGAATTAACACAGAAATTGTGTCGCTATGACATACTATGGGTTCTAAGACTACACCTTCTAAATCGAGTAACGTTTCTATGGAAACGACAGGATTTAGTTTTGGGATACGAGTATCTCCTTTCAGATGCACCATTCGTTCCTTACTGCAACCCTCGCTCCCTCACATTGACGAATTAACACAAAATTTGTGTCGCTATGAAACACTATAGGTTTCATGACTTCTCATTCTGAATCGAGTAAAGTTTTTATGGAAACGACAGGATTTAGTTTTGGAATTCGAGTATCTCCTTTCCGATGCACTATTCGTTCTTTACTGCAACGCTCGCTCCCTCACATTGACGAATTAACACAGAAATTGTGTCACTATGAATTACTATGGGTTTCATGACTTCTCATTCTAAATCGAGTAAAGTTTTTATGGAAACGTCAGGATTTAGTTTTGGAATTCGAGTATCTACTTTCCGATGCACTATTCGTTCCTTACTCCAACGCTCGCTCCCTCACATTGACGAATTAACACAGAAATTGTGTCGCTATGAAATACTATGGGTTTCATGACTTCTCATTCTAAATCGAGTAAAGTTCTTATGGAAACGAAAGGATTTAGTTTTGGAATTCGAGTATCTCCTTTCCGATGCACTATTCGTTCCTTACTGCAACGCTCGCTCCCTCAGATTGACAAATTAACACAGAAATTGTGTCGCTATGAAATACTATGGGTTCTAAGACTACTCCTTCTAAATCGAGTAACGTTTCTATAGAAACGACTGGATTTAGTTTTGGGATACGAGTATCTCCTTTCAGATGCACCATTCGTTCCTTACTGCAACCCTCGCTCCCTCACTTTGACGAATTAACACAGAAATTGTGTCGCTATGAAATACTATGGGTTTCATGACTTCTCATTCTAAATCGAGTAAAGTTTTTATGGAATCGACAGGATTTAGTTTTGGTATTCGAGTATCTCCTTTCCGATGCACTATTCGTTCCTTACTGCAGCGCTCGCTCCCTCACATTGACGAATTAACACAGAAATTGTGTCGCTATGACATACTATGGGTTCTAAGACTACACCTTCTAAATCGAGTAACGTTTCTATGGAAACGACAGGATTTGGTTTTGGGATACGAGTATCTCCTTTCAGATGCACCATTCGTTCCTTACTGCAACCCTCGCTCCCTCACATTGACGAATTAACACAAAAATTGTGTCGCTATGAAACACTATAGGTTTCATGACTTCTCATTCTGAATCGATTAAAGTTTTTATGGAAACGACAGGATTTAGTTTTGGAATTCGAGTAACTCCTTTCCGATGCACTATTCGTTCCTTACTGCTACGCTCGCTCCCTCAAATTGACTAATTAACACAGAAATTGTGTCGCTTTGAAATGCTATGGGTTTCATGATATCTCAATCTACATCGAGTAAAGTTTTTATGGAAACGACAGGATTTAGTTTTGGAATTCGAGTATCTCCTTTCCGATGCACTATTCGTTCCTTACTGCAAAGCTCGCTCCCTCACATTGACGAAATAACACAGAAATTGTGTCGCTATGAAATACTATGGGTTTCATGACTTCTCATTCTAAATCGAGTAAAGTTTTTATGGAAACGACAGGATTTAGTTTTGGAATTCGAGTATCTCCTTTCCGATGCACTATTCGTTCCTTACTGCAACGCTCGTTCCCTCACATTGACGAATTAACACAGAAATTGTGTCGCTATGAAATACTATGGGTTTCATGACTTCTCATTCTAAATCGAGTAAAGTTTTTATGGAAACGACAGGATTTAGTTTTGGAATTCGAGTATCTCCTTTCCGATGCACTATTCGTTCCTTACTGCAACGCTCGCTCCCTCACATTGACGAATTAACACAGAAATTGTGTCGCTATGAAATACTATGGGTTTCATGACTTCTCATTCTAAATCGAGTAAAGTTTTTATGGAAACGACAGGATTTAGTTTTGGAATTCGAGTATCTCCTTTCCGATGCACTATTCGTTCTTTACTGCAACGCTCGCTCCCCCACATTGACGAATTAACACAGAAATTGTGTCACTATGAATTACTATGAGTTTCATGACTTCTCATTCTAAATCGAGTAAAGTTTTTATGGAAACGACAGGATTTAGTTTTGGAATTCGAGTATCTACTTTCCGATGCACTATTCGTTCCTTACTGCAACGCTCGCTCCCTCACATTGACGAATTAACACAGAAATTGTGTCGCTATGAAATACTATGGGTTCTAAGACTACTCCTTCTAAATCGAGTAACGTTTCTATAGAAACGAAAGGATTTAGTTTTGGAATTCGATTCGTTCCTTACTGCAACGCTCGCTCCCTCAGATTGACAAATTAACACAGAAATTGTGTCGCTATGAAATACTATGGGTTCTAAGACTACTCCTTCTAAATCGAGTAACGTTTCTATAGAAACGACAGGATTTAGTTTTGGGATACGAGTATCTCCTTTCAGATGCACCATTCGTTCCTTACTGCAACCCTCGCTCCCTCACTTTGACGAATTAGCACAGAAATTGTGTCGCTATGAAATACTATGGGTTTCATGACTTCTCATTCTAAATCGAGTAAAGTTTTTATGGAATCGACAGGATTTAGTTTTGGAATTCGAGTATCTCCTTTCCGATGCACTATTCGTTCCTTACTGCAGCGCTCGCTCCCTCACATTGACGAATTAACACAGAAATTGTGTCGCTATGACATACTATGGGTTCTAAGACTACACCTTCTAAATCGAGTAACGTTTCTATGGAAACGACACGATTTAGTTTTGGAACACGAGTATCTTCTTTCAGATGCACCAATCGTTCCTTACTGCAACCCTCGCTCCCTCACATTGACGAATTAACACAGAAATTGTGTCGCTATGAAATACTATGGGTTTCATGACTTCTCATTCTAAATCGAGTAAAGTTTTTATGGAATCGACAGGATTTAGTTTTGGAATTCGAGTAACTCCTTTCCGATGCACTATTCGTTCCTTACTGCTACGCTCGCTCCCTCAAATTGACTAATTAACACAGAAATTGTGTCGCTTTGAAATGCTATGGGTTTCATGATATCTCAATCTACATCGAGTAAAGTTTTTATGGAAACGACAGGATTTAGTTTTGGAATTCGAGTATCTCCTTTCCGATGCACTATTCGTTCCTTACTGCAAAGCTCGCTCCCTCACATTGACGAAATAACACAGAAATTGTGTCGCTATGAAATACTATGGGTTTCATGACTTCTCATTCTAAATCGAGTAAAGTTTTTATGGAAACGAAAGGATTTAGTTTTGGAATTCGAGTATCTCCTTTCCGATGCACTACTCGTTCCTTACTGCAACGCTCGCTCGCTCACATTGACGAAATAACACAGAAATTGAGTCGCTATGAAATACTATGGGTTTCATGACTTCTCATTCTAAATCGAGTAAAGTTTTTATGGAAACGACAGGATTTAGTTTTGGAATTCGAGTATCTCCGTTCCGATGCACTATTCGTTCCTTACTGCAACGCTCGTTCCCACACATTGACGAATTAACACAGAAATTGTGTCGCTATGAAATACTATGGGTTTCATGACTTCTCATTCTAAATCGAGTAAAGTTTTTATGGAAACGACAGGATTTAGTTTTGGAATTCGAGTATCTCCTTTCCGATGCACTATTCGTTCCTTACTGCAACGCACGCTCCCTCACATTGACGAATTAACACAGAAATTGTGTCGTTATGAAATACTATGGGTTTCATGACTTCTCATTCTAAATCGAGTAAAGTTTTTATGGAAACGACAGGAATTAGTTTTGGAATTCGAGTATCTCCTTTCCGATGCACTATTCGTCCCTTACTGCAACGCTCGCTCCCTCACATTGACGAATTAACACAGAAATTGTGTCGCTATGAAATACTATGGGTTTCATGACTTCTCATTCTAAATCGAGTAAAGTTTTTATGGAAACGACAGGATTTAGTTTTGGAATTCGAGTATCTCCTTTCCGATGCACTATTCGTTCTTTACTGCAACGCTCGCTCCCTCACATTGACGAATTAACACAGAAATTGCGTCACTATGAATTACTATGGGTTTCATGACTTCTCATTCTAAATCGAGTAAAGTTTTTATGGAAACGACAGGATTTATTTTTGGAATTCAAGTATCTACTTTCCGATGCACTATTCGTTCCTTACTGCAACGCTCGCTCCCTCACATTGACGAATTAACACAGAAATTGTGTCGCTATGAAATACTATGGGTTTCATGACTTCTCATTCTAAATCGAGTAAAGTTTTTATGGAAACGAAAGGATTTAGTTTTGGAATTCGAGTATCTCCTTTCCGATGCACTATTCGTTCCTTACTGCAACGCTCGCTCCCTCAGATTGACAAATTAACACAGAAATTGTGTCGCTATGAAATACTATGGGTTCTAAGACTACTCCTTCTAAATCGAGTAACGTTTCTATAGAAACGACTGGATTTAGTTTTGGGATACGAGTATCTCCTTTCAGATGCACCATTCGTTCCTTACTGCAACCCTCGCTCCCTCACTTTGACGAATTAACACAGAAATTGTGTCGCTATGAAATACTATGGGTTTCATGACTTCTCATTCTAAATCGAGTAAAGTTTTTATGGAATCGACAGGATTTAGTTTTGGTATTCGAGTATCTCCTTTCCGATGCACTATTCGTTCCTTACTGCAGCGCTCGCTCCCTCACATTGACGAATTAACACAGAAATTGTGTCGCAATGAAATACTATGGGTTCTAAGACTACTCCTTCTAAATCGAGTAACGTTTCTATGGAACGATAGGATTTAGTTTTGGGATACGAGTATCTCCTTTCAGATGCACCATTCGTTCCTTACTGCAACCCTCGCTCCCTCACATTGACGAATTAACACAGAAATTGTGTCGCTATGAACTACTATGGGTTTCATGACTTCTCATTCTAAATCGAGTAACGTTTTTATGGAAACGACAGGATTTAGTTTTGGTATTCGAGTATCTCCTTTCCGATGCACTATTCGTTCCTTACTGCAGCGCTCGCTCCCTCACATTGACGAATTAACACAGAAATTGTGTCGCTATGACATACTATGGGTTCTAAGACTACACCTTCTAAATCGAGTAACGTTTCTATGGAAACGACAGGATTTAGTTTTGGGATACGAGTATCTCCTTTCAGATGCACCATTCGTTCCTTACTGCAACCCTCGCTCCCTCACATTGACGAATTAACACAAAAAATGTGTCGCTATGAAACACTATAGGTTTCATGACTTCTCATTCTGAATCGAGTAAAGTTTTTATGGAAACGACAGGATTTAGTTTTGGAATTCGAGTATCTCCTTTCCGATGCACTATTCGTTCCTTACTGCAACGCTCGTTCCCTCACATTGACGAATTAACACAGAAATTGTGTCGCTATGAAATACTATGGGTTCTATGACTACTCCTTTTAAATCGAGTAACGTTACTATGGAAACGACAGGATTTAGTTTTGGGATACGAGTATCTCCTTTCTGATGCACCATTCGTTCCTTACTGCAACCCTCGCTCCCTCACATTGACGAAATAACACAGAATTTGTGTCGCTATGAAATACTATGGGTTTCTTGACTTCACATTCTAAATCGAGTAAAGTTTTTGTGGGAACGACAGGATTTAGTTTTGGAATTCGAGTATCTCCTTTCCGATGCACTATTCGTTTCTTACTGCAAGCTCGCTGCCTCACATTGACGAATTTACACAGAAATTGTGTCGCTATGAAATACTATGGGTTTCATGACTTCTCATTCTAAATCGAGTAAAATTTTTATGGAAACGTCAGTATTTAGGTTTGGAATTCGAGTATCTGCTTTCCGATGCACTATTCGTTCCTTACTGCAACGCTCGCTCCCTCTCATTGACGAATTGACACAGAAATTGTGTCGCTATGAAATACTATGGGGTTCATGACTTCTCCTTCTAAATCGAGTAAAGTTTTTATGGAAACGACAGGATTTAGTTTTGGAATTCGAGTATCTCCTTTCCGATGCACTATTCGTTCCTTACTGCAACGCTCGCTCCCTCACATTGACGAATTAACACAGAAATTGTGTCGCTATGAATCACTATGGGTTCTATGACTACTCGTTCTAAATAGAGTAAAGTTTCTATGGAAACGACTGGATTTAGTTTTGGGATACGAGTATCTCCTTTCAGATGCACCATTCGTTCCTTACTGCTACCCTCGCTCCCTCACATTGACGAATTAACACAGAAATTGTGTCGCTATGAAATGCTATGGGTTTCATGACTTCTCATTCTAAATCGAGTAAAGTTTTTATGGAAACGACAGTATTTAGTTTTGGAATTCGAGTATCTCCTTTCCGATGCACTATTCGTTCCTTTCTGCAACGCTCGCTCTCTACAATTGACGAATTAACACAGTAATTGTGTCGCTATGAAATACTATGGGTTTCATGACTTCTCATTCTAAATCGAGTAAAGTTTTTATGGAAACGACAGGATTTAGTTTTGGAATTCGAGTATCTCCTTTCCGATGCACTATTCGTTCCTTACTGCAACGCTCGCTGCCTCACATTGACGAATTAACACAGAAATTGTGTCGCTATGAAATACTATGGGTCTCATGACTTCTCATTCTAAATCGAGTAAAGCTTTTATGGAAACGACAAGATTTAGTTTTGGGATAGGAGTATCTCCTTTCAGATGCACCATTCGTTCCTTACTGCAACCCTCGCTCCCTCACATTGACGAATTAACACAGAATTTGTGTCGCTATGAAATACTATGGGTTTCATGACTTCACATTCTAAATCGAGTAAAGTTTTTATGGAAACGACAGGATTTAGTTTTAGAATTCGAGTATCTCCTTTCCGATGCACTATTCGTTTCTTACTGCAACACTCGCTCCCTCACATTGACGAATTAACACAGAAATTGTGTCGCTATGAAATACTGTGGGTTTCAAGACTTCTCATTCTAAATGGAGTAAAGTTTTTATCTAAACGACAGGATTTAGTTATGGAATTCGAGTATCTCCTGTCCGATGCACTATTCGTTCCTTACTGCAACGCTCGCTCCCTCACATTGATGAATTAACACAGAAATTGTGTCGCTATGAAATACTATGGGTTTCATGACTTCTCATTCTAAATCGAGTAAAGTTTTTATGGAAACGACAGGCTTTAGTTTTGGACATCGAGTATCTCCTTTCCGATGCACTATTCGTTCCTTACTGCAACGCTCAGTCCCCCACATTGACGAATTAACACAGAAATTGTGTCGCTATGAAATACTATGGGTTTCATGACTTCTCATTCTATATCGAGTAAAGTTTTCATGGAAACCGCAGGATTTAGTTTTGGAATTCGAGGATCTCATTTCCGATGCACTATTCGTTTCTTACTGCAACGCTCGCTCCCTCACAATGACGAATTAACACAGAAATTGTGTCGCTATGAAATACTATAGGTTTCATGACTTCTAATTCTAAATCGAGTAAACTCTTTATGGAAACGACAGGATTTAGTTTTGGAATTCGAGTATCTCCTTTCCGATGCACTGTTCGTTCCTTACTGCAACGCTCGCTCCCTCACATTGACGAATTCACACAGAAATTGTGTCGCTATGAAATACTATGGGTTTCATGACTTCTCATTCTAAATCGAGTAAAGTTTTTATGGAAACGACAGGATTTAGTTTTGGAATTCGAGTATCTCCATTCCGATGCACTATTCGTTTCTTACTGCAACGCTCGCTCCCTCACATTGACGAATTAACACAGAATTTGTGTCGCTATGAAATACTATGTGTTTCAAGACTTCTCATTCTAAATCGAGTAATTTTTTATGGAAACGACAGGATTTAGTTTTGGAATTCGAGTATCTACTTTCCGATGCACTATTCGTTTCTTACTGCAACGCTCGCTCCCTCACATTGACGAATTAACACAGAAATTGTGTCGCTATGAAATACTATGGGTCTCATCTCTTCTCATTCTAAATCGAGTAAAGTTTTTATGGAAACGAAAGGATTTAGTTTTGGAATTCGAGCATCTCCTTTCCATTGCACTATTCGTTCCTTACTGCAACGCTCGCTCCCTCACATTAACGAATTAACACAGAAATTGTGTCGCTATGAAATACTATGGGTTCTAAGACTACTCCTTCTAAATCGAGTAACGTTTCTATGGAAACGACAGGATTTAGTTTTGGGATACGAGTATCTCCTTCCAGATGCACCATTCGTTCCTTACTGCAACCCTCCCTCCCCCACATTGACGAATTAACACAGAAATTGTGTCGCTATGAAATACTATGAGTTTCATGACTACTCATTCTAAATCGAGTAAAGTTTTTATGGAAACGACAGGATTTAGTTTTGGTATTCGAGTATCTCCTTTCCATGCACTATTCGTTCCTTACTGCAGCATTCGCTCCCTCACATTGACGAATTAACACAGAAATTGTGGCGCTATGACATACTATGGGTTCTAAGACTACACCATCTAAATCGCATAACGTTTCTATGGAAACGACAGGATTTAGTTTTGGGATACGAGTATCTCCTTTCAGATGCACCATTCGTTCCTTACTACAACCCTCGCTCCCTCACATTGACGAATTAACACAGAATTTGTGTCGCTATGAAATACTATAGGTTTCAGAACTTCTCATTCTAAATCGAGTAAAGTTTTTATGGAAACGACAGGATTTAGTTTTGGAATTCGAGTAACTCCTTTCCGATGCACTATTCGTTCCTTACTGCTACGCTCGCTCCCTCACATTGACTAATTAACACAGAAATTGTGTCGCTATGAAATACTGTGGGTTTCATGATATCTCATTCTAAATCGAGTAAAGTTTTTATGGAAACGACAGGATTTAGTTTTGGAATTCGAGTATCTCCTTTCCGATGCACTATTCGTTCCTTACTGCAAAGCTCGCTCCCTCACATTGACGAAATAACACAGAAATTGTGTCGCTATGAAATACTGTGGGTTTCATGACTTTTCATTCTAAATCGAGTAAAGTTTTTATGGAAACGACAGGATTTAGTTTTGGAATTCGAGTATCTCCTTTCCGATGCACTATTCGTTCCTCACTGCAACGCTCGCTTCCTCACATTGACGAATTAACACAGAAATTGTGTCGCTATGAAATACAATGGGTTTCATGACTTCTCATTCTAAATCGAGTAAAGTTTTTATGGAAACGACAGGATTTAGTTTTGGAATTCGAGTATCTCCTTTCCGATGCACTATTCGTTCCTTACTGCAACGCTCGTTCCCTCACATTGACGAATTAACACAGAAATTGTGTCGCTATGAAATACTATGGGTTCTATGACTACTCCTTTTAAATCGAGTAACGTTACTATGGAAACGACAGGATTTAGTTTTGGGATACGAGTATCTCCTTTCTGATGCACCATTCGTTCCTTACTGCAACCCTCGCTCCCTCACATTGACGAATTAACACAGAATTTGTGTCGCTATGAAATACTATGGGTTTCGTGACTTCACATTCTAAATCGAGTAAAGTTTTTGTGGGAACGACAGGATTTAGTTTTGGAATTCGAGTATCTCCTTTCCGATGCACTATTCGTTTCTTACTGCAACGCTCGCTGCCTCACATTGACGAATTTACACAGAAATTGTGTCGCTATGAAATACTATGGGTTTCATGACTTCTCATTCTAAATCGAGTAAAATTTTTATGGAAACGACAGTATTTAGTTTTGGAATTCGAGTATCTGCTTTCCGATGCACTATTCGTTCCTTACTGCAACGCTCGCTCCCTCTCATTGACGAATTGACACAGAAATTGTGTCGCTATGAAATACTATGGGTTTCATGACTTATCATTCTAAATCCAGTAAAGTTTTTATGGAAACGACAGGATTTAGTTTTGGAATTCGAGTATCTCCTTTCCGATGCACTATTCGTTCCTTACTGCAACGCTCGCTCCCTCACATTGACGAATTAACACAGAAATTGTGTCGCTATGAAATACTATGGGTTCTATGACTACTCGTTCTAAATAGAGTAACGTTTCTATGGAAACGACTGGATTTAGTTTTGGGATACGAGTATCTCCTTTCAGATGCACCATTCGTTCCTTACTGCTACCCTCGCTCCTTCACATTGACGAATTAACACAGAAATTGTGTCGCTATGAAATGCTATGGGTTTCATGACTTCTCATTCTAAATCGAGTAAAGTTTTTATGGAAACGACAGTATTTAGTTTTGGAATTCAAGTATCTCCTTTCCGATGCACTATTCGTTCCTTACTGCAACGCTCGCTCTCTACAATTGACGAATTAACACAGTAATTGTGTCGCTATGAAATACTATGGGTTTCATGACTTCTCATTCTAAATCGAGTAAAGTTTTTATGGAAACGACAGGATTTAGTTTCGGAATTCGAGTATCTCCTTTCCGATGCACTATTCGTTCCTTACTGCATCGCTCGCTCCCTCACATTGACGAATTAACACAGAATTTGTGTCGCTATGAAATACTATGGGTCTCATGACTTCTCATTCTAAAACGAGTAAAGCTTTTATGGAAACGACAAGATTTAGTTTTGGGATAGGAGTATCTCCTTTCAGATGCACCATTCGTTCCTTACTGCAACGTTCGGTCCCTCACATTGACGAATTAACACAGAAATTGTATCGCTATGAAGTACTATGGGTTTCATGACATCTCATTCTAAATCGAGTAACGTTTTTATGGAAACGACAGAATATAGTTTTGGAATTCGAGAATCTCGTTTCCGATGCACTATTCGTTCCTTACTGCAACGCTCGCTCGCTCACACTGACGAATTAACACAGAAATTGTGTCGCTATGAAATACCATGTGTTCTATGACTACTCCTTTTAAATCGAGTAACGTTACTATGGAAACGACAGGATTTAGTTTTGGGATACGAGTATCTCCTTTCAGATGCACCATTCGTTCCTTATTGCAACCCTCGCTCCCTCGCACTGACGAATTAACACAGAATTTGTGTCGCTATGAAATACTATGGGTTTCATGACTTCACATTCTAAATCGAGTAAAGTTTTTGTGGAAACGACAGGATTTAGTTTTAGAATTCGAGTATCTCCTTTCCGATGCACTATTCGTTCCTTACTGCAACGCTCAGTCCCCCACATTGACGAATTAACACAGAAATTGTGTCGCTATGAAATACTATGGGTTTCATGACTTCTCATTCTATGTCGAGTAAAGTTTTCATGGAAACCACAGGATTTAGTTTTGGAATTCGAGGATCTCATTTCCGATGCACTATTCGTTTCTTACTGCAACGCTCGCTCCCTCACAATGACGAATTAACACAGAAATTGTGTCGCTATGAAATACTATAGGTTTCATGACTTCTAATTCTAAATCGAGTAAACTCTTTATAGAAACGACAGGATTTAGTTTTAGAATTCGAGTATCTCCTTTCCGATGCACTGTTCGTTCCTTACAGCAACGCTCGCTCCCTCACATTGACGAATTCACACAGAAATTGTGTCGCTATGAAATACTATGGGTTTCATGACTTCTCATTCTAAATCGAGTAAAGTTTTTATGGAAACGACAGGATTTAGTTTTGGAATTCGAGTATCTCCATTCCGATGCACTATTCGTTTCTTACTGCAACGCTCGCTCCCTCACATTGACGAATTAACACAGAATTTGTGTCGCTATGAAATACTATGTGTTTCAAGACTTCTCATTCTAAATCGAGTAAAGTTTTTATGGAAACGACAGGATTTAGTTTTGGAATTCGAGTATCTACTTTCCGATGCACTATTCGTTCCTTACTGCAACGCTCGCTCCCTCACATTGACGAATTAACACAGAAATTGCGTCGCTATGAAATACTATGGGTCTCATCTCTTCTCATTCTAAATCGAGTAAAGTTTTTATGGAAACGAAAGCATTTAGTTTTGGAATTCGAGCATCTCCTTTCCATTGCACTATTCGTTCCTTACTGCAACGCTCGCTCCCTCACATTAACGAATTAACACAGAAATTGTGTCGCTATGAAATACTATGGGTTCTAAGACTACTCCTTCTAAATCGAGTAACGTTTCTATGGAAACGACAGGATTTAGTTTTGGGATACGAGTATCTCCTTTCAGATGCACCATTCGTTCCTTACTGCAACCCTCCCTCCCTCACATTGACGAATTAACACAGAAATTGTGTCGCTATGAAATTATATGGGTTTCATGACTTCTCATTCTAAATCGAGTAAAGTTTTTATGGAAACGACAGGATTTAGTTTTGGTATTCGAGTATCTCCTTTCCGATGCACTATTCGTTCCTTACTGCAGCGTTCGCTCCCTCACATTGACGAATTAACACAGAAATTGTGGCGCTATGACATACTATGGGTTCTAAGACTACACCATCTAAATCGCGTAACGTTTCTATGGAAACGACAGGATTTAGTTTTGGGATACGAGTATCTCCTTTCAGATGCACCATTCGTTCCTTACTACAACCCTCGCTCCCTCACATTGACGAATTAACACAGAATTTGAGTCGCTATGAAATACTATAGGTTTCAGAACTTCTCATTCTAAATCGAGTAAAGTTTTTATGGAAACGACAGGATTTAGTTTTGGAATTCGAGTAACTCCTTTCCGATGCACTATTCGTTCCTTACTGCTACGCTCGCTCCCTCACATTGACAAATTAACACAGAAATTGTGTCGCTATGAAATACTGTGGGTTTCATGATATCTCATTCTAAATCGAGTAAAGTTTTTATGGAAACGACATGATTTAGTTTTGGAATTCGAGTATCTCCTTTCCAATGCACTATTCGTTCCTTACTGCAAAGCTCGCTCCCTCACATTGACGAATTAACACAGAAATTGTGTCGCTATGAAATACTATGGGTTTCATGACTTCTCATTCTAAATCGAGTAAAGTTTTTATGGAAACGACAGGATTTAGTTTTGGAATTCGAGTATCTCCTTTCAGATGCACTATTCGTTCCTTACTGCAACGCTCGCTCCCTCACATTGACGAATTAACACAGAAATTGTGTCGCTATGAAATACTATGGGTTTCATGACTTCTCATTCTAAATCGAGTGAAGTTTTTATGGAAACGACAGGATTTAGTTTTGGAATTCGAGTATCTCCTTTCCGATGCACTATTCGTTCCTTACTGCAACGCTCGTTCCCTCACATTGACGAATTAACACAGAAATTGTGTCGCTATGAAATACAATGGGTTTCATGACTTCTCATTCTAAATCGAGTAATGTTTTTATGGAAACGACAGGATTTAGTTTTGGAATTCTAGTATCTCCTTTCCGATGCACTATTCGTTCCTTACTGCAACGCTCGCTCGCTCACATTGACGAATTAACACAGAAATTGTGTCGCTATGAAATACTATGGGTTCTATGACTACTCCTTTTAAATCGAGTAACGTTACTATGGAGACGCTATTCTTTAGTTTTGGGATACGAGTATCTCCTTTCAGATGCACCATTCGTTCCTTACTGCAACCCTCGCACCCTCACATTGACGAATTAACACAGATTTTGTGTCGCTATGAAATACTACGGGTTTCGTGACTTCACATTCTAAATCGAGTAAAGTTTTTGTGGGAACGACAGGATTTAGTTTTGGAATTCGAGTATCTCCTTTCCGATGCACTATTCGTTTCTTACTGCAACGCTCGCTCCCTCACATTGACGAATTAACACAGAAATTGTGTCGCTATGAAATACTATGGGTTTCAAGACTTCTCATTCCAAATCGAGTATAGTTTTTATGGAAACGACAGGATTTAGTTTTGGAATTCGAGTATCTGCTTTCCGATGCACTATTCGTTCCTTACTGCAACGCTCGCTAGCTCTCATTGACGAATTGACACAGAAATTGTGTCGCTATGAAATACTATGGGTTTCATGACTTCTCATTCTAAATCGATTAAAGTTTTTATGGAAACGACAGGATTTAGTTTTGGAATTCGAGTATCTCCTTTCCGATGCACTATTCGTTCCTTACTGCAACGCTCGCTCCCTCACATTGACGAATTAACACAGAAATTGTGTCGCTATGAAATACTATGGGTTCTATGACTACTCGTTCTAAATGGAGTAACGTTTCTATGGAAACGACTGGATTTAGTTTTGGGATACGAGTATCTCCTTTCAGATGCACCATTCGTTCCTTACTGCTACCCTCGCTCCCTCACATTGACGAATTAACACAGAAATTGTGTCGCAATGAAATGCTATGGGTTTCATGACTTCTCATTCTAAATCGAGTAAAGTTTTTATGGAAACGACAGGATTTAGTTTTGGAATTCGAGTATCTCCTTTCCGATGCACTACTCGTTCCTTACTGCAACGCTCGTTCCCTCACATTGACGAATTAACACAGAAATTGTGTCGCTATGAAATACAATGGGTTTCATGACTTCTCATTCTAAATCGAGTAAAGTTTTTATGGAAACGACAGGATTTAGTTTTGGAATTCGAGTATCTCCTTTCCGATGCACTATTCGTTCCTTACTGCAACGCTCGCTCGCTCACATTGACGAATTAACACAGAAATTGTGTCGCTATGAAATACTATGGGTTCTATGACTACTCCTTTTAAATCGAGTAACGTTACTATGGAAACGACAGGATTTAGTTTTGGGATACGAGTATCTCCTTTCAGATGCACCATTCGTTCCTTACTGCAACCCTCGCTCCCTCACATTGACGAATTAACACAGAATTTGTGTCGCTATGAAGTACTATGGGTTTCGTGACTTCACATTCTAAATCGAGTAAAGTTTTTGTGGGAACGACAGGATTTAGTTTTGGAATTCGAGTATTTCCTTTCCGATGCACTATTCGTTTCTTACTGCAACGCTCCCTCACTCACATTGACGAATTAACTCAGATATTGTGTCGCTATGAAATACTATGGGTTTCATGACTTCTCATTCTAAATCGAGTATAGTTTTTATGGAAAAGACAGGAAGTAGTTTTGGAATTCGAGTATCTCCTTTCCGATGCACTATTCGTTCCTTACTGCAACGCTCGCTCCCTCTCATTGACGAATTGACACAGAAATTGTGTCGCTATGAAATACTATGGGTTTCACGACTTCTCATTCTCAATCGAGTAAAGTTTTTTTGGAAACGACAGGATTTAGTTTTGGAATTCGAGTATCTCCATTCTGATGCACTATTCGTTCCTTACTGCAACGCTCGCTCCCTCACATTGACGAATTAACACAGAAATTGTGTCGCTATGAAATACTATGGGTTCTATGACTACTCGTTCTAAATGGAGTAACGTTTCTATGGAAACGACTGGATTTAGTTTTGGGATACGAGTATCTCCTTTCAGATGCACCATTTGTTCCTTACTGCTACCCTCGCTCCCTCACATTGACGAATTAACACAGAAATTGTGTCGCTATGAAATACTATGGGTCTCATGACTTCTCATTCTAAATCGAGTAAAGTTTTTATGGAAACGACAAGATTTTGTTTTGGGATAGGAGTATCTCCTTTCAGATGCACCATTCGTTCCTTACTGCAACGCTCGGTCCCTCACATTGACGAATTAACACAGAAATTGTATCGCTATGAAGTACTATGGGTTTCATGACTTCTCATTCTAAATCGAGTAACGTTTTTATGGAAGCGACAGGATTTAGTTTTGGAATTCGAGTATCTCCTTTCCGATGCACTATTCGTTCCTTACTGCAACGCTCGCTCGCTCACACTGACGAATTAACACAGAAATTGTGTCGCTATGAAATACTATGGGTTCTATGACTACTCCTTTTAAATCGAGTAACGTTACTATGGAAACGACAGGATTTAGTTTTGGGATACGAGTATCTCCTTTCAGATGCAACATTCGATCCTTACTGCAACCCTCGCTCCCTCACATTGACGAATTGACACAGAATTTGTGTCGCTATGAAATACTATGTGTTTCGTGACTTCACATTCTAAATCGAGTAAAGTTTTTATGGGAACGACAGGATTTAGTTTTGGAATTCGAGTATCTCCTATCCGATGCACTATTCGTTCCTTACTGCAACGCTCGCTCCCTCACATTGACGAGTTAACACAGAAATTGTGTCGCTATAAAATACAATGGGTTTCATGACTTCTCATTCTAAATCGAGTAAAGTTTTTACGGAAACGACAGGATTTAGTTTTGGAATTCGAGTATCTCCTTTCCGATGCACTATTCGTTCCTTACTGCAACGCTCGCTATCTCACGTTGACGAATTAACACAGAAATTGTGTCGCTATGAAATACTATGGGTTTCATGACTTCGTTCCTTACTGCAACGCTCACTCCCCCACATTGACGAATTAACACAGAAATTGTGTCGCTATGAAATACTATGGGTTTCATGACTTTTCATTCTAAATCGAGTAAAGTTTTCATGGAAACCACAGGATTTAGTTTTGGAATTCGAGGATCTCATTTCCGATGCACTATTCGTTTCTTACTGCAACGCTCGCTCCCTCACAATGACGAATTAACACAGAAATTGTGTTGCTATGAAATACTATAGGTTTCATGACTTCTCATTCTAAATCGAGTAAACTTTTTCTGGAAACGACAGGATTTAGTTTTGGAATTCGAGTATCTCCTTTCCGATGCACTATTCGTTCCTTACTGCAACGCTCGCTCCCTCACATTGACGAATTAACACAGAAATTGTGTCGCTATGAAATACTATGGGTTTCATGACTTCTCATTCTAAATCGAGTAAAGTTTTTATGGAAACGACAGGATTTAGTTTTGGAATTCGAGTATCTCCTTTCCGATGCACTATACGGTCCTTACTGCAAAGCTCGCTCCCTCACATTGACGAAATAACACAGAAATTGTGTCGCTATGAAACGCTATGGGTTTCTTGACTTCTCATTCTAAATCGAGTAAAGTTTTTATGGAAACAACAAGATTTAGTTTTGGGGGTAGGAGTATCTCCTTTCAGATGCACCATTCGTTCCTTACTGCAACGCTCGCTCCCTCACATTGACGAATTAACACAGAAATTGTATCGCTTTGAAGTACTACGGATATCATGACTTCTCATTCTAAATCGAGTAAAGTTTTTATGGAAACCACAGGATTTAGTTTTGGAATTCGAGTATCTCCTTTCCGATGCACTATTCGTTCCTTACTGCAACGCTCGCTCGCTCACACTGACGAATTAACACAGAAATTGTGTCGCTATGAAATACTATGGGTTCTATGACTACTCGTTTTAAATCGAGTAAAGTTTTTATGGAAACTACAGGACTTAGTTTTGGAATTCGAGTATCTCCTTTCCGATGCACTATTCGTTCCTTACTGCAACGCTCGCTCCCTCACATTGACGAATTAACACAGAAATTGTGTCGCTATAAAATACTATGGGTTTCATGACTTCACATTCCAAATCGAGTAAGTTTTTTATGGGAACGACAGGATTTAGTTTTGGAATTCGAGTATCTCCTTTCCGATGCACTATTCGTTTCTTACTGCAACGCTCGCTCCCTCACATTGACGAATTAACACAGAAATTGTGTCGCTATGAAATACTATGGGTTTCAAGACTTCTCATTCTAAATCGAGTAAAGTTTTTATGGAAACGACAGAATTTAGTTATGGAATTCGAGTATCTCCTTTCCGATGCGCTATTCGTTCCTTACTGCAACGCTCGCTCCCTCACATTGACGAATTAACACAGAAATTGTGTCGCTATGAAATACTATGGGCTTCATGACTTCTCATTCTAAATCGAGTAAAGTTTTCATGGAAACGACAGGATTTGGTTTTGGAAATCGAGTATCTCCTTTCCGATGCACTATTCGTTTCTTACTGCAACGCTCGCTCCCTCACATTGACGAATTAACACAGAAATTGTGTCGCTATGAAATACTATAGGTTTCATCACTTCTCATTCTAAATCGAGTAAATTTTTTATGGGAACGACAGGATTTAGTTTTGGAATTCGAGTATCTCCTTTCCGATGCACTATTCGTTTCTTACTGCAACGCTCGCTCCCTCACATTGACGAATTAACACAGAAATTGTGTCGCTATGAAATACTATGGGTTTCAAGACTTCTCATTCTAAATCGAGTAAAGTTTTTATGGAAACGACAGAATTTAGTTATGGAATTCGAGTATCTCCTTTCCGATGCACTATTCGTTCCTTACTGCAACGCTCGCTATCTCACGTTGACGAATTAACACAGAAATTGTGTCGCTATGAAATACTATGGGTTTCATGACTTCGTTCCTTACTGCAACGCTCACTCCCCCACATTGACGAATTAACACAGAAATTGTGTCGCTATGAAATACTATGGGTTTCATGACTTTTCATTCTAAATCGAGTAAAGTTTTCATGGAAACCACAGGATTTAGTTTTGGAATTCGAGGATCTCATTTCCGATGCACTATTCGTTTCTTACTGCAACGCTCGCTCCCTCACAATGACGAATTAACACAGAAATTGTGTTGCTATGAAATACTATAGGTTTCATGACTTCTCATTCTAAATCGAGTAAACTTTTTCTGGAAACGACAGGATTTAGTTTTGGAATTCGAGTATCTCCTTTCCGATGCACTATTCGTTCCTTACTGCAACGCTCGCTCCCTCACATTGACGAATTAACACAGAAATTGTGTCGCTATGAAATACTATGGGTTTCATGACTTCTCATTCTAAATCGAGTAAAGTTTTTATGGAAACGACAGGATTTAGTTTTGGAATTCGAGTATCTCCTTTCCGATGCACTATACGGTCCTTACTGCAAAGCTCGCTCCCTCACATTGACGAAATAACACAGAAATTGTGTCGCTATGAAACGCTATGGGTTTCTTGACTTCTCATTCTAAATCGAGTAAAGTTTTTATGGAAACAACAAGATTTAGTTTTGGGGGTAGGAGTATCTCCTTTCAGATGCACCATTCGTTCCTTACTGCAACGCTCGCTCCCTCACATTGACGAATTAACACAGAAATTGTATCGCTTTGAAGTACTACGGGTATCATGACTTCTCATTCTAAATCGAGTAAAGTTTTTATGGAAACCACAGGATTTAGTTTTGGAATTCGAGTATCTCCTTTCCGATGCACTATTCGTTCCTTACTGCAACGCTCGCTCGCTCACACTGACGAATTAACACAGAAATTGTGTCGCTATGAAATACTATGGGTTCTATGACTACTCGTTTTAAATCGAGTAAAGTTTTTATGGAAACTACAGGACTTAGTTTTGGAATTCGAGTATCTCCTTTCCGATGCACTATTCGTTCTTTACTGCAACGCTCGCTCCCTCACATTGACGAATTAACACAGAAATTGTGTCGCTATAAAATACTATGGGTTTCATGACTTCACATTCCAAATCGAGTAAGTTTTTTATGGGAACGACAGGATTTAGTTTTGGAATTCGAGTATCTCCTTTCCGATGCACTATTCGTTTCTTACTGCAACGCTCGCTCCCTCACATTGACGAATTAACACAGAAATTGTGTCGCTATGAAATACTATGGGTTTCAAGACTTCTCATTCTAAATCGAGTAAAGTTTTTATGGAAACGACAGAATTTAGTTATGGAATTCGAGTATCTCCTTTCCGATGCGCTATTCGTTCCTTACTGCAACGCTCGCTCCCTCACATTGACGAATTAACACAGAAATTGTGTCGCTATGAAATACTATGGGCTTCATGACTTCTCATTCTAAATCGAGTAAAGTTTTTATGGAAACGACAGGACTTAGTTTTGGAATTCGAGTATCTCCTTTCCGATGCACTATTCGTTCCTTACTGCAACGCTCGCTCCCTCACATTGACGAATTAACACAGAAATTGTGTCGCTATAAAATACAATGGGTTTCATGACTTCTCATTCTAAATCGAGTAAAGTTTTTATGGAATCGACAGGATTTAGTTTTGGAATTCGAGTATCTCCTTTCCGATGCACTATTCGTTCCTTACTGCAATGCTCGCTCCCTCACGTTGACGAATTAACACAGAAAGTGTGTCGCTATGAAATACTATGGGTTTCATGACTTCTCATTCTAAATCGAGTAAAGTTTTTATGGAAACGACAGGATTTAGTTTTGGAATTCGAGTATCTCCTTTCCGATGCACTATTCGTTCCTTACTGCAACGCTCGCTCCCCCACATTGACGAATTAGCACAGAAATTGCGTCGCTATGAAATACTATGGGTTTCATGACTTCTCATTCTAAATCGAGTAAAGTTTTCATGGAAACGACAGGATTTGGTTTTGGAAATCGAGTATCTCCTTTCCGATGCACTATTCGTTTCTTACTGCAACGCTCGCTCCCTCACATTGACGAATTAACACAGAAATTGTGTCGCTATGAAATACTATAGGTTTCATCACTTCTCATTCTAAATCGAGTAAATTTTGTATGGAAACGACAGGACTTAGTTATGGAATTCGAGTATCTCCTTTCCGATGCACTATTCGTTCCTTACTGCAACGCTCGCTCCCTCACATTGACGAATTAATACAGAAATTGTGTCGCTATGAAATACTATGGGTTTCATGACTTCTCATTCTAAATCGTGTAAAGTTTTTATGGAAACGACAGGATCTAGTTTTTTAATTCGAGTATCTCCTTTCCGATGCACTATTCGTTCCTTACTGCAAAGCACGCTCCCACACATTGACGAAATAAGACAGAAAATGTGTCGCTATGAAATACTATGGGTTTCATGACTTCTCATTCTAAATCGAGTAATGTTTTTATGGAAACGACAGGATTTGGTTTTGGAATTCGAGTATCACCTTTCCGATGCACTATTCGTTCCTTACTGCAACGCTCGCTCCCTCACATTGACGAATTAACACAGAAATTGTGTCGCTATGAATTACTATGGGTTTCATGACTTCTCATTCTAAATCGAGTAAAGTTTTTATGGAAACGACGGGATTTGGTTTTGGAATTCGAGTATCTCCTTTCCGATGCACTATTCGTTTCTTACTGCAACGCTCGCTCCCTCACATTGACGAATTAACACAGAATTTGTGTCGCTATGAAATACTATGGGTTTCAAGACTTCTCATTCTAAATCGAGTAAAGTTTTTATGGAAACGACAGGATTTAGTTATGGAATTCGAGTATCTCCTTTCCGATGCACTATACGGTCCTTACTGCAAAGCTCGCTCCCTCACATTGACGAAATAACACAGAAATTGTGTCGCTATGAAACGCTATGGGTTTCTTGACTTCTCATTCTAAATCGAGTAAAGTTTTTATGGAAACAACAAGATTTAGTTTTGGGGGTAGGAGTATCTCCTTTCAGATGCACCATTCGTTCCTTACTGCAACGCTCGCTCCCTCACATTGACGAATTAACACAGAAATTGTATCGCTTTGAAGTACTACGGGTATCATGACTTCTCATTCTAAATCGAGTAAAGTTTTTATGGAAACCACAGGATTTAGTTTTGGAATTCGAGTATCTCCTTTCCGATGCACTATTCGTTCCTTACTGCAACGCTCGCTCGCTCACACTGACGAATTAACACAGAAATTGTGTCGCTATGAAATACTATGGGTTCTATGACTACTCCTTTTAAATCGAGTAAAGTTTTTATGGAAACTACAGGACTTAGTTTTGGAATTCGAGTATCTCCTTTCCGATGCACTATTCGTTCCTTACTGCAACGCTCGCTCCCTCACATTGACGAATTAACACAGAAATTGTGTCGCTATAAAATACTATGGGTTTCATGACTTCACATTCCAAATCGAGTAAGTTTTTTATGGGAACGACAGGATTTAGTTTTGGAATTCGAGTATCTCCTTTCCGATGCACTATTCGTTTCTTACTGCAACGCTCGCTCCCTCACATTGACGAATTAACACAGAAATTGTGTCGCTATGAAATACTATGGGTTTCAAGACTTCTCATTCTAAATCGAGAAAAGTTTTTATGGAAACGACAGAATTTAGTTATGGAATTCGAGTATCTCCTTTCCGATGCGCTATTCGTTCCTTACTGCAACGCTCGCTCCCTCACATTGACGAATTAACACAGAAATTGTGTCGCTATGAAATACTATGGGCTTCATGACTTCTCATTCTAAATCGAGTAAAGTTTTTATGGAAACGACAGGACTTAGTTTTGGAATTCGAGTATCTCCTTTCCGATGCACTATTCGTTCCTTACTGCAACGCTCGCTCCCTCACATTGACGAATTAACACAGAAATTGTGTCGCTATAAAATACAATGGGTTTCATGACTTCTCATTCTAAATCGAGTAAAGTTTTTATGGAATCGACAGGATTTAGTTTTGGAATTCGAGTATCTCCTTTCCGATGCACTATTCGTTCCTTACTGCAACGCTCGCTCCCTCACGTTGACGAATTAACACAGAAAGTGTGTCGCTATGAAATACTATGGGTTTCATGACTTCTCATTCTAAATCGAGTAAAGTTTTTATGGAAACGACAGGATTTAGTTTTGGAATTCGAGTATCTCCTTTCCGATGCACTATTCGTTCCTTACTGCAACGCTCGCTCCCCCACATTGACGAATTAGCACAGAAATTGCGTCGCTATGAAATACTATGGGTTTCATGACTTCTCATTCTAAATCGAGTAAAGTTTTCATGGAAACGACAGGATTTGGTTTTGGAAATCGAGTATCTCCTTTCCGATGCACTATTCGTTTCTTACTGCAACGCTCGCTCCCTCACATTGACGAATTAACACAGAAATTGTGTCGCTATGAAATACTATAGGTTTCATCACTTCTCATTCTAAATCGAGTAAATTTTGTATGGAAACGACAGGACTTAGTTATGGAATTCGAGTATCTCCTTTCCGATGCACTATTCGTTCCTTACTGCAACGCTCGCTCCCTCACATTGACGAATTAATACAGAAATTGTGTCGCTATGAAATACTATGGGTTTCATGACTTCTCATTCTAAATCGTGTAAAGTTTTTATGGAAACGACAGGATCTAGTTTTTTAATTCGAGTATCTCCTTTCCGATGCACTATTCGTTCCTTACTGCAAAGCTCGCTCCCACACATTGACGAAATAAGACAGAAAATGTGTCGCTATGAAATACTATGGGTTTCATGACTTCTCATTCTAAATCGAGTAATGTTTTTATGGAAACGACAGGATTTGGTTTTGGAATTCGAGTATCACCTTTCCGATGCACTATTCGTTCCTTACTGCAACGCTCGCTCCCTCACATTGACGAATTAACACAGAAATTGTGTCGCTATGAATTACTATGGGTTTCATGACTTCTCATTCTAAATCGAGTAAAGTTTTTATGGAAACGACGGGATTTGGTTTTGGAATTCGAGTATCTCCTTTCCGATGCACTATTCGTTTCTTACTGCAACGCTCGCTCCCTCACATTGACGAATTAACACAGAATTTGTGTCGCTATGAAATACTATGGGTTTCAAGACTTCTCATTCTAAATCGAGTAAAGTTTTTATGGAAACGACAGGATTTAGTTATGGAATTCGAGTATCTCCCTTCCGATGCACTATTCGTTCCTTACTGCAACGCTCGCTCCCTCACATTGACGAATTAACACAGAATTTGTGTCGCTATTAAATACTATGGGTTTCATGACTTCACATTCCAAATCGAGTAAGTTTTTTATGGGAACGACAGTATTTAGTTTTGGAATTCGAGTATCTCCTTTCCGATGCACTATTCGTTTCTTACTGCAACGCTCGCTCCCTCACATTGACGAATTAACATACAAATTGTGTCGCTATGAAATACTATGGGTTTCAAGACTTCTCATTCTAAATCGAGTAAAGTTTTTATGGAAACGACAGGATTTAGTTATGGAATTCGAGTATCTCCTTTCCGATGCACTATTCGTTCCTTACTGCAACGCTCGCTCCCTCACATTGACGAATTAACACAGAAATTGTGTCGCTATGAAATACTATGGGCTTCATGACTTCTCATTCTAAATCGAGTAAAGTTTTTATGGAAACGACACGACTTAGTTTTGGAATTCGAGTATCTCCTTTCCGATGCACTATTCGTTCCTTACTGCAACGCTCGCTCCCTCACATTGACGAATTAACACAGAAATACTGTCGCTATAAAATACAATGGGTTTCATGACTTCTCATTCTAAATCGAGTAAAGTTTTTATGGAAACGACAGGATTTAGTTTTGGAATTCGAGTATCTCCTTTCCGATGCACTATTCGTTCCTTACTGCAACGCTCGCTCCCTCACGTTGACGAATTAACACAGAAAGTGTGTCGCTATGAAATACTATGGGTTTCATGACTTCTCATTCTAAATCGAGTAAAGTTTTTATGGAAACGACAGGATTTAGTTTTGGAATTCGAGTATCTCCTTTCCGATGGACTATTCGTTACTTACTGCAACGCTCGCTCCCCCACATTGACGAATTAACACAGAAATTGTGTCGCTATGAAATACTATGGGTGTCTTGACTTCTCATTCTAAATCGAGTAAGGTTTTCATGGAAACGACAGGATTTGGTTTTGGAAATCGAGTATCTCCTTTCCGATGCACTATTCGTTTCTTACTGCAACGCTCGCTCCCTCACATTGACGAATTAACACAGAAATTGTGTCGCTATGAAATACTATAGGTTTCATCACTTCTCATTCTAAATCGAGTAAATTTTGTATGGAAACGACAGGACGTAGTTATGGAATTCGAGTATCTCCTTTCCGATGCACTATTCGTTCCTTACTGCAACGCTCGCTCCCTCACATTGACGAATTAATACAGAAATTGTGTCGCTATGAAATACTATGGGTTTCATGACTTCTCATTCTAAATCGTGTAAAGTTTTTATGGAAACGACAGGATTTAGTTTTTTAATTCGAGTATCTCCTTTCCGATGCACTATTCGTTCCTTACTGCAAAGCTCGCTCCCACACATTGACGAAATAAGACAGAATATGTGTCGCTATGAAATACTATGGGTTTCGTGCCTTCTCATTCTTAATCGAGTAATGTTTTTATGGAAACGACAGGATTTGGTTTTGGAATTCGAGTATCACCTTTCCGATGCACTATTCGGTCCTTACTGCAACGCTCGCTCCCTCACATTGACGAATTAACACAGAAATTGTGTCGCTATGAATTACTATGGGTTTCATGACTTCTCATTCTAAATCGAGTAAAGTTTTTATGGAAACGACAGGATTTAGTTTTGGAATTCGAGTATCTCCTTTCCGATGCACTATTCGTTTCTTACTGCAACGCTCGCTCCCTCACATTGACGAATTAACACAGAATTTGTGTCGCAATGAAATACTATGTGTTTCAAGACTTCTCATGCTAAATCGAGTAAAGTTTTTATGGAAACGACAGGATTCAGTTTTGGAATTCGAGTATCTACTTTCCGATGCACTAATAGTTTCTTACTGCAACGCTCGCTCCCTCACATTGACGAATTAACACAGAAATTGTGTCGCTATGAAATACTATGGGTCTCATCTCTTCTCATTCTAAATCGAGTAAAGTTTATATGGAAACGAAAGGCTTTAGTTTTGGAATTCGAGCATCTCCTTTCCATTGCACTATTCGGGCCTTACTGCAGCGTTCGCTCCCTCACATTGACGAATTAACACAGAAATTGTGGCGCTATGACATACTATGGGTTCTAAGACTACACCATCTAAATCGCGTAGCGTTTTTATGGAAACGACAGGATTTAGTTTTGGGATACGAGTATCTCCTTTCAGATGCACCATTCGTTCCTTACTACAACCCTCGCTCCCTCACATTGACGAATTAACACAGAATTTGTGTCGCTATGAAATACTATAGGTTTCAGAACTTCTCATTCTAAATCGAGTAAAGTTTTTGTGGAAACGACAGGATTTAGTTTTGGAATTCGAGTATCTCCTTTCAGATGCACTATTCGTTCCTTACTGCAACGCTCGCTCCCTCACATTGACGAATTAACACAGAAATTGTGTCGCTATGAAATACTATGGGATTCATGACTTCTCATTCTAAATCGAGTAAAGTTTTTATGGAAACGACAGGATTTAGTTTTGGAATTCGAGTATCTCCTTTCCGATGCACTATTCGTTCCTTACTGCAACGCTCATTCCCTCACATTGACGAATTAACACAGAAATTGTGTCGCTATGAAATACAATGGTTTTCATGACTTCTCATTCTAAATCGAGTAATGTTTTTATGGAAACGACAGGATTTAGTTTTGGAATTCTAGTATCTCCTTTCCGATGCACTATTCGTTCCTTACTGCAACGCTCGCTCGCTCACATTGACGAATTAACACAGAAATTGTGTCGCTATGAAATACTATGGGTTCTATGACTACTCCTTTTAAATTGAGTAACGTTACTATGGAGACGACAGGATTTAGTTTTGGGATACGAGTATCTCCTTTCAGATGCACCATTCGTTCCTTACTGCAACCCTCGCTCCCTCACATTGACCAATTAACACAGAATTTGTGTCGCTATGAAATACTACGGGTTTCGTGACTTCACATTCTAAATCGAGTAAAGTTTTTGTGGGAACGACAGGATTTAGTTTTGGAATTCGAGTATCTCCTTTCCGATGCACTATTCGTTTCTTACTGCAATGCTCGCTCCCTCACATTGACGAATTAACACAGAAATTGTGTCGCTATGAAATGCTATGGGTTGCAAGACTTCTCATTCTAAATCGAGTATAGTTTTTATGGAAACGACAGGATTTAGTTTTGGAATTCGAGTATCTGCTTTCCGATGCACTATTCGTTCCTTACTGCAACGCTCGCTCCCTGTCATTGACGAATTGACACAGAAATTGTGTCGCTATGAAATACTATGGGTTTCACGACTTCTCATTCTATATCGAGTAAAGTTTTTATGGAAACGACAGGATTTAGTTTTGGAATTCGAGTATCTCCTTTCCGATGCACTATTCGTTCCTTACTGCAACGCTCGCTCCCTCACATTGACGAATTAACACAGAAATTGTGTCGCTATGAAATACTATGGGTTCTATGACTACTCGTTCTAAATGGAGTAACGTTTCTATGGAAACGACTGGATTTAGTTTTGGGATACGAGTATCTCCTTTCAGATGCACCATTCGTTCCTTACTGCTACCCTCGCTCCCTCACATTGACGAATGAACACAGAAATCGTGTCGCTATGAAATGCTATGGGTTTCATGACTTCTCATTCTAAATCGAGTAAAGTTTTTATGGAAACGACAGGATTTAGTTCTGGAATTCGAGTATCTCCTTTCCGATGCACTATTCGTTCCTTACTGCAACGCTCGTTCCCTCACATTGACGAATTAACACAGAAATTGTGTCGCTATGAAATACAATGGGTTTCATGACTTCTCATTCTAAATCGAGTAAAGTTTTTATGGAAACGACAGGATTTAGTTATGGAATTCGAGTATCTCCTTTCCGATGCACTATTCGTTCCTTACTGCAACGCTCGCTCGCTCACATTGACGAATTAACACAGAAATTGTGTCGCTATGAAATACTATGGGTTCTATGACTACTCCTTTTAAATCGAGTAACGTTACTATGGAAACGACAGGATTTAGTTTTGGGATACGAGTATCTCCTTTCAGATGCACCATTCGTTCCTTACTGATCCCTCGCTCCCTCACTTTGACGAATTAACACAGAAATTGTGTCGCTATGAAATACTATGGGTTTCATGACTTCTCATTCTAAATCGAGTAAAGTTTTTATGGAAACGACAGGATTTAGATTTGGAATTCGAGTATCTCCTTTCCGATGCACTATTCGTTCCTTACTGCAACGCTCGCTTCCTCACATTGACGAATTAACACAGAAATTGTGTCGCTATGAAATACTATGGGTCCATGACTTCTCATTCTAAATCGAGTAAAGTTTTTATGGAAACGACAAGATTTTGTTTTGGGATAGGAGTATCTCCTTTCAGATGCACCATTCGTTCCTTACTGCAACGCTCGGTCCCTCACATTGACGAATTAACACAGAAATTGTATCGCTATGAAGTACTATGGGTTTCATGACTTCTCATTCTAAATCGAGTAACGTTTTTATGGAAACGACAGGATTTAGTTTTGGAATTCGAGTATCTCCTTTCCGATGCACTATTCGTTCCTTACTGCAACGCTCGCTCGCTCACACTGACGAATTAACACAGAAATTGTGTCGCTATGCAATACTATGGGTTCTATGACTACTCCTTTTAAATCGAGTAACGTTACTATGGAAACGACAGGATTTAGTTTTGGGATACGAGTATCTCCTTTCAGATGCACCATTCGATCCTTACTGCAACCCTCGCTCCCTCACATTGACGAATTAACACAGAATTTGTGTCGCTATGAAATACTATGGGATTCATGACTTCTCATTCTAAATCGAGTAAAGTTTTTATGGAAACGACAGGATTTAGTTTTGGAATTCGAGTATCTCCTTTCCGATGCACTATTCGTTCCTTACTGCAACGCTCGTTCCCTCACATTGACGAATTAACACAGAAATTGTGTCGCTATGAAATACAATGGTTTTCATGACTTCTCATTCTAAATCGAGTAATGTTTTTATGGAAACGACAGGATTTAGTTTTGGAATTCTAGTATCTCCTTTCCGATGCACTATTCGTTCCTTACTGCAACGCTCGCTCGCTCACATTGACGAATTAACACAGAAATTGTGTCGCTATGAAATACTATGGGTTCTATGACTACTCCTTTTAAATTGAGTAACGTTACTATGGAGACGACAGGATTTAGTTTTGGGATACGAGTATCTCCTTTCAGATGCACCATTCGTTCCTTACTGCAACCCTCGCTCCCTCACATTGACCAATTAACACAGAATTTGTGTCGCTATGAAATACTACTGGTTTCGTGACTTCACATTCTAAATCGAGTAAAGTTTTTGTGGGAACGACAGGATTTAGTTTTGGAATTCGAGTATCTCCTTTCCGATGCACTATTCGTTTCTTACTGCAATGCTCGCTCCCTCACATTGACGAATTAACACAGAAATTGTGTCGCTATGAAATACTATGGGTTGCAAGACTTCTCATTCTAAATCGAGTATAGTTTTTATGGAAACGACAGGATTTAGTTTTGGAATTCGAGTATCTGCTTTCCGATGCACTATTCGTTCCTTACTGCAACGCTCGCTCCCTGTCATTGACGAATTGACACAGAAATTGTGTCGCTATGAAATACTATGGGTTTCACGACTTCTCATTCTATATCGAGTAAAGTTTTTATGGAAACGACAGGATTTAGTTTTGGAATTCGAGTATCTCCTTTCCGATGCACTATTCGTTCCTTACTGCAACGCTCGCTCCCTCACATTGACGAATTAACACAGAAATTGTGTCGCTATGAAATACTATGGGTTCTATGACTACTCGTTCTAAATGGAGTAACGTTTCTATGGAAACGACTGGATTTAGTTTTGGGATACGAGTATCTCCTTTCAGATGCACCATTCGTTCCTTACTGCTACCCTCGCTCCCTCATATTGACGAATGAACACAGAAATCGTGTCGCTATGAAATGCTATGGGTTTCATGACTTCTCATTCTAAATCGAGTAAAGTTTTTATGGAAACGACAGGATTTAGTTCTGGAATTCGAGTATCTCCTTTCCGATGCACTATTCGTTCCTTACTGCAACGCTCGTTCCCTCACATTGACGAATTAACACAGAAATTGTGTCGCTATGAAATACAATGGGTTTCATGACTTCTCATTCTAAATCGAGTAAAGTTTTTATGGAAACGACAGGATTTAGTTTTGGAATTCGAGTATCTCCTTTCCGATGCACTATTCGTTCCTTACTGCAACGCTCGCTCGCTCACATTGACGAATTAACACAGAAATTGTGTCGCTATGAAATACTATGGGTTCTATGACTACTCCTTTTAAATCGAGTAACGTTACTATGGAAACGAAAGGATTTAGTTTTGGGATACGAGTATCTCCTTTCAGATGCACCATTCGTTCCTTACTGCTACCCTCGCTCCCTCACTTTGACGAATTAACACAGAAATTGTGTCGCTATGAAATACTATGGGTTTCATGACTTCTCATTCTAAATCGAGTAAAGTTTTTATGGAAACGACAGGATTTAGATTTGGAATTCGAGTATCTCCTTTCCGATGCACTATTCGTTCCTTACTGCAACGCTCGCTTCCTCACATTGACGAATTAACACAGAAATTGTGTCGCTATGAAATACTATGGGTCCATGACTTCTCATTCTAAATCGAGTAAAGTTTTTATGGAAACGACAAGATTTTGTTTTGGGATAGGAGTATCTCCTTTCAGATGCACCATTCGTTCCTTACTGCAACGCTCGGTCCCTCACATTGACGAATTAACACAGAAATTGTATCGCTATGAAGTACTATGGGTTTCATGACTTCTCATTCTAAATCGAGTAACGTTTTTATGGAAACGACAGGATTTAGTTTTGGAATTCGAGTATCTACTTTCCGATGCACTATTCGTTCCTTACTGCAACGCTCGCTCGCTCACACTGACGAATTAACACAGAAATTGTGTCGCTATGCAATACTATGGGTTCTATGACTACTCCTTTTAAATCGAGTAACGTTACAATGGAAACGACAGGATTTAGTTTTGGGATACGAGTATCTCCTTTCAGATGCACCATTCGATCCTTACTGCAACCCTCGCTCCCTCACATTGACGAATTAACACAGAATTTGTGTCGCTATGAAATACTATGGGTTTCGTGACTTCACATTCTAAATCGAGTAAAGTTTTTATGGGAACGACAGGATTTAGTTTTGGAATTCGAGTATCTCCTTTCCGATGCACAATTCGTTTCTTACTGCAACGCTCGCTCCCTCACATTGACGAATTAACACAGAAATTGTGTCGCTATGAAATACTGTGGGTTTCAAGACTTCTCATTCTAAATGGAGTAAAGTTTTTATGGAATCGACAAGATTTAGTTATGGAGTTCGAGTATCTCCTTTCGATGCACTATTCGTTGCTTACTGCAACGCTCGCTCCCTCACATTGACGAATTAACACAGAAGTTGTGTCGCTATGAAATACTATGGGTTTCATGACTTCTCATTCTAAATCGAGAAAAGTTTTTATGGAAACGACAGGATTTAGTTTTGGAATTCGAGTATCTCCTATCCGCTGCACTATTCGTTCCTTACTGCAACACTCGCTCCCTCACATTGACGAGTTAACACAGAAATTGTGTCGCTATTAAATACAATGGGTTTCATGACTTCTGATTCTAAATCGAGTAAAGTTTTTATGGAAACGACAGGATTTAGTTTTGGAATTCGAGTATCTCCTTTCCGATGCACTATTCGTTCCTTACTGCAACGCTCGCTATCTCACGTTGACGAATTAACACAGAAATTGTGTCGCTATGAAATACTATGGGTTTCATGACTTCGTTCCTTACTGCAACGCTCACTCCCCCACATTGACGAATTAACACAGAAATTGTGTCGCTATGAAATACTATGGGTTTCATGACTTTTCATTCTAAATCGAGTAAAGTTTTCATGGAAACCACAGGATTTAGTTTTGGAATTCGAGGATCTCATTTCCGATGCACTATTCGTTTCTTACTGCAACGCTCGCTCCCTCACAATGACGAATTAACACAGAAATTGTGTGGCTATGAAATACTATAGGTTTCATGACTTCTCATTCTAAATCGAGTAAACTTTTGATGGAAACGACAGGATTTAGTTATGGAATTCGAGTATCTCCTTTCCGATGCACTATTCGTTCCTTACTGCAACGCTCGCTCCCTCACATTGACGAATTAACACAGAAATTGTGTCACTATGAAATACTATGGGTTTCATGACTTCTCATTCTAAATCGAGTAAAGTTTTTATGGAAACGACAGGATTTAGTTTTGGAATTCGAGTATCTCCTTTCCGATGCACTATACGTTCCTTACTGCAAAGCTCGCTCCCTCACATTGACGAAATAACACAGAAATTGTGTCGCTATGAAACGCTATGGGTTTCTTGACTTCTCATTCTAAATCGAGTAAAGTTTTTATGGAAACGACAGGATTTAGTTTTGGAATTCGAGTATCTCCTTTCCGATGCACTATTCGTTCCTTACTGCAACGCTCGCTCGCTCACACTGACGAATTAACACAGAAATTGTGTCGCTATGAAATACTATGGGTTCTATGACTACTCCTTTTAAATCGAGCAACGTTACTATGGAAACGACTGGATTTAGTTTTGGGATACGAGTATCTCCTTTCAGATGCACCATTCGTTCCTTACTGCTACCCTCGCTCCCTCACATTGACGAATGAACACAGAAATTGTGTCGCTATGAAATGCTATGGGTTTCATGACTTCTCATTCTAAATCGAGTAAAGTTTTTATGGAAACGACAGGATTTAGTTTTGGAATTCGAGTATCTCCTTTCCGATGCACTATTCGTTCCTTACTGCAACGCTCGCTCGCTCACACTGACGAATTAACACAGAAATTGTGTCGCTATGAAATACTATGGGTTCTATGACTACTCCTTTTAAATCGAGCAACGTTACTATGGAAACGACTGGATTTAGTTTTGGGATACGAGTATCTCCTTTCAGATGCACCATTCGTTCCTTACTGCTACCCTCGCTCCCTCACATTGACGAATGAACACAGAAATTGTGTCGCTATGAAATGCTATGGGTTTCATGACTTCTCATTCTAAATCGAGTAAAGTTTTTATGGAAACGACAGGATTTAGTTTTGGAATTCGAGTATCTCCTTTCCGATGCACTATACGTTCCTTACTGCAAAGCTCGCTCCCTCACATTGACGAAATAACACAGAAATTGTGTCGCTATGAAACGCTATGGGTTTCTTGACTTCTCATTCTAAATCGAGTAAAGTTTTTATGGAAACGACAAGATTTAGTTTTGGGATAGGAGTATCTCCTTTCAGATGCACCATTCGTCCTTACTGCAACGCTCGCTCCCTCACATTGACGAATTAACACAGAAATTGTATCGCTTTGAAGTACTATGGGTTTCATGACTTCTCATTCTAAATCGAGTAAAGTTTTTATGGAAACGACAGGATTTAGTTTTGGAATTCGAGTATCTCCTTTCCGATGCACTATTCGTTCCTTACTGCAACGCTCGCTCGCTCACACTGACGAATTAACACAGAAATTGTGTCGCTATGAAATACTATGGGTTCTATGACTACTCCTTTTAAATCGAGTAACGTTACTATGGAAACGACTGGATTTAGTTTTGGGATACGAGTATCTCCTTTCAGATGCACCATTCGTTCCTTACTGCTACCCTCGCTCCCTCACATTGACGAATGAACACAGAAATTGTGTCGCTATGAAATGCTATGGGTTTCATGACTTCTTATTCTAAATCGAGTAAAGTTTTTATGGAAACGACAGGATTTAGTTTTGGAATTCGAGTATCTCCTTTCCGATGCACTATTCGTTCCTTACTGCAACGCTCGTTCCCTCACATTGACGAATTAACACAGAAATTGTGTCGCTATGAAATACTACGGGTTTCATGACTTCTCATTCTAAATCGAGTAAAGTTTTTATGGAAACGACAGGATTTAGTTTTGGAATTCGAGTATCTCCTTTCCGATGCACTATTCGTTCCTTACTGCAACGCTCGCTCGCTCACATTGACGAATTAACACAGAAATTGTGTCGCTATGAAATACTATGGGTTCTATGACTACTCCTTTTAAATCGAGTAACGTTACTATGGAAACGACAGGATTTAGTTTTGGGATACGAGTATCTCCTTTCAGATGCACCATTCGTTCCTTACTGCAACCCTCGCTCCCTCACATTGACGAATTAACACAGAATTTGTGTCGCTATGAAGTACTATGGGTTTCGTGACTTCACATTCTAAATCGAGTAAAGTTTTTGTGGGAACGACAGGATTTAGTTTTGGAATTCGAGTATCTCCTTTCCGATGCACTATTCGTTTCTTACTGCAACGCTCGCTCACTCACATTGACGAATTAACTCAGATATTGTGTCGCTATGAAATACTATGGGTTTCATGACTTCTCATTCTAAATCGAGTATAGTTTTTATGGAAACGACAGGAAGTAGTTTTGGAATTCGAGTATCTCCTTTCCGATGCACTATTCGTTCCTTACTGCAACGCTCGCTCCCTCTCATTGACGAATTGACACAGAAATTGTGTCGCTATGAAATACTATGGGTTCTATGACTACTCGTTCTAATTGGAGTAACGTTTCTATGGAAACGACTGGATTTAGTTTTGGGATACGAGTATCTCCTATCAGATGCACCATTCGTTCCTTACTGCTACCCTCGGTCCCTCACATTGACGAATTAACACAGAAATGGTGTCGCTATGAAATACTATGGGTCTCATGACTTCTCATTCTAAATCGAGTAAAGTTTTTATGGAAACGACAGGATTTAGTTTTGGAATTCGAGTATCTCCTTTCCGATGCACTATTCGTTCCTTACTGCAACGCTCGCTTCCTCACATTGACGAATTAACACAGAAATTGTGTCGCTATGAAATACTATGGGTCTCATGACTTCTCATTCTAAATCGAGTAAAGTTTTTATGGAAGCGACAAGATTTTGTTTTGGGATAGGAGTATCTCCTTTCAGATGCACCATTCGTTCCTTACTGCAACGCTCGGTCCCTCACATTGACGAATTAACACAGAAATTGTATCGCTTTGAAGTACTATGGGTTTCATGACTTCTCATTCTAAATCGAGTAAAGTTTTTATGGAAACGACAGGATTTAGTTTTGGAATTCGAGTATCTCCTTTCCGATGCACTATTCGTTCCTTACTGCAACGCTCGCTCGCTCACACTGACGAATTAACACAGAAATTGTGTCGCTATGAAATACTATGGGTTCTATGACTACTCCTTTTAAATCGAGTAACGTTACTATGGAAACGACTGGATTTAGTTTTGGGATACGAGTATCTCCTTTCAGATGCACCATTCGTTCCTTACTGCTACCCTCGCTCCCTCACATTGACGAATGAACACAGAAATTGTGTCGCTATGAAATGCTATGGGTTTCATGACTTCTTATTCTAAATCGAGTAAAGTTTTTATGGAAACGACAGGATTTAGTTTTGGAATTCGAGTATCTCCTTTCCGATGCACTATTCGTTCCTTACTGCAACGCTCGTTCCCTCACATTGACGAATTAACACAGAAATTGTGTCGCTATGAAATACTACGGGTTTCATGACTTCTCATTCTAAATCGAGTAAAGTTTTTATGGAAACGACAGGATTTAGTTTTGGAATTCGAGTATCTCCTTTCCGATGCACTATTCGTTCCTTACTGCAACGCTCGCTCGCTCACATTGACGAATTAACTCAGATATTGTGTCGCTATGAAATACTATGGGTTTCATGACTTCTCATTCTAAATCGAGTATAGTTTTTATGGAAACGACAGGAAGTAGTTTTGGAATTCGAGTATCTCCTTTCCGATGCACTATTCGTTCCTTACTGCAACGCTCGCTCCCTCTCATTGACGAATTGACACAGAAATTGTGTCGCTATGAAATACTATGGGTTCTATGACTACTCGTTCTAATTGGAGTAACGTTTCTATGGAAACGACTGGATTTAGTTTTGGGATACGAGTATCTCCTATCAGATGCACCATTCGTTCCTTACTGCTACCCTCGGTCCCTCACATTGACGAATTAACACAGAAATGGTGTCGCTATGAAATACTATGGGTCTCATGACTTCTCATTCTAAATCGAGTAAAGTTTTTATGGAAACGACAGGATTTAGTTTTGGAATTCGAGTATCTCCTTTCCGATGCACTATTCGTTCCTTACTGCAACGCTCGCTTCCTCACATTGACGAATTAACACAGAAATTGTGTCGCTATGAAATACTATGGGTCTCATGACTTCTCATTCTAAATCGAGTAAAGTTTTTATGGAAGCGACAAGATTTTGTTTTGGGATAGGAGTATCTCCTTTCAGATGCACCATTCGTTCCTTACTGCAACGCTCGGTCCCTCACATTGACGAATTATCACAGAAATTGTATCGCTTTGAAGTACTATGGGTTTCATGACTTCTCATTCTAAATCGAGTAAAGTTTTTATGGAAACGACAGGATTTAGTTTTGGAATTCGAGTATCTCCTTTCCGATGCACTATTCGTTCCTTACTGCAACGCTCGCTCGCTCACACTGACGAATTAACACAGAAATTGTGTCGCTATGAAATACTATGGGTTCTATGACTACTCCTTTTAAATCGAGTAACGTTACTATGGAAACGACTGGATTTAGTTTTGGGATACGAGTATCTCCTTTCAGATGCACCATTCGTTCCTTACTGCTACCCTCGCTCCCTCACATTGACGAATGAACACAGAAATTGTGTCGCTATGAAATGCTATGGGTTTCATGACTTCTTATTCTAAATCGAGTAAAGTTTTTATGGAAACGACAGGATTTAGTTTTGGAATTCGAGTATCTCCTTTCCGATGCACTATTCGTTCCTTACTGCAACGCTCGTTCCCTCACATTGACGAATTAACACAGAAATTGTGTCGCTATGAAATACTACGGGTTTCATGACTTCTCATTCTAAATCGAGTAAAGTTTTTATGGAAACGACAGGATTTAGTTTTGGAATTCGAGTATCTCCTTTCCGATGCACTATTCGTTCCTTACTGCAACGCTCGCTCGCTCACATTGACGAATTAACACAGAAATTGTGTCGCTATGAAATACTATGGGTTCTATGACTACTCCTTTTAAATCGAGTAACGTTACTATGGAAACGACAGGATTTAGTTTTGGGATACGAGTATCTCCTTTCAGATGCACCATTCGTTCCTTACTGCAACCCTCGCTCCCTCACATTGACGAATTAACACAGAATTTGTGTCGCTATGAAGTACTATGGGTTTCGTGACTTCACATTCTAAATCGAGTAAAGTTTTTGTGGGAACGACAGGATTTAGTTTTGGAATTCGAGTATCTCCTTTCCGATGCACTATTCGTTTCTTACTGCAACGCTCGCTCACTCACATTGACGAATTAACTCAGATATTGTGTCGCTATGAAATACTATGGGTTTCATGACTTCTCATTCTAAATCGAGTATAGTTTTTATGGAAACGACAGGAAGTAGTTTTGGAATTCGAGTATCTCCTTTCCGATGCACTATTCGTTCCTTACTGCAACGCTCGCTCCCTCTCATTGACGAATTGACACAGAAATTGTGTCGCTATGAAATACTATGGGTTCTATGACTACTCGTTCTAATTGGAGTAACGTTTCTATGGAAACGACTGGATTTAGTTTTGGGATACGAGTATCTCCTATCAGATGCACCATTCGTTCCTTACTGCTACCCTCGGTCCCTCACATTGACGAATTAACACAGAAATGGTGTCGCTATGAAATACTATGGGTCTCATGACTTCTCATTCTAAATCGAGTAAAGTTTTTATGGAAACGACAGGATTTAGTTTTGGAATTCGAGTATCTCCTTTCCGATGCACTATTCGTTCCTTACTGCAACGCTCGCTTCCTCACATTGACGAATTAACACAGAAATTGTGTCGCTATGAAATACTATGGGTCTCATGACTTCTCATTCTAAATCGAGTAAAGTTTTTATGGAAGCGACAAGATTTTGTTTTGGGATAGGAGTATCTCCTTTCAGATGCACCATTCGTTCCTTACTGCAACGCTCGGTCCCTCACATTGACGAATTAACACAGAAATTGTATCGCTATGAAGTACTATGGGTTTCATGACTTCTCATTCTAAATCGAGTAACGTTTTTATGGAAACGACAGGATTTAGTTTTGGAATTCGAGTATCTCCTTTCCGATGCACTATTCGTTCCTTACTGCAACGCTCGCTCGCTCACACTGACGAATTAACACAGAAATTGTGTCGCTATGCAATACTATGGGTTCTATGACTACTCCTTTTAAATCGAGTAACGTTACTATGGAAACGACAGGATTTAGTTTTGGGATACGAGTATCTCCTTTCAGATGCACCATTCGATCCTTACTGCAACCCTCGCTCCCTCACATTGACGAATTAACACAGAATTTGTGTCGCTATGAAATACTATGGGTTTCGTGACTTCACATTCTAAATCGAGTAAAGTTTTTATGGGAACGACAGGATTTAGTTTTGGAATTCGAGTATCTCCTTTCCGATGCACTATTCGTTTCTTACTGCAACGCTCGCTCCCTCACATTGACGAATTAACACAGAAATTGTGTCGCTATGAAATACTGTGGGTTTCAAGACTTCTCATTCTAAATGGAGTAAAGTTTGTATGGAATCGACAAGATTTAGTTATGGAGTTCGAGTATCTCCTTTCGATGCACTATTCGTTGCTTACTGCAACGCTCGCTCCCTCACATTGACGAATTAACACAGAAGTTGTGTCGCTATGCAATACTATGGGTTTCATGACTTCTCATTCTAAATCGAGTAAAGTTTTTATGGAAACGACAGGATTTAGTTTTGGAATTCGAGTATCTCCTATCCGATGCACTATTCGTTCCTTACTGCAACGCTCGCTCCCTCACATTGACGAGTTAACACAGAAATTGTGTCGCTATTAAAATACAATGGGTTTCATGACTTCTGATTCTAAATCGAGTAAAGTTTTTATGGAAACGACAGGATTTAGTTTTGGAATTCGAGTATCTCCTTTCCGATGCACTATTCGTTCCTTACTGCAACGCTCGCTATCTCACGTTGACGAATTAACACAGAAATTGTGTCGCTATGAAATACTATGGGTTTCATGACTTCGTTCCTTACTGCAACGCTCACTCCCCCACATTGACGAATTAACACAGAAATTGTGTCGCTATGAAATACTATGGGTTTCATGACTTTTCATTCTAAATCGAGTAAAGTTTTCATGGAAACCACAGGATTTAGTTTTGGAATTCGAGGATCTCATTTCCGATGCACTATTCGTTTCTTACTGCAACGCTCGCTCCCTCACAATGACGAATTAACACAGAAATTGTGTTGCTATGAAATACTATAGGTTTCATGACTTCTCATTCTAAATCGAGTAAACTTTTTATGGAAACGACAGGATTTAGTTATGGAATTCGAGTATCTCCTTTCCGATGCACTATTCGTTCCTTACTGCAACGCTCGCTCAATCACATTGACGAATTAACACAGAAATTGTGTCGCTATGAAATACTATGGGTTCTATGACTACTCCTTTTAAATCGAGTAACGTTACTATGGAAACGACTGGATTTAGTTATGGAATTCGAGTATCTCCTTTCCGATGCACTATTCGTTCCTTACTGCAACGCTCGCTCCCTCACATTGACGAATTAACACAGAAATTGTGTCGCTATGAAATACTATGGGCTTCATGACTTCTCATTCTAAATCGAGTAAAGTTTTTATGGAAACGACAGGACTTAGTTTTGGAATTCGAGTATCTCCTTTCCGATGCACTATTCGTTCCTTACTGCAACGCTCGCTCCCTCACATTGACGAATTAACACAGAAATTGTGTCGCTATAAAATACAATGGGTTTCATGACTTCTCATTCTAAATCGAGTAAAGTTTTTATGGAAACGACAGGATTTAGTTTTGGAATTCGAGTATCTCCTTTCCGATGCACTATTCGTTCCTTACTGCAACGCTCGCTCCCTCACGTTGACGAATTAACACAGAAAGTGTGTTGCTATGAAATACTATGGGTTTCATGACTTCTCATTCTAAATCGAGTAAAGTTTTTATGGAAACGACAGGATTTAGTTTTGGAATTCGAGTATCTCCTTTCCGATGCACTATTCGTTCCTTACTGCAACGCTCGCTCCCCCACATTGACGAATTAACACAGAAATTGTGTCGCTATGAAATACTATGGGTTTCATGACTTCTCATTCTAAATCGAGTAAAGTTTTCATGGAAACGACAGGATTTGGTTTTGGAAATTGAGTATCTCCTTTCCGATGCACTATTCGTTTCTTACTGCAACGCTCGCTCCCTCACATTGACGAATTAACACAAAAATTGTGTCGCTATGAAATACTATAGGTTTCATCACTTCTCATTCTAAATCGAGTAAATTTTGTATGGAAACGACAGGACTTAGTTATGGAATTCGAGTATCTCCTTTCCGATGCACTATTCGTTCCTTACTGCAACGCTCGCTCCCTCACATTGACGAATTAATAGAGAAATTGTGTCGCTATGTAATACTATGGGTTTCATGACTTCTCATTCTAAATCGTGTAAAGTTTTTATGGAAACGACAGGATTTAGTTTTTTAATCCGAGTATCTCCTTTCCGATGCACTATTCGTTCCTTACTGCAAAGCTCGCTCCCACACATTGACGAAATAAGACAGAAAATGTGTCGCTATGAAATACTATGGGTTTCATGACTTCTCATTCTAAATCGAGTAATGTTTTTATGGAAACGACAGGATTTGGTTTTGGAATTCGAGTATCACCTTACCGATGCACTATTCGTTCCTTACTGCAACGCTCGCTCCCTCACATTGACGAATTAACACAGAAATTGTGTCGCTATTAAATACTATGGGTTTCATGACTTCACATTCCAAATCGAGTAAGTTTTTTATGGGAACGACAGGATTTAGTTTTGGAATTCGAGTATCTCCTTTCCGATGCACTATTCGTTTCTTACTGCAACGCTCGCTCCCTCACATTGACGAATTAACACAGAAATTGTGTCGCTATGAAATACTATGGGTTTCAAGACTTCTCATTCTAAATCGAGTAAAGTTTTTATGGAAACGACAGGATTTAGTTATGGAATTCGAGTATCTCCTTTCCGATGCACTATTCGTTCCTTACTGCAACGCTCGCTCTCTCACATTGACGAATTAACACAGAAATTGTGTCGCTATGAAATACTATGGGCTTCATGACTTCTCATTCTAAATCGAGTAAAGTTTTTATGGAAACGACAGGACTTAGTTTTGGAATTCGAGTATCTCCTTTCCGATGCACTATTCGTTCCTTACTGCAACGCTCGCTCCCTCACATTGACGAATTAACACAGAAATTGTGTCGCTATAAAATACAATGGGTTTCATGACTTCTCATTCTAAATCGAGTAAAGTTTTTATGGAAACGACAGGATTTAGTTTTGGAATTCGAGTATCTCCTTTCCGATGCACTATTCGTTCCTTACTGCAACGCTCGCTCCCTCACGTTGACGAATTAACACGGAAAGTGTGTTGCTATGAAATACTATGGGTTTCGTGACTTCTCATTCTAAATCGAGTAAAATTTTTATGGAAACGACAGGATTTAGTTTTGGAATTCGAGTATCTCCTTTCCGATGCACTATTCGTTCCTTACTGCAACGCTCGCTCCCCCACATTGACGAATTAACACAGAAATTGTGTCGCTATGAAATACTATGGGTTTCATGACTTCTCATTCTAAATCGAGTAAAGTTTTCATGGAAACGACAGGATTTGGTTTTGGAAATCGAGTATCTCCTTTCCGATGCACTATTCGTTTCTTACTGCAACGCTCGCTCCCTCACATTGACGAATTAACACAAAAATTGTGTCGCTATGAAATACTATAGGTTTCATCACTTCTCATTCTAAATCGAGCAAATTTTGTATGGAAACGACAGGACTTAGTTATGGAATTCGAGTATCTCCTTTCCGATGCACTATTCGTTCCTTACTGCAACGCTCGCTCCCTCACATTGACGAATTAATAGAGAAATTGTGTCGCTATGAAATACTATGGGTTTCATGACTTCTCATTCTAAATCGTGTAAAGTTTTTATGGAAACGACAGGATTTAGTTTTTTAATCCGAGTATCTCCTTTCCGATGCACTATTCGTTCCTTACTGCAAAGCTCGCTCCCACACATTGACGAAATAAGACAGAAAATGTGTCGCTATGAAATACTATGGGTTTCATGACTTCTCATTCTAAATCGAGTAATGTTTTTATGGAAACGACAGGATTTGGTTTTGGAATTCGAGTATCACCTTACCGATGCACTATTCGTTCCTTACTGCAACGCTCGCTCCCTCACATTGACGAATTAACACAGAAATTGTGTCGCTATTAAATACGATGGGCTTCATGACTTCTCATTCTAAATCGAGTAAAGTTTTTATGGAAACGACAGGACTTAGTTTTGGAATTCGAGTATCTCCTTTCCGATGCGCTATTCGTTCCTTACTGCAACGCTCGCTTCCTCACATTGACGAACTAACACAGAAACTGAGTCGCTATAAAATACAATGGGTTTCATGACTTCTCATTCTAAATCGAGTAAAGTTTTTATGGAAACGACAGGATTTAGTTTTGGAATTCGAGTATCTCCTTTCCGATGCACTATTCGTTCCTTACTGCAACGCTCGCTCCCTCACGTTGACGAATTAACACAGAAATTGTGTCGCTATGAAATACTATAGGTTTCATCACTTCTCAATCTAAATCGAGTAAAGTTTGTATGGAAACGACAGGATTTAGTTATGGAATTCGAGTATCTCCTTTCCGATGCACTATTCGTTCCTTACTGCAACGCTCGCTCCCTCACATTGACGAATTAATACAGAAATTGTGTCGCTATGAAATACTATGGGTTTCATGACTTCTCATTCTAAATCGAGTAATGTTTTTATGGGAAAGACAGGATTTGGTTTTGGAATTCGAGTATCACCTGTCCGATGCACTATTCGTTCCTTACTGCAACGCTCGCTCCCTCACATTGACGAATTAACACAGAAATTGTGTCGCTATGAATTACTATGGGTTTCATGACTTCTCATTCTAAATCGAGTAAAGTTTTAATGGAAACGACAGGATTTAGTTTTGGAATTCGAGTATCTCCTTTCCGATGCACTATTCGTTCCTTACTGCAACGCTCGCTTCTTCACATTGACAAATTAACACAGAAATTGAGTCGCTATGAAGTACTATGGGTTTCATGACTTCCCTTTCTAAATCGAACAAAGTTTTTATGGAAACGACAAGATTTAGTTTTGGAATTCGAGTATCTCCTTTCCGATGCACTATTCGTTCCTTACTGCAACGCTCGCTCCCTCACATTGACGAATTAACACAGAATTTTGTCGCTATCAAATACTATGGGTTTCATGACTTCTCATTCTAAATCGAGTAAAGTTTTTATGGAAACGACAGGATTTAGTTTTGGAATTCGAGTATCTCCTTTCCGATGCACTATTCGTTCCTTACTGCAACGCTCGCTCCCTCACATTGACGAATTAACACAGAAATTGTGTCGCTATGAAATACTATGGGCTTCATGACATCTCATTCTACATCGAGTAAAGTTTTTATGGAAACGACAGGATTTAGTTTTGGAATTCGAGTATCTCCTTTCCGATGCACTATTCGTTCTTTACTGCAACGCTCGCTTCCTCACATTGACGAATTAACACTGAAATTGAGTCGCTATGAAATACTATGGGTTTCATGACTTCTCATTCTAAATCGAACAAAGTTTTTATGGAAACGACAAGGATTAGTTTTGGAATTCGAGTATCTCCTTTCCGATGCACTATTCGTTCCTTACTGCAACGCTCGCTCCCTCACATTGACGAATAAACACAGAAATTGTGTCGCTACGAAATACTATGGGTTTCACGACTTCTCATTCTAAATCGAGTAAAGTTTTTATGGAAACGACAGGATTTAGTTTTGGAATTCGAGTACCTCATTTCAGATGCACCATTCGTTCCTTACTGCAACCCTCGCTCCCTCCCATTAACGAATTAACACAGAAATTGTGTCACTATGAAATACTATGGGTTTCATGACTTCTCATTCTAAATCGAGTAAAGTTTTTATGGAAACGACAGAATTTAGTTTTGGTATTCGAGTATCTCCTTTCCGATGCACTATTCGTTCCTTTCTGCATAGCTCGCTCCCTCACATTGACGAAATAACACAGAAATTGTGTCGCTATGAAATACTATGGGTTTCATGACTTCTCATTCTAAATCGAGTAAAGTTTTTTGGAAACGACAGGATTTAGTTTTGGAAATCGAGTATCTCCTATCCGATGCACTATTCGTTCCTTACTGCAACGCTCGCTCCCTCACATTGACGAATTAACACAGAAATTTTGTCGCTATGAAACACTATGGGTTTCATGACTTCTCATTCAAAATCGAGTAAAGTTTTTATGAAAACGACAGGATTTAGTTTTGGAATTCGAGTATCTCCTTTCCGACGCACTATTCGTTCCTTACTGCAACGCTCGCTCCCTCACATTGACGAATTAGCCCAGAAATTGTGTCGCTATGAAATACTGTGGGTTCTATGACTACTCCCTCTAAATCGAGTAACGTTTCTATGGAATCGATAGGATTTAGTTTTGGGATACGAGTATCTCCTTTCAGATGCACCATTCATTCCTTACTGCTACCCTCGCTCCCTCACATTGACGAATTAACACAGAAATTGTGTCGCTACGAAATACTATGGGTTTCACGACTTCTCATTCTAAATCGAGTAAAGTTTTTATGGAAACGACAGGATTTAGTTTTGGAATTCGAGTACCTCATTTCAGATGCACCATTCGTTCCTTACTGCAACCCTCGCTCCCTCCCATTAACGAATTAACACAGAAATTGTGTCACTATGAAATACTATGGGTTTCATGACTTCTCATTCTAAATCGAGTAAAGTTTTTATGGAAACGACAGAATTTAGTTTTGGTATTCGAGTATCTCCTTTCCGATGCACTATTCGTTCCTTTCTGCAAAGCTCGCTCCCTCACATTGACGAAATAACACAGAAATTGTGTCGCTATGAAATACTATGGGTTTCATGACTTCTCATTCTAAATCGAGTAAAGTTTTTTGGAAACGACAGGATTTAGTTTTGGAAATCGAGTATCTCCTATCCGATGCACTATTCGTTCCTTACTGCAACGCTCGCTCCCTCACATTGACGAATTAACACAGAAATTGTGTCGCTATGAAATACTATGGGTTTCATGACTTCTCATTCTAAATCGAGTAAAGTTTTTATGGAAACGACAGGATTTAGTTTTGGAATTCGAGTATATCCTTTCCGATGCACTATTCGTTCCTTACTGCAACGCTCGCACCCTCTCATTGACGAATTAACAGAGAAATTGTGTCGCTATGAAATACTATGGGTTTCATGACTTCTCATTCTAAATCGAGTAAAGTTTTTATGGAAACGACAGGATTTAGTTTTGGAATTCGAGTATCTCCTTTCCGATGCACTATTCGTTCCTTTTTGCAACGCTCGCTCCCTCACATTGACGAATTAACACAGAAATTATATCGCTATGAAATACTATGGGTTCTATGACTACTCCTTCTAAATGGAGTAACATTTCTATGGAAACGACAGGATTTAGTTTTGGGATACGAGTATCTCCTTTGGGATGCACCATTAGTTCCTTACTGCTACCCTCGCTCCCTCACATTGACGAATTAACACAGAAATTGTGTCGCTATACAATACTATGGGTATCATGACATCTCATTCTACATCGAGTAAAGTTTTTATGGAAATGACAGGTTTTTGTTTTGGAATTCGAGTATCTCCTTTCCGATGCACTATTCGTTCCTTACTGCAACGCTCGCTTCCTCACATTGACGAATTAACACAGAAATTGGGTCGCTATGAAATACTATGGGTTTCATGACTTCTCATTCTAAATCGAACAAAGTTTTTATGGAAACGACAAGGTTTAGTTTTGGAATTCGAGTATCTCCTTTCCGATGCACTATTCGTTCCTTACTGCAACGCTCGCTCCCTCACATTGACGAATTAACACAGAAATTTTGTCGCTATGAAATACTATGGGTTTCATGACTTCTCATTCTAAATCGAGTAAAGTTTTTATGAAAACGACAGGATTTAGTTTTGGAATTCGAGTATCTCCTTTCCGAAGCACTATTCGTTCCTTACTGCAACGCTCGCTCCCTCACATTGACGAATTAGCACAGACATTGTGTCGCTATGAAATACTGTGGGTTCTATGACTACTCCTTCTAAATCGAGTAACGTTTCTATGGAATCGATAGGATTTAGTTTTGGGATACGAGTATCTCCTTTCAGATGCACCATTCATTCCTTACTGCTACCCTCGCTCCCTCACATTGACGAATTAACACAGAAATTGTGTCGCTACGAAATACTATGGGTTTCCCGACTTCTCATTCTAAATCGAGTAAAGTTTTTATGGAAACGACAGGATTTAGTTTTGGAATTCGAGTACCTCATTTCTGATGCACCATTCGTTCCTTACTGCAACCCTCGCTACCTCACATTAACGAATTAACACAGAAATTGTGTCACTATGAAATACTATTGGTTTCATGACTTCTCATTCTAAATCGAGTAAAGTTTTTATGGAAATGAAAGGATTTAGTTTTGAAATCCGAGTATCTACTTTCCGATGCACTATTCGTTCCTTACTGCATCGCACGCTCCCTCACTTTGACGAATTAACACAGAAATTGTGTCGCTATGAAGCACTATGGGTTTCATTAATTCTCATTATAAATCGAGTAAAGTTTTTATGGAAACGAAGGATTTAGTTTTGGAAATCGAGTATCTCCTTTCCGATGCACTATTCGTTCCTTACTGCAACGCTCGCTCCCTCACATTGACGAATTAACACAGAAATTGTGACGCTATGAAATACTATGGGTTCTAAGACTACTCCTTCTAAATCGAGTAACGTTTCTATGGAAACGACAGGATTTAGTTTTGGGATACGAGTATCTCCTATCAGATGCACCATTCGTTCCTTACTGCAACCCTCGCTCCCTCACATTGACGAATTAACACAGAAATTGTGTCGCTATGAAATACTATGGGTTTCATGACTTCTCATTCTAAATCGAGTAAAGTTTTTATGGAAACGACAGGATTTAGTTTTGGAATTCGAGTATCTCCTTTCCGATGCACTATTCGTTCCTTACTGCAACGCTCGCTCCCTCACATTGACGAATTAACACAGAAATTGTGTCGCTATGAAATACTATGGGCTTCATGACATCTCATTCTACATCGAGTAAAATTTTTATGGAAACGACAGGATTTAGTTTTGGAATTCGAGTATCTCCTTTCCGATGCACTATTCGTTCCTTACTGCAACGCTCGCTTCCTCACATTGACGAATTAACACTGAAATTGAGTCGCTATGAAATACTATGGGTTTCATGACTTCTCATTCTAAATCGAACAAAGTTTTTATGGAAACGACAAGGATTAGTTTTGGAATTCGAGTATCTCCTTTCCGATGCACTATTCGTTCCTTACTGCAACGCTCGCTCCCTCACATTGACGAATTAACACAGAAATTTTGTCGCTATGAAACACTATGGGTTTCATGACTTCTCATTCAAAATCGAGTAAAGTTTTTATGAAAACGACAGGATTTAGTTTTGGAATTCGAGTATCTCCTTTCCGACGCACTATTCGTTCCTTACTGCAACGCTCGCTCCCTCACATTGACGAATTAGCCGAGAAATTGTGTCGCTATGAAATACTGTGGTTTCTATGACTACTCCCTCTTAATCGAGTAACGTTTCTATGGAATCGATAGGATTTAGTTTTGGGATACGAGTATCTCCTTTCAGATGCACCATTCATTCCTTACTGCTACCCTCGCTCCCTCACATTGACGAATTAACACAGAGATTGTGTCGCTACGAAATACTATGGGTTTCACGACTTCTCATTCTAAATCGAGTAAAGTTTTTATGGAAACGACAGGATTTAGTTTTGGAATTCGAGTACTTCATTTCAGATGCACCATTCGTTCCTTACTGCAACCCTCGCTCCCTCCCATTAACGAATTAACACAGAAATTGTGTCACTATGAAATACTATGGGTTTCATGACTTCTCATTCTAAATCGAGTAAATTTTTTATGGAAACGACAGAATTTAGTTTTGGTATTCGAGTATCTCCTTTCCGATGCACTATTCGTTCCTTTCTGCAAAGCTCGCTCCCTCACATTGACGAAATAACACAGAAATTGTGTCGCTATGAAATACTATGGGTTTCATGACTTCTCATTCTAAATCGAGTAAAGTTTTTTGGAAACGACAGGATTTAGTTTTGGAAATCGAGTATCTCCTATCCGATGCACTATTCGTTCCTTACTGCAACGCTCGCTCCCTCACATTGACGAATTAACACAGAAATTGTGTCGCTATGAAATACTATGGGTTTCATGACTTCTCATTCTAAATCGAGTAAAGTTTTTATGGAAACGACAGGATTTAGTTTTGGAATTCGAGTATCTTTTTTCCGATGCACTATTCGTTCCTTACTGCAACGCTCGCTTCCTCACATTGACGAATTAACACAGAAATTGTGTCGCTATGAAATGCTATGGGATTCATGACTTCTCATTCTAACTTGAGTAACGTTTTTATGGAAACGACAGGACTTAGTTTTGGAATTCGAGTATCTCCTTTCCGATGCACTATTCGTTCCTTACTGCAACGCTCGCTCCCTCACATTGACGAATTAACACAGAAATTGTGTCGCTATGAAATACTATGGGTTTCATGACTTCTCATTCTAAATCGAGTAAAGTTTTTATGGAAACGACAGGATTTAGTTTTGGAATTCGAGTATATCCTTTCCGATGCACTATTCGTTCCTTACTGCAACGCTCGCACCCTCTCATTGACGAATTAACAGAGAAATTGTGTCGCTATTAAATACTATGGGTTTCATGACTTCTCATTCTAAATCGAGTAAAGTTTTTATGGAAACGACAGGATTTAGTTTTGGAATTCGAGTATCTCCTTTCCGATGCACTATTCGTTCCTTACTGCAACGCTCGCTCCCTCACATTGACGAATTAACACAGAAATTATATCGCTATGAAATACTATGGGTTCTATGACTACTCCTTCTAAATGGAGTAACATTTCTATGGAAACGACAGGATTTAGTTTTGGGATACGAGTATCTCCTTTGGGATGCACCATTAGTTCCTTACTGCTACCCTCGCTCCCTCACATTGACGAATTAACACAGAAATTGTGTCGCTATACAATACTATGGGTATCATGACATCTCATTCTACATCGAGTAAAGTTTTTATGGAAATGACAGGTTTTTGTTTTGGAATTCGAGTATCTCCTTTCCGATGCACTATTCGTTCCTTACTGCAACGCTCGCTTCCTCACATTGACGAATTAACACAGAAACTGGGTCGCTATGAAATACTATGGGTTTCATGACTTCTCATTCTAAAACGAACAAAGTTTTTATGGAAACGACAAGGTTTAGATTTGGAATTCGAGTATCTCCTTTCCGATGCACTATTCGTTCCTTACTGCAACGCCCGCTCCCTCACATTGACGAATTAACACAGAAATTTTGTCGCTATGAAATACTATGGGTTTCATGACTTCTCATTCTAAATCGAGTAAAGTTTTTATGAAAACGACAGGATTTAGTTTTGGAATTCGAGTATCTCCTTTCCGATGCACTATTCGTTCCTTACTGCAACGCTCGCTCCCTCACATTGACGAATCAGCACAGACATTGTGTCGCTATGAAATACTGTGGGTTCTATGACTACTCCTTCTAAATCGAGTAACGTTTCTATGGAATCGATAGGATTTAGTTTTGGGATACGAGTATCTCCTTTCAGATGCACCATTCATTCCTTACTGCTACCCTCGCTCCCTCACATTGACGAATTAACACAGAAATTGTGTCGCTACGAAATACTATGGGTTTCACGACTTCTCATTCTAAATCGAGTAAAGTTTTTATGGAAACGACAGGATTTAGTTTTGGAATTCGAGTACCTCATTTCAGATGCACCATTCGTTCCTTACTACAACCCTCGCTACCTCACATTAACGAATTAACACAGATATTGTGTCACTATGAAATACTATTGGTTTCATGACTTCTCATTCTAAATCGAGTAAAGTTTTTATGGAAATGAAAGGATTTAGTTTTGGAATCCGAGTATCTACTTTCCGATGCACTATTCGTTCCTTACTGCATCGCACGCTCCCTCACTTTGACGAATTAACACAGAAATTGTGTCGCTATGAAGCACTATGGGTTTCATTAATTCTCATTATAAATCGAGTAAAGTTTTTATGGAAACGAAGGATTTAGTTTTGGAATTCGAGTATCTCTTTTACGATGCACTATTCGTTCCTTACTACAACGCTCGCTCCCTCACATTGACGAATTAACACAGAAATTGTGACGCTATGAAATACTATGGGTTCTAAGACTACTCCTTCTAAATCGAGTAACGTTTCTATGGAAACGACAGGATTTAGTTTTGGGATACGAGTATCTCCTATCAGATGCACCATTCGTTCCTTACTGCAACCCTCGCTCCCTCACATTGACGAATTAACACAGAAATTGTGTCGCTATGAAATACTATGGGTTTCATGACTTCTCATTCTAAATCGAGTAAAGTTTTTATGGAAACGACAGAATTTAGTTTTGGTATTCGAGTAACTCCTTTCCGATGCACTATTCGCTCCTTACTGCAACGCTCGCTCCCTCACATTGACGAATTAACACAGAATTTGTGTCGCTATGAAATACTATGGGTTCTAAGACTACTCCTTCTAAATCGAGTAACGTTTCTATGGAAACGACAGGATTTAGTATTGGGATACGAGTATCTCCTTTCAGATGCACCATTCGTTCCTCACTGCAACCCTCGCTCCCTCACATTGACGAATTAACACAGAAATTGTGTCGCTATGAAATACTATGGGTTTCATGACTTCTCATTCTAAATCGAGTAAAGTTTTTATGGAAACGACAGGATTTAGTTTTGGTATTCGAGTATCTCCTTTCCGATGCACTATTCGTTCCTTACTGCAACGCTCGCTCCCACACAATGACGAATTAGCACAGAAATTGTGTCGCTATGAAATACTATGTGTTCTAAGACTACTCCTTCTAAATCGAGTAACGTTTCTATGGAAACGACAGGATTTAGTTTTGGGATACGAGTATCTCCTTTCAGATGCACCATTCGTTCCTTCTGCAACCCTCGCTCACTCACATTGACGAATTAACACAGAAATTGTGTCGCTATGAAATACAATAGGTTTCATGACTTCTCATTCTAAATCGAGTAAAGTTTTTATGGAAACGACAGGATTTAATTTTGGAATTCGAGTATTTCCTTTCCGATGCACTATTCGTTCCTTACTGCAACGCTCGCTCCCTCACATTGACGAATTAACACAGAAATTGGGTCGCTATGAAATACTATGTGTTTCATGACTTCTCATTCTAAATCGAGTAAAGTTTTTATGGAAACGACAGGATTTAGTTTTGGAATTCGAGTATCTCCTTTCCGATGCACTATTCGTTCCTTACTGCAAAGCTCGCTCCCTCACATTGACGAAATAACACAGAAATTTTGTCGCTATGAAATACTATGGGTTTCATGACTTCTCATTCTAAATCGAGTAAAGTTTTTATGGAAACGACAGGATTTACTTTTGGAATTTAAGTATCTCTTATCCGATAGACTATTCGTTCCTTACTGCAACGCTCGCTCCCTCACATTGACGAATTAACACAGAAATTGTGTCGCTATGAAATACTATGGGTTTCATGACTTCTCATTCTAAATCGAGTAAAGTTGTTATGGAAACGACAGGATTTAGTTTTGGAATTCGAGTATCTTTTTTCCGATGCACTATTCGTTCCTTACTGCAACGCTCGCTTCCTCACATTGACGAATTAACATAGAAATTGTGTCGCTATGAAATGTTATGGGATTCATGACTTCTCATTCTAACTTGAGTAACGTTTTTATGGAAACGCCAGGATTTAGTTTTGGAATTCGAGTATCTCCTTTCCGATGCACTATTCGTTCCTTACTGCAACGCTCGCTCCCTCACATTGACGAATTAACACAGAAATTGTGTCGCTATGAAATACTATGGGTTTCATGACTTCTCATTCTAAATCGAGTAAAGTTTTTATGGAAACGACTGGATTTAGTTTTGGAATTTGAGTATCTCCTATCCGATGCACTATTCGTTCCTTACTGCAACGCTCGCTCCCTCACATTGACGAATTAACACAGAAATTGTGTCGCTATGAAATACTATGGGTTTCATGACTTCTCATTCTAAATCGAGTAATGTTTTCATGGAAAGGACAGGATTTAGTTTTGGAAATCGAGTATCTTTTTTCCGATGCACTATTCGTTCCTTACTGCAACGCTCGCTTCCTCACATTGACGAATTAACACAGAAATTGTGTCGCTATGAAATGCTATGGGATTCATGACTTCTCATTCTAACTTGAGTAACGTTTTTATGGAAACGACAGGATTTAGTTTTGGAATTCGAGTATCTCCTTTCCGATGCACTATTCGTTCCTTACTGCAACGCTCGCTCCCTCACATTGACGAATTAACACAGAAATTGTGTCGCTATGAAATACTATGGGTTTCATGACTTCTCATTCTAAATCGAGTAAAGTTTTTATGGAAACGACAGGATTTAGTTTTGGAATTCGAGTAACTCGTTTCCGATGCACTATTCGTTGCTTACTGCAACGCTCGCTCCCTCACATTGACGAATTAACACAGAGATTGTGTCGCTATGAAATACTATGGGTTTCATGACTTCTCATTCTAAATCGAGTAAAGTTTTTATGGAAACGACAGGATTTAGTTTTGGGATAGGAGTATCTCCTTTCAGATGCACCATTCGTTCCTTACTGCAACGCTCGCTCCCTCACATTGACGAATTAACACAGAAATTGTTTCGCTATGAAGTACTATGGGTTTCATGACTTCTCATTCTAAATCAAGTAAAGTCTTTATGGAAACGACAGGATTTAGTTTTGGAAGTCGAGTATCTCCTTTCCGATGCACTATTCGTTCCTTACTGCAACGCTCGCTCGCTCACATTGACGAATTAACACAGAAATTGTGTCGCTATGAAATGCTATGGGTTCTATGACTACTCCTTTTAAATCTAGTAACGTTACTATGGAAACGTCAGGATTTAGTTTTGGGATACGAGTATCTCCTTTCAGATGCACCATTCGTTCCTTACTGCAACCCTCGCTCCCTCACATTGACGAATTAACACAGAATTTGTGTCGCTATGAAATACTATGGGTTTCATGACTTCACATTCTAAATCGAGTAAAGTTTTTATGGGAACGACAGGATTTAGTTTTGGATTTCGAGTATCTCCTTTCCGATGCACTATTCGTTTCTTACTGCAACGCTCGCTCCCTCACACTGACGAATTAACACAGAAATTGTGTCGCTATGAAATACTAAGGGTTTCAAGACTTCTCATTCAAAATCGAGTAAAGTTTTCATGGAAACGACAGGATTTAGTTTTGGAATTCGAGTATCTCCTTTCCGATGCACTATTCGTTCCTTACTGCAACGCTCGCTCCCTCACATTGACGAATTAACACAGAACTTGTGTCGCTATGAAATACTGTGGGTTCTATGACTACTCCTTCTAAATCGAGTAACGCTTCTATGGAATCGACTGGATTTAGTTTTGGGATACGAGTATCTCCTTTCAGATGCACCATTCATTCCTTACAGCTACCCTCGCTCCCTCACATTGACGAATTAACACAGAAATTGTGTCGCTATGAAATACTATGGGTTTCATGACTTCTTATTCTAAATCGAGTAAAGTTTTTATGGAAACGACAGGATTTAGTTTTGGAATTCGAGTATCTTCTTTCCGATGCACTATTCGTTCCTTACTGCAACGCTCGCTTCCTCACATTGACGAATTAACACAGAAATTGTGTCGCTATGAAATACTATGTGTTTCATGACTTCTCATTCTAAATCGAGTAATGTTTTTATGGAAACGACAGGATTTAGTTTTGGAATTCGAGTAGCTCCTTTCCGATGCACTATTCGTACCTTACTACAACGCTCGCTCCCTCCCATTGAGGATTTTACACAGAAATTGTGCCGCTATGAAATACTATGGGTTTCATGACTTTTCATTCTAAATCGAGTAAAGTTTTTATGGCAATGACAGGATTTAGTTTTGAAATTCGAGTATCTCTTTTCCGATGCACTATTCGTTCCTTACTGCAACGCTCGCTCCCTCACATTGACTAATTAACACAGAAATTGTGTCGCTATGAAATACTATGGGTTTCATGACTTCTCATTCTAAATCGAGTAAAGTTTTTATGGAAACGACAGGATTTAGTTTTGGAATTCGAGTATCTTCTTTCCGATGCACTATTCGTTCCTTTCTGCAACGCTCGCTCCCTCACATTGACGAATTAACACAGAAATTGTGTCGCTATGAAATACTATGGGTTTCATGACTTCTCATTCTAAATCGAGTAAAGTTTTTATGGAAACGACAGGATTTAGTTTTGGTATTCGAGTATCTCCTTTCCGATGCACTATTCGTTCCTTACTGCAACGCTCGCTCCCTCACATTGACGAATTAACACAGAAATTGTGTCGCTATGAAATACTATGTGTTCTAAGACTACTCCGTCAAAATCGAGTAGCGTTTCTATGGAAACGACAGGATTTAGTTTTGGGATACGAGTATCTCCTTTCCGATGCACTATTCGTTCCTTACTGCAACGCTCGCTCCCTCACATTGATGAATTAACACAGAAATTGTGTCGCTATGAAATACTATGGGTTCTAAGACTACTCCTTCTAAATCGAGTAACGTTTCTATGGAAACGACAGGATTTAGTTTTGGGATACGAATATCTCCTTTCAGATGCGCCATTCGTTCCATACTGCAACCCTTGCTCCCTCACATTGACGAATTAACACAGAAATTGTGTCGTTATGAAATACTATGGGTTTCATGACTTCTCATTCTAAATCGAGTAAAGTTTTTATGGAAACGACAGGATTTAGTTTTGGTATTCGAGTATCTCCTTTCCGATGCACTATTCGTTCCTTACTGCAACGCTCGCTCCCTCACATTGACGAATTAACACAGAAATTGTGTCGCTATAAAATACTATGTGTTCTAAGACTACTCCGTCAAAATCGAGTAACGTTTCTATGGAAACGACAGGATTTAGTTTTGGGATACGAGTATCTCCTTTCAGATGCACTATTAGTTTCTTACTGCAACGCTCGCTCCCTCACATTGACGAATTAACACAGAAATTGTGTCGCTATGAAATACTATGGGTTTCATGACTTCACGTTCTAAATCGAGTAAAGTTTTTATGGGAACGACAGGATTTAGTTTTGGAATTCGAGTATCTCCTTTCCGATGCACTATTCGTTCCTTACTGCAACGCTCGCTCCCTCACATTGACGAATTAACACAGAAATTGTGTCGCTATGAAATACTATGGGTTACATGACTTTTTAATCTAAATCGAGTTAAGTTTTTATGGAAACGACAGGATTTAGTTTTGGAATTCGAGTATCTCATTTCCGAAGCACTATTTGTTCATTACTGCAACGCTCGCTCCCTCACATTGACGAATTAACACAGAAATTGTGTCGCTATGAAATACTATGGGTTTCATGTCTTCTCATTCTAAATCGAGTAAAGTTTTTATGGAAACGACAGGATTTAGTTTTGGAATTCGAGTATCTTCTTTCCGATGCACTATTCGTTCCTTTCTGCAACGCTCGCTCCCTCACATTGACGAATTAACACAGAAATTGTGTCGCTATGAAATACTATGGGTTTCATGACTTCTCATTCTAAATCGAGTAAAGTTTTTATGGAAACGACAGGATTTAGTTTTGGTATTCGAGTATCTCCTTTCCGATGCACTATTCGTTCCTTACTGCAACGCTCGCTCCCTCACATTGACGAATTAACACAGAAATTGTGTCGCTATGAAATACTATGTGTTCTAAGACTACTCCGTCAAAATCGAGTAACGTTTCTATGGAAACGACAGGATTTAGTTTTGGGATACGAGTATCTCCTTTCAGATGCACTATTAGTTTCTTACTGCAACGCTCGCTCCCTCACATTGACGAATTAACACAGAAATAGTGACGCTATGAAATACTATAGCTTTCATGACCTACTCATTCTAAATCGAGTAAAGTTTTTATGGAAACGACAGGATTTAGTTTTGGAATTCGAGTATCTCCTTTCCGATGCACTATTCGTTCCTTACTGCAACGCTCGCTCCCTCACATTGACGAATTAACACAGAAATTGTGTCGCTATGAAATACTATGGGTTTCATGTCTTCTCAATCTAAATCGAGTAAAGTTTTTATGGAAACGACAATATTTAGTTTTGGAATTCGAGTATCTCATTTCCGATGCACTATTTGTTCCTTACTGCAACGCTCGCTCCCTCACATTGACGAATTAACACAGAAATTGTGTCGCTATGAAATACTATGGGTTTCATGACTTCTCATTCTAAATCGAGTAAAGTTTTTATGGAAACGACAGGATTTAGTTTTGGAATTCGAATATCTTCTTTCCGATGCACTATTCGTTCCTTACTGCAACGCTCGCTCCCTCACATTGACGAATTAACACAGAAATTGTGTCGCTATGAAATACTATGGGTTTCATGACTTCTCATTCTAAATCGAGTAAAGTTTTTATGGAAACGACAGGATTTAGTTTTTGAATTCGAGTGTCTTCTTTCCGATGCACTATTCGTTCCTTACTGCAACGCTCGCTCCCTCACATTGACGAATTAACACAGAAATTGTGTCGTTATGAAATACTATGAGTTTCATGACTTCTCATTCTAAATCGTGTAAAGATTTTATGGAAACGACAGGATTTAGTTTTGGAATTCGAGTATCTCCTTTCCGATGCACTATTCGTTCCTTACTGCAACGCTCGCTCCCTCACATTGACGAATTAACACAGAAATTGTATCGCTATGAAATACTATGAGTTCTATGACTACTCCTTCTAAATCGAGTAACGTTTCTATGGAAACGACAGGATTTAGTTTTGGGATACGAGTATCTCCTTTCAGATGCACCATTCGTCCCTTACTGCAACCCTCGCTCCCTCACATTGACGAACTAACACAGAAATTGTGTCGCTATGAAATACTATGGGTTTCATGACTTCTTATTCGAAATCGAGTAAAGTTTTTATGGAAACGACAGGATTTAGTTTTGGAATTCGAGTATCTTCTTTCCGATGCACTATTCGTTCCTTACTGCAACGCTCGCTCCCTCACATTGACGAATTAACACAGAAATTGCGTCGCTATTAAATACTATGCGTTTCATGACTACTCATTCTAAATCGAGTAAAGTATTTATGGAAACGACAGGATTTAGTTTTGGAATTCGAGTATCTCCTTTCCGATGCACTATTCGTTCCTTACTGCAACGCTCGCTCCCTCACATTGACGAATTAACACAGAAACTGTGTCGCTATGAAATACTATGGGTTTCATGACTTCTCATTCTAAATCGAGTAAAGTTTTTATGGAAACGACAGGATTTAGTTTTGGAATTCGAGTAGCTCCTTTCCAATGCACTATTCGTACCTTACTACAACGCTCGCTCCCTCCCATTGAGGATTTAACACAGAAATTGTGTCGCTATGAAATACTATGGGTTTCATGACTTCTCATTCTAAATCGAGTAAAGTTTTTATGGAAACGACAGGATTTAGTTTTGGTATTCGAGTATCTCCTTTCCGATGCACTATTCGTTCCTTACTGCAACGCTCGCTCCCTCACATTGACGAATTAACACAGAAATTGTGTCGCTATGAAATACTATGTGTTCTAAGACTACTCCGTCAAAATCGAGTAACGTTTCTATGGAAACGACAGGATTTAGTTTTGGGATACGAGTATCTCCTTTCAGATGCACTATTACTTTCTTACTGCAACGCTCGCTCCCTCACACTGACGAATTAACACAGAAATTGTGACGCTATGAAATACTATAGCTTTCATGACCTACTCATTCTAAATCGAGTAAAGTTTTTATGGACACGACAGGATTTAGTTTTGGAATTCGAGTATCTCATTTCCGATGCACTATTCGTTCCTTACTGCAACGCTCGCTCCCTCACATTGACGAATTAACACAGAAATTGTGTCGCTATGAAATACTATGGGTTTCATGACTTCTCGTTCTAAATCGAGTAAAGTTTTTATGGAAACGACAGGATTTAGTTTTGGAATTCGAGTATCTCCTTTCCGATGCACTATTCGTTCCTTACTGCAACGCTCGCTCCCTCACATTGACGAATTAACACAGAAATTGTGTCGCTATGAAATACTATGTGTTACATGACTTCTCAATCTAAATCGAGTAAAGTTTTTATGGAAACGACAGGATTTAGTTTTGGAATTCGAGTATCTCATTTCCGAAGGACTATTTGTTCCTTACTGCAACGCTCGCTCACCTCACATTGACGAATTAACACAGAAATTGTGTCGCTATGAAATACTATGGGTTTCATGACTTCTCATTCTAAATCGAGTAAAGTTTTTATGGAAACGACAGGATTTAGTTTTTGAATTCGAGTGTCTTCTTTCCGATGCACTATTCGTTCCTTACTGCAACGCTCGCTCCCTCACATTGACGAATTAACACAGAAATTGTGTCGTTATGAAATACTATGAGTTTCATGACTTCTCATTCTAAATCGAGTAAAGATTTTATGGAAACGACAGGATTTAGTTTTGGAATTCGAGTATCTCCTTTCCGATGCACTATTCCTTCCTTACTGCAACGCTAGCTCCCTCACATTGACGAACTAACACAGAAATTGTGTCGCTATGAAATACTGTGGGATTCATGACTTCTCATTCTACATCGAGTAAAGTTTTTATGGAAACGACAGGATTTAGTTTTGGAATTCGAGTATCTCCTTTCCGATGCACTATTCTTTCCTTACTGCAACGCTCGCTCCCTCACATTGACGAATTATCACAGAAATTGTGTCGCTATGAAATACTATGGGATTCATGACTTCTCATTCTAAAACGAGTAAAGTTTTAATGGAAACGACAGGATTTAGTTTTGGAATTCGAGTATCTCCTTTCCGATGCACTATTCGTTCCTTACTGCAACGCTCGCTCCCTCACATTGACGAATTAACACAGAAATTGTGTCGCTATGAAATACTATGGGTTTCATGACTTCTCATTCTACATCTAGTAAAGTTTTTATGGAAACGACAGGATTTAGTTTTGGAATTCGAGTATCTCCTTTCTGATGCACTATTCGTTCCTTACTGCAACGCTCGCTCCCTCACATTGACGAATTAACACAGAAATTGTGTCGCTATGAAATACTATGGGTTTCATGACTTCTCATTCTAAAACGAGTAAAGTTTTTATGGAAGCGACAGGATTTAGTTTTGGAATTCGAGTATCTCCTTTCCAATGCACTATTCGTTCCTTACTGCAACGCCCGCTCCCTCACATTGACGAATTAACACAGAAATTGTGTCGCTATGAAATACTATGTGTTTCATTACCTCTCATTCTAAATCGAGTAAAGTTTTTATGGAAAAGACAGGATTTAGTTTTGGAATTCGAGTATCTCCTTTCCGATGCACTATTCGTTCCTTACTGCAACGCTCGCTCCCTCACATTGACGAATTAACACAGAAATTGTATCGCTATGAAATACTATGGGTTCTATGACTACTCCTTTTAAATCGTGTAACGTTTCTATGCAAACGACAGGATTTAGTTTTGGGATACGAGTATCTCCTTTCAGATGCACCATTCGTCCCTTACTGCAACCCTCGCTCCCTCACATTGACGAATTAACACAGAAATTGTGTCGCTATGAAATTCTATGGGTTTCATGACTTCTCATTCTAAATCGAGTAAAGTTTTTATGGAAACGACAGGATTTAGTTTTGGAATTCGAGGATTTCCTTTCCGATGCACTATTCGTTCCTTACTGCAACGCTAGCTCCCTCACATTGACGAACTAACACAGAAATTGTGTCGCTATGAAATACTATGGGATTCATGACTTCTCATTCTAAATCGAGTAAAGTTTTTATGGAAACGACAGGATTTAGTTTTAGAATTCGAGTATCTCCTTTCCGATGCACGATTCGTTCCTTACTGCAACGCTCGCTCCCTCACATTGACGAATTAACACAGAAATTGTGTCGCTATGAAATACTATGGGTTTCATGACTTCTCACTCTAAATCGAGTAAAGTTTTTATGAAACGACAGGATTTAGTTTTGGAATTCGAGTATCTCCTTTCCGATGCACTAATCGTTCCTTACTGCAACGCTCGCTCCCTCACATTGACGAATTAACACAGAAATTGTGTCGGTATGAAATACTATGGGTTTCATGACTTCTCATTCTACATCGAGTAAAGTTTTTATGGAAACGACAGGATTTAGTTTTGGAATTCGTGTATCTCCTTTCCGATGCACTATTCGTTCCTTACTGCAACGCTCGCTCCCTCACATTGACGAATTAATACAGAAATTGTGTCGCTATGAAATACTATGGGTTTCATGACTTCTCATTCTAAATCGAGTAAAGTTTTTATGGAAACGACAGGATTTAGTTTTTGAATTCGAGTGTCTTCTTTCCGATGCACTATTCGTTCCTTACTGCAACGCTCGCTCCCTCACATTGACGAATTAACACAGAAATTGTGTCGTTATGAAATACTATGAGTTTCATGAGTTCTCATTCTAAATCGAGTAAAGATTTTATGGAAACGACAGGATTTAGTTTTGGAATTCGAGTATCTCCTTTCCGATGCACTATTCGTTCCTTACTGCAACGCTAGCTCCCTCACCTTGACGAACTAACACAGAAATTGTGTCGCTATGAAATACTGTGGGATTCATGACTTCTCATTCTACATCGAGTAAAGTTTTTATGGAAACGACAGGATTTAGTTTTGGAATTCGAGTATCTCCTTTCCGATACACTATTCTTTCCTTACTGCAACGCTCGCTCCCTCACATTGACGAATTATCACAGAAATTGTGTCGCTATGAAATACTATGGGATTCATGACTTCTCATTCTAAAACGAGTAAAGTTTTAATGGAAACGAAGGGATTTAGTTTTGGAATTCGAGTATCTCCTTTCCGATGCACTATTCGTTCCTTACTGCAACGCTCGCTCCCTCACATTGACGAATTAACACAGAAATTGTGTCGCTATGAAATACTATGGGTTTCATGACTTCTCATTCTACATCTAGTAAAGTTTTTATGGAAACGACAGGATTTAGTTTTGGAATTCGAGTATCTCCTTTCTGATGCACTATTCGTTCCTTACTGCAACGCTCGCTCCCTCACATTGACGAATTAACACAGAAATTGTGTCGCTATGAAATACTATGGGTTTCATGACTTCTCATTCTAAAACGAGTAAAGTTTTTATGGAAGCGACAGGATTTAGTTTTGGAATTCGAGTATCTCCTTTCCAATGCACTATTCGTTCCTTACTGCAACGCCCGCTCCCTCACATTGACGAATTAACACAGAAATTGTGTCGCTATGAAATACTATGTGTTTCATTACCTCTCATTCTAAATCGAGTAAAGTTTTTATGGAAACGACAGGATTTAGTTTTGGAATTCGAGTATCTCCTTTCCGATGCACTATTCGTTCCTTACTGCAACGCTCGCTCCCTCACATTGACGAATTAACACAGAAATTGTGTCGCTATGAAATACGATGGGTTTCATGACTTCTCATTCTACATCGAGTAAAGTTTTTACGGAGACGACAGGATTTAGTTTTGGAATTCGAGTATCTCCTTTCCGATGCACTATTCTTTCCTTACTGCAACGCTCGCTCCCTCACATTGACGAATTAACACAGAAATTGTGTCGCTATGAAATACTATGGGGTTCATGACTTCTCATTCTAAAACGAGTAAAGTTTTAATGGAAACGACAGGATTTAGTTTTGGAATTCGAGTATCTCCTTTCCGATGCACTATTCGTTCTTTACTGCAACACTCGCTCCCTCACATTGACGAATTAACACAGAAATTGTGTCGCTATGAATTACTATGTGTTTCATTACCTCTCATTCTAAATCGAGTAAAGTTTTTTATGGAAACGACAGGATTTAGTTTTGGAATTCGAGTATCTCGTTTCCGATGCACCATTCGTTCCTTACTGCAACGCTCGCTCCCTCACATTGACGAATTAACACAGAAATTGTGTCGCTATGAAATTCTATGGATTTCATGACTTCTCATTCTAAATCGAGTAAAGTCTTTATGGAAACGACAGGATTTAGTTTTGGAATTCGAGTATCTCCTTCCGATGCACTATTCGTTCCTTACTGCAACGCTCGCTTCCTCACATAGACGAATTAACACAGAAATTGTGTCGCTATGAAATACTATGGATTTCATCTCATTCTAGAACGAGTAAAGTTTTAATGGAAACGACAGGATTTAGTTTTGGAATTCGAGTATCTCCTTTCCGATGCACTATTCGTTACATACTGCAACGCTCGCTCCCTCACATTGACGAATTAACACAGAAATTGTGTCGCTATGAAATACTATGGGTTTCATGACTTCTCATTCTACATCGAGTAAAGTTTTTACGGAAACGACAGGATTTAGTTTTGGTTTTCGAGTATCTCCTTTCCGATGCACTATTCGTTCCTTACTGCAACGCTCGCTCCCTCACATTGACGAATTAACACAGAAATTGTGTCGCTATGAAATACTATGGGTTTCATGACTTTTCATTCTACATCGAGTAAAGTTATTATGGAAACGACAGGATTTAGATTTGGAATTCGAGTATCTCCTTTCCGATGCACTATTCGTTCCTTACTGCAACGCTCGCTCCCTCACATTTACTAATTAATACAGAAAGTGTGTCGCTACTAAATACTATGGGTTTCATGATTTCTCATTCTAAATCGAGTAAAGTTTTTATGGAAACGACAGGATTTAGTTTTGGAATTCGAGTATCTCCTTTCCGATGCACTATTCGTTCCTTACTGCAACGCTCGCTCCCTCACATTGACGAATTAACACAGAAATTGTGTCGCTATGAATTACTATGTGTTTCATTACTACTCATTCAAAATCGAGTAAAGTTTTTATGGAAACGACAGGATTTAGTTTTGGAATTCGAGTATCTCGTTTCCGATGCACCATTCGTTCCTTACTGCAACGCTCGCTCCCTCACATTGACGAATTAACACAGAAATTGTGTCGCTATGAAATTCTATGGATTTCATGACTTCTCATTCTAAATCGAGTAAAGTCTTTATGGAAACGACAGGATTTAGTTTTGGAATTCGAGTATCTCCTTCCGATGCACTATTCGTTCTTTACTGCAACGCTCGCTTCCTCACATTGACGAATTAACACAGAAATTGTGTCGCTATGAAATACTATGGATTTCATCTCATTCTAGAACGAGTAAAGTTTTAATGGAAACGACAGGATTTAGTTTTGGAATTCGAGTATCTCCTTCCGATGCACTATTCGTTCCTTACTGCAACGCTCGCTCCCTCACATTGACGAATTAACACAGAAATTGTGTCGCTATGAAATTCTATGGATTTCATGACTTCTCATTCTAAATCGAGTAAAGTCTTTATGGAAACGACAGGATTTAGTCTTGGAATTCGAGTATCTCCTTTCCGATGCACTATTCGTTCCTTACTGCAACGCTCGCTCCCTCACATTGACGAATTAACACAGAAATTGTGTCGCTATGAAATACTATGGGTTTCATGACTTCTCATTCTAAATCGAGTAAAGTTTTTATGGAAACGACAGGATTTAGTTTTGGAATTCGAGTATCTTCTTTCCGATGCACTATTCGTTCCTTACTGCAACGCTCGCTCCCTCACATTGACGAATTAACACAGAAATTGTGTCGCTATGAAATACTATGGGTTTCATGACTTCTCATTCTAAATCGAGTAAAGTTTTTATGGAAACGACAGGATTTAGTTTTTGAATTCGAGTGTCTTCTTTCCGATGCACTATTCGTCCCTTACTGCAACGCTCGCTCCCTCACATTGACGAATTAACACAGAAATTGTGTCGTTATGAAATACTATGAGTTTCATGACTTCTCATTCTAAATCGAGTAAAGATTTTATGGAAACGACAGGATTTAGTTTTGGAATTCGAGTATCTCCTTTCCGATGCACTATTCGTTCCTTACTGCAACGCTCGCTCCCTCACATTGACGAATTAACACAGAAATTGTATCGCTATGAAATACTATGAGTTCTATGACTACTCCTTCTAAATCGAGTAACGTTTCTATGGAAACGACAGGATTTAGTTTTGGGATACGAGTATCTCCTTTCAGATGCACCATTCGTCCCTTACTGCAACCCTCGCTCCCTCACATTGACGAATTAACACAGAAATTGTGTCGCTATGAAATACTATGGGTTTCATGACTTCTCATTCTAAATCGAGTAAAGTTTTTATGGAAACGACAGGATTTAGTTTTGGAATTCGAGGATCTCCTTTCCGATGCACTATTCGTTCCTTACTGCAACGCTAGCTCCCTCACATTGACGAACTAACACAGAAATTGTGTCGCTATGAAATACTGTGGGATTCATGACTTCTCATTCTAAATCGAGTAAAGTTTTTATGGAAACGACAGGATTTAGTTTTGGAATTCGAGTATCTCCTTTCCGATGCACCATTCGTTCCTTACTGCAACGCTCGCTCCCTCACATTGACGAATTAACACAGAAATTGTGTCGCTATGAAATACTATGGGTTTCATCTCATTCTAAAACGAGTAAAGTTTTAATGGAAACGACAGGATTTAGTTTTGGAATTCGAGTATCTCCTTTCCGATGCACTATTCGTTCCTTACTGCAACGCTCGCTCCCTCACATTGACGAATTAACACAGAAATTGTGTCGCTATGAAATACTATGGGTTTCATGACTTCTCATTCTAAATCGAGTAAAGTTTTTATGGAAACGACAGGATTTAGTTTTGGAATTCGAGTATCTCCTTTCCGATGCCCTATTCGTTCCTTACTGCAACGCTCGTTCCCTCACATTGACGAATTAACACAGAAATTGTGTCGCTATGAAATACTATGGGTTTCATGACTTTTCACTCCAAATCGAGCAAAGTTTTTATGGAAACGACAGGATTTAGTTTTGGAATTCGAGTATCTCCTTTCCGATGCACTATTCGTTCCTTACTGCAACGCTTGCTCCCTCACATTGACGAATTAACACAGAAATTGTGTCGCTATGAAATACTATGGGTTTCATGACTTCTCATTCTAAATCGAGTAAAGTTTTTATGGAAACGACAGGATTTAGTTTTTGAATTCGAGTGTCTTCTTTCCGATGCACTATTCGTCCCTTACTGCAACGCTCGCTCCCTCACATTGACGAATTAACACAGAAATTGTGTCGTTATGAAATACTATGAGTTTCATGACTTCTCATTCTAAATCGAGTAAAGATTTTATGGAAACGACAGGATTTAGTTTTGGAATTCGAGTATCTCCTTTCCGATGCACTATTCGTTCCTTACTGCTACGCTCGCTCCCTCACATTGACGAATTAACACAGAAATTGTATCGCTATGAAATACTATGAGTTCTATGACTACTCCTTCTAAATCGAGTAACGTTTCTATGGAAACGACAGGATTTAGTTTTGGGATACGAGTATCTCCTTTCAGATGCACCATTCGTCCCTTACTGCAACCCTCGCTCCCTCACATTGGCGAATTAACACAGAAATTGTGTCGCTATGAAATACTATGGGTTTCATGACTTCTCATTCTAAATCGAGTAAAGTTTTTATGGAAACGACAGGATTTAGTTTTGGAATTCGAGGATCTCCTGTCCGATGCACTATTCGTTCCTTACTGCAACGCTAGCTCCCTCACATTGACGAACTAACACAGAAATTGTGTCGCTATGAAATACTATGGGATTCATGACTTCTCATTCTAAATCGAGTAAAGTTTTTATGGAAACGACAGGATTTAGTTTTGGAAATCGAGTATCTCCTTTCCGATGCACTATTCGTTCCTTACTGCAACGCTCGCTCCCTCACATTGACGAATTAACACAGAAATTGTGTCGCTATGAAATACTATGGGTTTCATGACTTCTCACTCTAAATCGAGTAAAGTTTTTATGAAACGACAGGATTTAGTTTTGGAATTCGAGTATCTCCTTTCCGATCCACTAATCGTTCCTTACTGCAACGCTCGCTCCCTCACATTGACGAATTAACACAGAAATTGTGTCGCTATGAAATACTATGGGTTTCATGACTTGTCATTCTACATCGAGTAAAGTTTTTATGAAACGACAGGATTTAGTTTTGGAATTCGTGTATCTCCTTTCCGATGCACTATTCGTTCCTTACTGCAACGCTCGCTCCCTCACATTGACGAATTAATACAGAAATTGTGTCGCTATGAAATACTATGTGTTTCATGACTTCTCATTCTAAATCGAGTAATGTTTTTATGGAAACGACAGGATTTAGTTTTGGAATTCGAGTATCTCCTTTCCGATGCACTATTCGTTCCTTACTGCAACGCTTGCTCCCCCACATTGACGAATTAACACAGAAATTGTGTCGCTATGAAATACTATGGGTTTCATGACTTCTCATTCTACATCGAGTAAAGTTTTTTGGAAACGACAGGATTTAGTTTTGGAATTCGAGTATCTCCTTTCCGATGCACTATTCGTTCCTTACTACAACGCTCGCTCCCTCACATTGACGAATTAACACAGAAATTGTGTCGCTATGAAATACTATGGGTTTCATGACTTCTCATTCTAAAACGAGTAAAGTTTTTATGGAAACAACAGGATTTAGTTTTGGAATTCGAGTATCTCCTTTCCGATGCACTATTCGTTCCTTACTGCAACGCTCGCTCCCTCACATTGACGAATTAACACAGAAATCGTGTCGCTATGAAATACTATGGGTTTCATCTCATTCTAAACCGAGTAAAGTTTTAATGGAAACGACAGGATTTAGTTTTGGAATTCGAGTATCTCCTTTCCGATGCACTATTCTTTCCTTACTGCAACGCTCGCTCCCTCACATTGACGAATTAACACAGAAATTGTGTCGCTATGAAATACTATGGGGTTCATGACCTCTCATTCTAAAACGAGTAAAGTTTTAATGGAAACGACAGGATTTAGTTTTGGAATTCGTGTATCTCCTTTCCGATGCACTATTCGTTCTTTACTGCAACACTCGCTCCCTCACATTGACGAATTAACACAGAAATTGTGTCGTTATGAAATACTATGAGTTTCATGACTTCTCATTCTAAATCGAGTAAAGTTTTTATGGAAACGACAGGATTTAGTTTTGGAATTCGAGTATCTCCTTTCCGATGCACTATTCGTTCCTTACTGCAACGCTCGCTCCCTCACATTGACGAATTAACACAGAAATTGTGTCGCTATGAATTACTATGTGTTTCATTACCTCTCATTCTAAATCGAGTAAAGTTTTTTATGGAAACGACAGGTTTTAGTTTTGGAATTCGAGTATCTCCTTCCGATGCACTATTCGTTCCTTACTGCAAAGCTCGCTTCCTCACATTGACGAATTAACACAGAAATTGTGTCGCTATGAAATACTATGGATTTCATCTCATTCTAGAACGAGTAAAGTTTTAATGGAAACGACAGGATTTAGTTTTGGAATTCGAGTATCTCCTTTCCGATGCACTATTCGTTACATACTGCAACGCTCGCTCCCTCACATTGACGAATTAACACAGAAATTGTGTCGCTATGAAATACTATGGGTTTCATGACTTCTCATTCTACATCGAGTAAAGTTTTTACGGAAACGACAGGATTTAGTTTTGGTTTTCGAGTATCTCCTTTCCGATGCACTATTCGTTCCTTACTGCAACGCTCGCTCCCTCACATTGACGAATTAACACAGAAATTGTGTCGCTATGAAATACTATGGGTTTCATGACTTTTCATTCTACATCGAGTAAAGTTATTATGGAAACGACAGGATTTAGATTTGGAATTCGAGTATCTCCTTTCCGATGCACTATTCGTTCCTTACTGCAACGCTCGCTCCCTCACATTTACTAATTAATACAGAAAGTGTGTCGCTACTAAATACTATGGGTTTCATGATTTCTCATTCTAAATCGAGTAAAGTTTTTATGGAAACGACAGGATTTAGTTTTGGAATTCGAGTATCTCCTTTCCGATGCACTATTCGTTCCTTACTGCAACGCTCGCTCCCTCACATTGACGAATTAACACAGAAATTGTGTCGCTATGAATTACTATGTGTTTCATTACCTCTCATTTTAAATCGAGTAAAGTTTTTATGGAAACGACAGGATTTAGTTTTGGAATTCGAGTATCTCGTTTCCGATGCACCATTCGTTCCTTACTGCAACGCTCGCTCCCTCACATTGACGAATTAACACAGAAACTGTGTCGCTATGAAATTCTATGGATTTCATGACTTCTCATTCTAAATCGAGTAAAGTCTTTATGGAAACGACAGGATTTAGTTTTGGAATTCGAGTATCTCCTTCCGATGCACTATTCGTTCCTTACTGCAACGCTCGCTTCCTCACATTGACGAATTAACACAGAAAGTGTGTCGCTATGAAATACTATGGATTTCATCTCATTCTAGAACGAGTAAAGTTTTAATGGAAACGACAGGATTTAGTTTTGGAATTCGAGTATCTCCTTTCCGATGCACTATTCGTTCCTTACTGCAACGCTCGCTCCCTCACATTGACGAATTAACACAGAAATTGTGTCGCTATGAAATACGATGGGTTTCATGACTTCTCATTCTACATCGAGTAAAGTTTTTACGGAGACGACAGGATTTAGTTTTGGTTTTCGAGTATCTCCTTTCCGATGCACTATTCGTCCCTACTGCAACGCTCGCTCCCTCACATTGACGAATTAACACAGAAATTGTGTCGCTATGAAATACTATGGGTTTCATGACTTCTCATTCTACATCGAGTAAAGTTTTTATGGAAACGACAGGATTTAGTTTTGGAATTCGAGTATCTCCTTTCCGATGCACTATTCTCTCCTTACTGCAACGCTCGCTCCCTCACATTGACGAATTAACACAGAAATTGTGTCGCTATGAAATACTATGGGTTTCATGACCTCTCATTCTAAAACGAGTAAAGTTTTAATGGAAACGACAGGATTTAGTTTTGGAATTCGAGTATCTCCTTTCCGATGCACTATTCGTTCTTTACTGCAACACTCGCTCCCTCACATTGACGAATTAACACAGAAATTGTGTCGTTATGAAATACTATGAGTTTCATGACTTCTCATTCTAAATCGAGTAAAGTTTTTATGGAAACGACAGGATTTAGTTTTGGAATTCGAGTATCTCCCTTCCGATGCACTATTCGTTCCTTACTGCAACGCTCGCTCCCTCACATTGACGAATTAACACAGAAATTGTGTCGCTATGAATTACTATGTGTTTCATTACCTCTCATTCTAAATCGAGTAAAGCTTTTTATGGAAACGACAGGTTTTAGTTTTGGAATTCGAGTATCTCCTTCCGATGCACTATTCGTTCCTTACTGCAACGCTCGCTTCCTCACATTGACGAATTAACACAGAAATTGTGTCGCTATGAAATACTATGGATTTCATCTCATTCTAGAACGAGTAAAGTTTTAATGGAAACGACAGGATTTAGTTTTGGAATTCGAGTATCTCCTTTCCGATGCACTATTCGTTACATACTGCAACGCTCGCTCCCTCACATTGACGAATTAACACAGAAATTGTGTCGCTATGAAATACTATGGGTTTCATGACTTCTCATTCTACATCGAGTAAAGTTTTTACGGAAACGACAGGATTTAGTTTTGGTTTTCGAGTATCTCCTACCGATGCACTATTTGTTCCTTACTGCAACGCTCGCTCCCTCACATTGACGGATTAACACAGAAATTGTGTCGCTATGAAATACTATGGGTTTCATGACTTTTCATTCTACATCGAGTAAAGTTATTATGGAAACGACAGGATTTAGATTTGGAATTCGTGAATCTCCTTTCCGATGCACTATTCGTTCCTTACTGCAACGCTCGCTCCCTCACATTTACTAATTAATACAGAAAGTGTGTCGCTACTAAATACTATGGGTTTCATGATTTCTCATTCTAAATCGAGTAAAGTTTTTATGGAAACGACAGGATTTAGTTTTGGAATTCGAGTATCTCCTTTCCGATGCACTATTCGTTCCTTACTGCAACGCTCGCTCCCTCACATTGACGAATTAACACAGAAATTGTGTCGCTATGAATTACTATGTGTTTCATTACCTCTCATTCTAAATCGAGTAAAGTTTTTATGGAAACGACAGGATTTAGTTTTGGAATTCGAGTATCTCGTTTCCGATGCACCATTCGTTCCTTACTGCAACGCTCGCTCCCTCACATTGACGAATTAACACAGAAATTGTGTCGCTATGAAATTCTATGGATTTCATGACTTCTCATTCTAAATCGAGTAAAGTCTTTATGGAAACGACAGGATTTAGTTTTGGAATTCGAGTATCTCCTTCCGATGCACTATTCGTTCCTTACTGCAACGCTCGCTTCCTCACATTGACGAATTAACACAGAAATTGTGTCGCTATGAAATACTATGGATTTCATCTCATTCTAGAACGAGTAAAGTTTTAATGGAAACGACAGGATTTAGTTTTGGAATTCGTGTATCTCCTTTCCGATGCACTATTCGTTACATACTGCAACGCTCGCTCCCTCACATTGACTAATTAACACAGAAATTGTGTCGCTATGAAATACTATGGGTTTCATGACTTCTCATTCTACATCGAGTAAAGTTTTTACGGAAACGACAGGATTTAGTTTTGGTTTTCGAGTATCTCCTTTCCGATGCACTATTCGTTCCTTACTGCAACGCTCGCTCCCTCACATTGACGAATTAACACAGAAATTGTGTCGCTATGAAATACTATGGGTTTCATGACTTTTCATTCTACATCGAGTAAAGTTATTATGGAAACGATAGGATTTAGATTTGGAATTCGAGTATCTCCTTTCCGATGCACTATTCGTTCCTTACTGCAACGCTCGCTCCCTCACATTTACTAATTAATACAGAAAGTGTGTCGCTACTAAATACTATGGGTTTCATGATTTCTCATTCTAAATCGAATAAAGTTTTTATGGAAACGAGAGGATTTAGTTTTGGAATTCGAGTATCTCCTTTCCGATGCACTATTTGTTCCTTACTGCAACGCTCGCTCCCTCACATTGACGAATTAACACAGAAATTGTGTCGCTAAGAGATACTATGGGTTTCATGACTTCTCATTCTACATCGAGTAAAGTTTTTTGGAAACGACAGGATTTAGTTTTGGAATTCGAGTATCTCCTTTCCGATGCACTATTCGTTCCTTACTGCAACGCTCGCTCCCTCACATTGACGAATTAACACAGAAATTGTGTCGCTATGAAATACTATGGGTTTCATGACTTCTCATTCTACATCGAGTAAAGTTTTTTGGAAACGACAGGATTTAGTTTTGGAATTCGAGAATCTCCTTTCCGATGCACTATTCGTTCCTTACTGCAACGCTCGCTCCCTCACATTTACTAATTAATACAGAAAGTGTGTCGCTACTAAATACTATGGGTTTCATGATTTCTCATTCTAAATCGAGTAAAGTTTTTATGGAAACGACAGGATTTAGTTTTGGAATTCGAGTATCTCCTTTCCGATGCACTATTCGTTCCTTACTGCAACGCTCGCTCCCTCACATTGACGAATTAACACAGAAATTGTGTCGCTATGAATTACTATGTGTTTCATTACCTCTCATTCTAAATCGAGTAAAGTTTTTATGGAAACGACAGGATTTAGTTTTGGAATTCGAGTATCTCGTTTCCGATGCACCATTCGTTCCTTACTGCAACGCTCGCTCCCTCACATTGACGAATTAACACAGAAATTGTGTCGCTATGAAATTCTATGGATTTCATGACTTCTCATTCTAAATCGAGTAAAGTCTTTATGGAAACGACAGTATTTAGTTTTGGAATTCGAGTATCTCCTTCCGATGCACTATTCGTTCCTTACTGCAACGCTCGCTTCCTCACATTGACGAATTAACACAGAAATTGTGTCGCTATGAAATACTATGGATTTCATCTCATTCTAGAACGAGTAAGGTTTTAATGGAAACGACAGGATTTAGTTTTGGAATTCGTGTATCTCCTTTCCGATGCACTATTCGTTACATACTGCAACGCTCGCTCCCTCACATTGACTAATTAACACAGAAATTGTGTCGCTATGAAATACTATGGGTTTCATGACTTCTCATTCTACATCGAGTAAAGTTTTTACGGAAACGACAGGATTTAGTTTTGGTTTTCGAGTATCTCCTTTCCGATGCACTATTCGTTCCTTACTGCAACGCTCGCTCCCTCACATTGACGAATTAACACAGAAATTGTGTCGCTATGAAATACTATGGGTTTCATGACTTTTCATTCTACATCGAGTAAAGTTATTATGGAAACGATAGGATTTAGATTTGGAATTCGAGTATCTCCTTTCCGATGCACTATTCGTTCCTTACTGCAACGCTCGCTCCCTCACATTTACTAATTAATACAGAAAGTGTGTCGCTACTAAATACTATGGGTTTCATGATTTCTCATTCTAAATCGAATAAAGTTTTTATGGAAACGACAGGATTTAGTTTTGGAATTCGAGTATCTCCTTTCCGATGCACTATTTGTTCCTTACTGCAACGCTCGCTCCCTCACATTGACGAATTAACACAGAAATTGTGTCGCTAAGAGATACTATGGGTTTCATGGCTTCTCATTCTACATCGAGTAAAGTTTTTTGGAAACGACAGGATTTAGTTTTGGAATTCGAGTATCTCCTTTCCGATGCACTATTCGTTCCTTACTGCAACGCTCGCTCCCTCACATTGACGAATTAACACAGAAATTGTGTCGCTATGAAATACTATGTGTTTCATGACTTCTCATTCTACATCGAGTAAAGTTTTTATGGAAACGACAGGATTTAGTTTTGGAATTCGAGTATCTCCTTTCCGATGCACTATTCGTTCCTTACTGCAACGCTCGCTCCCTCACATTGACGAATTAACACAGAAATTGTGTCGCTATGAAATACTATGGGTTTCATGACCTCTCATTCTAAAACGAGTAAAGTTTTAATGGAAACGACAGGATTTAGTTTTGGAATTCGAGTATCTCCTTTCCGATGCACTATTCGTTCTTTACTGCAACACTCGCTCCCTCACATTGACGAATTAACACAGAAATTGTGTCGTTATGAAATACTATGAGTTTCATGACTTCTCATTCTAAATCGAGTAAAGTTTTTATGGAAACGACAGGATTTAGTTTTGGAATTCGAGTATCTCCCTTCCGATGCACTATTCGTTCCTTACTGCAACGCTCGCTCCCTCACATTGACGAATTAACACAGAAATTGTGTCGCTATGAATTACTATGTGTTTCATTACCTCTCATTCTAAATCGAGTAAAGCTTTTTATGGAAACGACAGGTTTTAGTTTTGGAATTCGAGTATCTCCTTCCGATGCACTATTCGTTCCTTACTGCAACGCTCGCTTCCTCACATTGACGAATTAACACAGAAATTGTGTCGCTATGAAATACTATGGATTTCATCTCATTCTAGAACGAGTAAAGTTTTAATGGAAACGACAGGATTTAGTTTTGGAATTCGAGTATCTCCTTTCCGATGCACTATTCGTTACATACTGCAACGCTCGCTCCCTCACATTGACGAATTAACACAGAAATTGTGTCGCTATGAAATACTATGGGTTTCATGACTTCTCATTCTACATCGAGTAAAGTTTTTACGGAAACGACAGGATTTAGTTTTGGTTTTCGAGTATCTCCTACCGATGCACTATTTGTTCCTTACTGCAACGCTCGCTCCCTCACATTGACGAATTAACACAGAAATTGTGTCGCTATGAAATACTATGGGTTTCATGACTTTTCATTCTACATCGAGTAAAGTTATTATGGAAACGATAGGATTTAGATTTGGAATTCGAGTATCTCCTTTCCGATGCACTATTCGTTCCTTACTGCAACGCTCGCTCCCTCACATTTACTAATTAATACAGAAAGTGTGTCGCTACTAAATACTATGGGTTTCATGATTTCTCATTCTAAATCGAATAAAGTTTTTATGGAAACGACAGGATTTAGTTTTGGAATTCGAGTATCTCCTTTCCGATGCACTATTTGTTCCTTACTGCAACGCTCGCTCCCTCACATTGACGAATTAACACAGAAATTGTGTCGCTAAGAGATACTATGGGTTTCGTGACTTCTCATTCTACATCGAGTAAAGTTTTTTGGAAACGACAGGATTTAGTTTTGGAATTCGAGTATCTCCTTTCCGATGCACTATTCGTTCCTTACTGCAACGCTCGCTCCCTCACATTGACGAATTAACACAGAAATTGTGTCGCTATGAAATACTATGGGTTTCATGACTTCTCATTCTACATCGAGTAAAGTTTTTTGGAAACGACAGGATTTAGTTTTGGAATTCGAGAATCTCCTTTCCGATGCACTATTCGTTCCTTACTGCAACGCTCGCTCCCTCACATTTACTAATTAATACAGAAAGTGTGTCGCTACTAAATACTATGGGTTTCATGATTTCTCATTCTAAATCGAGTAAAGTTTTTATGGAAACGACAGGATTTAGTTTTGGAATTCGAGTATCTCCTTTCCGATGCACTATTCGTTCCTTACTGCAACGCTCGCTCCCTCACATTGACGAATTAACACAGAAATTGTGTCGCTATGAATTACTATGTGTTTCATTACCTCTCATTCTAAATCGAGTAAAGTTTTTATGGAAACGACAGGATTTAGTTTTGGAATTCGAGTATCTCGTTTCCGATGCACCATTCGTTCCTTACTGCAACGCTCGCTCCCTCACATTGACGAATTAACACAGAAATTGTGTCGCTATGAAATTCTATGGATTTCATGACTTCTCATTCTAAATCGAGTAAAGTCTTTATGGAAACGACAGTATTTAGTTTTGGAATTCGAGTATCTCCTTCCGATGCACTATTCGTTCCTTACTGCAACGCTCGCTTCCTCACATTGACGAATTAACACAGAAATTGTGTCGCTATGAAATACTATGGATTTCATCTCATTCTAGAACGAGTAAGGTTTTAATGGAAACGACAGGATTTAGTTTTGGAATTCGTGTATCTCCTTTCCGATGCACTATTCGTTACATACTGCAACGCTCGCTCCCTCACATTGACTAATTAACACAGAAATTGTGTCGCTATGAAATACTATGGGTTTCATGACTTCTCATTCTACATCGAGTAAAGTTTTTACGGAAACGACAGGATTTAGTTTTGGTTTTCGAGTATCTCCTTTCCGATGCACTATTCGTTCCTTACTGCAACGCTCGCTCCCTCACATTGACGAATTAACACAGAAATTGTGTCGCTATGAAATACTATGGGTTTCATGACTTTTCATTCTACATCGAGTAAAGTTATTATGGAAACGATAGGATTTAGATTTGGAATTCGAGTATCTCCTTTCCGATGCACTATTCGTTCCTTACTGCAACGCTCGCTCCCTCACATTTACTAATTAATACAGAAAGTGTGTCGCTACTAAATACTATGGGTTTCATGATTTCTCATTCTAAATCGAATAAAGTTTTTATGGAAACGACAGGATTTAGTTTTGGAATTCGAGTATCTCCTTTCCGATGCACTATTTGTTCCTTACTGCAACGCTCGCTCCCTCACATTGACGAATTAACACAGAAATTGTGTCGCTAAGAGATACTATGGGTTTCATGGCTTCTCATTCTACATCGAGTAAAGTTTTTTGGAAACGACAGGATTTAGTTTTGGAATTCGAGTATCTCCTTTCCGATGCACTATTCGTTCCTTACTGCAACGCTCGCTCCCTCACATTGACGAATTAACACAGAAATTGTGTCGCTATGAAATACTATGTGTTTCATGACTTCTCATTCTACATCGAGTAAAGTTTTTATGGAAACGACAGGATTTAGTTTTGGAATTCGAGTATCTCCTTTCCGATGCACTATTCGTTCCTTACTGCAACGCTCGCTCCCTCACATTGACGAATTAACACAGAAATTGTGTCGCTATGAAATACTATGGGTTTCATGACCTCTCATTCTAAAACGAGTAAAGTTTTAATGGAAACGACAGGATTTAGTTTTGGAATTCGAGTATCTCCTTTCCGATGCACTATTCGTTCTTTACTGCAACACTCGCTCCCTCACATTGACGAATTAACACAGAAATTGTGTCGTTATGAAATACTATGAGTTTCATGACTTCTCATTCTAAATCGAGTAAAGTTTTTATGGAAACGACAGGATTTAGTTTTGGAATTCGAGTATCTCCCTTCCGATGCACTATTCGTTCCTTACTGCAACGCTCGCTCCCTCACATTGACGAATTAACACAGAAATTGTGTCGCTATGAATTACTATGTGTTTCATTACCTCTCATTCTAAATCGAGTAAAGCTTTTTATGGAAACGACAGGTTTTAGTTTTGGAATTCGAGTATCTCCTTCCGATGCACTATTCGTTCCTTACTGCAACGCTCGCTTCCTCACATTGACGAATTAACACAGAAATTGTGTCGCTATGAAATACTATGGATTTCATCTCATTCTAGAACGAGTAAAGTTTTAATGGAAACGACAGGATTTAGTTTTGGAATTCGAGTATCTCCTTTCCGATGCACTATTCGTTACATACTGCAACGCTCGCTCCCTCACATTGACGAATTAACACAGAAATTGTGTCGCTATGAAATACTATGGGTTTCATGACTTCTCATTCTACATCGAGTAAAGTTTTTACGGAAACGACAGGATTTAGTTTTGGTTTTCGAGTATCTCCTACCGATGCACTATTTGTTCCTTACTGCAACGCTCGCTCCCTCACATTGACGAATTAACACAGAAATTGTGTCGCTATGAAATACTATGGGTTTCATGACTTTTCATTCTACATCGAGTAAAGTTATTATGGAAACGACAGGATTTAGATTTGGAATTCGAGAATCTCCTTTCCGATGCACTATTCGTTCCTTACTGCAACGCTCGCTCCCTCACATTTACTAATTAATACAGAAAGTGTGTCGCTACTAAATACTATGGGTTTCATGATTTCTCATTCTAAATCGAGTAAAGTTTTTATGGAAACGACAGGATTTAGTTTTGGAATTCGAGTATCTCCTTTCCGATGCACTATTCGTTCCTTACTGCAACGCTCGCTCCCTCACATTGACGAATTAACACAGAAATTGTGTCGCTATGAATTACTATGTGTTTTATTACCTCTCATTCTAAATCGAGTTTAGTTTTTATGGAAACGACAGGATTTAGTTTTGGAATTCGAGTATCTCGTTTCCGATGCACCATTCGTTCCTTACTGCAACGCTCGCTCCCTCACATTGACGAATTAACACAGAAATTGTGTCGCTATGAAATTCTATGGATTTCATGACTTCTCATTCTAAATCGAGTAAAGTCTTTATGGAAACGACAGGATTTAGTTTTGGAATTCGAGTATCTCCTTCCGATGCACTATTCGTTCCTTACTGCAACGCTCGCTTCCTCACATTGACGAATTAACACAGAAATTGTGTCGCTATGAAATACTATGGATTTCATCTCATTCTAGAACGAGTAAAGTTTTAATGGAAACGACAGGATTTAGTTTTGGAATTCGTGTATCTCCTTTCCGATGCACTATTCGTTACATACTGCAACGCTCGCTCCCTCACATTGACTAATTAACACAGAAATTGTGTCGCTATGAAATACTATGGGTTTCATGACTTCTCATTCTACATCGAGTAAAGTTTTTACGGAAACGACAGGATTTAGTTTTGGTTTTCGAGTATCTCCTTTCCGATGCACTATTCGTTCCTTACTGCAACGCTCGCTCCCTCACATTGACGAATTAACACAGAAATTGTGTCGCTATGAAATACTATGGGTTTCATGACTTTTCATTCTACATCGAGTAAAGTTATTATGGAAACGATAGGATTTAGATTTGGAATTCGAGTATCTCCTTTCCGATGCACTATTCGTTCCTTACTGCAACGCTCGCTCCCTCACATTTACTAATTAATACAGAAAGTGTGTCGCTACTAAATACTATGGGTTTCATGATTTCTCATTCTAAATCGAATAAAGTTTTTATGGAAACGACAGGATTTAGTTTTGGAATTCGGGTATCTCCTTTCCGATGCACTATTCGTTCCTTACTGCAACGCTCGCTCCCTCACATTGACGAATTAACACAGAAATCGTGTCGCTATGAAATACTATGGGTTTCATCTCATTCTAAACCGAGTAAAGTTTTAATGGAAACGACAGGATTTAGTTTTGGAATTCGAGTATCTCCTTTCCGATGCACTATTCGTTCCTTACTGCAACGCCCGCTCCCTCACATTGACGAATTAACACAGAAATTGTGTCGCTATGAAATACGATGGGTTTCATGACTTCTCATTCTACATCGAGTAAAGTTTTTACGGAGACGACAGGATTTAGTTTTGGTTATCGAGTATCTCCTTTCCGATGCACTATTCGGCCCTACTGCAACGCTCGCTCCCTCACATTGACGAATTAACACAGAAATTGTGTCGCTATGAAATACTATGGGGTTCATGACTTTTCATTCTACATCGAGTAAAGTTATTATGGAAACGATAGGATTTAGATTTGGAATTCGAGTATCTCCTTTCCGATGCACTATTCGTTCCTTACTGCAACGCTCGCTCCCTCACATTGACGAATTAACACAGAAATTGTGTCGCTATGAAATACTATGGGTTTCATGACTTTTCATTCTACATCGAGTAAAGTTATTATGGAAACGATAGGATTTAGATTTGGAATTCGAGTATCTCCTTTCCGATGCACTATTCGTTCCTTACTGCAACGCTCGCTCCCTCACATTTACTAATTAATACAGAAAGTGTGTCGCTACTAAATACTATGGGTTTCATGATTTCTCATTCTAAATCGAATAAAGTTTTTATGGAAACGACAGGATTTAGTTTTGGAATTCGGGTATCTCCTTTCCGATGCACTATTCGTTCCTTACTGCAACGCTCGCTCCCTCACATTGACGAATTAACACAGAAATCGTGTCGCTATGAAATACTATGGGTTTCATCTCATTCTAAACCGAGTAAAGTTTTAATGGAAACGACAGGATTTAGTTTTGGAATTCGAGTATCTCCTTTCCGATGCACTATTCGTTCCTTACTGCAACGCCCGCTCCCTCACATTGACGAATTAACACAGAAATTGTGTCGCTATGAAATACGATGGGTTTCATGACTTCTCATTCTACATCGAGTAAAGTTTTTACGGAGACGACAGGATTTAGTTTTGGTTATCGAGTATCTCCTTTCCGATGCACTATTCGTTCCTTACTGCAACGCCCGCTCCCTCACATTGACGAATTAACACAGAAATTGTGTCGCTATGAAATACTATGGGGTTCATGACTTCTCATTCTAAAACGAGTAAAGTTTTAATGGAAACGACAGGATTTAGTTTTGGAATTCGAGTATCTCCTTTCCGATGCACTATTCGTTCTTTACTGCAACACTCGCTCCCTCACATTGACGAATTAACACAGAAATTGTGTCGTTATGAAATACTATGAGTTTCATGACTTCTCATTCTAAATCGAGTAAAGTTTTTATGGAAACGACAGGATTTAGTTTTGGAATTCGAGTATCTCGTTTCCGATGCACTATTCTTTCCTTACTGCAACGCTCGCTCCCTCACATTGACGAATTAACACAGAAATTGTGTCGCTATGAATTACTATGTGTTTCATTACCTCTCATTCTAAATCGAGTAAAGTTTTTATGGAAACGACAGGATTTAGTTTTGGAATTCGGGTATCTCCTTTCCGATGCACTATTCGTTCCTTACTGCAACGCTCGCTCCCTCACATTGACGAATTAACACAGAAATCGTGTCGCTATGAAATACTATGGGTTTCATCTCATTCTAAACCGAGTAAAGTTTTAATGGAAACGACAGGATTTAGTTTTGGAATTCGAGTATCTCCTTTCCGATGCACTATTCGTTCCTTACTGCAACGCCCGCTCCCTCACATTGACGAATTAACACAGAAATTGTGTCGCTATGAAATACGATGGGTTTCATGACTTCTCATTCTACATCGAGTAAAGTTTTTACGGAGACGACAGGATTTAGTTTTGGTTATCGAGTATCTCCTTTCCGATGCACTATTCGGCCCTACTGCAACGCTCGCTCCCTCACATTGACGAATTAACACAGAAATTGTGTCGCTATGAAATACTATGGGGTTCATGACTTCTCATTCTAAAACGAGTAAAGTTTTAATGGAAACGACAGGATTTAGTTTTGGAATTCGAGTATCTCCTTTCCGATGCACTATTCGTTCTTTACTGCAACACTCGCTCCCTCACATTGACGAATTAACACAGAAATTGTGTCGTTATGAAATACTATGGGTTTCATGATTTCTCATTCTAAATCGAATAAAGTTTTTATGGAAACGACAGGATTTAGTTTTGGAATTCGAGTATCTCCTTTCCGATGCACTATTCTTTCCTTACTGCAACGCTCGCTCCCTCACATTGACGAATTAACACAGAAATTGTGTCGCTATGAAATACTATGGGGTTCATGACTTCTCATTCTAAAACGAGTAAAGTTTTAATGGAAACGACAGGATTTAGTTTTGGAATTCGAGTATCTCCTTTCCGATGCACTATTCGTTCTTTACTGCAACACTCGCTCCCTCACATTGACGAATTAACACAGAAATTGTGTCGTTATGAAATACTATGAGTTTCATGACTTCTCATTCTAAATCGAGTAAAGTTTTTATGGAAACGACAGGATTTAGTTTTGGAATTCGAGTATCTCCTTTCCGATGCACTATTCGTTCCTTACTGCAACGCTCGCTCCCTCACATTGACGAATTAACACAGAAATTGTGTCGCTATGAATTACTATGTGTTTCATTACCTCTCATTCTAAATCGAGTAAAGTTTTTATGGAAACGACAGGATTTAGTTTTGGAATTCGAGTATCTCGTTTCCGATGCACTATTCGTTCCTTACTGCAACGCTCGCTCCCTCACATTGACGAATTAACACAGAAATTGTGTCGCTATGAAATTCTATGGATTTCATGACTTCTCATTCTAAATCGAGTAAAGTCTTTATGGAAACGACAGGATTTAGTTTTGGAATTCGAGTATCTCCTTCCGATGCACTATTCGTTCCTTACTGCAACGCTCGATTCCTCACATTGACGAATTAACACAGAAATTGTGTCGCTATGAAATACTATGGATTTCATCTCATTCTAGAACGAGTAAAGTTTTAATGGAAACGACAGGATTTAGTTTTGGAATTCGAGTATCTCCTTTCCGATGCACTATTCGTTACATACTGCAACGCTCGCTCCCTCACATTGACGAATTAACACAGAAATTGTGTCGCTATGAAATACTATGGGTTTCATGACTTCTCATTCTACATCGAGTAAAGTTTTTACGGAAACGACAGGATTTAGTTTTGGTTTTCGAGTATCTCCTTTCCGATGCACTATTCGTTCCTTACTGCAACGCTCGCTCCCTCACATTGACGAATTAGCACAGAAATTGTGTCGCTATGAAATACTATGGGTTTCATGACTTTTCATTCTACATCGAGTAAAGTTATTATGGAAACGACAGCATTTAGATTTGGAATTCGAGTATCTCCTTTCCGATGCACTATTCGTTCCTTACTGCAACGCTCGTTCCCTCACATTTACTAATTAATACAGAAAGTGTGTCGCTACTAAATACTATGGGTTTCATGATTTCTCATTCTAAATCGAGTAAAGTTTTTATGGAAACGACAGGATTTAGTTTTGGAATTCGAGTATCTCCTTTCCGATGCACTATTCGTTCCTTACTGCAACGCTCGCTCCCTCACATTGACGAATTAACACAGAAGTTGTGTCGCTATGAAAACTATGGGTTTCATGACTTCTCATTCTAAAACGAGTAAAGTTTTTATGGAAACGACAGGCTTTAGTTTTGGAATTCGAGTATCTCCTTTCCGATGCACTATTCGTTCCTTACTGCAACGCTCGCTCCCTCACATTGACGAATTAACACAGAAATTGTGTCGCTATGAAATACTATGGGTTTCATGACTTCTCATTCTAAAACGAGTAAAGTTTTTATGGAAACAACAGGATTTAGTTTTGGAATTCGGGTATCTCCTTTCCGATGCACTATTCGTTCCTTACTGCAACGCTCGCTCCCTCACATTGACGAATTAACACAGAAATCGTGTCGCTATGAAATACTATGGGTTTCATCTCATTCTAAACCGAGTAAAGTTTTAATGGAAACGACAGGATTTAGTTTTGGAATTCGAGTATCTCCTTTCCGATGCACTATTCGTTCCTTACTGCAACGCTCGCTCCCTCACATTGACGAATTAACACAGAAATTGTGTCGCTATGAAATACGATGGGTTTCATGACTTCACATTCTACATCGAGTAAAGTTTTTACGGAGACGACAGGATTTAGTTTTGGTTTTCGAGTATCTCCTTTCCGATGCACTATTCGGCCCTACTGCAACGCTCGCTCCCTCACATTGACGAATTAACACAGAAATTGTGTCGCTATGAAATACTATGGGTTTCATGACTACTCATTCTACATCGAGTAAAGTTTTTATGGAAACGACAGGATTTAGTTTTGGAATTCGAGTATCTCCTTTCCGATGCACTATTCTTTCCTTACTGCAACGCTCGCTCCCTCACATTGACGAATTAACACAGAAATTGTGTCGCTATGAAATACTATGGGGTTCATGACTTCTCATTCTAAAACGAGTAAAGTTTTTATGGAAACAACAGGATTTAGTTTTGGAATTCGGGTATCTCCTTTCCGATGCACTATTCGTTCCTTACTGCAACGCTCGCTCCCTCACATTGACGAATTAACACAGAAATTGTGTCGCTATGAAATACTATGGGTTTCATGACTTCTCATTCTAAAACGAGTAAAGTTTTTATGGAAACAACAGGATTTAGTTTTGGAATTCGGGTATCTCCTTTCCGATGCACTATTCGTTCCTTACTGCAACGCTCGCTCCCTCACATTGACGAATTAACACAGAAATTGTGTCGCTATGAAATACGATGGGTTTCATGACTTCTCATTCTACATCGAGTAAAGTTTTTACGGAGACGACAGGATTTAGTTTTGGTTTTCGAGTATCTCCTTTCCGATGCACTATTCGGCCCTACTGCAACGCTCGCTCCCTCACATTGACGAATTAACACAGAAATTGTGTCGCTATGAAATACTATGGGTTTCATGACTACTCATTCTACATCGAGTAAAGTTTTTATGGAAACGACAGGATTTAGTTTTGGAATTCGAGTATCTCCTTTCCGATGCACTATTCGTTCCTTACTGCAACGCTCGCTCCCTCACATTGACGAATTAACACAGAAATTGTGTCGCTATGAAATACTATGGGTTTCATGACTTCTCATTCTAAAACGAGTAAAGTTTTTATGGAAACAACAGGATTTAGTTTTGGAATTCGGGTATCTCCTTTCCGATGCACTATTCGTTCCTTACTGCAACGCTCGCTCCCTCACATTGACGAATTAACACAGAAATCGTGTCGCTATGAAATACTATGGGTTTCATCTCATTCTAAACCGAGTAAAGTTTTAATGGAAACGACAGGATTTAGTTTTGGAATTCGAGTATCTCCTTTCCGATGCACTATTCGTTCCTTACTGCAACGCTCGCTCCCTCACATTGACGAATTAACACAGAAATTGTGTCGCTATGAAATACGATGGGTTTCATGACTTCTCATTCTACATCGAGTAAAGTTTTTACGGAGACGACAGGATTTAGTTTTGGTTTTCGAGTATCTCCTTTCCGATGCACTATTCGGCCCTACTGCAACGCTCGCTCCCTCACATTGACGAATTAACACAGAAATTGTGTCGCTATGAAATACTATGGGTTTCATGACTACTCATTCTACATCGAGTAAAGTTTTTATGGAAACGACAGGATTTAGTTTTGGAATTCGAGTATCTCCTTTCCGATGCACTATTCTTTCCTTACTGCAACGCTCGCTCCCTCACATTGACGAATTAACACAGAAATTGTGTCGCTATGAAATACTATGGGGTTCATGACTTCTCATTCTAAAACGAGTAAAGTTTTAATGGAAACGACAGGATTTAGTTTTGGAATTCGAGTATCTCCTTTCCGATGCACTATTCGTTCTTTACTGCAACACTCGCTCCCTCACATTGACGAATTAACACAGAAATTGTGTCGTTATGAAATACTATGAGTTTCATGACTTCTCATTCTAAATCGAGTAAAGTTTTTATGGAAACGACAGGATTTAGTTTTGGAATTCGAGTATCTCCTTTCCGATGCACTATTCGTTCCTTACTGCAACGCTCGCTCCCTCACATTGACGAATTAACACAGAAATTGTGTCGCTATGAATTACTATGTGTTTCATTACCTCTCATTCTAAATCGAGTAAAGTTTTTATGGAAACGACAGGATTTAGTTTTGGAATTCGAGTATCTCGTTTCCGATGCACTATTCGTTCCTTACTGCAACGCTCGCTCCCTCACATTGACGAATTAACACAGAAATTGTGTCGCTATGAAATTCTATGGATTTCATGACTTCTCATTCTAAATCGAGTAAAGTCTTTATGGAAACGACAGGATTTAGTTTTGGAATTCGAGTATCTCCTTCCGATGCACTATTCGTTCCTTACTGCAACGCTCGATTCCTCACATTGACGAATTAACACAGAAATTGTGTCGCTATGAAATACTATGGATTTCATCTCATTCTAGAACGAGTAAAGTTTTAATGGAAACGACAGGATTTAGTTTTGGAATTCGAGTATCTCCTTTCCGATGCACTATTCGTTACATACTGCAACGCTCGCTCCCTCACATTGACGAATTAACACAGAAATTGTGTCGCTATGAAATACTATGGGTTTCATGACTTCTCATTCTACATCGAGTAAAGTTTTTACGGAAACGACAGGATTTAGTTTTGGTTTTCGAGTATCTCCTTTCCGATGCACTATTCGTTCCTTACTGCAACGCTCGCTCCCTCACATTGACGAATTAGCACAGAAATTGTGTCGCTATGAAATACTATGGGCTTCATGACTTTTCATTCTACATCGAGTAAAGTTATTATGGAAACGACAGCATTTAGATTTGGAATTCGAATATCTCCTTTCCGATGCACTATTCGTTCCTTACTGCAACGCTCGCTCCCTCACATTTACTAATTAATACAGAAAGTGTGTCGCTACTAAATACTATGGGTTTCATGATTTCTCATTCTAAATCGAGTAAAGTTTTTATGGAAACGACAGGATTTAGTTTTGGAATTCGAGTATCTCCTTTCCGATGCACTATTCGTTCCTTACTGCAACGCTCGCTCCCTCACATTGACGAATTAACACAGAAATTGTGTCGCTATGAATTACTATGTGTTTCATTACCTCTCATTCTAAATCGAGTAAAGTTTTTATGGAAACGACTGGATTTAGTTTTGGAATTCGAGTATCTCGTTTCCGATGCACCATTCGTTCCTTACTGCAACGCTCGCTCCCTCACATTGACGAATTAACACAGAAATTGTGTCGCTATGAAATTCTATGGATTTCATGACTTCTCATTCTAAATCGAGTAAAGTCTTTATGGAAACGACAGGATTTAGTTTTGGAATTCGAGTATCTCCTTCCGATGCACTATTCGTTCCTTACTGCAACGCTCGCTTCCTCACATTGACGAATTAACACAGAAATTGTGTCGCTATGAAATACTATGGATTTCATCTCATTCTAGAACGAGTAAAGTTTTAACGGAAACGACAGGATTTAGTTTTGGAATTCGAGTATCTCCTTTCCGATGCACTATTCGTTACATACTGCAACGCTCGCTCCCTCACATTGACGAATTAACACAGAAATTGTGTCGCTATGAAATACTATGGGTTTCATGACTTCTCATTCTACATCGAGTAAAGTTTTTACGGAAACGACAGGATTTAGTTTTGGTTTTCGAGTATCTCCTTTCCGATGCACTATTCGTTCCTTACTGCAACGCTCGCTCCCTCACATTGACGAATTAACACAGAAATTGTGTCGCTATGAAATACTATGGGTTTCATGACTTTTCATTCTACATTGAGTAAAGTTATTATGGAAACGACAGGATTTAGATTTGGAATTCGAGAATCTCCTTTCCGATGCACTATTCGTTCCTTACTGCAACGCTCGCTCCCTCACATTTACTAATTAATACAGAAAGTGTGTCGCTACTAAATACTATGGGTTTCATGATTTCTCATTCTAAATCGAGTAAAGTTTTTATGGAAACGACAGGATTTAGTTTTGGAATTCGAGTATCTCCTTTCTGATGCACTATTCGTTCCTTACTGCAACGCTCGCTCCCTCACATTGACGAATTAACACAGAAGTTGTGTCGCTATGAAATACTATGGGTTTCATGACTTCTCATTATAAAACGAGTAAAGTTTTTATGGAAACGACAGGATTTAGATTTGGAATTCGAGTATCTCCTTTCCGATGCACTATTCGTTCCTTACTGCAACGCTCGCTCCCTCACATTGACGAATTAACACAGAAATTGTGTCACTAAGAGATACTATGGGTTTCATGACTTCTCATTCTACATTGAGTAAAGTTATTATGGAAACGACAGGATTTAGATTTGGAATTCGAGTATCTCCTTTCCGATGCACTATTCGTTCCTTACTGCAACGCTCGCTCCCTCACATTGACGAATTAACACAGAAGTTGTGTCGCTATGAAAACTATGGGTTTCATGACTTCTCATTCTAAAACGAGTAAAGTTTTTATGGAAACGACAGGAGTTAGTTTTGGAATTCGAGTATCTCCTTTCCGATGCACTATTCGTTCCTTACTGCAACGCTGGCTCCCTCACATTGACGAATTAACACAGAAATTGTGACGCTATGAAATACTATGGGTTTCATGACTTCTCATTCTAAAACGAGTAAAGTTTTTATGGAAACAACAGGATTTAGTTTTGGAATTCGAGTATCTCCTTTCCGATGCACTATTCGTTCCTTACTGCAACGCTCGCTCCCTCACATTGACGAATTAACACAGAAATCGTGTCGCTATGAAATACTATGGGTTTCATCTCATTCTAAACCGAGTAAAGTTTTAATGGAAACGACAGGATTTAGTTTTGGAATTCGAGTATCTCCTTTCCGATGCACTATTCGTTCCTTACTGCAACGCTCGCTCCCTCACATTGACGAATTAACACAGAAATTGTGTCGCTATGAAATACGATGGGTTTCATGACTTCTCATTCTACATCGAGTAAAGTTTTTACGGAGACGACAGGATTTAGTTTTGGTTTTCGAGTATCTCCTTTCCGATGCACTATTCGGCCCTACTGCAACGCTCGCTCCCTCACATTGACGAATTAACACAGAAATTGTGTCGCTATGAAATACTATGGGTTTCATGACTACTCATTCTACATCGAGTAAAGTTTTTATGGAAACGACAGGATTTAGTTTTGGAATTCGAGTATCTCCTTTCCGATGCACTATTCTTTCCTTACTGCAACGCTCGCTCCCTCACATTGACGAATTAACACAGAAATTGTGTCGCTATGAAATACTATGGGGTTCATGACTTCTCATTCTAAAACGAGTAAAGTTTTTATGGAAACGACAGGATTTAGTTTTGGAATTCGAGTATCTCCTTTCCGATGCACTATTCGTTCCTTACTGCAACGCTCGCTCCCTCACATTGACGAATTAACACAGAAATTGTGTCGCTATGAATTACTATGTGTTTCATTACCTCTCATTCTAAATCGAGTAAAGTTTTTATGGAAACGTCAGGATTTAGTTTTGGAATTCGAGTATCTCGTTTCCGATGCACTATTCGTTCCTTACTGCAACGCTCGCTCCCTCACATTGACGAATTAACACAGAAATTGTGTCGCTATGAAATTCTATGGATTTCATGACTTCTCATTCTAAATCGAGTAAAGTCTTTATGGAAACGACAGGATTTAGTTTTGGAATTCGAGTATCTCCTTCCGATGCACTATTCGTTCCTTACTGCAACGCTCGCTTCCTCACATTGACGAATTAACACAGAAATTGTGTCGCTACGAAATACTATGGATTTCATCTCATTCTAGAACGAGTAAAGTTTTAATGGAAACGACAGGATTTAGTTTTGGAATTCGAGTATCTCCTTTCCGATGCACTATTCGTTACATACTGCAACGCTCGCTCCCTCACATTGACGAATTAACACAGAAATTGTGTCGCTATGAAATACTATGGGTTTCATGACTTCTCATTCTACATCGAGTAAAGTTTTTACGGAAACGACAGGATTTAGTTTTGGTTTTCGAGTATCTCCTTTCCGATGCACTATTCGTTCCTTACTGCAACGCTCGCTCCCTCACATTGACGAATTAACACAGAAATTGTGTCGCTATGAAATACTATGGGTTTCATGACTTTTCATTCTACATCGAGTAAAGTTATTATGGAAACGACAGGATTTAGATTTGGAATTCGAGTATCTCCTTTCCGATGCACTATTCGTTCCTTACTGCAACGCTCGCTCCCTCACATTTACTAATTAATACAGAAAGTGTGTCGCTACTAAATACTATGGGTTTCATGATTTCTCATTCTAAATCGAGTAAAGTTTTTATGGAAACGACAGGATTTAGTTTTGGAATTCGAGTACCTCCTTTCCGATGCACTATTCGTTCCTTACTGCAACGCTCGCTCCCTCACATTGACGAATTAACACAGAAATTGTGTCGCTATGAATTACTATGTGTTTCATTACCTCTCATTCTAAATCGAGTAAAGTTTTTATGGAAACGACAGGATTTAGTTTTGGAATTCGAGTATCTCGTTTCCGATGCACCATTCGTTCCTTACTGCAACGCTCGCTCCCTCACATTGACGAATTAACACAGAAATTGTGTCGCTATGAAATTCTATGGATTTCATGACTTCTCATTCTAAATCGAGTAAAGTCTTTATGGAAACGACAGGATTTAGTTTTGGAATTCGAGTATCTCCTTCCGATGCACTATTCGTTCCTTACTGCAACGCTCGGTTCCTCACATTGACGAATTAACACAGAAATTGTGTCGCTATGAAATACTATGGATTTCATCTCATTCTAGAACGAGTAAAGTTTTAATGGAAACGACAGGATTTAGTTTTGGAATTCGAGTATCTCGTTTCCGATGCACCATTCGTTCCTTACTGCAACGCTCGCTCCCTCACATTGACGAATTAACACAGAAATTGTGTCGCTATGAAATACTATGGGTTTCATGACTTTTCATTCTACATCGAGTAAAGTTATTATGGAATCGACAGGATTTAGATTTGGAATTCGAGTATCTCCTTTCCGATGCACTATTCGTTCCTTACTGCAACGCTCGCTCCCTCACATTTACTAATTAATACAGAAAGTGTGTCGCTACTAAATACTATGGGTTTCATGATTTCTCATTCTAAATCGAGTAAAGTTTTTATGGAAACGACAGGATTTAGTTTTGGAATTCGAGTATCTCCTTTCTGATGCACTATTCGTTCCTTACTGCGACGCTCGCTCCCTCACATTGACGAATTAACACAGAAGTTGTGTCGCTATGAAATACTATGGGTTTCATGACTTCTCATTCTAAAACGAGTAAAGTTTTTATGGAAACGACAGGATTTAGTTTTGGAATTCGAGTATCTCCTTTCCGATGCACTATTCGTTCCTTAACGCAACGCTCGCTCCCTCACATTGACGAATTAACACAGAAATTGTGTCGCTATGAAATACTATGGGTTTCATGACTTCTAATTCTAAATCGAGTAAAGTTTTTATGGAAACGACAGGATTTAGTTTTTGAATTCGAGTGTCTTCTTTCCGATGCACTATTCGTTCCTTACTGCAACGCTCGCTCCCTCACATTGACGAATTAACACAGAAATTGTGTCGTTATGAAATACTATGAGTTTCATGACTTCTCATTCTAAATCGAGTAAAGTTTTTATGGAAACGACAGGATTTAGTTTTGGAATTCGAGTATCTCCTTTCCGATGCACTATTCGTTCCTTACTGCAACGCTCGCTCCCTCACATTGACGAATTAACACAGAAATTGTATCGCTATGAAATACTATGGGTTCTATGACTACTCCTTCTAAATCGAGTAACGTTTCTATGGAAACGACAGGATTTAGTTTTGGGATACGAGTATCTCCTTTCAGATGCACCATTCGTCCCTTACTGCAACCCTCGCTCCCTCACATTGACGAATTAACACAGAAATTGTCTCGCTATGAAATACTATGTGTTTCATGACTTCTCATTCTAAATCGAGTAAAGTTTTTATGGAAACGACAGGATTTAGTTTTGGAAGTCGAGGATCTCCTTTCCGATGCACTATTCGTTCCTTACTGCAACGTTAGCTCCCTCACATTGACGAACTAACACAGAAATTGTGTCGCTATGAAATACTATGGGATTCATGACTTCTCATTCTAAATCGAGTAAAGTTTTTATGGAAACGACAGGATTTAGTTTTGGAATTCGAGTATCTCCTTTCTGATGCACTATTCGTTCCTTACTGCAACGCTCGCTCCCTCACATTGACGAATTAACACAGAAATTGTGTCGCTATGAAATACTATGGGTTTCATCTCATTCTAAAACGAGTAAAGTTTTAATGGAAACGACAGGATTTAGTTTTGGAATTCGAGTATCTCCTTTCCGATGCACTATTCGTTCCTTACTGCAACGCTCGCTCCCTCACATTGACGAATTAACGCAGAAATTGTGTCGCTATGAAATACTATGGGTTTCATGACTTCTCATTCTAAATCGAGTAAAGTTTTTATGGAAACGACAGGATTTAGTTTTGGAATTCGAGTATCTCCTTTCCGATGCACTATTCGTTCCTTACTGCAACGCTCGTTCCCTCACATTGACGAATTAACACAGAAATTGTGTCGCTATGAAATACTATCGGTTTCATGACTTCTCACTCTAAATCGAGTAAAGTTTTTATGGAGCGACAGGATTTAGTTTTGGAATTCGAGTATCTCCTTTCCGATGCACTAATCGTTCCTTACTGCAACGCTCGCTCCCTCACATTGACGAATTAACACAGAAATTGTGTCGCTATGAAATACTATGGGTTTCATGACTTCTCATTCTACATCGAGTAAAGTTTTTATGGAAACGACAGGATTTAGTTTTGGAATTCGAGTATCTCCTTTCCGATGCACTATTCGTTCCTTACTGCAACGCTCGCTCCCTCACATTGACGAATTAACACAGAAATTGTGTCGCTATGAAATACTATGGGTTTCATGACTTCTCATTCTACATCGAGTAAAGTTTTTTGGAAACGACAGGATTTAGTTTTGGAATTCGAGTATCTCCTTTCCGATGCACTATTCGTTCCTTACTGCAACGCTCGCTCCCACACATTGACGAATTAACACAGAAATTGTGTCGCTGTGAAATACTATGGGTTTCATGACTTCTCATTCTAAAACGAGTAAAGTTTTTATGGAAACAACAGGATTTAGTTTTGGAATTCGAGTGTCTCCTTTCCGATGCACTATTCGTTCCTTACTGCAACGCTCGCTCCCTCACATTGACGAATTAACACAGAAATTGTGTCGCTATGAATTACTATGGGTTTCATCTCATTCTAAACCGAGTAAAGATTTAACGGAAACGACAGGATTTAGTTTTGGAATTCGAGTATCTCCTTTCCGATGCACTATTCGTTCCTTACTGCAACGCTCGCTCCCTCACATTGACGAATTAACACAGAAATTGTGTCGCTATGAAATACGATGGGTTTCATGACTTCTCATTCTACATCGAGTAAAGTTTTTACGGAGACGACAGGATTTAGTTTTGGTTTTCGTGTATCTCCTTTCCGATGCACTATTCGTTCCTTACTGCAACGCTCGCTCCCTCACATTGACGAATTAACACAGAAATTGTGTCGCTATGAAATACTATAGGTTTCATGACTTCTCATTCTACATCTTGTAAAGTTTTTATGGAAACGGCAGGATTTAGTTTTGGAATTCGAGTATCTCCTTTCTGATGCGCTATTCGTTCCTTACTGCAACGCTCGCTCCCTCACATTTACGAATTAACACAGAAATTGTGTCGCTATGAAATACTATGGGTCTCATGACTTCTCATTCTAAAACGAGTAAAGTTTTTATGGAAGCGACAGGATTTAGTTTTGGAATTCGAGTATCTCCTTTCCGATGCACTAATCGTTCCTTACTGCAACGCTCGCTCCCTCACATTGACGAATTAACACAGAAATTGTGTCGCTATGAAATACTATGGGTTTCATGACTTCTCATTCTACATCGAGTAAATTTTTTATGGAAACGACAGGATTTAGTTTTGGAATTCGAGTATCTCCTTTCCGAAGCACTATTCGTTCCTTACTGCAACGCTCGCTCCCTCACATTGACGAATTAATACAGAAATTGTTTCGCTATGAAATACTATGTGTTTTATGACTTCTCATTCTAAATCGAGTAAAGTTTTTATGGAAACGACAGGATTTAGTTTTGGAATTCGAGTATCTCCTTTCCGATGCACTATTCGTTCCTTACTGCAACGCTCGCTCCCTCACATTGACGAATTAACACGGAAATTGTGTCGCTATGAAATACTATGGGTTTCATGACTTCTCATTCTACATCGAGTAAAGTTTTTTGGAAACGACAGGATTTAGTTTTGGAATTCGAGAATCTCCTTTCCGATGCACTATTCGTTCCTTACTGCAACGCTCGCTCCCTCACATTGACGAATTAACACAGAAATTGTGTCGCTGTGAAATACTATGGGTTTCATGACTTCTCATTCTAAAACGAGTAAAGTTTTTATGGAAACAACAGGATTTAGTTTTGGAATTCGAGTATCTCCTTTCCGATGCACTATTTGTTCCTTACTGCAACGCTCGCTCCCTCACATTGACGAATTAACACAGAAATTGTGTCGCTATGAAATACTATGGGTTTCATCTCATTCTAAACCGAGTAAAGTTTTAATGGAAACGACAAGATTTAGTTTTGGAATTCGAGTATCTCCTTTCCGATGCACTATTCGTTCCTTACTGCAACGCTCGCTCCCTCACATTGACGAATTAACACAGAAATTGTGTCGCTATGAAATACGATGGGATTCATGACTTCTCATTCTACATCGAGTAAAGTTTTTACGGAGACGACTGGATTTAGTTTTGGTTTTCGAGTATCTCCTTTCCGATGCACTATTCGTTCCTTACTGCAACGCTCGCTCCCTCACATTGACGAATTAACACAGAAATTGTGTCGCTATGAAATACTGTGGGTTTCATCTCATTCTAAACCGAGTAAAGTTTTAATGGAAACGACAGGATTTAGTTTTGGAATTCGAGTATCTCCTTTCCGATACACTATTCGTTCCTTACTGCAACGCTCGCTCCCTCACATTGACGAATTAACACAGAAATTGTGTCGCTATGAAATACTATGGGTTTCATGACTTCTCATTCTAAAACGAGTAAAGTTTTTATGGAAACGACAGGATTTAGTTTTGGAATTCGAGTATCTCCTTTCCGATGCACTATTCGTTCCTTACTGCAACGCTCGCTCCCTCACATTGACGAATTAACACAGAAATTGTGTCGCTACGAAATACTATGGGTTTCATCTCATTCTAAATCGAGTAAAGTTTTAATGGAAACGACAGGATTTAGTTTTGGAATTCGAGTATCTCCTTTCCGATGCACTATTCGTTCCTTACTGCAACGCTCGCTCCCTCACATTGTCGAATTGACACAGAAATTGTGTCGCTATGAAATACTATGGGTTTCATGACTTCTCATTCTACATCGAGTAAAGTTTTTATGGAAACGACAGGATTTAGTTTTGGAATTCGAGTATCTCCTTTCCGATGCACTATTCGTTCCTTACTGCAACGCTCGCTCCCTCACATTGACGAATTAACACAGTAATTGTGTCGCTATGAAATACTATGGGTTTCATGACTTCTCATTCTACATCGAGTAAAGTTTTTATGGAAACGACAGGATTTAGTTTTGGAATTCGAGTATCACCTTTCCGATGCACTATTCGTTCCTTACTGGAACGCTCGCTCCCTCACATTCACGAATTAACAGAGAAATTATGTCGCTATGAAATACTATGGGTTTCATGACTTCTCATTCTAAATCGAGTAAAGTTTTTATGGAAACGACAGGATTTAGTTTTGGAATTCGAGTATCTCCTTTCCGATGCACTATTCGATCCTTACTGCAACGCTCGCTCCCTCACATTGACGAATTAAAACAGAAATTGTGTCGCTATGAAATACTATGTGTTTCATTATCTCTCATTTATAAATCGAGTAAAGTTTTTATGGAAACGACAGGATTTAGTTCTGGAATTCGAGTATCTCCATTCCGATGCACTATTCGTTCCTTACTGCAACGCTCGCTCCCTCACATTGACGAATTAACACAGAAATTGTGTCGCTAAGAAATACTATGGGTTTCATGACTTCTCATTCTACATCGAGTAAAGTTTTTATGGAAACGACAGGATTTAGTTTTGGAATTCGAGTATCTCCTTTCCGATGCACTATTCGTTCCTTACTGCAACGCTCGTTCCCTCACATTGACGAATTAACACAGAAATTGTGTCGCTATGAAATAGTATGGGTTTCATGAGTTCTCACTCTAAATCGAGTAAAGTTTTTATGGAACGACAGGATTTAGTTTTGGAATTCGAGTATCTCCTTTCCGATGCACTATTCGTTCCTTACTGCAACGCTCGCTCCCTCACATTGACGAATTAACACAGAAATTGTGTCGCTATGAAATACGATGGGTTTCATGACTTCTCATTCTACATCGAGTAAAGTTTTTACGGAGACGACAGGTTTTAGTTTTGGTTTTCGTGTATCTCCTTTCCGATGCACTATTCGTTCCTTACTGCAACGCTCGCTCCCTCACATTGACGAATTAACACAGAAATTGTGTCGCTATGAAATACTATAGGTTTCATGACTTCTCATTCTACATCTTGTAAAGTTTTTATGGAAACGGCAGGATTTAGTTTTGGAATTCGAGTATCTCCTTTCTGATGCGCTATTCGTTCCTTACTGCAACGCTCGCTCCCTCACATTTACGAATTAACACAGAAATTGTGTCGCTATGAAATACTATGGGTTTCATGACTTCTCATTCTAAAACGAGTAAAGTTTTTATGGAAGCGACAGGATTTAGTTTTGGAATTCGAGTATCTCCTTTCCGATGCACTAATCGTTCCTTACTGCAACGCTCGCTCCCTCACATTGACGAATTAACACAGAAATTGTGTCGCTATGAAATACTATGGGTTTCATGACTTCTCATTCTACATCGAGTAAAGTTTTTATGGAAACGACAGGATTTAGTTTTGGAATTCGAGTATCTCCTTTCCGAAGCACTATTCGTTCCTTACTGCAACGCTCGCTCCCTCACATTGACGAATTAATACAGAAATTGTTTCGCTATGAAATACTATGTGTTTTATGACTTCTCATTCTAAATCGAGTAAAGTTTTTATGGAAACGACAGGATTTAGTTTTGGAATTCGAGTATCTCCTTTCCGATGCACTATTCGTTCCTTACTGCAACGCTCGCTCCCTCACATTGACGAATTAACACGGAAATTTTGTCGCTATGAAATACTATGGGTTTCATGACTTCTCATTCTACATCGAGTAAAGTTTTTTGGAAACGACAGGATTTAGTTTTGGAATTCGAGAATCTCCTTTCCGATGCACTATTCGTTCCTTACTGCAACGCTCGCTCCCTCACATTGACGAATTAACACAGAAATTGTGTCGCTGTGAAATACTATGGGTTTCATGACTTCTCATTCTAAAACGAGTAAAGTTTTTATGGAAACAACAGGATTTAGTTTTGGAATTCGAGTATCTCCTTTCCGATGCACTATTCGTTCCTTACTGCAACGCTCGCTCCCTCACATTGACGAATTAACACAGAAATTGTGTCGCTATGAAATACTATGGGTTTCATCTCATTCTAAACCGAGTAAAGTTTTAATGGAAACGACAAGATTTAGTTTTGGAATTCGAGTATCTCCTTTCCGATGCACTATTCGTTCCTTACTGCAACGCTCGCTCCCTCACATTGACGAATTAACACAGAAATTGTGTCGCTATGAAATACGATGGGATTCATGACTTCTCATTCTACATCGAGTAAAGTTTTTACGGAGACGACAGGATTTAGTTTTGGTTTTCGAGTATCTCCTTTCCGATGCACTATTCGTTCCTTACTGCAACGCTCGCTCCCTCACATTGACGAATTAACACAGAAATTGTGTCGCTATGAAATACTGTGGGTTTCATCTCATTCTAAACCGAGTAAAGTTTAAATGGAAACGACAGGATTTAGTTTTGGAATTCGAGTATCTCCTTTCCGATACACTATTCGTTCCTTACTGCAACGCTCGCTCCCTCACATTGACGAATTAACACAGAAATTGTGTCGCTATGAAATACTATGGGTTTCATGACTTCTCATTCTAAAACGAGTAAAGTTTTTATGGAAACGACAGGATTTAGTTTTGGAATTCGAGTATCTCCTTTCCGATGCACTATTCGTTCCTTACTGCAACGCTCGCTCCCTCACATTGACGAATTAACACAGAAATTGTGTCGCTACGAAATACTATGGGTTTCATCTCATTCTAAATCGAGTAAAGTTTTAATGGAAACGACAGGATTTAGTTTTGGAATTCGAGTATCTCCTTTCCGATGCACTATTCGTTCCTTACTGCAACGCTCGCTCCCTCACATTGTCGAATTGACACAGAAAATGTGTCGCTATGAAATACTATGGGTTTCATGACTTCTCATTCTACATCGAGTAAAGTTTTTATGGAAACGACAGGATTTAGTTTTGGAATTCGAGTATCTCCTTTCCGATGCACTATTCGTTCCTTACTGCAACGCTCGCTCCCTCACATTGACGAATTAACACAGAAATTGTGTCGCTATGAAATACTATGGGTTTCATGACTTCTCATTCTACATCGAGTAAAGTTTTTATGGAAACGACAGGATTTAGTTTTGGAATTCGAGTATCACCTTTCCGATGCACTATTCGTTCCTTACTGGAACGCTCGCTCCCTCACATTCACGAATTAACACAGAAATTGTGTCGCTATGAAATACTATGGGTTTCATGACTTCTCATTCTAAATCGAGTAAAGTTTTTATGGAAACGACAGGATTTAGTTTTGGAATTCGAGTATCTCCTTTCATATGCACTATTCGATCCTTACTGCAACGCTCGCTCCCTCACATTGACGAATTAAAACAGAAATTGTGTCGCTATGAAATACTATGTGTTTCATTATCTCTCATTTATAAATCGAGTAAAGTTTTTATGGAAACGACAGGATTTAGTTCTGGAATTCGAGTATCTCCATTCCGATGCATTATTCGTTCCTTACTGCAACGCTCGCTCCCTCACATTGACGAATTAACACAGAAATTGTGTCGCTAAGAAATACTATGGGTTTCATGACTTCTCATTCTACATCGAGTAAAGTTTTTATGGAAACGACAGGATTTAGTTTTGGAATTCGAGTATCTCCTTTCCGATGCACTATTCGTTCCTTACTGCAACGCTCGTTCCCTCACATTGACGAATTAACACAGAAATTGTGTCGCTATGAAATAGTATGGGTTTCATGAGTTCTCACTCTAAATCGAGTAAAGTTTTTATGGAACGACAGGATTTAGTTTTGGAATTCGAGTATCTCCTTTCCGATGCACTAATCGTTCCTTACTGCAACGCTCGCTCCCTCACATTGACGAATTAACACAGAAATTATGTCGCTATGAAATACTATGGGTTTCATGACTTCTCATTCTACATCGAGTAAAGTTTTTATGGAAACGACAGGATTTAGTTTTGGAGTTCGAGTATCTCCTTTCCGATGCACTATTCGTTCCTTACTGCAACGCTCGCTCCCTCACATTGACGAATTAACACAGAAATTGTGTCGCTATGAAATACTATGGGTTTCATGACTTTTCATTCTACATCGAGTAAAGTTATTATGGAAACGACAGGATTTAGATTTGGAATTCGAGTATCTCCTTTCCGATGCACTATTCGTTCCTTACTGCAACGCTCGCTCCCTCACATTTACTAATTAATACAGAAAGTGTGTCGCTACTAAATACTATGGGTTTCATGATTTCTCATTCTAAATCGAGTAAAGTTTTTATGGAAACGACAGGATTTAGTTTTGGAATTCGAGTTTCTCCTTTCCGATGCACTATTCGTTCCTTACTGCAACGCTCGCTCCCTCACATTGACGAATTAACACAGAAATTGTGTCGCTATGAATTACTATGTGTTTCATTACCTCTCATTCTAAATCGAGTAAAGTTTTTATGGAAACGACAGGATTTAGTTTTGGAATTCGAGTATCTCGTTTCCGATGCACCATTCGTTCCTTACTGCAACGCTCGCTCCCTCACATTGACGAATTAACACAGAAATTGTGTCGCTATGAAATTCTATGGATTTCATGACTTCTCATTCTAAATCGAGTAAAGTCTTTATGGAAACGACAGGATTTAGTTTTGGAATTCGAGTATCTCCTTCCGATGCACTATTCGTTCCTTACTGCAACGCTCGCTTCCTCACATTGACGAATTAACACAGAAATTGTGCCGCTATGAAATTCTATGGATTTCATGACTTCTCATTCTAAATCGAGTAAAGTCTTTATGGAAACGACAGGATTTAGTTTTGGAATTCGAGTATCTCCTTCCGATGCACTATTCGTTCCTTACTGCAACGCTCGCTTCCTCACATTGACGAATTAACACAGAAATTGTGTCGCTATGAAATACTATGGATTTCATCTCATTCTAGAACGAGTAAAGTTTTAATGGAAACGACAGGATTTAGTTTTGGAATTCGAGTATCTCCTTTCCGATGCACTATTCGTTACATACTGCAACGCTCGCTCCCTCACATTGACGAATTAACACAGAAATTGTGTCGCTATGAAATACTATGGGTTTCATGACTTCTCATTCTACATCGAGTAAAGTTTTTACGGAAACGACAGGATTTAGTTTTGGTTTTCGAGTATCTCCTTTCCGATGCACTATTCGTTCCTTACTGCAACGCTCGCTCCCTCACATTGACGAATTAACACAGAAATTGTGTCGCTATGAAATACAATGGGTTTCATCTCATTCTAAACCGAGTAAAGTTTTAATGGAAACGACAAGATTTAGTTTTGGAATTCGAGTATCTCCTTTCCGATGCACTATTCGTTCCTTACTGCAACGCTCGCTCCCTCACATTGACGAATTAACACGGAAATTGTGTCGCTATGAAATACTATGGGTTTCATGACTTCTCATTCTACATCGAGTAAAGTTTTTTGGAAACGACAGGATTTAGTTTTGGAATTCGAGAATCTCCTTTCCGATGCACTATTCGTTCCTTACTGCAACGCTCGCTCCCTCACATTGACGAATTAACACGGAAATTGTGTCGCTATGAAATACTATGGGTTTCATGACATCTCATTCTACATCGAGTAAAGTTTTTTGGAAACGACAGGATTTAGTTTTGGAATTCGAGAATCTCCTTTCCGATGCACTATTCGTTCCTTACTGCAACGCTCGCTCCCTCACATTGACGAATTAACACAGAAATTGTGTCGCTGTGAAATACTATGGGTTTCATGACTTCTCATTCTAAAACGAGTAAAGTTTTTATGGAAACAACAGGATTTAGTTTTGGAATTCGAGTATCTCCTTTCCGATGCACTATTCGTTCCTTACTGCAACGCTCGCTCCCTCACATTGACGAATTAACACAGAAATTGTGTCGCTATGAAATACTATGGGTTTCATCTCATTCTAAACCGAGTAAAGTTTTAATGGAAACGACAAGATTTAGTTTTGGAATTCGAGTATCTCCTTTCCGATGCACTATTCGTTCCTTACTGCAACGCTCGCTCCCTCACATTGACGAATTAACACAGAAATTGTGTCGCTATGAAATACGATGGGATTCATGACTTCTCATTCTACATCGAGTAAAGTTTTTACGGAGACGACAGGATTTAGTTTTGGTTTTCGAGTATCTCCTTTCCGATGCACTATTCGTTCCTTACTGCAACGCTCGCTCCCTCACATTGACGAATTAACACAGAAATTGTGTCGCTATGAAATACTGTGGGTTTCATCTCATTCTAAACCGAGTAAAGTTTTAATGGAAACGACAGGATTTAGTTTTGGAATTCGAGTATCTCCTTTCCGATACACTATTCGTTCCTTACTGCAACGCTCGCTCCCTCACATTGACGAATTAACACAGAAATTGTGTCGCTATGAAATACTATGGGTTTCATGACTTCTCATTCTAAAACGAGTAAAGTTTTTATGGAAACGACAGGATTTAGTTTTGGAATTCGAGTATCTCCTTTCCGATGCACTATTCGTTCCTTACTGCAACGCTCGCTCCCTCACATTGACGAATTAACACAGAAATTGTGTCGCTACGAAATACTATGGGTTTCATCTCATTCTAAATCGAGTAAAGTTTTAATGGAAACGACAGGATTTAGTTTTGGAATTCGAGTATCTCCTTTCCGATGCACTATTCGTTCCTTACTGCAACGCTCGCTCCCTCACATTGTCGAATTGACACAGAAATTGTGTCGCTATGAAATACTATGGGTTTCATGACTTCTCATTATACATCGAGTAAAGTTTTTATGGAAACGACAGGATTTAGTTTTGGAATTCGAGTATCTCCTTTCCGACGCACTATTCGTTCCTTACTGCAACGCTCGCTCCCTCACATTGACGAATTAACACAGTAATTGTGTCGCTATGAAATACTATGGGTTTCATGACTTCTCATTCTACATCGAGTAAAGTTTTTATGGAAACGACAGGATTTAGTTTTGGAATTCGAGTATCACCTTTCCGATGCACTATTCGTTCCTTACTGGAACGCTCGCTCCCTCACATTCACGAATTAACACAGAAATTGTGTCGCTATGAAATACTATGGGTTTCATGACTTCTCATTCTAAATCGAGTAAAGTTTTTATGGAAACGACAGGATTTAGTTTTGGAATTCGAGTATCTCCTTTCCGATGCACTATTCGATCCTTACTGCAACGCTCGCTCCCTCACATTGACGAATTAAAACAGAAATTGTGTCGCTGTGAAATACTATGTGTTTCATTATCTCTCATTTATAAATCGAGTAAAGTTTTTATGGAAACGACAGGATTTAGTTCTGGAATTCGAGTATCTCCATTCCGATGCACTATTCGTTCCTTACTGCAACGCTCGCTCCCTCACATTGACGAATTAACACAGAAATTGTGTCGCTAAGAAATACTATGGGTTTCATGACTTCTCATTCTACATCGAGTAAAGTTTTTATGGAAACGACAGGATTTAGTCTTGGAATTCGAGTATCTCCTTTCCGATGCACTATTCGTTCCTTACTGCAACGCTCGTTCCCTCACTTTGACGAATTAACACAGAAATTGTGTCGCTATGAAATAGTATGGGTTTCATGAGTTCTCACTCTAAATCGAGTAAAGTTTTTATGGAACGACAGGATTTAGTTTTGGAATTCGAGTATCTCCTTTCCGATGCACTAATCGTTCCTTACTGCAACGCTCGCTCCCTCACATTGACGAATTAACACAGAAATTGTGTCGCTATGAAATACTATGGGTTTCATGACTTCTCATTCTACATCGAGTAAAGTTTTTATGGAAACGACAGGATTTAGTTTTGGAATTCGAGTATCTCCTTTCCGATGCACTATTCGTTCCTTACTGCAACGCTCGCTCCCTCACATTGACGAATTAACACAGAAATTGTGTCGCTATGAAATACTATGGGTTTCATGACTTTTCATTCTACATCGAGTAAAGTTATTATGGAAACGACAGGATTTAGATTTGGAATTCGAGTATCTCCTTTCCGATGCACTATTCGTTCCTTACTGCAACGCTCGCTCCCTCACATTTACTAATTAATACAGAAAGTGTGTCGCTACTAAATACTATGGGTTTCATGATTTCTCATTCTAAATCGAGTAACGTTTTTATCGAAACGACAGGATTTAGTTTTGGAATTCGAGTTTCTCCTTTCCGATGCACTATTCGTTCCTTACTGCAACGCTCGCTCCCTCACATTGACGAATTAACACAGAAATTGTGTCGCTATGAATTACTATGTGTTTCATTACCTCTCATTCTAAATCGAGTAAAGTTTTTATGGAAACGACAGGATTTAGTTTTGGAATTCGAGTATCTCGTTTCCGATGCACCATTCGTTCCTTACTGCAACGCTCGCTACCTCACATTGACGAATTAACACAGAAATTGTGTCGCTATGAAATTCTATGGATTTCATGACTTCTCATTCTAAATCGAGTAAAGTCTTTATGGAAACGACAGGATTTAGTTTTGGAATTCGAGTATCTCCTTCCGATGCACTATTCGTTCCTTACTGCAACGCTCGCTTCCTCACATTGACGAATTAACACAGAAATTGTGTCGCTATGAAATACTATGGATTTCATCTCATTCTAAAACGAGTAAAGTTTTAATGGAAACGACAGGATTTAGTTTTGGAATTCGAGTATCTCCTTTCCGATGCACTATTCGTTACATACTGCAACGCTCGCTCCCTCACATTGACGAATTAACACAGAAATTGTGTCGCTATGACATACTATGGGTTTCATGACTTCTCATTCTACATCGAGTAAAGTTTTTACGGAAACGACAGGATTTAGTTTTGGTTTTCGAGTATCTCCTTTCCGATGCACTATTCGTTCCTTACTGCAACGCTCGCTCCCTCACATTGACGAATTAACACAGAAATTGTGTCGCTATGAAATACTATGGGTTTCATGACTTTTCATTCTACATCGAGTAAAGTTATTATGGAAACGACAGGATTTAGATTTGGAATTCGAGTATCTCCTTTCCGATGCACTATTCGTTCCTTACTGCAACGCTCGCTCCCTCACATTTACTAATTAATACAGAAAGTGTGTCGCTACTAAATACTATGGGTTTCATGATTTCTCATTCTAAATCGAGTAAAGTTTTTATGGAAACGACAGGATTTAGTTTTGGAATTCGAGTATCTCCTTTCTGATGCACTATTCGTTCCTTACTGCAACGCTCGCTCCCTCACATTGACGAATTAACACAGAAGTTGTGTCGCTATGAAATACTATGGGTTTCAAGACTTCTCATTCTAAAACGAGTAAAGTTTTTATGGAAACGACAGGATTTAGTTTTGGAATTCGAGTATCTCCTTTCCGATGCACTATTCGTTCCTTAACGCAACGCTCGCTCCCTCACATTGACGAATTAACACAGAAATTGTGTCGCTATGAAATACTATGGGTTTCATGACTTCTAATTCTAAATCGAGTAAAGTTTTTAAGGAAACGACAGGATTTAGTTTTTGAATTCGAGGGTCTTCTTTCCGATGCACTATTCGTTCCTTACTGCAACGCTCGCTCCCTCACATTGACGAATTAACACAGAAATTGTGTCGTTATGAAATACTATGAGTTTCATGACTTCTCATTCTAAATCGAGTAAAGTTTTTATGGAAACGACAGGATTTAGTTTTGGAATTCGAGTATCTCCTTTCCGATGCACTATTCGTTCCTTACTGCAACGCTCGCTCCCTCACTTTGACGAATTAACACAGAAATTGTATCGCTATGAAATACTATGGGTTCTATGACTACTCCTTCTAAATCGAGTAACGTTTCTATGGAAACGACAGGATTTAGTTTTGGGATACGAGTATCTCCTTTCAGATGCACCATTCGTCCCTTACTGCAACCCTCGCTCCCTCACATTGACGAATTAACACAGAAATTGTCTCGCTATGAAATACTATGGGTTTCATGGCTTCTCATTCTAAATCGAGTAAAGTTTTTATGGAAACGACAGGATTTAGTTTTGGAATTCGAGGATCTCCTTTCCGATGCACTATTCGTTCCTTACTGCAACGCTAGCTCCCTCACATTGACGAACTAACACAGAAATTGTGTCGCTATGAAATACTATGGGATTCATGACTTCTCATTCTAAATCGAGTAAAGTTTTTATGGAAACGACAGGATTTAGTTTTGGAATTCGAGTATCTCCTTTCTGATGCACTATTCGTTCCTTACTGCAACGCTCGCTCCCTCACATTGACGAATTAACACAGAAATTGTGTCGCTATGAAATACTATGGGTTTCATCTCATTCTAAAACGAGTAAAGTTTTAATGGAAACGACAGGATTTAGTTTTGGAATTCGAGTATCTCCTTTCCGATGCACTATTCGTTCCTTACTGCAACGCTCGCTCCCTCACATTGACGAATTAACACAGAAATTGTGTCGCTATGAAATACTATGGGTTTCATGACTTCTCATTCTAAATCGAGTAAAGTTTTTATGGAAACGACAGGATTTAGTTTTGGAATTCGAGTATCTCCTTTCCGATGCACTATTCGTTCCTTACTGCAACGCTCGTTCCCTCACATTGACGAATTAACACAGAAATTGTGTCGCTATGAAATACTATGGGTTTCATGACTTCTCACTCTAAATCGAGTAAAGTTTTTATGGAGCGACAGGATTTAGTTTTGGAATTCGAGTATCTCCTTTCCGATGCACTAATCGTTCCTTACTGCAACGCTCGCTCCCTCACATTGACGAATTAACACAGAAATTGTGTCGCTATGAAATACTATGGGTTTCATGACTTCTCATTCTACATCGAGTAAAGTTTTTATGGAAACGACAGGATTTAGTTTTGGAATTCGAGTATCTCCTTTCCGATGCACTATTCGTTCCTTACTGCAACGCTCGCTCCCTCACATTGACGAATTAACACAGAAATTGTGTCGCTATGAAATACTATGGGTTTCATGACTTCTCATTCTACATCGAGTAAAGTTTTTTGGAAACGACAGGATTTAGTTTTGGAATTCGAGTATCTCCTTTCCGATGCACTATTCGTTCCTTACTGCAACGCTCGCTCCCACACATTGACGAATTAACACAGAAATTGTGTCGCTATGAAATACTATGGGTTTCATGACTTCTCATTCTAAAACGAGTAAAGTTTTTATGGAAACAACAGGATTTAGTTTTGGAATTCGAGTATCTCCTTTCCGATGCACTATTCGTTCCTTACTGCAACGCTCGCTCCCTCACATTGACGAATTAACACGGTAATTGTGTCGCTATGAAATACTATGGGTGTCATGACTTCTCATTCTACATCGAGTAAAGTTTTTTGGAAACGACAGGATTTAGTTTTGGAATTCGAGAATCTCCTTTCCGATGCACTATTCGTTCCTTACTGCAACGCTCGCTCCCTCACATTGACGAATTAACACAGAAATTGTGTCGCTGTGAAATACTATGGGTTTCATGACTTCTCATTCTAAAACGAGTAAAGTTTTTATGGAAACAACAGGATTTAGTTTTGGAATTCGAGTATCTCCTTTCCGATGCACTATTCGTTCCTTACTGCAACGCTCGCTCCCTCACATTGACGAATTAACACAGAAATTGTGTCGCTATGAAATACTATGGGTTTCATCTCATTCTAAACCGAGTAAAGTTTTAATGGAAACGACAGGATTTAGTTTTGGAATTCGAGTATCTCCTTTCCGATGCACTATTCGTTCCTTACTGCAACGCTCGCTCCCTCACATTGACGAATTAACACAGAAATTGTGTCGCTATGAAATACGATGGGATTCATGACTTCTCATTCTACATCGAGTTAAGTTTTTACGGAGACGACAGGATTTAGTTTTGGTTTTCGAGTATCTCCTTTCCGATGCACTATTCGTTCCTTACTGCAACGCTCGCTCCCTCACATTGACGAATTAACACAGAAATTGTGTCGCTATGAAATACTGTGGGTTTCATCTCATTCTAAACCGAGTAAAGTTTTAATGGAAACGACAGGATTTAGTTTTGGAATTCGAGTATCTCCTTTCCGATACACTATTCGTTCCTTACTGCAACGCTCGCTCCCTCACATTGACGAATTAACACAGAAATTGTGTCGCTATGAAATACTATGGGTTTCATGACTTCTCATTCTAAAACGAGTAAAGTTTTTATGGAAACGACAGGATTTAGTTTTGGAATTCGAGTATCTCCTTTCCGATGCACTATTCGTTCCTTACTGCAACGCTCGCTCCCTCACATTGACGAATTAACACAGAAATTGTGTCGCTACGAAATACTATGGGTTTCATCTCATTCTAAATCGAGTAAAGTTTTAATGGAAACGACAGGATTTAGTTTTGGAATTCGAGTATCTCCTTTCCGATGCACTATTCTTTCCTTACTGCAACGCTCGCTCCCTCACATTGTCGAATTGACACAGAAATTGTGTCGCTATGAAATACTATGGGTTTCATGACTTCTCATTCTACATCGAGTAAGGTTTTTATGGACACGACAGGATTTAGTTTTGGAATTCGAGTATCTCCTTTCCGATGCACTATTCGTTCCTTACTGCAACGCTCGCTCCCTCACATTGACGAATTAACACAGTAATTGTGTCGCTATGAAATACTATGGGTTTCATGACTTCTCATTCTACATCGAGTAAAGTTTTTATGGAAACGACAGGATTTAGTTTTGGAATTCGAGTAACACCTTTCCGATGCACTATTCGTTCCTTACTGGAACGCTCGCTCCCTCACATTCACGAATTAACACAGAAATTGTGTCGCTATGAAATACTATGGGTTTCATGACTTCTCATTCTAAATCGAGTAAAGTTTTTATGGAAACGACAGGATTTAGTTTTGGAATTCGAGTATCTCCTTTCCGATGCACTATTCGATCCTTACTGCAACGCTCGCTCCCTCACATTGACGAATTAAAACAGAAATTGTGTCGCTATGAAATACTATGTGTTTCATTATCTCTCATTTATAAATCGAGTAAAGTTTTTATGGAAACGACAGGATTTAGTTCTGGAATTCGAGTATCTCCATTCCGATGCACTATTCGTTCCTTACTGCAACGCTCGCTCCCTCACATTGACGAATTAACACAGAAATTGTGTCGCTAAGAAATACTATGGGTTTCATGACTTCTCATTCTACATCGAGTAAAGTTTTTATGGAAACGACAGGATTTAGTTTTGGAATTCGAGTATCTCCTTTCCGATGCACTATTCGTTCCTTACTGCAACGCTCGTTCCCTCACATTGACGAATTAACACAGAAATTGTGTCGCTATGAAATAGTATGGGTTTCATGAGTTCTCACTCTAAATCGAGTAAAGTTTTTATGGAACGACAGGATTTAGTTTTGGAATTCGAGTATCTCCTTTCCGATGCACTAATCGTTCCTTACTGCAACGCTCGCTCCCTCACATTGACGAATTAACACAGAAATTGTGTCGCTACGAAATACTATGGGTTTCATGACTTCTCATTCTACATCGAGTAAAGTTTTTATGGAAACGACAGGATTTAGTTTTGGAATTCGAGTATCTCCTTTCCGATGCACTATTCGTTCCTTACTGCAACGCTCGCTCCCTCACATTGACGAATTAATACAGAAATTGTTTCGCTATGAAATACTACGTGTTTTATGACTTCTCATTCTAAATCGAGTAAAGTTTTTATGGAAGCGAGAGGATTTAGTTTTGGAATTCAAGTATCTCCTTTCCGATGCACTATTCGTTCCTTACTGCAACGCTCGCTCCCTCACATTGACGAATTAACACTGAAATTGTGTCGCTATGAAATACTATGGGTTTCATGACTTCTCATTCCACATCGAGTAAAGTTTTTTGGAAACGACAGGATTTAGTTTTGGAATTCGAGTATCTCCTTTCCGATGCACTATTCGTTCCTTACTGCAACGCTCGCTCCCTCACAATGACGAATTAACACAGAAATTGTGTCGCTATGAAATACTATGGGTTTCATGACTTCTCATTCTAAAACGAGTAAAGTTTTTATGGAAACAACAGGTTTTAGTTTTGGAATTCGAGTATCTCCTTTCCGATGCACTATTCGTTCCTTACTGCAACGCTCGCTCCCTCACATTGACGAATTAACACAGAAATTGTGTCGCTATGAATTACTATGGGTTTCATCTCATTCTAAACCGAGTAAAGTTTTAATGGAAACGACAGGATTTAGTTTTGGAATTCGAGTATCTCCTTTCCGATGCACTATCCGTTCCTTACTGCAACGCTCGCTCCCTCACATTGACGAATTAACACAGAAATTGTGTCGCTATGAAATACTATGGGTTTCATGACTTCTCATTCTACATCGAGTAAAGTTTTTTGGAAACGACAGGATTTAGTTTTGGAATTCGAGTATCTTCTTTCCGATGCACTATTCGTTCCTTACTGCAACGCTCGCTCCCTCACAATGACGAATTAACACAAAAATTGTGTCGCTATGAAATACTATGGGTTTCATGACTTCTCATTCTAAAACGAGTAAAGTTTTTATGGAAACAACAGGATTTAGTTTTGGAATTCGAGTATCTCCTTTCCGATGCACTATTCGTTCCTTACTGCAACGCTCGCTCCCTCACATTGACGAATTAACACAGAAATTGTGTCGCTATGAAATACGATGGGTTTCATGACTTCTCATTCTACATCGAGTAAAGTTTTTACGGAGACGACAGGATTTAGTTTTGGTTTTCGAGTATCTCCTTTCCGATGCACTATTCGTTCCTTACTGCAACGCTCGCTCCCTCACATTGGCGAATTAACACAGAAATTGTGTCGCTATGAAATACTATAGGTTTCATGACTTCTCATTCTACATCTAGTAAAGTTTTTATGGAAACGGCAGGATTTAGTTTTGGAATTCGAGTATCTCCTTTCTGATGCGCTATTCGTTCCTTACTGCAACGCTCGCTCCCTCACATTGACGAATTAACACAGAAATTGTGTCGCTATGAAATACTATGGGTTTCATGACTTCTCATTCTAAAACGAGTAAAGTTTTTATGGAAGCGACAGGATTTAGTTTTGGAATTCGAGTATCTCCTTTCCGATGCACTAATCGTTCCTTACTGCAACGCTCGCTCCCTCACATTGACGAATTAACACAGAAATTGTGTCGCTATGAAATACTATGGGTTTCATGACTTCTCATTCTACATCGAGTAAAGTTTTTATGGAAACGACAGGATTTAGTTATGGAATTCGAGTATCTCCTTTCCGATGCACTATTCGTTCCTTACTGCAACGCTCGCTCCCTCACATTGACGAATTAATACAGAAATTGTTTCGCTATGAAATACTATGTGTTTTATGACTTCTCATTCTAAATCGAGTAAAGTTTTTATGGAAACGACAGGATTTAGTTTTGGAATTCGAGTATCTCCTTTCCGATGCACTATTCGTTCCTTACTGCAACGCTCGCTCCCTCACATTGACGAATTAACACAGAAATTGTGTCGCTATGAAATACTATGGGTTTCATGACTTCTCATTCTACATCGAGTAAAGTTTTTTGGAAACGACAGGATTTAGTTTTGGAATTCGAGAATCTCCTTTCCGATGCACTATTCGTTCCTTACTGCAACGCTCTCTCCCTCACATTGACGAATTAACACAGAAATTGTGTCGCTATGAAATACTATGGGTTTCATGACTTCTCATTCTAAAACGAGTAAAGTTTTTATGGAAACAACAGGATTTAGTTTTGGAATTCGAGTATCTCCTTTCCGATGCACTATTCGTTCCTTACTGCAACGCTCGCTCCCTCACATTGACGAATTAACACAGAAATTGTGTCGCTATGAAATACTATGGGTTTCATCTCATTCTAAACCGAGTAAAGTTTTAATGGAAACGACAGGATTTAGTATTGGAATTCGAGTATCTCCTTTCCGATGCACTATTCGTTCCTTACTGCAACGCTCGCTCCCTCACATTGACGAATTAACACAGAAATTGTGTCGCTATGAAATACGATGGGTTTCATGACTTCTCATTCTACATCGAGTAAAGTTTTTACGGAGACGACAGGATTTAGTTTTGGTTTTCGAGTATCTCCTTTCCGACGCACTATTCGTTCCTTACTGCAACGCTCGCTCCCTCACATTGACGAATTAACACAGAAATTGTGTCGCTATGAAATACTATGGGTTTCATGACTTCTCATTCTACATCGAGTAAAGTTTTTATGGAAACGACAGGATTTAGTTTTGGAATTCGAGTATCTCCTTTCCGATGCACTATTCGTTCCTTACTGCAACGCTCGCTCCCTCACATTGACGAATTAATACAGAAATTGTTTCGCTATGAAATACTATGTGTTTTATGACTTCTCATTCTAAATCGAGTAAAGTTTTTATGGAAACGACAGGATTTAGTTTTGGAATTCGAGTATCTCCTTTCCGATGCACTATTCGTTCCTTACTGCAACGCTCGCTCCCTCACATTGACGAATTAACACAGAAATTGTGTCGCTATGAAATACTATGGGTTTCATGACTTCTCATTCTACATCGAGTAAAGTTTTTTGGAAACGACAGGATTTAGTTTTGGAATTCGAGAATCTCCTTTCCGATGCACTATTCGTTCCTTACTGCAACGCTCTCTCCCTCACATTGACGAATTAACACAGAAATTGTGTCGCTATGAAATACTATGGGTTTCATGACTTCTCATTCTAAAACGAGTAAAGTTTTTATGGAAACAACAGGATTTAGTTTTGGAATTCGAGTATCTCCTTTCCGATGCACTATTCGTTCCTTACTGCAACGCTCGCTCCCTCACATTGACGAATTAACACAGAAATTGTGTCGCTATGAAATACTATGGGTTTCATCTCATTCTAAACCGAGTAAAGTTTTAATGGAAACGACAGGATTTAGTTTTGGAATTCGAGTATCTCCTTTCCGATGCACTATTCGTTCCTTACTGCAACGCTCGCTCCCTCACATTGACGAATTAACACAGAAATTGTGTCGCTATGAAATACGATGGGTTTCATGACTTCTCATTCTACATCGAGTAAAGTTTTTACGGAGACGACAGGATTTAGTTTTGGTTTTCGAGTATCTCCTTTCCGATGCACTATTCGTTCCTTACTGCAACGCTCGCTCCCTCACATTGACGAATTAACACAGAAATTGTGTCGCTATGAAATACTATAGGTTTCATGACTTCTCATTCTACATCTAGTAAATTTTTTATGGAAACGACAGGATTTAGTTTTGGAATTCGAGTATCTCCTTTCTGATGCGCTATTCGTTCCTTACTGCAACGCTCGCTCCCTCACATTGACGAATTAACACAGAAATTGTGTCGCTATGAAATACTATGGGATTCATGACACCTCATTCTAAAACGAGTAAAGTTTTTATGTAAGCGACAGGATTTAGTTTTGGAATTCGAGTATCTCCTTTCCGATGCACTATTCGTTCCTTACTGCAACGCTCGCTCCCTCACATTGACGAATTAACACAGAAATTGTGTCGCTATGAAATACTATGTGTTTCATTACCTCTCATTCTAAATCGAGTAAAGTTTTTATGGAAACGACAGGATTTAGTTTTGGAATTCGAGTATCTCGTTTCCGATGCACCATTCGTTCCTTACTGCAACGCTCGCTCCCTCACATTGACGAAGTAACACAGAAATTGTGTCGCTATGAAATTCTATGGGTTTCATGACTTCCCACTCTAAATCGAGTAAAGTTTTTATGGAAACGACAGGATTTAGTTTTGGAATTCGAGTATCTCCTTCCGATGCACTATTCGTTCCTTACTGCAACGCTCGCTCCCTCACATTGACGAATTAACACAGAAATTGTGTCGCTATAAAATACTATGGATTTCATCTCATTCTAGAACGAGTAAAGTTTTAATGGAAACGACAGGATTTAGTTTTGGAATTCGAGTATCTCATTTCCGATGCACTATTCGTTACTTACTGCAACGCTCGCTCCCTCACATTGACGAATTAACACTGAAATTGTGTCGCTATGAAATACTATGGGTTTCATGACTTCTCATTCTACATCGAGTAAAGTTTGTACGGAAACGACAGGATTTAGTTTTGGTTTTCGAGTATCTCCTTTCCGATGCACTATTCGTTCCTTACTGCAACGCTCGCTCCCTCACATTGACGAATTAACACAGAAATTGTGTCGCTATGAAATACTATGGGTTTCATGACTTCTCATTCTAAATCGAGTCAAGTTTTTATGGAAACGAGAGGATTTAGATTTGGAATTCGAGTATCTCCTTTCCGATGTACTATTCGTTCCTTACTGCAACGCTCGCTCCCTCACATTTACTAATTAATACAGAAAGTGTGTCGCTACTAAATACTTTGGGTTTCATGACTTCTCATTCTAAATCGAGTAAAGTTTTTATGGAAACGACAGGATTTAGTTTTGGAATTCGAGTATCTCCTTTCCGATGCACTATTCGTTCCTTACTGCAACGCTCGCTCCCTCACATTGACGAATTAACGCAGAAATTGTGTCGCTATGAGATACTATGGGTTTCATGACTTCTCATTCTACATCGAGTAAAGTTTTTTGGAAACGACAGGATTTAGTTTTGGAATTCGAGTATCTCCTTTCCGAAACACTATTCGTTCCTTACTGCAACGCTCGCTCCCTCACATTGACGAATTAACACAGAAATTGTGTCGCTATGAAATACTATGGGTTTCATGACCTCTCATTCTAAAACGAGTAAAGTTTTTATGGAAACGACAGGATTTAGTTTTGGAATTCGAGTATCTCCTTTCCGATGCACTATTCGTTCCTTACTGCAACGCTCGCTCCCTCACATTGACGAATTAACACAGAAATTGTGTCGCTACGAAATACTATGGGTTTCATCTCATTCTAAATCGAGTAAAGTTTTAATGGAAACGACAGGATTTAGTTTTGGAATTCGAGTATCTCCTTTCCGATGCACTATTCGTTCCTTACTGCAACGCTCGCTCCGTCACATTGTCGAATTGACACAGAAATTGTGTCGCTATGAAATACTATTGGTTTCATGACTTCTCATTCTACATCGAGTAAAGTTTTTATGGAAACGACAGGATTTAGTTTTGGAATTCGAGTATCTCCTTTCCGATGCACTATTCGTTCCTTACTGCAACGCTCGCTCCCTCACATTGACGAATTAACACAGTAATTGTGTCGCTATGAAATACTATGGGTTTCATGACTTCTCATTCTACATCGAGTAAAGTTTTTATGGAAACGACAGGATTTAGTTTTGGAATTCGAGTATCTCCTTTCCGATGCACTATTCGTTCCTTACTGCAACGCTCGCTCCCTCACATTCACGAATTAACACAGAAATTGTGTCGCTATGAAATACTATGGGTTTCATGACTTCTCATTCTAAATCGAGTAAAGTTTTTATGGAAACGACAGGATTTAGTTTTGGAATTCGAGTATCTCCTTTCCGATGCACTATTCGATCCTTACTGCAACGCTCGCTCCCTCACATTGACGAATTATAACAGAAATTGTGTCGCTATGAAATACTATGTGTTTCTTTACCTCTCATTTATAAATCGAGTAAAGTTTTTATGGAAACGACAGGATTAAGTTCTGGAATTCGAGTATCTCCTTTCCGATGCACTATTCGTTCCTTACTGCAACGCTCGCTCCCTCACATTGACGAATTAACACAGAAATTGTGTCGCTATGAAATACTATGGGTTTCATGACTTCTCATTCTACATCGAGTAAAGATTTTATGGAAACGACAGGATTTAGTTTTGGTTTTCGTGTATCTCCTTTCCGATGCACTATTCGTTCCTTACTGCAACGCTCGCTCCCTCACATTGACGAATTAACACAGAAACTGTGTCACTATGAAATCCTATGGGTTTCATGACTTCTCATTCTACATCGAGTAAAGTTTTTATGGAAACGACAGGATTTAGTTTTGGAATTCGAGTATCTCCTTTCCGATGAACTAATCGTTCCTTACTGCAACGCTCGCTCCCTCACATTAACGAATTAACACAGAAATTGTGTCGCTATGAAATACTATGGGTTTCATGACTTCTCATTCTAAAACGAGTAAAGTTTTTATGGAAACGACAGGATTAGTTTTGGAATTCGAGTATCTCCTTTCCGATGCACTATTCGTTCCTTACTGCAGCGCTCCCTCCCTCACATTCACGAAATAACACAGAAATTGTGTCGCTATGAAATACTATGGGTTTCATCCCATTCTAAATCAAGTAAAGTTTTTATGGAAACGACAGGATTTAGTTTTGGAATTCGAGTATCTCCTTTCCGATGCACTATTTGTTCCTTACTGCAACGCTCGCTCTCTCACATTGACGAATTAACACAGAAATTGCGTCGCTATGAAATACTATGGGTTTCATGACTTCTCATTCTACATCTAGTAAAGTTTTTATGGAAACGACAGGATTTAGTTTTTGCATTCGAGTATCTCCTTTCCGATGCACTATTCGTTCCTTACTGCAACGCTCGCTCCCTCACATTGACGAATTAACACAGAAATTGTGTCGCTATGAAATACTATGGGTTTCATGACTTCTGATTCTAAAACGAGTAAAGTTTTTATGGAAACGACAGGATTTAGTTTTTGAATTCGAGTATCTCCTTTCCGATGCACTATTCGTTCCTTACTGCAACGCTCGCTCCCTCACATTGACGAATTAACACAGAAATTGTGTCGCTATGAAATACTGTGTGTTTCATTACCTCTCATTCTAAATCGAGTAAAGTTTTTATGGAAACGACAGGATTTAGTTTTGGAATTCGAGTATCTCCTTTCCGAAGCACTATTCGTTCCTTACTGCAACGCTCGCTCCCTCACATTGACGAATTAACACAGAAATTGTGTCGCTATGAAATTCTATGGGTTTCACGACTTCTTATTCTAAATCGAGTAAAGTTTTTATGGAAACGACAGGATTTAGTTTTGGAATTCGAGTATCTCCTTCCGACGCACTATTCGTTCCTTACTGCAACGCTCGCTCCCTCACATTGACGAATTAACACAGAAATTGTGTCGCTATGAAATACTATGGGTTTCATGACTTCTCATTCTACATCGAGTAAAGTTTTTACGGAAACGACAGGATTTAGTTTTGGTTTTCGAGTATCTCCTTTCCGATGCACTATTCGTTCCTTACTGCAACGCTCGCTCCCTCACATTGACGAATTAACACAGAAATTGTGTCGCTATGAAATACTATGGGTTTCATGACTTCTCATTCTAAAACGAGTAAAGTTTTTATGGAAACGACAGGATTTAGTTTTGGAATTCGAGTATCTCCTTTCCGATGCACTATTCGTTCCTTACTGCAACGCTCGCTCCCTCACATTGACGAATTAACACAGAAATTGTGTCGCTACGAAATACTATGGGTTTCATCTCATTCTAAATCGAGTAACGTTTTAATGGAAACGACAGGATTTAGTTTTGGAATTCGAGTATCTCCTTTCCGATGCACTATTCGTTCCTTACTGCAACGTTCGCTCCCTCACATTGTCGAATTGACACAGAAATTGTGTCGCTATGAAATACTGTGGGTTTCATGACTTCTCATTCTACATCGAGTAAAGTTTTTATGGAAACGACAGGATTTAGTTTTGGAATTCGAGTATCTCCTTTCCGATGCACTGTTCGTTCCTTACTGCAACGCTCGCTCCCTCACATTGACGAATTAACACAGTAATTGTGTCGCTATGAAATACTATGGGTTTCATGACTTCTCATTCTACATCGAGTAACGTTTTAATGGAAACGACAGGATTTAGTCTTGGAATTCGAGTATCTCCTTTCCGATGCACTATTCGATCCTTACTGCAACGCTCGCTCCCTCACATTGACGAATTAAAACAGAAATTGTGTCGCTATGAAATACTATGTGTTTCATTACCTCTCATTTATAAATCGAGTAAAGTTTTTATGGAAACGACAAGATTTAGTTCTGGAATAGAGTATCTCCTTTCCGATGCACTATTCGTTCCTTACTGCAACGCTCGCACCCTCACATTGACAAATTAACACAGAAATTGTGTCGCTATGAAATACTATGGGTTTTATGACTTCTCATTCTACATCGAGTAAAGTTTTTATGGAAACTACAGGATTTAGTTTTGGTTTTCGTGTATCTCCTTTCCGATGCACTATTCGTTCCTTACTGCAACGCTCGCTCAGTCACATTGACGAATTAACACAGAAACTGTGTCACTATGAAATCCTATGGGTTTCATGACTTCTCATTCTACATCGAGTAAAGTTTTTATGGAAACGACAGGATTTAGTTTTGGAATTCGAATATCTCCTTTCCGATGAACTATTCGTTCCTTACTGCAACGCTCGCTCCCTCACATTGACGAATTAACACAGAAATTGTGTCGCTATGAAATACTATGGGTTTCATGACTTCTCATTCTAAAACGAGTAAAGTTTTTATGGAAACGACAGGAATAGTTTTGGAATTCGAGTATCTCCTTTCCGATGCACTATTCGTTCCTTACTGCAACGCTCCCTCCCTCACATTCACGAAATAACACAGAAATTGTGTCGCTATGAAATACTATGGGTTTCATCTCATTCTAAATCAAGTAAAGTTTTTATGGAAACGACAGGATTTAGTTTTGGAATTCGAGTATCTCCTTTCCGATGCACTATTCGTTCCTTACTGCAACGCTCGCTCCCTCACATTGACGAATTAACACAGAAATTGCGTCGCTATGAAATACTATGGGTTTCATGGCTTCTCATTCTACATCTAGTAAAGTTTTTATGGAAACGACAGGATTTAATTTTGGAATTCGAGTATCTCCTTTCCGGTGCACTATTCGTTCCTTACTGCAACGCTCGCTCCCTCACATTGACGAATTAACACAGAAATTGTGTCGCTATGAAATACTATGGGTTTCATGACTTCTCATTCTAAAACGAGTAAAGTTTTTATGGAAACGACAGGATTTAGTTTTGGAATTCGAGTATCTCCTTTCCGATGCACTATTCGTTCCTTACTGCAACGCTCGCTCCCTCACATTGACGAATTAACACAGAAATTGTGTCGCTATGAAATACTATGTGTTTCATTACCTCTCATTCTAAATCGAGTAAAGTTTTTATGGAAACGACAGGATTTAGTTTTGGAATTCGAGTATCTCCTTTCCGATGCACTATTCGTTCCTTACTGCAACGCTCGCTCCCTCACATTGACGAATTAACACAGAAATTGTGTCGCTATGAAATTCTATGGGTTTCATGACTTCTTATTCTAAATCGAGTAAAGTTTTTATGGAAACGACAGGATTTAGTTTTGGAATTCGAGTATCTCCTTCCGATGCACTATTCGTTCCTTACTGCAACGCTCGCTCCCCCACATTGACGAATTAACACAGAAATTGTGTCGCTATGAAATACTATGGGTTTCATGACTTCTCATTCTACATCGAGTAAAGTTTTTACGGAAACGACAGGATTTGGTTTTGGAATTCGAGTAACCCCTTTCCGATGCACTATTCGTTCCTTACTGCAACGCTCGCTCCCTCACATTCACGAATTAACACAGAAATTGTGTCGCTATGAAATTCTATGGGTTTCATGACTTCTCATTCTAAATCGAGTAAAGTTTTTATGGAAACGACAGGATTTAGTTTTGGAATTCGAGTATCTCCTTCCGATGCACTATTCGTTCCTTACTGCAACGCTCCCTCCCTCACATTGACGAATTAACACAGAAATTGTGTCGCTATGAAATACTATGGGTTTCATGACTTCTCATTGTACATCGAGTAAAGTTTTTACGGAAACGACAGGATTTGGTTTTGGTTTTCGAGTATCTCCTTTCCGATGCACTATTCGTTCCTTACTGCAACCCTCGCTCCCTCACATTGACGAATTAACACAGAATTTGTGTCGCTATGAAATACTATGGGTCTCATGACTTCTCATTCTACATCGAGTAAAGTTTTTATGGAAACGACAGGATTTAGTTTTGGAATTCGAGTATCTCCTTTCCGATGCACTATTCGTTCCTTAGTGCAACCCTCGCTCCCTCACATTGACGACTTAAAACAGAAATTGTGTCGCTATGAAATACGTTGGGTTTCATGACCTCTCATTCTAAAACGAGTAATGTTTTTATGGAAACGACAGGATTTAGTTTTGGAATTCGAGTATCTCCTTTCCGATGCACTATTCGTTCCTTACTGCAACGCTCTCTCCCTCACATTGACGAATTAACACAGAAATTGTGTCGCTATGAAATTCTATGGGTTTCATGACTTCTCATTCTAAATCGAGTAAAGTTGTTAAGGAAACGACAGGATTTAGTTTTGGAATTCGAGTATCTCCTTTCCGATGCACTATTCGCTCCTTACTGCAACGCTCGCTCCCTCACATTGACGAATTAACACAGAAATTGTATCGCTATGAAATACTATGTGTTTCATGACTTCTCATTCTACATCTAGTAAAGTTTTTATGGAAACGACAGGATTTAGTTTTGGAATTCGAGTATCTCCTTTCCGATGCACTATTCGTTCCTTACTGCAACGCTCGCTCCCTCACAATGACGAATTAACACAGAAATTGTGTCGCTATGAAATACTATGTGTTTCATTACCTCTCATTCTAAATCGAGTAAAGTTTTTATGGAAACGACAGGATTTAGTTTTGGAATTCGAGTATCTCCTTTCCGATGCACTATTCGTTCCTTACTGCAACGCTCGCTCCCTCACATCGACGAATTGACACAGAAATTGTGTCGCTATGAAATTCTATGGGTTTCATGACTTCTCATTCTAAATCGAGTAAAGTTTTTATGGAAACGACAGGATTTAGTTTTGGAACTCGAGTATCTCCTTCCGATGCACTATTCGTTCCTTACTGCAACGCTCGCTTCCTCACATTGACGAATTAACACAGAAATTGTGTCGCTATGAAATACTATGGGTTTCATGACTTCTCATTCTACATCGAGTAAACTTTTTACGGAAACGACAGGATTTAGTTTTGGTTTTCGAGTATCTCCTTTCCGATGCACTATTCGTTCCTTACTGCAACGCTCGCTCCCTCACATTGACGAATTAACACAGAAATTGTGTCGCTATGAAATACTATGGGTCTCATGACTTCTCATTCTACATCGAGTAAAGTTTTTATGGAAACGACAGGATTTAGTTTTGGAATTCGAGTATCTCCTTTCCGATGCACTATTCTTTCCTTACTGCAACGCTCGCTCCCTCACATTGACGAAATAACTCAGAAATTGTGTCGCTATGAAATACTATGGGTTTCATGACTTCTCATTCTAAAACGAGTAATGTTTTTATGGAAACGACAGGATTTAGTTTTGGAATTCGAGTATCTCCTTTCCGATGCACTATTCGTTCCTTACTGCAACGCTCGCTCCCTCACATTCACGAATTAACACAGAAATTGTGTCGCTATGAAATTCTATGGGTTTCATGACTTCTCATTCTAAATCGAGTAAAGTTTTTATGGAAACGACAGGATTTAGTATTGGAATTCGAGTATCTCCTTCCGATGCACTACTCGTTCCTTACTGCAACGCTCGCTCCCTCACATTGACGAATTAACACAGAAATTGTGTCGCTATGAAATACTATGGGTTTCATGACTTCTCATTCTACATCGAGTAAAGTTTTTACGGAAACGACAGGATTTTGTTTTGGTTTTCGAGTATCTCCTTTCCGATGCACTATTCGTTCCTTACTGCAACGCTCGCTCCCTCACATTGACGAATTAACACAGAAACTGTGTCGCTATGAAATACTATGGGTCTCATGACTTCTCATTCTACATCGAGTAAAGTTTTTATGGAAACGACAAGATTTAGTTTTGGAATTCGAGTATCTCCTTTCCGATGCACTATTCGTTCCTTAGTGCAACCCTCGCTCCCTCACATTGACGAATTAAAACAGAAATTGTGTCGCTATGAAATACGTTGGGTTTCATGACCTCTCATTCTAAAACGAGTAATGTTTTTATGGAAACGACAGGATTTAGTTTTGGAATTCGAGTATCTCCTTTCCGATGCACTATTCGTTCCTTACTGCAACGCTCTCTCCCTCACATTGACGAATTAACACAGAAATTGTGTCGCTATGAAATACTATTGGTTTCATGACTTCTCATTCTAAATCGAGTAAAGTTTTTATGGAAACGACAGGATTTAGTTTTGGAATTCGAGTATCTCCTTTCCGATTCACTATTCGTTCCTTACTGCAACGCTCGCTCCCTCACATTGACGTATTAACACAGAAATTGTGACGCTATGAAATACTATGGGTTTCATGTCTTCTTATTCTAAATCGAGTAAAGTTTTTATGGAAACGACAGGATTTAGTTTTGGAATTCGAGTATCTCCTTTCCGATGCACTATTCGTTCCTTACTGCAACGCTCGCTCCCTCACATTGACGAATTAACACAGAAATTGTGTCGCTATGAAATACTATGGGTTTCATGACTTCTCATTCTACATATACTAAAGTTTTTATGGAAACGACAGGATTTAGTTTTGGAATTCGAGTATCTCCTTTCCGATGCACTATTCGTTCCTTACTGCAACGCTCGCCCCTCACACTGACGAATTAACACAGAAACTGTGTCGCTATGAAATACTATGGGTTTCATGACTTCTCATTCTACATCGAGTAAAGTTTTTATGGAAACGACAGGATTTAGTTTTGGAATTCGAGTATCTCCTTTCCGATGCACTATTCGTTCCTTACTGCAACGCTCGATCCCTCACATTGACGAATTAACACAGAAATTGTGTCGCCATGAAATACTATGGGTTTCATGACTTCTCATTCTAAAACGAGTAATGTTTTTATGGAAACGACAGGATTTAGTTTTGGAATTCGAGTATCTCCTTTCCGATGCACTATTCGTTCCTTACTGCAACGCTCGCTCCCTCACATTGACGAATTAACACAGAAATTGTGTCGCTATGAAATACTATGGGTTTCATGACTTCTCATTCTACATCGAGTAAAGTTTTTACGGAAACGACCGGATTTAGTTTTGGTTTTCGAGTATTTCCTTTCCGATGCACTAATCGTTCCTTACTGCAACGCTCGCTCCCTCACATTGACGAATTAACACAGAAACTGTGTCGCTATGAAATACTATGGGTTTCATGACTTCTCATTCTACATCGAGTAAAGCTTTTATGGAAACGGCAGGATTTAGTTTTGGAATTCGAGTATCTCTTTCCGATGCACTATTCGTTCCTTACTGCAACGCTCGCTCCCTCACATTGACGAATTAACACAGAAATTGTGTCGCTATGAAATACTATGGGTTTCATGACTTCTCATTCTAAAACGAGTAATGTTCTTATGGAAACGACAGGATTTGGTTTTGGAATTCGAGTATCTCCTTTAAGATGCACTATTCGTTCCTTACTGCAACGCTCGCTCCCTCACATTCACGAATTAACACAGAAATTGTGTCGCTATGAAATACTATGGGTTTCATGACTGCTCATTCTAAATCGAGCAAAGTTTTTATGGAAACGACAGTATTTAGTTTTGGAATTCGAGAATCTCCATTCCGATGCACTATTCGTTCCTTACTGCAACGCTCGCTCCCTCACATTGACGAATTAACACAGAAATTGTGTCGCTATGAAATTCTATGGGTTTCATGACTTCTCATTCTAAATCGAGTAAAGTTTTTAAGGAAACGACAGGATTTAGTTTTGGAATTCGAGTATCTCCTTTCCGATGCACTATTCGTTCCTTACTGCAACGCTCGCTCCCTCACATTGACGAATTAACACAGATATTGTGTCGCTATGAAATACTATGGGTTTCATGACTTCTCATTCTACATCTAGTAAAGTTTTTATGGAAACGACAGGATTTTGTTTTGGAATTCGAGTATCTCCTTTCCGATGCACTATTCGTTCCTTACTGCAACGCTCGCTCCCTCACATTGACGATTTAACACAGATATTGTGTCGCTATGAAATACTATGGGTTTCATGACTTCTCATTCTAAAACGAGTAAAGTTTTTATGGAAACGACAGGATTTAGTTTTGGAATTCGAGTATCTCCTTTCCGATGCACTATTCGTTTTTTACTGCAACGCTCGCTCCCTCACATTGACGAATTAACACAGAAATTGTGTCGCTATGAAATACTATGTGTTTAATTACCTCTCATTCTAAATGGAGTAAAGTTTTTATGGAAACGACAGGATTTAGTTTTGGAATTCGAGTATCTCCTTTCCGATGCACTAATTGTTCCTTACTGCAACGCTCGCTCCCTCACATTGACGAATTAACACAGAAACTGTGTCGCTATGAAATACTATGGGTTTCATGACTTCTCATTCTACATCGAGTAAAGTTTTTATGGAAACGGCAGGATTTAGTTTTGGAATTCGAGTATCTCTTTCCGATGCACTATTCGTTCCTTACTGCAACGCTCGCTCCCTCACATTGACGAATTAACACAGAAATTGTGTCGCTATGAAATACTATGGGTTTCATGACTTCTCATTCTAAAACGAGTAATGTTTTTATGGAAACGACAGGATTTGGTTTTGGAATTCGAGTATCTCCTTTAAGATGCACTATTCGTTCCTTACTGCAACGCTCGCTCCCTCACATTCACGAATTAACACAGAAATTGTGTCGCTATGAAATACTATGGGTTTCATGACTGCTCATTCTAAATCGAGCAAAGTTTTTATGGAAACGACAGTATTTAGTTTTGGAATTCGAGAATCTCCATTCCGATGCACTATTCGTTCCTTACTGCAACGCTCGCTCCCTCACATTGACGAATTAAGACAGAAATTGTGTCGCTATGAAATTCTATGGGTTTCATGACTTCTCATTCTAAATCGAGTAAAGTTTTTAAGGAAACGACAGGATTTAGTTTTGGAATTCGAGTATCTCCTTTCCGATGCACTATTCGTTCCTTACTGCAACGCTCGCTCCCTCACATTGACGAAGTAACACAGAAATGGTGTCGCTATGAGATACTATTGGTTTCATGACTTCTCATTCTAAACCGAGTAAAGTTTTTATGGAAACGACAGGATTTAGTTTTGGAATTCGAGTATCTCCTTTCCGATGCAACATTCGTTCCTTACTGCAACGCTCGCTCCCTCACATTGACGAATTAACACAGAAATTGTGTCGCTATGAAATACTATGGGTTTCATGACTTCTCACTCTAAATCGAGTAAAGTTTTTATGGAAACGACAGGATTTAGTTTTGTAATTCGAGTATCTCCTTTCCGATGCACTATTCGTTCCTTACTGCAACGCTCGCTCCCTCACATTGACGAATTAACACAGATATTGTGTCGCTATGAAATACTATGGGTTTCATGACTTCTCATTCTACATCTAGTAAAGTTTTCATGGAAACGACAGGATTTAGTTTTGGAATTCGAGTATCTCCTTTCCGATGCACTATTCGTTCCTTACTGCAACGCTCGCTCCCTCACATTGACGAATTAACACAGAAATTGTGTCGCTATGAAATACTATGGGTTTCATGACTTCTCATTCTAAAACGAGTAAAGTTTTTATGGAAACGACAGGATTTAGTTTTGGAATTCGAGTATCTCCTTTCCGATGCACTATTCGTTTTTTACTGCAACGCTCGCTCCCTCACATTGACGAATTAACACAGAAATTGTGTCGCTATGAAATACTATGTGTTTCATTACCTCTCATTCTAAATGGAGTAAAGTTTTTATGGAAACGACAGGATTTAGTTTTGGAATTCGAGTATCTCCTTTCCGATGCACTATTCGTTCCATACTGCAACGCTCGCTCACATTGACGAATTAACACAGAAATTGTGGCGCTATGAAATTCTATGGGTTTCATGACTTCTCATTCTAAATCGAGTAAAGTTTTTATGGAAACGACAGGATTTAGTTTTGGAATTCGAGTATCTCCTTCCGATGCACTATTCGTTCCTTACTGCAACGCTCGCTCCCTCACATTGACGAATTAACACAGAAACTGTGTCGCTATGAAATACTATGGATTTCATCTCATTCTAGAACGAGTAATGTTTTAATGGAAACGACAGGGTTTAGTTTTGGAATTCGAGTATCTCCTTTCCGATGCACTATTCGTTCCTTACTGCAACGCTCGCTCCCTCACATTGACGAATTAACACAGAAATTGTGTCGCTACGAAATACTATGGGTTTCATGACTTCTCATTCTAAAACGAGTAAAGTTTTTATGGAAATAACAGGATTTAGTTTTGGAATTCGAGTATCTCCTTTCCGATGCACTATTCGTTCCTTACTGCAACGCTCGCTCCCTCACATTGACGAATTAACACAGAAATTGTGTCGCTATGAAATACTATGGGTTTCATGACTTCTCATTCTAAAACGAGTAATGTTTTTATGGAAACGACAGGATTTAGTTTTGGAATTCGAGTATCTCCTTTCCGATGCACTATTCGTTCCTTACTGCAACGCTCTCTCCCTCACATTGACGAATTAACACAGAAATTGTGTCGCTATGAAATACTATGGGTTTCATGACTTCTCATTCTAAAACGAGTAGTGTTTTTATGGAAACGACAGGATTTAGTTTTGAAATTCGAGTATCTCCTTTCCGATGCACTATTCTTTCCTTAATGCAGCGCTCGCTCCCTCACATTCACGAATTAACACAGAAATTGTGTCGCTATGAAATACTATGGGTTTCATGACTTCTCATTCTAAATCGAGCAAAGTTTTTATGGAAACGACAGTATTTAGTTTTGGAATTCGAGTATCTCCATTCCGATGCACTATTCGTCCTTTACTGCAACGCTCGCTCCCTCACATTGACGAATTTACACAGAAATTGTGTCGCTCTGAAATTCTATGGGTATCATGACTTCTCATTCTAAATCGAGTAAAGTTTTTAAGGAAACGACAGGATTTAGTTTTGGAATTCGAGTATCTCCTTTCCGATGCACTATTCGTTCCTTACTGCAACGCTCGCTCCCTTACATTGACGAACTAACACAGAAACTGTGTCGCTATGAAATACTATTGGTTTCATGACTTCTCATTCTAAATCGAGTAAAGTTTTTATGGAAACGACAGGATTTAGTTTTGGAATTCGAGTATCTCCTTTCCGATGCACTATTCGTTCCTTACTGCAACGCTCGCTCCCTCACATTGACGAATTAACACAGAAATTGTGTCGCTATGAAATACTATGGGTTTCATGACGTCTCATTCTAAATCGAGTAAAGTTTTTATGGAAACGACAGGATTTAGTTTTGGAATTCGAGTATCTCCTATCCGATGCACTATTCGTTCCTTACTGCAACGCTCGCTCCCTCACATTGACGAATTAACACAGAAATTGTGTCGCTATGAAATACTATGGGTTTCATGACTTCTCATTCTACATCTAGTAAAGTTTTTATGGAAACGACAGGATTTAGTTTTGGAAATCGAGTATCTCCTTTCCGATGCACTATTGGTTCCTTACTGCAACGCTCGGTCCCTCACATTGACGAATTAACACAGAAATTGTGTCGCTATGAAATACTGTGGGTTTCATGACTTCTCATTCTAAAACGAGTAAAGTTTTTATGGAAACGACAGGATTTAGTTTTGGAATTCGAGTATCTCCTATCCGATGCACTATTCGTTCCTTACTGCAACGCTCGCTCCCTCACATTGACGAATTAACACAGAAATTGTGTCGCTATGAAATACTATGGGTTTCATGACTTCTCATTCTACATCTAGTAAAGTTTTTATGGAAACGACAGGATTTAGTTTTGGAAATCGAGTATCTCCTTTCCGATGCACTATTGGTTCCTTACTGCAACGCTCGGTCCCTCACATTGACGAATTAACACAGAAATTGTGTCGCTATGAAATACTGTGGGTTTCATGACTTCTCATTCTAAAACGAGTAAAGTTTTTTTGGAAACGACAGGATTTAGTTTTGGAATTCGAGTATCTCCTTTCCGATGCACTATTCGTTCCTTACTGCAACGCTCGCTCCCTCACATTGACGAAGTAACACAGAAATGGTGTCGCTATGAGATACTATTGGTTTCATGACTTCTCATTCTAAACCGAGTTAAGTTTTTATGGAAACGACAGGATTTAGTTTTGGAATTCGAGTATCTCCTTTCCGATGCAACATTCGTTCCTTACTGCAACGCTCGCTCCCTCACATTGACGAATTAACACAGAAATTGTGTCGCTATGAAATACTATGGGTTTCATGACTTCTCACTCTAAATCGAGTAAAGTTTTTATGGAAACGACAGGATTTAGTTTTGTAATTCGAGTATCTCCTTTCCGATGCACTATTCGTTCCTTACTGCAACGCTCGCTCCCTCACATTGACGAATTAACACAGATATTGTGTCGCTATGAAATACTATGGGTTTCATGACTTCTCATTCTACATCTAGTAAAGTTTTCATGGAAACGACAGGATTTAGTTTTGGAATTCGAGTATCTCCTTTCCGATGCACTATTCGTTCCTTACTGCAACGCTCGCTCCCTCACATTGACGAATTAACACAGAAATTGTGTCGCTATGAAATACTATGGGTTTCATGACTTCTCATTCTAAAACGAGTAAAGTTTTTATGGAAACGACAGGATTTAGTTTTGGAATTCGAGTATCTCCTTTCCGATGCACTATTCGTTTTTTACTGCAACGCTCGCTCCCTCACATTGACGAATTAACACAGAAATTGTGTCGCTATGAAATACTATGTGTTTCATTACCTCTCATTCTAAATGGAGTAAAGTTTTTATGGAAACGACAGGATTTAGTTTTGGAATTCGAGTATCTCCTTTCCGATGCACTATTCGTTCCTTACTGCAACGCTCGCTCACATTGACGAATTAACACAGAAATTGTGGCGCTATGAAATTCTATGGGTTTCATGACTTCTCATTCTAAATCGAGTAAAGTTTTTATGGAAACGACAGGATTTAGTTTTGGAATTCGAGTATCTCCTTCCGATGCACTATTCGTTCCTTACTGCAACGCTCGCTCCCTCACATTGACGAATTAACACAGAAACTGTGTCGCTATGAAATACTATGGATTTCATCTCATTCTAGAACGAGTAATGTTTTAATGGAAACGACAGGGTTTAGTTTTGGAATTCGAGTATCTCCTTTCCGATGCACTATTCGTTCCTTACTGCAACGCTCGCTCCCTCACATTGACGAATTAACACAGAAATTGTGTCGCTACGAAATACTATGGGTTTCATGACTTCTCATTCTAAAACGAGTAAAGTTTTTATGGAAACAACAGGATTTAGTTTTGGAATTCGAGTATCTCCTTTCCGATGCACTATTCGTTCCTTACTGCAACGCTCGCTCCCTCACATTGACGAATTAACACAGAAACTGTGTCGCTATGAAATACTGTGGGTTTCATGACTTCTCATTCTACATCGAGTAAAGTTTTTATGGAAACGACAGGATTTAGTTTTGGAATTCGAGTATCTCCTTTCCGATGCACTATTCGTTCCTTACTGTAACGCTCGCTCCCTCACATTGACGAATTAACACAGAAATTGTGTCGCTATGAAATACTATGGGTTTCATGACTTCTCATTCTAAAACGAGTAATGTTTTTATGGAAACGACAGGATTTAGTTTTGGAATTCGAGTATCTCCTTTCCGATGCACTATTCGTTCCTTACTGCAACGCTCTCTCCCTCACATTGACGAATTAACACAGAAATTGTGTCGCTATGAAATACTATGGGTTTCATGACTTCTCATTCTAAAACGAGTAGTGTTTTTATGGAAACGACAGGATTTAGTTTTGAAATTCGAGTATCTCCTTTCCGATGCACTATTCGTTCCTTAATGCAGCGCTCGCTCCCTCACATTCCCGAATTAACACAGAAATTGTGTCGCTATGAAATACTATGGGTTTCATGACTTCTCATTCTAAATCGAGCAAAGTTTTTATGGAAACGACAGGATTTTGTTTTGGAATTCGAGTATCTCCTTTCCGATGCACTATTCGTACCTTACTGCAACGCTCGCTCCCTCACATTGACGAATTAACTCAGAAATTGTGTCGCTATGAAATACTGTTGGTTTCATGACTTCTCATTCTAAATCGAGTAAAGTTTTTATGGAAACGACAGGATTTAGTTTTGGAATTCGAGTATCTCCTTTCCGATGCACTATTCGTTCATTACTGCAACGCTCGCTCCCTCACATTGACGAATTAACACAGAAATTGTGTCGCTATGAAATACTATGGGTTCATGACTTCTCATTCTAAATCGAGTAAAGTTTTTATGGAAACGACAGGATTTAGTTTTGGAATTCGAGTATCTCCTTTCCGATGCACTATTCGTTCCTTACTGCAACGCTCGCTCCCTCACATTGACGAATTAACACAGAAATTGTGTCGCTATGAAATACTATGGGTTTCATGACTTCTCATTCTAAATCGAGTAAAGTTTTTATGGAAATGACAGGATTTAATTTTGGAATTCGAGTATCTCCTTTCCGATGCATTATTCGTTCCTTACTGCAAAGCTCTCTCCCTCACATTGACGAATTAACACAGAAATTGTGTCGCTATGAAATACTATGGGTTTCATGACTTCTCATTCTAAATCGAGTAAAGTTTTAATTGAAACGACAGGATTTAGTTTTGGAATTCGAGTATCTCCTTTCCGATGCACTATTCGTTCCTTACTGCAACGCTCGCTCCCTCACATTGACTAATTAACACAAATATTGTGTTGCTATGAAACACTATGGGTTTCATGACTTCTCATTCTAAATCGAGTAAAATTTTTATGGAAACGGCAGGATTTAGTTTTGGAATTCGAGTATCTCCTTTCCGATGCACTATTCGTTCCTTACTGCAATGCTCGCTCCCTCACATTGACGAATTAACACAGAAATGTTGTCGCAATGAAATACTATGGGTTTCAAGACTTCTCATTCTAAATCGAGTAAAGTTTTTATGGAAACGACAGGACTCAGTTTTGGAATTCGAGTATCTCCTTTCCGATGCATTATTCGTTCCTTACTGCAACGCTCGCTCCCTCACATTGACGAATTAACACAAAAATTGTGTCGCTATGAAATACTATGGTTTCCATGACTTCTCATTCTAAATCGAGTAAAGTTTTTATTTAAACGACATGATTTAGTTTTGGAATTCGAGTATCTCCTTTCCGATGCATTATTCGTTCTTTACTGCAACGCTCGCTCCCTCACATTGACGAATTAACACAGAAATTGTGTCGCTATGAAATACAATGGGTTTCATGACTTCTCATTCTAATTCGAGTAAAGTTTTTATGGAAACGACAGGATTTAGTTTTGGAATTCGAGTATCTGCTTTCCGATGCACTATTCGTTCCTTACTGCAATGCTCGCTCCCTCACATTGACGAATTAACACAGAAATTGTGTCGCTATGAATTCTGTGGGTTTCATGACTTCTTATTCTAAATCGAGTAAAGTTTTTATGGAAACGACAGGATTTAGCTTTGGAATTCGAGTATCTCCTTTCCGATGCATTATTTGTTCCTTACTGCAACGCTCGTTCCCTCACATTGACGAATTAACACAGAAATTGTGTCGCTATGAAATACTATGGGTTTCATCTCATTTTAAAACGAGTAAAGTTTTAATGGAAACGACAGGATTTAGTTTTGGAATTCGAGTATCTCCTTTCCGATGCACTATTCGTTCCTTACTGCAACGATGGCTCACATTGACGAATTAACACAGAAATTATGTCGCTATGAAATACTATGGGTTTCATGACTTCTCATTCTAAATCGAGTAATGTTTTTATGGAAACGACAGGATTTAGTTTTGGAATTCGATTATCTCCTTTCCGATGCACTATTCGTTCCTTACTGCAACGCTCGCTCCCTTACATTGACGAATTTACACAGAAATTGTGTCGCTATGAAATGCTATGTGTTTCATGACATCTCATTCTAAATCGAGTAAAGTGTTTATGGAAACGACAGGATTTAGTTTTGGAATTCGAGTATCTCCATTCCGATGCACTATTCGTTCCTTACTGCAACGCTCGCTCCCTCACATTGACGAATTAACACAGAAATTGTGTCGCTATGAAATACTATGGGTTCATGACTTCTCATTCTAAATCGAGTAAAGTTTTTATGGAAACGACAGGATTTAGTTTTGGAATTCGAGTATCTCCTTTCCGATGCACTATTCATTCCTTACTGCACCGCTCGCTCCCTCACATTGACGAATTAACACAGAAATTGTGTCGCTATGAAATACTATGGGTTTCATGACTTCTCATTCCAAATCGAGTAAAGTTTCAATTGAAACGACAGGATTTAGTTTTGGAATTCGAGTATCGCCTATTCGATGCACTATTCGTTCCTTACTGCAACGCTCGCTCCCTCACATTGACGAATGACCACAGAAATTGTGTCGCTATGAAATACTATGGGTTTCATGACTTCTCATTCTAAATCGAGTAAAGTTTTTATGGAAACGACAGGATTTAGTTTTGGTTTTCGAGTATCTCCTTTCCGATGCACTATTCGTTCCTTACTGCAACGCTCGCTCCCTCACATTGACGAATTAACGCAGAAATTGTGTCGCTATGAAACACTATGGGTTTCATCTCATTCTAGAACGAGTAAAGTTTTAATGGAAACGACAGGGTTTCATGACTTCTCATTCTACATCGAGTAAAGTTTTTACTTAAACGACAGGATTTAGTTTTGGTTTTCGAGTATCTCCTTTCCGATGCACTATTCGTTCCTTACTGCAACGCTCGCTCCATCACATTGACGAATTAACTCAGAAACAGTGTCGCTATGACATACTATGGGTTTCATGACTTCTCATTCTACATCGACTAAGGTCTTTATGGAAACGACAGGATTTAGTTTTGGAATTCGAGTATCTCCTTTCCGATGCACTATTCGTACCTTACTGCAACGCTCGCTCCCTCACATTGACGAATTAACACAGAAATTGTGTCGCTATGAAATACTATGGGTTTCACGACTTCTCATTCTGAAACGAGTAATGTTTTTATGGAAGCGACAGGATTTAGTTTTAGAATTCGAGTATCTCCTTTCCGATGCACTATTCGTTTCTTACTGCAACGCTCGCTCCCTCACATTCACGAATTAACACAGAAATTGTGTCGCTACGAAATACTATGGGTTTCATGACTTCTCATTCTAAATCGAGCAAAGTTTTTATGGAAACGACATATTTAGTTTTGGAATTCGAGTATCTCCATTCCGATGCACTATTCGTTCCTTACTGCAACGCTCGCTCCCTCACATTGTCGAATTAACACAGAAATTGTGTCGCTATGAAATTCTATGGGTTTCATGACTTCTCATTCTAAATCGAGTAAAGTTTTTAAGGAAACGACAGGATTTTGTTTTGGAATTCGAGTATCTCCTTTCCGATGCACTATTCGTACCTTACTGCAACGCTCGCTCCCTCACATTGACGAATTAACACAGAAATTGTGTCGCTATGAAATACTATTGGTTTCATGACTTCTCATTCTAAATCGAGTAAAGTTTTTATGGAAACGACAGGATTTAGTTTTGGAATTCGAGTATCTCCTTTCCGATGCACTATTCGTTCCTTACTGCTACGCTCGCTCCCTCACATTGACGAATTAACACATAAATTGTGTCGCTATGTAATACTATGTGTTTCATGACTTCTCATTCTAAATCGAGTAAAGTTTTTATGGAAACGACAGGATTTAGTTTTGGAATTCGAGTATCTCCTTTCCGATGCACTATTCGTTCCTTACTGCAACGCTCGCTCCCTCACATTGACGAATTAACACAGAAATTGTGTCGCTATGAAATACTATGGGTTTCATGACTTCTCATTCTAAATCGAGTAAACTTTTTATGGTAACGACAGGATTCAGTTTTGGAATTCGAGTATCTCCTTTCCAATGCATTATTCGTTCATTACTGCAACGCTCGCTCCCTCACATTGACGAATTAACACAGAAATTGTGTCGCTATGAAATACTATGGGTTCATGACTTCTCATTCTAAATCGAGTAAAGTTTTTATGGAAACGACAGGATTTAGTTTTGGAATTCGAGTATCTCCTTTCCCATGCACTATTCGTTCCTTACTGCAACGCTCGCTCCCTCACATTGACGAATTAACACAGAAATTGTGTCGCTATGAAATACTATGGGTTTCATGACTTCTCATTCTAAATCGAGTAAAGTTTTTATGGAAATGACAGGATTTAATTTTGGAATTCGAGTATCTCCTTTCCGATGCACTATTCGTTCCTTACTGCAAAGCTCTCTCCCTCACATTGACGAATTAACACAGAAATTGTGTCGCTATGAAATACTATGGGTTTCATGACTTCTCATTCTAAATCGAGTAAAGTTTTAATTGAAACGACAGGATTTAGTTTTGGAATTCGAGTATCTCCTTTCCGATGCACTATTCGTTCCTTACTGCAACGCTCTCTCCCTCACATTGACTAATTAACACAAATATTGTGTTGCTATGAAACACTATGGGTTTCATGACTTCTCATTCTAAATCGAGTAAAATTTTTATGGAAACGGCAGGATTTAGTTTTGGAATTCGAGTATCTCCTTTCCGATGCACTATTCGTTCCTTACTGCAATGCTCGCTCCCTCACATTGACGAATTAACACAGAAATGTTGTCGCAATGAAATACTATGGGTTTCAAGACTTCTCATTCTAAATCGAGTAAAGTTTTTATGGAAACGACAGGACTCAGTTTTGGAATTCGAGTATCTCCTTTCCGATGCATTATTTTTTCCTTACTGCAACGCTCGCTCCCTCACATTGACGAATTAACACAGAAATTGTGTCGCTATGAAATACTATGGTTTCCATGACTTCTCATTCTAAATCGAGTAAAGTTTTTATTTAAACGACATGATTTAGTTTTGGAATTCGAGTATCTCCTTTCCGATGCATTATTCGTTCCTTACTGCAACGCTCGCTCCCTTACATTGACGAATTTACACAGAAATTGTGTCGCTATGAAATGCTATGGGTTTCATGACATCTCATTCTAAATCGAGTAAAGTGTTTATGGAAACGACAGGATTTAGTTTTGGAATTCGAGTATCTCCATTCCGATGCACTATTCGTTCCTTACTGCAACGCTCGCTCCCTCACATTGACGAATTAACACAGAAATTGTGTCGCTATGAAATACTATGGGTTCATGACTTCTCATTCTAAATCGAGTAAAGTTTTTATGGAAACGACAGGATTTAGTTTTGGAATTCGAGTATCTCCTTTCCGATGCACTATTCATTCCTTACTGCACCGCTCGCTCCCTCACATTGACGAATTAACACAGAAATTGTGTCGCTATGAAATACTATGGGTTTCATGACTTCTCATTCCAAATCGAGTAAAGTTTTAATTGAAACGACAGGATTTAGTTTTGGAATTCGAGTATCGCCTATTCGATGCACTATTCGTTCCTTACTGCAACGCTCGCTCCCTCACATTGACGAATGACCACAGAAATTATGTCGCTATGAAATACTATGGGTTTCATGACTTCTCATTCTAAATCGAGTAAAGTTTTTATGGAAACGACAGGATTTAGTTTTGGTTTTCGAGTATCTCCTTTCCGATGCACTATTCGTTCCTTACTGCAACGCTCGCTCCCTCACATTGACGAATTAACGCAGAAATTGTGTCGCTATGAAACACTATGGGTTTCATCTCATTCTAGAACGAGTAAAGTTTTAATGGAAACGACAGGGTTTCATGACTTCTCATTCTACATCGAGTAAAGTTTTTACTTAAACGACAGGATTTAGTTTTGGTTTTCGAGTATCTCCTTTCCGATGCACTATTCGTTCCTTACTGCAACGCTCGCTCCATCACATTGACGAATTAACTCAGAAACAGTGTCGCTATGACATACTATGGGTTTCATGACTTCTCATTCTACATCGACTAAGGTCTTTATGGAAACGACAGGATTTAGTTTTGGAATTCGAGTATCTCCTTTCCGATGCACTATTCGTACCTTACTGCAACGCTCGCTCCCTCACATTGACGAATTAACACAGAAATTGTGTCGCTAAGAAATACTATGGGTTTCATGACTTCTCATTCTGAAACGAGTAATGTTTTTATGGAAGCGACAGGATTTAGTTTTAGAATTCGAGTATCTCCTTTCCGATGCACTATTCGTTTCTTACTGCAACGCTCGCTCCCTCACATTCACGAATTAACACAGAAATTGTGTCGCTACGAAATACTATGGGTTTCATGACTTCTCATTCTAAATCGAGCAAAGTTTTTATGGAAACGACATATTTAGTTTTGGAATTCGAGTATCTCCATTCCGATGCACTATTCGTTCCTTACTGCAACGCTCGCTCCCTCACATTGACGAATTAACACAGAAATTGTGTCGCTATGAAATTCTATGGGTTTCATGACTTCTCATTCTAAATCGAGTAAAGTTTTTAAGGAAACGAAAGGATTTTGTTTTGGAATTCGAGTATCTCCTTTCCGATGCACTATTCGTACCTTACTGCAACGCTCGCTCCCTCACATTGACGAATTAACACAGAAATTGTGTCGCTATGAAATACTATTGGTTTCATGACTTCTCATTCTAAATCGAGTAAAGTTTTTATGGAAACGACAGGATTTAGTTTTGGAATTCGAGTATCTCCTTTCCGATGCACTATTCGTTCCTTACTGCTACGCTCGCTCCCTCACATTGACGAATTAACACATAAATTGTGTCGCTATGTAATACTATGTGTTTCATGACTTCTCATTCTAAATCGAGTAAAGTTTTTATGGAAACGACAGGATTTAGTTTTGGAATTCGAGTATCTCCTTTCCGATGCACTATTCGTTCCTTACTGCAACGCTCGCTCCCTCACATTGACGAATTAACACAGAAATTGTGTCGCTATGAAATTCTATGGGTTTCATGACTTCTCATTCTAAATCGAGTAAAGTTTTTAAGGAAACGACAGGATTTTGTTTTGGAATTCGAGTATCTCCTTTCCGATGCACTATTCGTACCTTACTGCAACGCTCGCTCCCTCACATTGACGAATTAACACAGAAATTGTGTCGCTATGAAATACTATTGGTTTCATGACTTCTCATTCTAAATCGAGTAAAGTTTTTATGGAAACGACAGGATTTAGTTTTGGAATTCGAGTATCTCCTTTCCGATGCACTATTCGTTCCTTACTGCTACGCTCGCTCCCTCACATTGACGAATTAACACATAAATTGTGTCGCTATGTAATACTATGTGTTTCATGACTTCTCATTCTAAATCGAGTAAAGTTTTTATGGAAACGACAGGATTTAGTTTTGGAATTCGAGTATCTCCTTTCCGATGCACTATTCGTTCCTTACTGCAACGCTCGCTCCCTCACATTGACGAATTAACACAGAAATTGTGTCGCTATGAAATACTATGGGTTTCATGACTTCTCATTCTAAATCGAGTAAACTTTTTATGGTAACGACAGGATTCAGTTTTGGAATTCGAGTATCTCCTTTCCGATGCATTATTCGTTCATTACCGCAACCCTCGCTCCCTCACATTGACGAATTAACACAGAAATTGTGTCGCTATGAAATACTATGGGTTCATGACTTCTCATTCTAAATCGAGTAAAGTTTTTATGGAAACGACAGGATTTAGTTTTGGAATTCGAGTATCTCCTTTCCCATGCACTATTCGTTCCTTACTGCAACGCTCGCTCCCTCACATTGACGAATTAACACAGAAATTGTGTCGCTATGAAATACTATGGGTTTCATGACTTCTCATTCTAAATCGAGTAAAGTTTTAATTGAAACGACAGGATTTAGTTTTGGAATTCGAGTATCCCCTTTCCGATGCACTATTCGTTCCTTACTGCAACGCTCTCTCCCTCACATTGACTAATTAACACAAATATTGTGTTGCTATGAAACACTATGGGTTTCATGACTTCTCATTCTAAATCGAGTAAAATTTTTATGGAAACGGCAGGATTTAGTTTTGGAATTCGAGTATCTCCTTTCCGATGCACTATTCGTTCCTTACTGCAATGCTCGCTCCCTCACATTGACGAATTAACACAGAAATGTTGTCGCAATGAAATACTATGGGTTTCAAGACTTCTCATTCTAAATCGAGTAAAGTTTTTATGGAAACGACAGGACTCAGTTTTGGAATTCGAGTATCTCCTTTCCGATGCATTATTTTTTCCTTACTGCAACGCTCGCTCCCTCACATTGACGAATTAACACAGAAATTGTGTCGCTATGAAATACTATGGTTTCCATGACTTCTCATTCTAAATCGAGTAAAGTTTTTATTTAAACGACATGATTTAGTTTTGGAATTCGAGTATCTCCTTTCCGATGCATTATTCGTTCCTTACTGCAACGCTCGCTCCCTTACATTGACGAATTTACACAGAAATTGTGTCGCTATGAAATGCTATGGGTTTCATGACATCTCATTCTAAATCGAGTAAAGTGTTTATGGAAACGACAGGATTTAGTTTTGGAATTCGAGTATCTCCATTCCGATGCACTATTCGTTCCTTACTGCAACGCTCGCTCCCTCACATTGACGAATTAACACAGAAATTGTGTCGCTATGAAATACTATGGGTTCATGACTTCTCATTCTAAATCGAGTAAAGTTTTTATGGAAACGACAGGATTTAGTTTTGGAATTCGAGTATCTCCTTTCCGATGCACTATTCATTCCTTACTGCACCGCTCGCTCCCTCACATTGACGAATTAACATAGAAATTGTGTCGCTATGAAATACTATGGGTTTCATGACTTCTCATTCCAAATCGAGTAAAGTTTTAATTGAAACGACAGGATTTAGTTTTGGAATTCGAGTATCGCCTATTCGATGCACTATTCGTTCCTTACTGCAACGCTCGCTCCCTCACATTGACGAATGACCACAGAAATTATGTCGCTATGAAATACTATGGGTTTCATGACTTCTCATTCTAAATCGAGTAAAGTTTTTATGGAAACGACAGGATTTAGTTTTGGTTTTCGAGTATCTCCTTTCCGATGCACTATTCGTTCCTTACTGCAACGCTCGCTCCCTCACATTGACGAATTAACGCAGAAATTGTGTCGCTATGAAACACTATGGGTTTCATCTCATTCTAGAACGAGTAAAGTTTTAATGGAAACGACAGGGTTCATGACTTCTCATTCTACATCGAGTAAAGTTTTTACTTAAACGACAGGATTTAGTTTTGGTTTTCGAGTATCTCCTTTCCGATGCACTATTCGTTCCTTACTGCAACACTCGCTCCATCACATTGACGAATTAACTCAGAAACAGTGTCGCTATGACATACTATGGGTTTCATGACTTCTCATTCTACATCGACTAAGGTCTTTATGGAAACGACAGGATTTAGTTTTGGAATTCGAGTATCTCCTTTCCGATGCACTATTCGTACCTTACTGCAACGCTCGCTCCCTCACATTGACGAATTAACACAGAAATTGTATCGCTATGAAATACTATGGGTTTCATGACTTCTCATTCTGAAACGAGTAATGTTTTTATGGAAGCGACAGGATTTAGTTTTAGAATTCGAGTATCTCCTTTCCGATGCACTATTCGTTTCTTACTGCAACGCTCGCTCCCTCACATTCACGAATTAACACAGAAATTGTGTCGCTACGAAATACTATGGGTTTCATGACTTCTCATTCTAAATCGAGCAAAGTTTTTATGGAAACGACATATTTAGTTTTGGAATTCGAGTATCTCCATTCCGATGCACTATTCGTTCCTTACTGCAACGCTCGCTCCCTCACATTGACGAATTAACACAGAAATTGTGTCGCTATGAAATTCTATGGGTTTCATGACTTCTCATTCTCAATCGAGTAAAGTTTTTAAGGAAACGACAGGATTTTGTTTTGGAATTCGAGTATCTCCTTTCCGATGCACTATTCGTACCTTACTGCAACGCTCGCTCCCTCACATTGACGAATTAACACAGAAATTGTGTCGCTATGAAATACTATTGGTTTCATGACTTCTCATTCTAAATCGAGTAAAGTTTTTAAGGAAACGACAGGATTTTGTTTTGGAATTCGAGTATCTCCTTTCCGATGCACTATTCGTTCCTTACTGCAACACTCGCTCCCTCACATTGACGAATTAACACAGAAATTGTGTCGCTATGAAATACTATGGGTTTCATGACTTCTCATTCTAAATCGAGTAAACTTTTTATGGTAACGACAGGATTCAGTTTTGGAATTCGAGTATCTCCTTTCCGATGCATTATTCGTTCATTACCGCAACCCTCGCTCCCTCACATTGACGAATTAACACAGAAATTGTGTCGCTATGAAATACTATGGGTTCATGACTTCTCATTCTAAATCGAGTAAAGTTTTTATGGAAACGACAGGATTTAGTTTTGGAATTCGAGTATCTCCTTTCCCATGCACTATTCGTTCCTTACTGCAACGCTCGCTCCCTCACATTGACGAATTAACACAGAAATTGTGTCGCTATGAAATACTATGGGTTTCATGACTTCTCATTCTAAATCGAGTAAAGTTTTTATGGAAATGACAGGATTTAATTTTGGAATTCGAGTATCTCCTTTCCGATGCACTATTCGTTCCTTACTGCAAAGCTCTCTCCCTCACATTGACGAATTAACACAGAAATTGTGTCGCTATGAAATACTATGGGTTTCATGACTTCTCATTCTAAATCGAGTAAAGTTTTAATTGAAACGACAGGATTTAGTTTTGGAATTCGAGTATCCCCTTTAAGATGCACTATTCGTTCCTTACTGCAACGCTCTCTCCCTCACATTGACTAATTAACACAAATATTGTGTTGCTATGAAACACTATGGGTTTCATGACTTCTCATTCTAAATCGAGTAAATTTTTTATGGAAACGGCAGGATTTAGTTTTGGAATTCGAGTATCTCCTTTCCGATGCACTATTCGTTCCTTACTGCAATGCTCGCTCCCTCACATTGACGAATTAACACAGAAATGTTGTCGCAATGAAATACTATGGGTTTCAAGACTTCTCATTCTAAATCGAGTAAAGTTTTTATGGAAACGACAGGACTCAGTTTTGGAATTCGAGTATCTCCTTTCCGATGCATTATTCGTTCCTTACTGCAACGCTCGCTCCCTCACATTGACGAATTAACACAGAAATTGTGTCGCTATGAAATACTATGGTTTCCATGACTTCTCATTCTAAATCGAGTAAAGTTTTTATGGAAACGACAGGATTTAGTTTTGGAATTCGAGTATCTCCTTTCCGATGCACTATTCGTTCCTTACTGCTACGCTCGCTCCCTCACATTGACGAATTAACACATAAATTGTGTCGCTATGTAATACTATGTGTTTCATGACTTCTCAATCTAAATCGAGTAAAGTTTTTATGGAAACGACAGGATTTAGTTTTGGAATTCGAGTATCTCCTTTCCGATGCACTATTCGTTCCTTACTGCAACGCTCGCTCCATCACATTGACGAATTAACTCAGAAACAGTGTCGCTATGACATACAATGGGTTTCATGACTTCTCATTCTACATCGACTAAGGTCTTTATGGAAACGACAGGATTTAGTTTTGGAATTCGAGTATCTCCTTTCCGATGCACTATTCGTACCTTACTGCAACGCTCGCTCCCTCACATTGACGAATTAACACAGAAATTGTGTCGCTATGAAATACTATGGGTTTCATGACTTCTCATTCTGAAACGAGTAATGTTTTTATGGAAGCGACAGGATTTAGTTTTAGAATTCGAGTATCTCCTTTCCGATGCACTATTCGTTTCTTACTGCAACGCTCGCTCCCTCACATTCACGAATTAACACAGAAATTGTGTCGCTACGAAATACTATGGGTTTCATGACTTCTCATTCTAAATCGAGCAAAGTTTTTATGGAAACGACATATTTAGTTTTGGAATTCGAGTATCTCCATTCCGATGCACTATTCGTTCCTTACTGCAACGCTCGCTCCCTCACATTGACGAATTAACACAGAAATTGTGTCGCTATGAAATTCTATGGGTTTCATGACTTCTCATTCTAAATCGAGTAAAGTTTTTAAGGAAACGACAGGATTTTGTTTTGGAATTCGAGTATCTCCTTTCCGATGCACTATTCGTACCTTACTGCAACGCTCGCTCCCTCACATTGACGAATTAACACAGAAATTGTGTCGCTATGAAATACTATTGGTTTCATGACTTCTCATTCTAAATCGAGTAAAGTTATTATGGAAACGACAGGATTTAGTTTTGGAATTCGAGTATCTCCTTTCCGATGCACTATTCGTTCCTTACTGCTACGCTCGCTCCCTCACATTGACGAATTAACACATAAATTGTGTCGCTATGTAATACTATGTGTTTCATGACTTCTCATTCTAAATCGAGTAAAGTTTTTATGGAAACGACAGGATTTAGTTTTGGAATTCGAGTATCTCCTTTCCGATGCACTATTCGTTCCTTACTGCAACGCTCGCCCCCTCACATTGACGAATTAACACAGAAATTGTGTCGCTATGAAATACTATGGGTTTCATGACTTCTCATTCTAAATCGAGTAAACTTTTTATGGTAACGACAGGATTCAGTTTTGGAATTCGAGTATCTCCTTTCCGATGCATTATTCGTTCATTACTGCAACGCTCGCTCCCTCACATTGACGAATTAACACAGAAATTGTGTCGCTATGAAATACTATGGGTTCATGACTTCTCATTCTAAATCGAGTAAAGTTTTTATGGAAACGACAGGATTTAGTTTTGGAATTCGAGTATCTCCTTTCCCATGCACTATTCGTTCCTTACTGCAACGCTCGCTCCCTCACATTGACGAATTAACACAGAAATTGTGTCGCTATGAAATACTATGGGTTTCATGACTTCTCATTCTAAATCGAGTAAAGTTTTTATGGAAATGACAGGATTTAATTTTGGAATTCGAGTATCTCCTTTCCGATGCACTATTCGTTCCTTACTGCAAAGCTCTCTCCCTCACATTGACGAATTAACACAGAAATTGTGTCGCTATGAAATACTATGGGTTTCATGACTTCTCATTCTAAATCGAGTAAAGTTTTAATTGAAACGACAGGATTTAGTTTTGGAATTCGAGTATCTCCTTTCCGATGCACTATTCGTTCCTTACTGCAACGCTCTCTCCCTCACATTGACTAATTAACACAAATATTGTGTTGCTATGAAACACTATGGGTTTCATGACTTCTCATTCTAAATCGAGTAAAATTTTTATGGAAACGGCAGGATTTAGTTTTGGAATTCGAGTATCTCCTTTCCGATGCACTATTCGTTCCTTACTGCAATGCTCGCTCCCTCACATTTACGAATTAACACAGAAATGTTGTCGCAATGAAATACTATGGGTTTCAAGACTTCTCATTCTAAATCGAGTAAAGTTTTTATGGAAACGACAGGACTCAGTTTTGGAATTCGAGTATCTCCTTTCCGATGCATTATTCGTTCCTTACTGCAACGCTCGCTCCCTCACATTGACGAATTAACACAGAAATTGTGTCGCTATGAAATACTATGGTTTCCATGACTTCTCATTCTAAATCGAGTAAAGTTTTTATTTAAACGACATGATTTAGTTTTGGAATTCGAGTATCTCCTTTCCGATGCATTATTCGTTCCTTACTGCAACGCTCGCTCCCTTACATTGACGAATTTACACAGAAATTGTGTCGCTATGAAATGCTATGGGTTTCATGACATCTCATTCTAAATCGAGTAAAGTGTTTATGGAAACGACAGGATTTAGTTTTGGAATTCGAGTATCTCCATTCCGATGCACTATTCGTTCCTTACTGCAACGCTCGCTCCCTCACATTGACGAATTAACACAGAAATTGTGTCGCTATGAAATACTATGGGTTCATGACTTCTCATTCTAAATCGAGTAAAGTTTTTATGGAAACGACAGGATTTAGTTTTGGAATTCGAGTATCTCCTTTCCGATGCACTATTCATTCCTTACTGCACCGCTCGCTCCCTCACATTGACGAATTAACACAGAAATTGTGTCGCTATGAAATACTATGGGTTTCATGACTTCTCATTCCAAATCGAGTAAAGTTTTAATTGAAACGACAGGATTTAGTTTTGGAATTCGAGTATCGCCTATTCGATGCACTATTCGTTCCTTACTGCAACGCTCGCTCCCTCACATTGACGAATGACCACAGAAATTGTGTCGCTATGAAATACTATGGGTTTCATGACTTCTCATTCTAAATCGAGTAAAGTTTTTATGGAAACGACAGGATTTAGTTTTGGTTTTCGAGTATCTCCTTTCCGATGCACTATTCGTTCCTTACTGCAACGCTCGCTCCCTCACATTGACGAATTAACGCAGAAATTGTGTCGCTATGAAACACTATGGGTTTCATCTCATTCTAGAACGAGTAAAGTTTTAATGGAAACGACAGGGTTTCATGACTTCTCATTCTACATCGAGTAAAGTTTTTACTTAAACGACAGGATTTAGTTTTGGTTTTCGAGTATCTCCTTTCCGATGCACTATTCGTTCCTTACTGCAACGCTCGCTCCATCACATTGACGAATTAACTCAGAAACAGTGTCGCTATGACATACTATGGGTTTCATGACTTCTCATTCTACATCGACTAAGGTCTTTATGGAAACGACAGGATTTAGTTTTGGAATTCGAGTATCTCCTTTCCGATGCACTATTCGTACCTTACTGCAACGCTCGCTCCCTCACATTGACGAATTAACACAGAAATTGTGTCGCTATGAAATACTATGGGTTTCATGACTTCTCATTCTGAAACGAGTAATGTTTTTATGGAAGCGACAGGATTTAGTTTTAGAATTCGAGTATCTCCTTTCCGATGCACTATTCGTTTCTTACTGCAACGCTCGCTCCCTCACATTCACGAATTAACACAGAAATTGTGTCGCTACGAAATACTATGGGTTTCATGACTTCTCATTCTAAATCGAGCAAAGTTTTTATGGAAACGACATATTTAGTTTTGGAATTCGAGTATCTCCATTCCGATGCACTATTCGTTCCTTACTGCAACGCTCGCTCCCTCACATTGACGAATTAACACAGAAATTGTGTCGCTATGAAATTCTATGGGTTTCATGACTTCTCATTCTAAATCGAGTAAAGTTTTTAAGGAAACGACAGGATTTTGTTTTGGAATTCGAGTATCTCCTTTCCGATGCACTATTCGTACCTTACTGCAACGCTCGCTCCCTCACATTGACGAATTAACACAGAAATTGTGTCGCTATGAAATACTATTGGTTTCATGACTTCTCATTCTAAATCGAGTAAAGTTTTTATGGAAACGACAGGATTTAGTTTTGGAATTCGAGTATCTCCTTTCCGATGCACTATTCGTTCCTTACTGCTACGCTCGCTACCTCACATTGACGAATTAACACATAAATTGTGTCGCTATGTAATACTATGTGTTTCATGACTTCTCATTCTAAATCGAGTAAAGTTTTTATGGAAACGACAGGATTTAGTTTTGGAATTCGAGTATCTCCTTTCCGATGCACTATTCGTTCCTTACTGCAACGCTCGCTCCCTCACATTGACGAATTAACACAGAAATTGTGTCGCTATGAAATACTATGGGTTTCATGACTTCTCATTCTAAATCGAGTAAACTTTTTATGGTAACGACAGGATTCAGTTTTGGAATTCGAGTATCTCCTTTCCGATGCATTATTCGTTCATTACTGCAACGCTCGCTCCCTCACATTGACGAATTAACACAGAAATTGTGCCGCTATGAAATACTATGGGTTCATGACTTCTCATTCTAAATCGAGTAAAGTTTTTATGGAAACGACAGGATTTAGTTTTGGAATTCGAGTATCTCCTTTCCCATGCACTATTCGTTCCTTACTGCAACGCTCGCTCCCTCACATTGACGAATTAACACAGAAATTGTGTCGCTATGAAATACTATGGGTTTCATGACTTCTCATTCTAAATCGAGTAAAGTTTTTATGGAAATGACAGGATTTAATTTTGGAATTCGAGTATCTCCTTTCCGATGCACTATTCGTTCCTTACTGCAAAGCTCTCTCCCTCACATTGACGAATTAACACAGAAATTGTGTCGCTATGAAATACTATGGGTTTCATGACTTCTCATTCTAAATCGAGTAAAGTTTTAATTGAAACGACAGGATTTAGTTTTGGAATTCGAGTATCTCCTTTCCGATGCACTATTCGTTCCTTACTGCAACGCTCTCTCCCTCACATTGACTAATTAACACAAATATTGTGTTGCTATGAAACACTATGGGTTTCATGACTTCTCATTCTAAATCGAGTAAAATTTTTATGGAAACGGCAGGATTTAGTTTTGGAATTCGAGTATCTCCTTTCCGATGCACTATTCGTTCCTTACTGCAATGCTCGCTCCCTCACATTGACGAATTAACACAGAAATGTTGTCGCAATGAAATACTATGGGTTTCAAGACTTCTCATTCTAAATCGAGTAAAGTTTTTATGGAAACGACAGGACTCAGTTTTGGAATTCGAGTATCTCCTTTCCGATGCACTATTCGTTCCTTACTGCAATGCTCGCTCCCTCACATTGACGAATTAACACAGAAATTGTGTCGCTATGAAATACTGTGGGTTTCATGACTTCTTATTCTAAATCGAGTAAAGTTTTTATGGAAACGACAGGATTTAGCTTTGGAATTCGAGTATCTCCTTTCCGATGCATTATTTGTTCCTTACTGCAACGCTCGCTCCCTCACATTGACGAATTAACACAGAAATTGTGTCGCTATGAAATACTATGGGTTTCATCTCATTTTAAAACGAGTAAAGTTTTAATGGAAACGACAGGATTTAGTTTTGGAATTCGAGTATCTCCTTTCCGATGCACTATTCGTTCCTTACTGCAACGATGGCTCACATTGACGAATTAACACAGAAAATATGTCGCTATGAAATACTATGGGTTTCATGACTTCTCATTCTAAATCGAGTAATGTTTTTATGGAAACGACAGGATTTAGTTTTGGAATTCGAGTATCTCCTTTCCGATGCACTATTCGTTCCTTACAGCAACGCTCGCTCCCTTACATTGACGAATTTACACAGAAATTGTGTCGCTATGAAATGCTATGGGTTTCATGACATCTCATTCTAAATCGAGTAAAGTGTTTATGGAAACGACAGGATTTAGTTTTGGAATTCGAGTATCTCCATTCCGATGCACTATTCGTTCCTTACTGCAACGCTCGCTCCCTCACATCGACGAATTAACACAGAAATTGTGTCGCTATGAAATACTATGGGTTCATGACTTCTCATTCTAAATCGAGTAAAGTTTTTATGTAAACGACAGGATTTAGTTTTGGAATTCGAGTATCTCCTTTCCGATGCACTATTCGTTCCTTACTGCAATGCTCGCTCCCTCACATTGACGAATTAACACAGAAATGTTGTCGCAATGAAATACTATGGGTTTCAAGACTTCTCATTCTAAATCGAGTAAAGTTTTTATGGAAACGACAGGACTCAGTTTTGGAATTCGAGTATCTCCTTTCCGATGCATTATTCGTTCCTTACTGCAACGCTCGCTCCCTCACATTGACGAATTAACACAGAAATTGTGTCGCTATGAAATACTATGGTTTCCATGACTTCTCATTCTAAATCGAGTAAAGTTTTTATTTAAACGACATGATTTAGTTTTGGAATTCGAGTATCTCCTTTCCGATGCATTATTCGTTCTTTACTGCAACGCTCGCTCCCTCACATTGACGAATTAACACAGAAATTGTGTCGCTATGAAATACAATGGGTTTCATGACTTCTCATTCTAATTCGAGTAAAGTTTTTATGGAAACGACAGGATTTAGTTTTGGAATTCGAGTATCTCCTTTCCGATGCACTATTCGTTCCTTACTGCAATGCTCGCTCCCTCACATTGACGAATTAACACAGAAATTGTGTCGCTATGAAATACTGTGGGTTTCATGACTTCTTATTCTAAATCGAGTAAAGTTTTTATGGAAACGACAGGATTTAGCTTTGGAATTCGAGTATCTCCTTTCCGATGCATTATTTGTTCCTTACTGCAACGCTCGCTCCCTCACATTGACGAATTAACACAGAAATTGTGTCGCTATGAAATACTATGGGTTTCATCTCATTTTAAAACGAGTAAAGTTTTAATGGAAACGACAGGATTTAGTTTTGGAATTCGAGTATCTCCTTTCCGATGCACTATTCGTTCCTTACTGCAACGATGGCTCACATTGACGAATTAACACAGAAAATATGTCGCTATGAAATACTATGGGTTTCATGACTTCTCATTCTAAATCGAGTAATGTTTTTATGGAAACGACAGGATTTAGTTTTGGAATTCGAGTATCTCCTTTCCGATGCACTATTCGTTCCTTACAGCAACGCTCGCTCCCTTACATTGACGAATTTACACAGAAATTGTGTCGCTATGAAATGCTATGGGTTTCATGACATCTCATTCTAAATCGAGTAAAGTGTTTATGGAAACGACAGGATTTAGTTTTGGAATTCGAGTATCTCCATTCCGATGCACTATTCGTTACTTACTGCAACGCTCGCTCCCTCACATTGACGAATTAACACAGAAATTGTGTCGCTATGAAATACTATGGGTTCATGACTTCTCATTCTAAATCGAGTAAAGTTTTTATGGAAACGACAGGATTTAGTTTTGGAATTCGAGTATCTCCTTTCCGATGCACTATTCGTTCCTTACTGCAATGCTCGCTCCCTCACATTGACGAATTAACACAGAAATGTTGTCGCAATGAAATACTATGGGTTTCAAGACTTCTCATTCTAAATCGAGTAAAGTTTTTATGGAAACGACAGGACTCAGTTTTGGAATTCGAGTATCTCCTTTCCGATGCATTATTCGTTCCTTACTGCAACGCTCGCTCCCTCACATTGACGAATTAACACAGAAATTGTGTCGCTATGAAATACTATGGTTTCCATGACTTCTCATTCTAAATCGAGTAAAGTTTTTATTTAAACGACATGATTTAGTTTTGGAATTCGAGTATCTCCTTTCCGATGCATTATTCGTTCTTTACTGCAACGCTCGCTCCCTCACACTGACGAATTAACACAGAAATTGTGTCGCTATGAAATACAATGGGTTTCATGACTTCTCATTCTAATTCGAGTAAAGTTTTTATGGAAACGACAGGATTTAGTTTTGGAATTCGAGTATCTCCTTTCCGATGCACTATTCGTTCCTTACTGCAATGCTCGCTCCCTCACATTGACGAATTAACACAGAAATTGTGTCGCTATGAAATACTGTGGGTTTCATGACTTCTTATTCTAAATCGAGTAAAGTTTTTATGGAAACGACAGGATTTAGCTTTGGAATTCGAGTATCTCCTTTCCAATGCATTATTTGTTCCTTACTGCAACGCTCGCTCCCTCACATTGACGAATTAACACAGAAATTGTGTCGCTATGAAATACTATGGGTTTCATCTCATTTTAAAACGAGTAAAGTTTTAATGGAAACGACAGGATTTAGTTTTGGAATTCGAGTATCTCCTTTCCGATGCACTATTCGTTCCTTACTGCAACGATGGCTCACATTGACGAATTAACACAGAAATTATGTCGCTATGAAATACTATGGGTTTCATGACTTCTCATTCTAAATCGAGTAATGTTTTTATGGAAACGACAGGATTTAGTTTTGGAATTCGAGTATCTCCTTTCCGATGCACTATTCGTTCCTTACAGCAACGCTCGCTCCCTTACATTGACGAATTTACACAGAAATTGTGTCGCTATGAAATGCTATGGGTTTCATGACATCTCATTCTAAATCGAGTAAAGTGTTTATGGAAACGACAGGATTTAGTTTTGGAATTCGAGTATCTCCATTCCGATGCACTATTCGTTCCTTACTGCAACGCTCGCTCTTTCACATTGACGAATTAACACAGAAATTGTGTCGCTATGAAATACTATGGGTTCATGACTTCTCATTCTAAATCGAGTAAAGTTTTTATGGAAACGACAGGATTTAGTTTTGGAATTCGAGTATCTCCTTTCCGATGCACTATTCGTTCCTTACTGCACCGCTCGCTCCCTCACATTGACGAATTAACACAGAAATTGTGTCGCTATGAAATACTATGGGTTTCATGACTTCTCATTCCAAATCGAGTAAAGTTTTAATTGAAACGACAGGATTTAGTTTTGGAATTCGAGTATCTCCTTTCCGATGCCCTATTCGTTCCTTACTGAAAGGCTCGCTCCCTTACATTGACGAATTTACACAGAAATTGTGTCGCTATGAAATGCTATGGGTTTCATGACATCTCATTCTAAATCGAGTAAAGTGTTTATGGAAACGACAGGATTTAGTTTTGGAATTCGAGTATCTCCATTCCGATGCACTATTCGTTCCTTACTGCAACGCTCGCTCCCTCACATTGACGAATTAACATAGAAATTGTGTCGCTATGAAATACTATGGGTTCATGACTTCTCATTCTAAATCGAGTAAAGTTTTTATGGAAACGACAGGATTTAGTTTTGGAATTCGAGTATCTCCTTTCCGATGCACTATTCGTTCCTTACTGCAACGCTCGCTCCCATACATTGACGAATTTACACAGAAATTGTGTCGCTATGAAATGCTATGGGTCTCATGACATCTCATTCTAAATCGAGTAAAGTGTTTATGGAAACGACAGGATTTAGTTTTGGAATTCGAGTATCTCCATTCCGATGCACTATTCGTTCCTTACTGCAACGCTCGCTCCCTCACATTGACGAATTAACACAGAAATTGTGTCGCTATGAAATACTATGGGTTTCATGACTTCTCATTCTAAATCGAGTAAAGATTTTATGGAAACGACAGGATTTAGTTTTGGAATTCGAGTATCTCCATTCCGATGCACTATTCGTTCCTTACTGCAACGCTCGCTCCCTCACATTGACGAATTAACACAGAAATTGTGTCGCTATGAAATACTATGGGTTCATGACTTCTCATTCTAAATCGAGTAAAGTTTTTATGGAAACGACAGGATTTAGTTTTGGAATTCGAGTATCTCCTTTCCGATGCACTATTCGTTCCTTACTGCACCGCTCGCTCCCTCACATTGACGAATTAACACAGAAATTGTGTCGCTATGAAATACTATGGGTTTCATGACTTCTCATTCCAAATCGAGTAAAGTTTTAATTGAAACGACAGGATTTAGTTTTGGAATTCGAGTATCTCCTTTCCGATGCACTATTCGTTCCTTACTGCAACGCTCGCTCCCTCACATTGACTAATTAACACAAATATTGTGTTGCTATGAAACACTATGGGTTTCATGACTTCTCATTCTAAATCGAGTAAAATTTTTATGGAAACGGCAGGATTTAGTTTTGGAATTCGAGTATCTCCTTTCCGATGCACTATTCGTTCCTTACTGCAATGCTCGCTCCCTCACATTGACGAATTAACACAGAAATGTTGTCGCAATGAAATACTATGGGTTTCAAGACTTCTCATTCTAAATCGAGTAAAGTTTTTATGGAAACGACAGGACTCAGTTTTGGAATTCGAGTATCTCCTTTCCGATGCACTATTCGTTCCTTACTGCAATGCTCGCTCCCTCACATTGACGAATTAACACAGAAATTGTGTCGCTATGAAATACTGTGGGTTTCATGACTTCTTATTCTAAATCGAGTAAAGTTTTTATGGAAACGACAGGATTTAGCTTTGGAATTCGAGTATCTCCTTTCCGATGCATTATTTGTTCCTTACTGCAAAGCTCGCTCCCTCACATTGACGAATTAACACAGAAATTGTGTCGCTATGAAATACTATGGGTTTCATCTCATTTTAAAACGAGTAAAGTTTTAATGGAAACGACAGGATTTAGTTTTGGAATTCGAGTATCTCCTTTCCGATGCACTATTCGTTCCTTACTGCAACGATGGCTCACATTGATGAATTAACACAGAAATTATGTCGCTATGAAATACTATGGGTTTCATGACTTCTCATTCTAAATCGAGTAATGTTTTTATGGAAACGACAGGATTTAGTTTTGGAATTCGAGTATCTCCTTTCCGATGCACTATTCGTTCCTTACTGCAACGCTCGCTCCCATACATTGACGAATTTACACAGAAATTGTGTCGCTATGAAATGCTATGGGTTTCATGACATCTCATTCTAAATTGAGTAAAGTGTTTATGGAAACGACAGGATTTAGTTTTGGAATTCGAGTATCTCCATTCCGATGCACTATTCGTTCCTTACTGCAACGCTCGCTCCCTCACATTGACGAATTAACACAGAAATTGTGTCGCTATGAAATACTATGGGTTTCATGACTTCTCATTCTAAATCGAGTAAAGATTTTATGGAAACGACAGGATTTAGTTTTGGAATTCGAGTATCTCCTTTCCAAAGCACTATTCGTTCCTTACTGCAACGCTCGCTCCCTCACATTGACGAATTAACACAGAAATTGTGTCGCTATGAAATACTATGGGTTTCCTGACTTCTCATTCTAAATCGAGTAAAGTTTTTATGGAAACGACAGGATTTAGATTTGGAATTCGAGTATCTCCTTTCCGATGCACTATTCGTTCCTTACTGCAACGCTCGCTCCCTCACATTGACGAATTAACACAGAAATTGTGCGCTATGAAATTCAATGGGTTTCATGATTTCACATTCAAAATCGAGTAAAGTTTTTATGGAAACGACAGGATTTAGTTTTGGAATTCGAGTATCTCCTTTCCGATGCATTATTCGTCCCTTACTGCAACGCTCGCTCCCTCACATTGACGAATTAACACAGAAATTGTGTCGCTGTGAAATACTATGGGTTTCATGACTTCTCATTCTAAATCGAGTAAAGTTTTTATGGAAACGACAGGATTTAGTTTTGGAACTCGAGTATCTCCTTTCCGATGCACTATTCGTTCCTTACTGCAACGCTCGCTCCCTCACATTGACGAATTAACACAGAAATTGTGTCGCTATGAAATACTATGTGTTTCATGACTTCTCGTTCTATATCGAGTAAAGTTTTTATGGAGCGACAGGATTTAGTTTTGAAACTCGAGTATCTCTTTTCCGATGCACTATTCGTTCCTTACTGCAACGCTCGCTCCCTCACATTGACGAATTAACACAGAAATTGTGTCGCTATGAAGTAGTGTGGGTTTCATGACTTCTCATTCTAAATGGAGTAAAGTTTTTATGGAAACGACAGGATTTAGTTTTGGAATTCGAGTATCGCCTATTCGATGCACTATTCGTTCCCTACTGCAACGCTCGCTCCCACACATTGACGAATTAACACAGAAATTGTGTCGCTATGAAATACTATGGGTTTCCTGACTTCTCATTCTAAATCGAGTAAAGTTTTTATGGAAACGACAGGATTTAGATTTGGAATTCGAGTATCTCCTTTCCGATGCACTATTCGTTCCTTTCTGCAACGCTCGCTCCCTCACATTGACGAATTAACACAGAAATTGTGTCGCTATGAAATACTATGGGTTTCATGATTTCTCATTCTAAATCGAGTAAAGTTTTTCTGGAAACGACAGGATTTAGTTTTGGAATTCGTGTATCTCATTTCCGATGCATTATTCGATCCTTACTGCAACGCTCGCTCCCTCACGTTGATGAATTAACACAGAAATTGTGTCGCTATGATATACTATGGGTTTCATGACATCTCATTCTAAATCGAGTAAAGTTTTTATGGAAACGACAGGATTTAGTTTTGGAATTCGAGTATCTCCTTTCCGATGCACTATTCGTTCCTTTCTGCAACGCTCGCTCCCTCACATTGACGAATTAACACAGAAATTGTGTCGCTATGAAATACTATGGGTTTCATGATTTCTCATTCTAAATCGAGTAAAGTTTTTCTGGAAACGACAGGATTCAGTTTTGGAATTCGAGTATCTCCTTTCCGATGCCTTATTCGTTCCTTACTGCAACGCTTGCTCCCTCACGTTGACGAATTAACACAGAAATTGTGTCACTATGAAATACTGTGGGTTTCATGATTTCTCATTCTAAATCGAGTAAAGTTTTTATGGAAACGACAGGATTTAGTTTTGGAATTCGAGTATCTCCTTTCCGATGCATTATTCGTTCCGTACTGCAACGCTCGCTCCCTCAATTTGACGAATTAACACAGAAATTGTGTCGCTATGAAATACTATGGGTTTCATGACTTCTCGTTCTAAATCAGTAAAGTTTTTATGGAAACGACAGGATTTAGTTTTGGAATTCGAGTATCTAGTTTCTGATGCACTATTCGTTCCTTACTGCAACGCTCGCTCCCTCACATTGACGAATTAACACAGAAATTGTGTCGCTATGAAATACTATGGGTTTCATGACTTCTCATTCTAAATCGAGTAAAGTTATTATGGAAACGACTGGATTTAGTTTTGGAATTCGAGTATCTCCTTTCCAAAGCTCTATTCGTTCCTTACTGCAACGCTCGCTCCCTCACATTGACGAATTAACACAGAAATTGTGTCGCTATGAAATACTATGGGTTTCCTGACTTCTCATTCTAAATCGAGTAAAGTTTTTATGGAAACGACGGGATTTAGATTTGGAATTCGAGTATCTCCTTTCCGATGCACTATTCGTTCCTTACTGCAACCCTCGCTCCCTCAATTTGACGAATTAACACAGAAATTGTGTCGCTATGAAATACTATGGGCTTCATGACTCCTCATTCTACATTGAGTAAAGTTTTTATGGATACGACAGGATTCAGTTTTGGAATTCGAGTTTCTCCTTTCCGAAGCATTATTCGTTCCTTACTGCAACGCTCGCTCACTCACATTGACGAATTAACACAGAAATTGTGTCGCTATGAAATACTGTGGGTTTCATGACTTCTCATTCTAAATCGAGTAAAGTTTTTATGGAAACGACAGGATTTAGTTTTGGAATTCGAGTATCTGCTTTCCGATGCATTATTCGTTCCGTACTGCAACGCTCGCTCCCTCACATTGACGAATTAACACAGAAATTGTGTCGCTATGAAATACTATGTGTTTCATGACTTCTCGTTATAAATCGAGTAAAGTTTCTAAGGAAACGACAGGATTTAGTTTTGGAATTCGAGTATCTCTTTTCCGATGCAATATTCGTTCCTTACTGCAAAGCTCGCTCCCTAACATTGACGAATTAACACAGAAATTGTGTCGCTATGAAGTAGTATGGGTTTCATGACTTCTCATTCTAAATCGAGTAAAGTTTTTATGGAAACGACAGGATTTAGTTTTGGAATTCGAGTATCGCCTATTCGATGCACTATTCGTTCCTTACTGCAACGCTCGCTCCCTCACATTGACGAATTAACACAGAAATTGTGTCGCTATGAAATACTATGGGTTTCATGACTTCTCATTCTAAATGGAGTAAAGTATTTATGGAAACGACAGGATTTAGTTTTGGAATTCGAGTATCTCCTTTCCGATGCACTATTCGTTCCTTACTGCAACGCTCGCTCCCTCACATTGACGAATTAACACAGAAATTCTGCGCTATGAAATTCAATGGGTTTCATGATTTCTCATTCTAAATCGAGTAAAGTTTTTATGGAAACGACAGGATTTAGTTTTGGAATTCGAGTATCTCCTTTCCGATGCATTATTCGTCCCTTACTGCAACGCTCGCTCCCTCACATTGACGAATTAACACAGAAATTGTGTCGCTATGAAATACTATGGGTTTCATGACTTCTCATTCTAAATCGAGTAAAGTTTTTATGGAAACGACAGGATTTAGTTTTGGAACTCGAGTATCTCCTTTCCGATGCACTATTCGTTCCTTACTGCAACGCTCGCTCCCTCACATTGACGAATTAACACAGAAATTGTGTCGCTATGAAATACTATGTGTTTCATGACTTCTCGTTCTATATCGAGTAAAGTTTTTATGGAGCGACAGGATTTAGTTTTGAAACTCGAGTATCTCTTTTCCGATGCACTATTCGTTCCTTACTGCAACGCTCGCTCCCTCACATTGACGAATTAACACAGAAATTGTGTCGCTATGAAGTAGTGTGGGTTTCATGACTTCTCATTCTAAATGGAGTAAAGTTTTTATGGAAACGACAGGATTTAGTTTTGGAATTCGAGTATCGCCTATTCGATGCACTATTCGTTCCTTACTGCAACGCTCGCTCCCACACATTGACGAATTAACACAGAAATTGTGTCGCTATGAAATACTATGGGTTTCCTGACTTCTCATTCTAAATCGAGTAAAGTTTTTATGGAAACGACAGGATTTAGATTTGGAATTCGAGTATCTCCATTCCGATGCACTATTCGTTCCTTTCCGCAACGCTCGCTCCCTCACATTGACGAATTAACACAGAAATTGTGTCGCTATGAAATACTATGGGTTTCATGATTTCTCATTCTAAATCGAGTAAAGTTTTTCTGGAAACGACAGGATTTAGTTTTGGAATTCGTGTATCTCATTTCCGATGCATTATTCGATCCTTACTGCAGCGCTCGCTCCCATACATTGATGAATTAACACAGAAATTGTGTCGCTATGAAATACTATGGGTTTCATGACATCTCATTCTAAATCGAGTAAAGTTTTTATGGAAACGACAGGATTTAGTTTTGGAATTCGAGTATCTCCTTTCCGATGCACTATTCGTTCCTTTCTGCAACGCTCGCTCCCTCACATTGACGAATTAACACAGAAATTGTGTCGCTATGAAATACTATGGGTTTCATGATTTCTCATTCTAAATCGAGTAAAGTTTTTCTGGAAACGACATGATTCAGTTTTGGAATTCGAGTATCTCCTTTCCGATGCCTTATTCGTTCCTTACTGCAACGCTTGCTCCCTCACGTTGACGAATTAACACAGAAATTGTGTCACTATGATATACTATGGGTTTCATGATTTCTCATTCTAAATCGAGTAAAGTTTTTATGGAAACGACAGGATTTAGTTTTGGAATTCGAGTATCTCCTTTCCGATGCATTATTCGTTCCGTACTGCAACGCTCGCTCCCTCAATTTGACGAATTAACACAGAAATTGTGTCGCTATGAAATACTATGGGTTTCATGACTTCTCATTCTAAATCAGTAAAGTTTTTATGGAAACGACAGGATTTAGTTTTGGAATTCGAGTATCTAGTTTCAGATGCACTATTCGTTCCTTACTGCAACGCTCGCTCCCTCACATTGACGAATTAACACAGAAATTGTGTCGCTATGAAATACTATGGGTTTCATGACTTCTCATTCTAAATCGAGTAAAGTTATTATGGAAACGACTGGATTTAGTTTTGGAATTCGAGTATCTCCTTTCCAAAGCTCTATTCGTTCCTTACTGCAACGCTCGCTCCCTCACATTGACGAATTAACACAGAAATTGTGTCGCTATGAAATACTATGGGTTTCCTGACTTCTCATTCTAAATCGAGTAAAGTTTTTATGGAAACGACAGGATTTAGATTTGGAATTCGAGTATCTCCTTTCCGATGCACTATTCGTTCCTTACTGCAACGCTCGCTCCCTCAATTTGACGAATTAACACAGAAATTGTGTCGCTATGAAATACTATGGGCTTCATGACTTCTCATTCTACATCGAGTAAAGTTTTTATGGATACGACAGGATTCAGTTTTGGAATTCGAGTTTCTCCTTTCCGAAGCATTATTCGTTCCTTACTGCAACGCTCGCTCACTCACATTGACGAATTAACACAGAAATTGTGTCGCTATGAAATACTGTGGGTTTCATGACTTCTCATTCTAAATCGAGTAAAGTTTTTATGGAAACGACAGGATTTAGTTTTGGAATTCGAGTATCTCCTTTCCGATGCATTATTCGTTCCGTACTGCAACGCTCGCTCCCTCACATTGACGAATTAACACAGAAATTGTGTCGCTATGAAATACTATGTGTTTCATGACTTCTCGTTATAAATCGAGTAAAGTTTCTAAGGAAACGACAGGATTTAGTTTTGGAATTCGAGTATCTCTTTTCCGATGCAATATTCGTTCCTTACTGCAACGCTCGCTCCCTAACATTGACGAATTAACACAGAAATTGTGTCGCTATGAAGTAGTATGGGTTTCATGACTTCTCATTCTAAATCGAGTAAAGTTTTTATGGAAACGACAGGATTTAGTTTTGGAATTCGAGTATCGCCTATTCGATGCACTATTCGCTCCTTACTGCAACGCTCGCTCCCTCACATTGACGAATTAACACAGAAATTGTGTCGCTATGAAATACTATGGGTTTCATGACTTCTCATTCTAAATGGAGTAAAGTATTTATGGAAACGACAGGATTTAGTTTTGGAAGAAGAGTATCTCCTTTCCGATGCACTATTCGTTCCTTACTGCAACGCTCGCTCCCTCACATTGACGAATTAACACAGAAATTCTGCGCTATGAAATTCAATGGGTTTCATGATTTCTCATTCTAAATCGAGTAAAGTTTTTATGGAAACGACAGGATTTAGTTTTGGAATTCGAGTATCTCCTTTCCGATGCATTATTCGTCCCTTACTGCAACGCTCGCTCCCTCACATTGACGAATTAACACAGAAATTGTGTCGCTATGAAATACTATGGGTTTCATGACTTCTCATTCTAAATCGAGTAAAGTTTTTATGGAAACGACAGGATTTAGTTTTGGAACTCGAGTATCTCCTTTCCGATGCACTATTCGTTCCTTACTGCAACGCTCGCTCCCTCACATTGACGAATTAACACAGAAATTGTGTCGCTATGAAATACTATGTGTTTCATGACTTCTCGTTCTATATCGAGTAAAGTTTTTATGGAGCGACAGGATTTAGTTTTGAAACTCGAGTATCTCTTTTCCGATGCACTATTCGTTCCTTACTGCAACGCTCGCTCCCTCACATTGACGAATTAACACAGAAATTGTGTCGCTATGAAGTAGTGTGGGTTTCATGACTTCTCATTCTAAATGGAGTAAAGTTTTTATGGAAACGACAGGATTTAGTTTTGGAATTCGAGTATCGCCTATTCGATGCACTATTCGTTCCTTACTGCAACGCTCGCTCCCACACATTGACGAATTAACACAGAAATTGTGTCGCTATGAAATACTATGGGTTTCCTGACTTCTCATTCTAAATCGAGTAAAGTTTTTATGGAAACGACAGGATTTAGATTTGGAATTCGAGTATCTCCATTCCGATGCACTATTCGTTCCTTTCCGCAACGCTCGCTCCCTCACATTGACGAATTAACACAGAAATTGTGTCGCTATGAAATACTATGGGTTTCATGATTTCTCATTCTAAATCGAGTAAAGTTTTTCTGGAAACGACAGGATTTAGTTTTGGAATTCGTGTATCTCATTTCCGATGCATTATTCGATCCTTACTGCAGCGCTCGCTCCCATACATTGATGAATTAACACAGAAATTGTGTCGCTATGAAATACTATGGGTTTCATGACATCTCATTCTAAATCGAGTAAAGTTTTTATGGAAACGACAGGATTTAGTTTTGGAATTCGAGTATCTCCTTTCCGATGCACTATTCGTTCCTTTCTGCAACGCTCGCTCCCTCACATTGACGAATTAACACAGAAATTGTGTCGCTATGAAATACTATGGGTTTCATGATTTCTCATTCTAAATCGAGTAAAGTTTTTCTGGAAACGACATGATTCAGTTTTGGAATTCGAGTATCTCCTTTCCGATGCCTTATTCGTTCCTTACTGCAACGCTTGCTCCCTCACGTTGACGAATTAACACAGAAATTGTGTCACTATGATATACTATGGGTTTCATGATTTCTCATTCTAAATCGAGTAAAGTTTTTATGGAAACGACAGGATTTAGTTTTGGAATTCGAGTATCTCCTTTCCGATGCATTATTCGTTCCGTACTGCAACGCTCGCTCCCTCAATTTGACGAATTAACACAGAAATTGTGTCGCTATGAAATACTATGGGTTTCATGACTTCTCATTCTAAATCAGTAAAGTTTTTATGGAAACGACAGGATTTAGTTTTGGAATTCGAGTATCTAGTTTCAGATGCACTATTCGTTCCTTACTGCAACGCTCGCTCCCTCACATTGACGAATTAACACAGAAATTGTGTCGCTATGAAATACTATGGGTTTCATGACTTCTCATTCTAAATCGAGTAAAGTTATTATGGAAACGACTGGATTTAGTTTTGGAATTCGAGTATCTCCTTTCCAAAGCTCTATTCGTTCCTTACTGCAACGCTCGCTCCCTCACATTGACGAATTAACACAGAAATTGTGTCGCTATGAAATACTATGGGTTTCCTGACTTCTCATTCTAAATCGAGTAAAGTTTTTATGGAAACGACAGGATTTAGATTTGGAATTCGAGTATCTCCTTTCCGATGCACTATTCGTTCCTTACTGCAACGCTCGCTCCCTCAATTTGACGAATTAACACAGAAATTGTGTCGCTATGAAATACTATGGGCTTCATGACTTCTCATTCTACATCGAGTAAAGTTTTTATGGATACGACAGGATTCAGTTTTGGAATTCGAGTTTCTCCTTTCCGAAGCATTATTCGTTCCTTACTGCAACGCTCGCTCACTCACATTGACGAATTAACACAGAAATTGTGTCGCTATGAAATACTGTGGGTTTCATGACTTCTCATTCTAAATCGAGTAAAGTTTTTATGGAAACGACAGGATTTAGTTTTGGAATTCGAGTATCTCCTTTCCGATGCATTATTCGTTCCGTACTGCAACGCTCGCTCCCTCACATTGACGAATTAACACAGAAATTGTGTCGCTATGAAATACTATGTGTTTCATGACTTCTCGTTATAAATCGAGTAAAGTTTCTAAGGAAACGACAGGATTTAGTTTTGGAATTCGAGTATCTCTTTTCCGATGCAATATTCGTTCCTTACTGCAACGCTCGCTCCCTAACATTGACGAATTAACACAGAAATTGTGTCGCTATGAAGTAGTATGGGTTTCATGACTTCTCATTCTAAATCGAGTAAAGTTTTTATGGAAACGACAGGATTTAGTTTTGGAATTCGAGTATCGCCTATTCGATGCACTATTCGCTCCTTACTGCAACGCTCGCTCCCTCACATTGACGAATTAACACAGAAATTGTGTCGCTATGAAATACTATGGGTTTCATGACTTCTCATTCTAAATGGAGTAAAGTATTTATGGAAACGACAGGATTTAGTTTTGGAAGAAGAGTATCTCCTTTCCGATGCACTATTCGTTCCTTACTGCAACGCTCGCTCCCTCACATTGACGAATTAACACAGAAATTGTGTCGCTATGAAATACTATGGGTTTCATGACTTCTCATTCTAAATCGAGTAAAGTTTTTATGGAAACGACTGGATTTAGTTTTGGAATTCGAGTATCTCCTTTCCGAAGCACTATTCGTTCCTTACTGCAACGCTCGCTCCCTCACATTGACGAATTAACACAGAAATTGTGTCGCTATGAAATACTATGGGTTTCCTGACTTCTCATTCTAAATCGAGTAAAGTTTTTATGGAAACGACAGGATTTAGATTTGGAATTCGACTATCTCCTTTCCGATGCACTATTCGTTCCTTACTGCAACGCTCGCTCCCTCATATTGACGAATTAACACAGAAATTGTGTCGGTATGTAATACTATGGGTTTCATGACTTCTCATTTTAAATCGAGTAAAGTTTTTATGGAAACGACAGGATTTAGTTTTGGAATTCGAGTATCTCCTTTCCGATGCACTATTCGTTCCTTACTGCAACGCTCGCTCCCTCACATTGACGAATTAACACAGAAATTGTGTCGCTGTGAAATACTATGGGTTTCATGACTTCTCATTCTAAATCGAGTAAAGTTTTTATGGATACGACAGGATTTAGTTTTGGAATTCGAGTATCTCCTTACCGATGCACTATTCGTTCTTTACTGCATCGCTCGCTCCCTCACATTGACGAAATAACACAGAAATTATGTCGCTATGAAATACACTCCTGGAAATGGAAAAAAGAACACATTGACACCGGTGTGTCAGACCCACCATACTTGCTCCGGACACTACGAGGGGGCTGTACAAGCAATGATCACACGCACGGCACAGCGGACAAACCAGGAACCGCGGTGTTGGCCGTCGAATGACGCTAGCTGCGCAGCATTTGTGCACCGCCGCCGTCAGTGTCAGCCGGTTTGCCGTGGCATACGGAGCTCCATCGCAGTCTTTAACACTGGTAGCATGCCCCGACAGCGTGGACGTGAACCGTATGTGCAGTTGACGGACTTTGAGGGAGGCCGTATAGTGGGCATGCGGGAGGCCGGGTGGACGTACCGCCGAATTGCTCAACACGTGGGGCGTGAGGTCTCCACAGTACATCGATGTTGTCGCCAGTGGTCGGCGTAAGGTGCACGTGCCCGTCGACCTGGGACCGGACCGCAGCGACGCACGGATGCACCGTAGGATCCTACGCAGTGCCGTAGGGGACCGCACCGCCACTTCCCAGCAAATTAGGGACGATGTTGCTCCTGGGGTATCGGCGAGGACCATTCGCAACCGTCTCCATGAAGCTGGGCTACGGTCCCGCACACCGTTAGGCCGTCTTCCGCTCACGCCCCAACATCGTGCAGCCCGCCTCCCGTGGTGTCGCGACTGGCGTGAATGGAGGGACGAATGGAGACGTGTCGTCTTCAGCGATGAGAGTCGCTTCTGCCTTGGTGCCAATGATAGTCGTATGCGTGTTTGGCGCCGTGCAGGTGAGTGCCACAATCAGGACTGCATACGACCGAGGCACACAGGGCCAACACCCGGCATCATGGTGTGGGGAGCGATCTCCTACACTGGCCGTACACCACTGGTGATCGTCGAGGGGACACTGAATAGTGCACGGTACATCCAAACCGTCATCGAACCCATCGTTCTACCATTCCTAGACCGGCAAGGGAACTTGCTGTTCCAACAGGACAATGCACGTCCGCATGTATCCCGTGCCACCCAACGTGCTCTAGAAGGTGTAAGTCAAATACCCTGGCCAGCAAGATCTCCGGATCTGTCCCCCATTGAGCATGTTTGGGACTGGATGAAGCGTCGTCTCACGCGGTCTGCACGTCCAGCACGAAGGCTGGTCCAACTGAGGCGCCAGGTGGAAATGGCATGGCAAGCCGTTCCACAGGACTACATCTAGCATCTCTACGATCGTCTCCATGGGAGAATAGCAGACTGCATTGCTGCGAAAGGTGGATATACACTGTACTAGTGCCGACATTGTGCATGCTCTGTTGCCTGTGTCTACGTGCCTGTGGTTCTGTCAGTGTGATCATGTGATGTATCTGACCCCAGGAATGTGTCAATAAAGTTTCCCCTTCCTGGGACAATGAATTCACGGTGTTCTTATTTCAATTTCCAGGAGTGTACTATGGGTTTCATGACTTCTCATTCTAAATCGAGTAAAGTTTTTATGGAAACGAGAGGATTTAGTTTTGGAATTCGAGTATCTACTTTCCGATGCACTATTCGTTCCTTACTGCAACGCTCGATCCCTCACATTGACGAATTAACACAGAAATTTTGTCGCTGTGAAATACTATGGGTTTCATGACTTCTCATTCTAAATCGAGTAAAGTTTATATGGAAACGACAGGATTTTGTTTTGGAATTCGAGTATCTCCTTTCCGATGCACTATTCGTCCCTTACTGCAACGCTAGCTCCCTCACATTGACGAATTACCACAGAAATTGTGTCGCTATGATATACTATGGGTTTCATGACTTCTCATTCTAAACGCTCGCTCCCACACATTGACGAATTAACACAGAAATTGTGTCGCTATGAAATACTATGTGTTTCATGACTTCTCATTCTAAATTGGGTAAAGTTTTTATGGATATGACAGGATTTAGTTTTGGAATTCGAGTATCTCCTTTCCGATGCATTATTCGTTCCTAACTGCAACGCTCGCTCCCTCACATTGACGAATTAACACAGAAATTGCGCCGCTATGAAATACTATGGGTATCATGACTTCTCATTCTAAATCGAGTAAAGTTTTAATGGAAACGACAGGATTTAGTTTTGGAATTCGAGTATCTCCTTTCCGATGCACTATTCGTTCCTTACTGCAACGCTCGCTCCCTCACATTGACGAATTAAACAGAAATTGTGTCGCTATGAAATACTATGGGTTTCCTGACTTCTCATTCTAAATCGAGTAAATTTTTTATGGAAACGACAGGATTTACTTTAGGAATTCGAGTAACTCCTTTCCGATGCACTATTCGTTCCTTACTGCAACGCTCGCTCCCTCACATTGACGAATTAACACAGAAATTGTGGCGCTATGAAATACTATGGGCTTCATGACTTCTCATTCTAAATCGAGTAAAGTTTTTATGGAAACGACAGGATTTAGTTTTCGATTTCGAGTATCTCCTTTCCGATGCACTATTCGTTCCTTACTGCAACGCTCGCCCCCTCACATTGACGAATTAACACAGAAATTGTGTCGCTATGATATACTGTGGGTTTCATGACTTCTCATTCTACATCGAGTAAAGGTTTTATGGAAACGACAGGATTTAATTTTGGTATTCGAGTATCTCCTTTCCGATGCACTATTCGTTCCTTACTGCAACGCTCGCTCCCTCACATTGACGAATTAACACAGAAATAGTGTCGCTATGAAATACTATGGGTTTCATGACATCTCATTCTAAATCGAGTAAAGGTTTTATGGAAACCATATGATTTAGTTTTGGAATTCGAGTATCTCCTTTCCGATGCACTATTCGTTCCTTACTGCAACGCTCGCTCCCTCATATTGACGAATTAACACAGAAATTATGTCGCTTTGAAATACTATGGTTTTCATGACTTCTCAATCTACATCGAGTAAAGTTTTTATGAAAACGACAGGATTTAGTTTTGGAATTCGAGTATCTCCTTTCCGATGCACTATTCGTTCCTTACTGCAACGCTCGCTCCCACACATTGACGAATTAACACAGAAATTGTGTCGCTATGAAATACTATATGTTTCATGACTTCTCATTCTAAATTGGGTAAAGTTTTTATGGAAACGACAGGATTTAGTTTTGGAATTCGAGTAACTCCTTTCCGATGCACTATTCGTTCCTAACTGCAACGCTCGCTCCCTCACATTGACGAATTAACACAGAAATTGTGCCGCTATGAAATACAATGGGTTTCATGACTTCTCATTCTAAATCGAGTGAAGTTTAAATGGAAACGACGGGATTTAGTTTTGGAATTCGAGTATCTCCTTTCCGATGCACTATTCGTTCCTTACTGCAACGCTCGCTCCCTCACATTGACGAATTAACACAGAAATTGTGTCGCTATGAAATACTATGGGTTTCATGACTTCTCATTCTATATCGAGTAAATTTTGTATGGAAACGACAGGATTTACTTTAGGAATTCGAGTATCTCCTTTCCGATGCACTATTCGTTCCTTACTGCAACGCTCGCTCCCTCACATTGACGAATTAACACAGAAATTATGGCGCTATGAAATACTATGGGCTTCATGACTTCTCATTCTAAATCGAGTAAAGTTTTTATGGAAACGACAGGATTTAGTTATGGAATTCGAGTATCTCCTTTCCGATGCACTTTTCGTTCCTTACTGCAACGCTCGCCCCCTCACATTGACGAATTAACACAGAAATTGTGTCGCTATGAAATACTATGGGTTTCATTACTTCTCATTCCACATCGAGTAAAGTTTTTATGGAAACGACAGGATTTAATTTTGGTATTCGAGTATCTCCTTTCCTATGCACTATTCGTTCCTTACTGCAACGCTCGCACCCTCACATTGACGAATTAACACAGAAATAGTGTCGCTATGAAATACTATGGGTTTCATGACTTCTCATTCTAAATCGAGTAAAGTTTTTATGGATACGTCAGGATTTAGTTTTGGAATTCGAGTATCTCCTTACCGATGCAGTATTCGTTCCTTACTGCAACGCTCGCTTCCTCACATTGACGAATTAACACAGAAATTGTGTCGCTGTGAAATATTATGGGTTTCATGACTTCTCATTCTAAATCGAGTAAAGTTTTTATGGAAACGACTGGATTTAGTTTTGGAATTCGAGTATCTCCTTTCTGATGCACTATTCATTCCTTACTGCAACGCTCGCTCCCTCACATTGACGAATTAACACAGAAATTGTGTCGCTATGAAATACTATGGGTTTCATGACTTCTCATTCTAAATCGAGTAAAGTTTTTATGGAAAGGACAGGATTTAGTTTTGGAATTCGAGTATCTCCTTTCCGATGCATTATTCGTTCCTTACTGCAACGCTCGCACCCTCACATTGACGAATTAACACAGAAATAGTGTCGCTATGAAATACTATGGGTTTCATGACTTCTCATTCTACATCGAGTAAAGTTTTTATGGAAACGACAGGATTTAGTTTTGGAATTCGAGTATCTCCTTTCCGATGCACTATTCGTTCCTTACTGCAACGCTCGCTCCCTCACATTGACGAATTAACACAGAAATTGTGTCGCTATGATATACTATGGGTTTCATGACTTCTCATTCTAAATCGAGTAAAGTTTTTATGGATACGACAGGATTTAGTTTTGGAATTCGAGTATCTCCTTACCGATGCACTATTCGTTCTTTACTGCAACGCTCGCTCCCTCACATTGACGAATTAACACAGAAATTGTGTCGCTATGAAATACTATGGGTTTCATGACTTCTCATTCTAAATCGAGTAAAGTTTCTAAGGAATCGACAGGATTTAGTTTTGAAATTCGAGTATCTCCTTTCCGATGCACTATTCGTTCCTTACTGCAACGCTCGCTCCCTCACATTGACGAATTAACACAGAAATTGTGTCGCTGTGAAATATTATGGGTTTCATGACTTCTCATTCTAAATCGAGTAAAGTTTTTATGGAAACGACAGGATTTAGTTTTGGAATTCGAGTATCTCCTTTCCAATGCACTAATCGTTCCTTACTGCAACGCTCGCTCCCTCACATTGACGAATTAACACAGAAATAGTGTCGCTATGAAATACTATGGGTTTCATGACATCTCATTCTAAATCGAGTAAAGGTTTTATGGAAACGACATGATTTAGTTTTGGAATTCGAGTATCTCCTTTCCGATGCACTATTCGTTCCTTACTGCAACGCTCGCTCCCTCATATTGACGAATTAACACAGAAATTATGTCGCTATGAAATACTATGGTATTCATGACTTCTCAATCTACATCGAGTAAAGTTTTTATGGAAACGACAGGATTTAGTTTTGGAATTCGAGTATCTCCTTTCCGATGCACTATTCGTTCCTCACTGCAACGCTCGCTCCCTCACATTGACTAATTAACACAGAAATTGTGTCGCTATGAAATACTATGGGTTTCATGACTTCTCATGCTACATCGAGTAAAGTTTCTACGGAAACGACAGGAATTAGTTTTGGAATTCAAGTATCTCCTTTCCGATGCACTATTCGTTCCTTACTGCAACGCTCGCTCCCTCACATTGACGAATTAACACAGAAATTGTGTCGCTATGAAATACTATTGGTTTCATGACATCTCATTCTAAATCGAATAAGGTTTTTATGGAGACGACAGGATTTAGTTTTGGAATTCGAGTATCTCCTTTCCGATGCACTATTCGTTCCTTACTGCAACGCTCGATCCCTCACATTGACGAATTAACACAGAAATTGTGTCGCCATGAAATACTATGGGTTTCATGACTTCTCATTCTACATCGTGTAAAGTTTTTATGGAAACGACAGGATTCAGTTTTGGAATTGGAGTATCTCCTTTCCGATGCACTATTCTTTCCTTACTGCAACGCTCGCTCCCTCACATTGACGAATTTACACAGAAGTTGAGTCGCTATGAAATACTATGGGTTTCATGACTTCTCATTCTAAATCGAGTAAAGTTTTTATGGATACGACAGGATTTAGTTTTGGAATTCGAGTATCTCCTTACCGATGCACTATTCGTTCTTTACTGCAACGCTCGCTCCCTCACATTGACGAATTAACACAGAAATTGTGTCGCTATGAAATACTATGGGTTTCATGACTTCTCATTCTAAATTGAGTAATGTTATAATGGAAACGGCAGGATTTAGTTTTGGAATTCGAGTATCTCCTTTCCGATGCACTATTCGTTCATTACTGCAACGCTCGCTCCCTCATATTGACGAATTAACACAGAAATTTTGTCGCTATGAAATACTATGGGTTTCATGACTTCTCATTCTACATCGAGTAAAATTTTTATGGAAATGACAGGATTTAGTTTTGGAATTCGAGTATCTCCTTTCCGATGCACTATTCGTTCCTTACTGCAACGCTCGCTCCCTCACATTGACTAATTAACACAGAAATTGTGTCGCTATGAAATACTATGGGTTTCATGACTTCTCATTCTACATCGTGTAAAGTTTTTATGGAAACGACAGGATTTGGTTTAGGAATTCAAGTATCTCCTTTCCGATGCACTATTCGTTCCTTACTGCAACGCTCGCTCCCTCACATTGACGAATTAACACAGAAATTGTGTCGCTATGAAATACTATTGGTTTCATGACATCTCATTCTAAATCGATTAAAGTTTTTATGGAAACGATAGGATATAGTTTTGGAATTCGAGTATCTCCTTTCCGATGCACTATTCGCTCCTGACTGCAACGCCCGCCCCCTCACATTGACGAATTAACACAGAAATTGTGTCGCTATGAAATACTATGGGTTTCATGACTTCTCATTCTAAATCGAGTAAAGTTTTTATGGAAACGACAGGATTTAGTTTTGGAATTCGAGTATCTCCTTTCAGATGCACTATTCGTTCCTTACTGCAACGCTCGCTCCCTCACATTGACGAATTAACACAGAAATTGTGTCGCTATAAAATACTATGGGTTTCATGACTTCTCATTTTACATCGAGTAAAGTTTTTATGGAGACGACAGGATTTAGTTTTGGTATTCGAGTCTCTCCTTTCCGATGCACTATTCGTTCCTTACTGCAACGCTCGCTCCCTCACATTGACGAATTAACACAGAAATTGTGTCGCTATGAAATACTATGGGTTTCATGACTTCTCATTCTAAATCGAGTAAAGTTTTTATGGAAACGACAGGATTTAGTTTTGGAATTCGAGTATCTCCTTTCAGATGCACTATTCGTTCCTTACTGCAACGCTCGCTCCCTCACATTGACGAATTAACACAGAAATTGTGTTGCTATGAAATACTATGGGTTTCATGACTTCTCATTTTACATCGAGTAAAGTTTTTATATAGACGACAGGATTCAGTTTTGGTATTCGAGTCTCTCCTTTCCGATGCACTATTCGCTCCTTACTGCAACGCTCGCTCCCTCACATTGACGAATTAACACAGAAATTGTGTCGCTATGAAATACTATGGGTTTCATGACTTCTCATTCTAAATCGAGTAAAGTTTTTATGGATACGACATTATTTAGTTTTGGAATTCGAGTATCTCCTTACCGATGCACTATTCGTTCTTTACTGCAACGCTCGCTCCCTCACATTGACGAATTAACACAGAAATTGTGTCGCTATGAAATACTATGGGTTTCATGACTTCTCATTCTAAATCGAGTAAAGTTTCTATGGAAACGACAGGATTTAGTTTTGGAATTCGAGTATCTCCTTTCCGATGCACTATTCGTTCCTTACTGCAACGCTCGCTCCCTCACATTGACGAATTAACACAGAAATTGTGTCGCTGTGAAATACTATGGGTTTCATGACTTCTCATTCTAAATCGAGTAAAGTTTTTATGGAAACGACAGGATTTAGTTTTGGAATTCGAGTATCTCCTTTCCAATGCACTAATCTTTCCTTACTGCAACGCTCGCTCCCTCACATTGACGAATTAACACATAAATAGTGTCGCTATGAAATACTATGGGTTTCATGACATCTCATTCTAAATCGAGTAAACGTTTTATGGAAACGACATGATTTAGTTTTGGAATTCGAGTATCTCCTTTCCGATGCACTATTCGTTCCTTACTGCAACGCTCTATCCCTCATATTGACGAATTAACACAGAAATTATGTCGCTATGAAATACTATGGTTTTCATGACTTCTCAATCTACATCGAGTAAAGTTTTTATGGAAACGACAGGATTTAGTTTTGGAATTCGAGTATCTCCTTTCCGATGCACTATTCGTTCCTTACTGCAACGCTCGCTCCCTCACATTGACTAATTAACACAGAAATTGTGTCGCTATGATATACTATGGGTTTCATGACTTCTCATGCTACATCGAGTAAAGTTTCTACGGAAACGACAGGATTTAGTTTTGGAATTCAAGTATCTCCTTTCCGATGCACTATTCGTTCCGTACTGCAACGCTCGCTCCCTCACATTGACGAATTAACACAGAAATTGTGTCGCTATCAAATACTATTGGTTTCATGACATCTCATTCTAAATCGAATAAGGTTTTTATGGAGACGACAGGATTTAGTTTTGGAATTCGAGTATCTCCTTTCCGATGCACTATTCGTTCCTTACTGCAACGCTCGCTCACTCGTATTGACGAATTAACACAGAAATTATGTCGCTATGAAATACTATGGGTTTCATGACATCTCATTCTACATCGAATAAGGTTTTTATGGAGACGACAGGATTTAGTTTTGGAATTCGAGTATCTCCTTTCCGATGCACTATTCGTTCCTTACTGCAACGCTCGCTCCCTCACATTGACGAATTAACACAGAAATTGTGTCGCTATGAAATACTATGGGTTTCATGACTTCTCATTCTAAATCGAGTAAAGTTTTTATGGAAACGACAGGATTTAGCTTTGGAATTCGAGTACCTCCTTTCCGATGCGTTATTCGTTCCTTACTGCAACGCTCGCACCCTCACATTGACGAATTAACACAGAAATAGTGTCGCTATGAAATACTATGGGTTTCATGACTTCTCATTCTAAATCGAGTAAAGTTTTTATGGATACGTCAGGATTTAGATATGGAATTCGAGTATCTCCTTACCGATGCAGTATTCGTTCCTTACTGCAACGCTCGCTCCCTCATATTTACGAATTAACACAGAAATTGTGTCGCTGTGAAAGATTATGGGTTTCATGACTTCTCATTCTAAATCGAGTAAAGGTTTTATGGAAACGACTGGATTTAGTTTTGGAATTCGAGTATCTCCTTTCTGATGCACTATTCGTTCCTTACTGCAAAGCTCGCTCCCTCACATTGACGAATTAACACAGAAATTGTGTCGCTATGAAATACTATGGGTTTCATGACTTCTCATTCTAAATCGAGTAAAGTTTTTATGGAAACGACAGGATTTAGTTTTGGAATTCGAGTATCTCCTTTCCGATGCACTATTCGTTCCTTGCTGCAACGCTCGCTCCCTCACATTGACGAATAAACACAGAAATTGTGTCGCCATGAAATACTATGGGTTTAATGACTTCTCATTCTACATCGAGTAAAGTTTTTATGGAAACGACAGGATTTAGTTTTGGAATTCGAGTATCTCCTTTCCGATGCACTATTCGTTCCTTACTGCAACGCTCGCTCCCTCACATTGACGAATTAACACAGAAATTGTGTCGCCATGAAATACTATGGGTTTCATGACTTCTCATTCTACATCGTGTAAAGTTTTTATGGAAACGACAGGATTCAGTTTTGGAATTGGAGTATCTCCTTTCCGATGCACTATTCTTTCCTTACTGCAACGCTCGCTCCCTCACATTGACGAATTAACACAGAAATTGTGTCGCTATGAAATACTATGGGTTTCATGACTTCTCATTCCAAATCGAGTAAAGTTTTTATGGATACGACAGGATTTAGTTTTGGAATTCGAGTATCTCCTTACCGATGCACTATTCGTTCTTTACTGCAACGCTCGCTCCCTTACATTGACGAATTAACACAGAAATTGTGTCGCTATGAAATACTATGGGTTTCATGACTTCTCATTCTAAATCGAGTAAAGTTATAATGGAAACGGCAGGATTTAGTTTTGGAATTCGATTATCTCCTTTCCGATGCACTATTCGTTCCTTACTGCAACGCTCTCTCCCTCACATTGACGAATTAACACAGAAATTGTGTCGCTGTGAAATACTGTGGGTTTCATGACTTCTCATTCTAAATCGAGTAAAGTTTTTATGGAAACGACAGGATTTAGTTTTGGAATTCGAGTATCTCCATTCCGATGCACTATTCGTTCCTTACTGCAACGCTCGCTCCCTCACATCGACGAATTAACACAGAAATAGTGTCGCCATGAAATACTATGGGTTTCATGACTTCTCATTCTACATTGAGTAAAGTTTTTATCGAAACGACAGGATTTAGTTTTGGAATTCGAGTATCTCCTTTCCGATGCACTATTCGTTCCTTACTTCAACGCTCGCTCCCTCACATTGACGAATTAACACAGAAATTGTGTCGCAATGAAATACTATGGGTTTCATGACTTCTCATTCTAAATCGAGTAAAGGTTTTATAGAAACGACAGGATTTAGTTTTGCAATTCGAGTAACTCCTTTCCGATGCACTATTCGTTCATTACTGCAACGCTCGCACCCTCATATTGACGAATTAACACAGAAATTTTGACGCTATGAAATACTATGGGATTCATGACTTCTCATTCTACATCGAGTAAAGTTTTTATGGAAACGACAGGATTTAGTTTTGGAATTCGAGTATCTCCTTTCCGATGCACTATTCGTTCCTTACTGCAACGCTCGCTCCCTCACATTGACTAATTAACACAGATATTGTGTCGCTATGAAATACTATGGGTTTCATGACTTCTCATTCTACATCGTGTAAAGTTTTTATGGAAACGACAGGATTTGGTTTAGGAATTCAAGTATCTCCTTTCCGATGCACTATTCGTTCCTTACTGCAACGCTCGCTCCCTCACACTGACGAATTAACACAGAAATTGTGTCGCTATGAAATACTATTGGTTTCATGACATCTCATTCTAAATCGATTAAAGTTTTTATGGAAACGATAGGATATAGTTTTGGAATTCGAGTATCTCCTTTCCGATGCACTATTCGCTCCTGACTGCAACGCTCGCTCCCTCACATTGACGAATTAACACAGAAATTGTGTCGCTATGAAATACTATGGGTTTCATGACTTCTCATTCTAAATCGAGTAAAGTTTTTATGGAAACGACAGGATTTAGTTTTGGAATTCGAGTATCTCCTTTCAGATGCACTATTCGTTCCTTACTGCAACGCTCGCTCCCTCACATTGACGAATTAACACAGAAATTGTGTCGCTATGAAATACTATGGGTTTCATGACTTCTCATTTTACATCGAGTAAAGTTTTTATGGAGACGACAGGAATTAGTTTTGGTATTCGAGTCTCTCCTTTCCGATGCACTATTCGTTCCTTACTGCAACGCTCGCTCCCTCACATTGACTAATTAACACAGAAATTGTGTCGCTATGAAATACTATGGGTTTCATGACTTCTCATGCTACATCGAGTAAAGTTTCTACGGAAACGACAGGATTTAGTTTTGGAATTCAAGTAACTCCTTTCCGATGCACTATTCGTTCCTTACTGCAACGCTCGCTCCCTCACATTGACGAATTAACACAGAAATTGTGTCGCTATGAAATACTATTGGTTTCATGACATCTCATTCTAAATCGAATAAGGTTTTTATGGAGACGACAGGATTTAGTTTTGGAAATCGAGTTTCTCCTTTCCGATGCACTATTCGTTCCTTACTGCAACGCTCGCTCCCTCACATTGACGAATTAACACAGAAATTGTGTCGCCATGAAATACTATGGGTTTCATGACTTCTCATTCTACATCGTGTAAAGTTTTTATGGAAACGACAGGATTCAGTTTTCGAATTGGAGTATCTCCTTTCCGATGCACTATTCTTTCCTTACTGCAACGCTCGCTCCCTCACATTGACGAATTAACACAGAAATTGTGTCGCTATGAAATACTATGGGTTTCATGACTTCTCATTCCAAATCGAGTAAAGTTTTTATGGATACGACAGGATTTAGTTTTGGAATTCGAGTATCTCCTTACCGATGCACTATTCGTTCTTTACTGCAACGCTCGCTCCCTCACATTGACGAATTAACACAGAAATTGTGTCGCTATGAAATACTATGGGTTTCATGACTTCTCATTCTAAATCGAGTAAAGTTATAATGGAAACGGCAGGATTTAGTTTTGGAATTCGATTATCTCCTTTCCGATGCACTATTCGTTCCTTACTGCAACGCTCTTTCCCTCACATTGACGAATTAACACAGAAATTGTGTCGCTGTGAAATACTGTGGGTTTCATGACTTCGCATTCTAAATCGAGTAAAGTTTTTATGGAAACGACAGGATTTAGTTTTGGAATTCGAGTATCTCCATTCCGATGCACTATTCGTTCCTTACTGCAACGCTCGCTCCCTCACATTGACGAATTAACACAGAAATAGTGTCGCCATGAAATACTATGGGTTTCATGACTTCTCATTCTACATTGAGTAAAGTTTTTATCGAAACGACAGGATTTAGTTTTGGAATTCGAGTATCTCCTTTCCGATGCACTATTCGTTCCTTACTTCAACGCTCGCTCCCTCACATTGACGAATTAACACAGAAATTGTGTCGCAATGAAATACTATGGGTTTCATGACTTCTCATTCTAAATCGAGTAAAGGTTTTATAGAAACGACAGGATTTAGTTTTGCAATTCGAGTAACTCCTTTCCGATGCACTATTCGTTCATTACTGCAACGCTCGCACCCTCATATTGACGAATTAACACTGAAATTTTGACGCTATGAAATACTATGGGATTCATGACTTCTCATTCTACATCGTGTAAAGTTTTTATGGAAACGACAGGATTTGGTTTAGGAATTCAAGTATCTCCTTTCCGATGCACTATTCGTTCCTTACTGCAACGCTCGCTCCCTCACACTGACGAATTAACACAGAAATTGTGTCGCTATGAAATACTATTGGTTTCATGACATCTCATTCTAAATCGATTAAAGTTTTTATGGAAACGATAGGATATAGTTTTGGAATTCGAGTATCTCCTTTCCGATGCACTATTCGCTCCTGACTGCAACGCTCGCTCCCTCACATTGACGAATTAACACAGAAATTGTGTCGCTATGAAATACTATGGGTTTCATGACTACTCATTCTAAATCGAGTAAAGTTTTTATGGAAACGACAGGATTTAGTTTTGGAATTCGAGTATCTCCTTTCAGATGCACTATTCGTTCCTTACTGCAACGCTCGCTCCCTCACATTGACGAATTAACACAGAAATTGTGTCGCTATGAAATACTATGGGTTTCATGACTTCTCATTTTACATCGAGTAAAGATTTTATGGAGACGACAGGATTTAGTTTTGGTATTCGAGTCTCTCCTTTCCGATGCACTATTCGTTCCTTACTGCAACGCTCGCTCCCTCACATTGACGAATTAACACAGAAATTGTGTCGCTATGTAATACTATGGGTTTCATGACTTCTCATTCTAAATCGAGTAAAGTTTTTATGAAAACGACAGGATTTAGTTTTGGAGTTCGAGTATCTCCTTTCAGATGCACTATTCGTTCCTTACTGCAACGCTCGCTCCCTCATATTGACGAATTAACACAGAAATTATGTCGCTATGAAATACTATGGTTTTCATGACTTCTCAATCTACATCGAGTAAAGTTTTTATGGAAACGACAGGATTTTGTTTTGGAATTCGAGTATCTCCTTTCCGATGCACTATTCGTTCCTTACTGCAACGCTCGCTCCCTCACATTGACTAATTAACACAGAAATTGTGTCGCTATGAAATACTATGGGTTTCATGACTTCTCATGCTACATCGAGTAAAGTTTCTACGGAAACGACAGGATTTAGTTTTGGAATTCAAGTATCTACTTTCCGATGCACTATTCGTCCCTTACTGCAACGCTCGCTCCCTCACATTGACGAATTAACACAGAAATTGTGTCGCTATGAAATACTATTGGTTTCATGACATCTCATTCTAAATCGAATAAGGTTTTTATGGAGACGACAGGATTTAGTTTTGGAATTCGAGTATCTCCTTTCCGATGCACTATTCGTTCCTTACTGCAACGCTCGCTCCCTCACATTGACGAATTAACACAGAAATTGTGTCGCTATGAAATACTATGGGTTTCATGACTTCTCATTCTAAATCGAGTGAAGTTTTTATGGAAACGACAGGATTTAGTTTTGGAATTCGAGTATCTCCTTTCCGATGCACTATTCGAACCTTACTGCAACGCTCGCTCCCTCACATTGACGAATTAACACAGAAATTGTGTCGCTATGAAATACTATGGGTTTCATGACTTCTCATTCTAAATCGAGTAAAGTTTTTATGGAAACGACAGGATTTAGTTTTGGAATTCGAGTATCTCCTTTCCGATGCATTATTCGTTCCTTACTGCAACGCTCGCACCCTCACATTGACGAATTAACACAGAAATAGTGTCGCTATGAAATACTATGGGTTTCATGACATCTCATTCTAAATCGAGTAAAGGTTTTATGGAAACGACATGATTTAGTTTTGGAATTCTAGTATCTCCTTTCCGATGCACTATTCGTTCCTTACTGCAACGCTCGCTCCCTCATATTGACGAATTAACACAGAAATTATGTCGCTATGAAATACTATGGTTTTCATGACTTCTCAATCTACATCGAGTCAAGTTTTTATGGAAACAACAGGATTTAGTTTTGGAATTCGAGTATCTCCTTTCCGATGCACTATTCGTTCCTTACTGCAACGCTCGCTCCCTCACATTGACTAATTAACACAGAAATTGTGTCGCTATGAAATACTATGGGTTTCATGACTTCTCATGCTACATCGAGTAAAGTTTCTACGGAAACGACAGGATTTAGTTTTGGAATTCAAGTATCTACTTTCCGATGCACTATTCGTCCCTTACTGCAACGCTCGCTCCCTCACATTGACGAATTAACACAGAAATTGTGTGGCTATGAAATACTATTGGTTTCATGACATCTCATTCTACATCGTGTAAAGTTTTTATGGAAACGACAGGATTCAGTTTTGGAATTGGAGTATCTCCTTTCCGATGCACTATTCTTTCCTTACTGCAACGCTCGCTCCCTCACATTGACGAATTAACACAGAAATTGTGTCGCTATGAAATACTATGGGTTTCATGACTTCTCATTCTAAATCGAATAAGGTTTTTATGGAGACGACAGGATTTAGTTTTGGAAATCGAGTTTCTCCTTTCCGATGCACTATTCGTTCCTTACTGCAACGCTCGCTCCCTCACATTGACGAATTAACACAGAAATTGTGTCGCTATTAAATACTATGGGTTTCATGACTTCTCATTCTAAATCGAGTAAAGTTTTTATGGAAACGACAGGATTTAGTTTTGGAATTCGAGTATCTCCTTTCCGATGCACTATTCGTTCCTTACTGCAACGCTCGCTCACTCGTATTGACGAATTAACACAGAAATTATGTCGCTATGAAATACTATGGGTTTCATGACATCTCATTCTACATCGAATAAGGTTTTTATGGAGACGACAGGATTTAGTTTTGGAATTCGAGTATCTCCTTTCCGATGCACTATTCGTTCCTTACTGCAACGCTCGCTCCCTCACATTGACGAATTAACACAGAAATTGTGTCGCTATGAAATACTATGGGTTTCATGACTTCTCATTCTAAATCGAGTAAAGTTTTTATGGAAACGACAGGATTTAGTTTTGGAATTCGAGTACCTCCTTTCCGATGCGTTATTCGTTCCTTACTGCAACGCTCGCACCCTCACATTGACGAATTAACACAGAAATAGTGTCGCTATGAAATACTATGGGTTTCATGACTTCTCATTCTAAATCGAGTAAAGTTTTTATGGATACGTCAGGATTTAGATATGGAATTCGAGTATCTCCTTACCGATGCAGTATTCGTTCCTTACTGCAACGCTCGCTCCCTCACATTGACGAATTAACACAGAAATTGTGTCGCTGTGAAAGATTATGGGTTTCATGACTTCTCATTCTAAATCGAGTAAAGGATTTATGGAAACGACTGGATTTAGTTTTGGAATTCGAGTATCTCCTTTCTGATGCACTATTCGTTCCTTACTGCAAAGCTCGCTCCCTCACATTGACGAATTAACACAGAAATTGTGTCGATATGAAATACTATGGGTTTCATGACTTCTCATTCTAAATCGAGTAAAGTTTTTATGGAAACGACAGGATTTAGTTTTGGAATTCGAGTATCTCCTTTCCGATGCACTATTCGTTCCTTGCTGCAACGCTCGCTCCCTCACATTGACGAATAAACACAGAAATTGTGTCGCCATGAAATACTATGGGTTTAATGACTTCTCATTCTACATCGAGTAAAGTTTTTATGGAAACGACAGGATTTACTTTTGGAATTCGAGTATCTCCTTTCCAATGCACTATTCGTTCCTTACTGCAACGCTCGCTCCCTCACATTGACTAATTAACGCAGAAATTGTGTCGCTATGAAATACTATGGGTTTCATGACTTCTCATGCTACATCGAGTAAAGTTTCTACGGAAACGACAGGATTTAGTTTTGGAATTCAAGTAACTCCTTTCCGATGCACTATTCGTTCCTTACTGCAGCGCTCGCTCCCTCACATTGACGAATTAACACAGAAATTGTGTCGCTATGAAATACTATTGGTTTCATGACATCTCATTCTAAATCGAATAAGGTTTTTATGGAGACGACAGGATTTAGTTTTGGAAATCGAGTTTCTCCTTTCCGATGCACTATTCGTTCCTTACTGCAACGCTCGCTCCCTCACATTGACGAATTAACACAGAAATTGTGTCGCCATGAAATACTATGGGTTTCATGACTTCTCATTCTACATCGTGTAAAGTTTTTATGGAAACGACAGGATTCAGTTTTGGAATTGGAGTATCTCCTTTCCGATGCACTATTCTTTCCTTACTGCAACGCTCGCTCCCTCACATTGACGAATTAACACAGAAATTGTGTCGCTATGAAATACTATGGGTTTCATGACTTCTCATTCCAAATCGAGTAAAGTTTTTATGGATACGACAGGATTTAGTTTTGGAATTCGAGTATCTCCTTACCGATGCACTATTCGTTCTTTACTGCAACGCTCGCTCCCTCACATTGACGAATTAACACAGAAATTGTGTCGCTATGAAATACTATGGGTTTCATGACTTCTCATTCTAAATCGAGTAAAGTTATAATGGAAACGGCAGGATTTAGTTTTGGAATTCGATTATCTCCTTTCCGATGCACTATTCGTTCCTTACTGCAACGCTCTCTCCCTCACATTGACGAATTAACACAGAAATTGTGTCGCTGTGAAATACTGTGGGTTTCATGACTTCTCATTCTAAATCGAGTAAAGTTTTTATGGAAACGACAGGATTTAGTTTTGGAATTCGAGTATCTCCATTCCGATGCACTATTCGTTCCTTACTGCAACGCTCGCTCCCTCACATTGACGAATTAACACAGAAATAGTGTCGCCATGAAATACTATGGGTTTCATGACTTCTCATTCTACATTGAGTAAAGTTTTTATCGAAACGACAGGATTTAGTTTTGGAATTCGAGTATCTCCTTTCCGATGCACTATTCGTTCCTTACTTCAACGCTCGCTCCCTCACATTGACGAATTAACACAGAAATTGTGTCGCAATGAAATACTATGGGTTTCATGACTTCTCATTCTAAATCGAGTAAAGGTTTTATAGAAACGACAGGATTTAGTTTTGCAATTCGAGTAACTCCTTTCCGATGCACTATTCGTTCATTACTGCAACGCTCGCACCCTCATATTGACGAATTAACACAGAAATTTTGACGCTATGAAATACTATGGGATTCATGACTTCTCATTCTACATCGAGTAAAATTTTTATGGAAACGACAGGATTTAGTTTTGGAATTCGAGTATCTCCTTTCCGATGCACTATTCGTTCCTTACTGCAACGCTCGCTCCCTCACATTGACTAATTAACACAGAAATTATGTCGCTATGAAATACTATGGGTTTCATGACTTCTCATTCTACATCGTGTAAAGTTTTTATGGAAACGACAGGATTTGGTTTAGGAATTCAAGTGTCTCCTTTCCGATGCACTATTCGTTCCTTACTGCAACGCTCGCTCCCTCACACTGACGAATTAACACAGAAATTGTGTCGCTATGAAATACTATTGGTTTCATGACATCTCATTCTAAATCGATTAAAGTTTTTATGGAAACGATAGGATATAGTTTTGGAATTCGAGTATCTCCTTTCCGATGCACTATTCGCTCCTGACTGCAACGCTCGCTCCCTCACATTGACGAATTAACACAGAAATTGTGTCGCTATGAAATACTATGGGTTTCATGACTTCTCATTTTACATCGAGTAAAGTTTTTATGGAGACGACAGGATTTAGTTTTGGTATTCGAGTCTCTCCTTTCCGATGCACTATTCGTTCCTTACTGCAACGCTCGCTCCCTCACATTGACTAATTAACACAGAAATTGTGTCGCTATGAAATACTATGGGTTTCATGACTTCTCATGCTACATCGAGTAAAGTTTCTACGGAAACGACAGGATTTAGTTTTGGAATTCAAGTAACTCCTTTCCGATGCACTATTCGTTCCTTACTGCAACGCTCCCTCCCTCACATTGACGAATTAACACAGAAATTGTGTCGCTATGAAATACTATTGGTTTCATGACATCTCATTGTAAATCGAATAAGGTTTTTATGGAGACGACAGGATTTAGTTTTGGAAATCGAGTTTCTCCTTTCCGATGCACTATTCGTTCCTTACTGCAACGCTCGCTCCCTCACATTGACGAATTAACACAGAAATTGTGTCGCCATGAAATACTATGGGTTTCATGACTTCTCATTCTACATCGTGTAAAGTTTTTATGGAAACGACAGGATTCAGTTTTGGAATTGGAGTATCTCCTTTCCGATGCACTATTCTTTCCTTACTGCAACGCTCGCTCCCTCACATTGACGAATTAACACAGAAATTGTGTCGCTATGAAATACTATGGGTTTCACGACTTCTCATTCCTAATCGAGTAAAGTTTTTATGGATACGACAGGATTTAGTTTTGGAATTCGAGTATCTCCTTACCGATGCACTATTCGTTCTTTACTGCAACGCTCGCTCCCTCACATTGACGAATTAACACAGAAATTGTGTCGCTATGAAATACTATGGGTTTCATGACTTCTCATTCTAAATGGAGTAAAGTTATAATGGAAACGGCAGGATTTAGTTTTGGAATTCGATTATCTCCTTTCCGATGCACTATTCGTTCCTTACTGCAACGCTCTCTCCCTCACATTGACGAATTAACACAGAAATTGTGTCGCTGTGAAATACTGTGGGTTTCATGACTTCTCATTCTAAATCGAGTAAAGTTTTTATGGAAACGACAGGATTTAGTTTTGGAATTCGAGTATCTCCATTCCGATGCACTATTCGTTCCTTACTGCAACGCTCGCTCCCTCACATTGACGAATTAACACAGAAATAGTGTCGCCATGAAATACTATGGGTTTCATGACTTCTCATTCTACATTGAGTAAAGTTTTTATCGAAACGACAGGATTTAGTTTTGGAATTCGAGTATCTCCTTTCCGATGCACTATTCATTCCTTACTTCAACGCTCGCTCCCTCACATTGACGAATTAACACAGAAATTGTGTCGCAATGAAATACTATGGGTTTCATGACTTCTCATTCTAAATCGAGTAAAGGTTTTATAGAAACGACAGGATTTAGTTTTGCAATTCGAGTAACTCCTTTCCGATGCACTATTCGTTCATTACTGCAACGCTCGCACCCTCATATTGACGAATTAACACAGAAATTTTGACGCTATGAAATACTATGGGATTCATGACTTCTCATTCTACATCGAGTAAAATTTTTATGGAAACGACAGGATTTAGTTTTGGAATTCGAGTATCTCCTTTCCGATGCACTATTCGTTCCTTACTGCAACGCTCGCTCCCTCACATTGACTAATTAACAAAGAAATTGTGTCGCTATGAAATACTATGGGTTTCATGACTTCTCATTCTACATCGTGTAAAGTTTTTATGGAAACGACAGGATTTGGTTTAGGAATTCAAGTATCTCCTTTCCGATGCACTATTCGTTCCTTACTGCAACGCTTGCTCCCTCACACTGACGAATTAACACAGAAATTGTGTCGCTATGAAATACTATTGGTTTCATGACATCTCATTCTAAATCGATTAAAGTTTTTATGGAAACGATAGGATATAGTTTTGGAATTCGAGTATCTCCTTTCCGATGCACTATTCGCTCCTGACTGCAACGCTCGCTCCCTCACATTGACGAATTAACACAGAAATTGTGTCGCTATGAAATACTATGGGTTTCATGACTTCTCATTCTAAATCGAGTAAAGTTTTTATGGAAACGACAGGATTTAGTTTTGGAATTCGAGTATCTCCTTTCAGATGCACTATTCGTTCCTTACTGCAACGCTCGCTCCCTCACATTGACGAATTAACACAGAAATTGTGTCGCTATGAAATACTATGGGTTTCATGACTTCTCATTTTACATCGAGTAAAGTTTTTATGGAGACGACAGGATTTAGTTTTGGTATTCGAGTCTCTCCTTTCCGATGCACTATTCGTTCCTTACTGCAACGCTCGCTCCCTCACATTGACTAATTAACACAGAAATTGTGTCGCTATGAAATACTATGGGTTTCATGACTTCTCATGCTACATCGAGTAAAGTTTCTACGGAAACGACAGGATTTAGTTTTGGAATTCAAGTAACTCCTTTCCGATGCACTATTCGTTCCTTACTGCAACGCTCGCTCCCTCACATTGACGAATTAACACAGAAATTGTGTCGCTATGAAATACTATTGGTTTCATGACATCTCATTCTAAATCGAATAAGGTTTTTATGGAGACGACAGGATTTAGTTTTGGAAATCGAGTTTCTCCTTTCCGATGCACTATTCGTTCCTTACTGCAACGCTCGCTCCCTCACATTGACGAATTAACACAGAAATTGTGTCGCCATGAAATACTATGGGTTTCATGACTTCTCATTCTACATCGTGTAAAGTTTTTTTGGAAACGACAGGATTCAGTTTTCGAATTGGAGTATCTCCTTTCCGATGCACTATTCTTTCCTTACTGCAACGCTCGCTCCCTCACATTGACGAATTAACACAGAAATTGTGTCGCTATGAAATACTATGGGTTTCATGACTTCTCATTCCAAATCGAGTAAAGTTTTTATGGATACGACAGGATTTAGTTTTGGAATTCGAGTATCTCCTTACCGATGCACTATTCGTTCTTTACTGCAACGCTCGCTCCCTCACATTGACGAATTAACACAGAAATTGTGTCGCTATGAAATACTATGGGTTTCATGACTTCTCATTCTAAATCGAGTAAAGTTATAATGGAAACGGCAGGATTTAGTTTTGGAATTCGATTATCTCCTTTCCGATGCACTATTCGTTCCTTACTGCAACGCTCTCTCCCTCACATTGACGAATTAACACAGAAATTGTGTCGCTGTGAAATACTGTGGGTTTCATGACTTCTCATTCTAAATCGAGTAAAGTTTTTATGGAAACGACAGGATTTAGTTTTGGAATTCGAGTATCTCCATTCCGATGCACTATTCGTTCCTTACTGCAACGCTCGCTCCCTCACATTGACGAATTAACACAGAAATAGTGTCGCCATGAAATACTATGGGTTTCATGACTTCTCATTCTACATTGAGTAAAGTTTTTATCGAAACGACAGGATTTAGTTTTGGAATTCGAGTATCTCCTTTCCGATGCACTATTCGTTCCTTACTTCAACGCTCGCTCCCTCACATTGACGAATTAACACAGAAATTGTGTCGCAATGAAATACTATGGGTTTCATGACTTCTCATTCTAAATCGAGTAAAGGTTTTATAGAAACGACAGGATTTAGTTTTGCAATTCGAGTAACTCCTTTCCGATGCACTATTCGTTCATTACTGCAACGCTCGCACCCTCATATTGACGAATTAACACAGAAATTTTGACGCTATGAAATACTATGGGATTCATGACTTCTCATTCTACATCGAGTAAAATTTTTATGGAAACGACAGGATTTAGTTTTGGAATTCGAGTATCTCCTTTCCGATGCACTATTCGTTCCTTACTGCAACGCTCGCTCCCTCACATTGACTAATTAACACAGAAATTGTGTCGCTATGAAATACTATGGGTTTCATGACTTCTCATTCTACATCGTGTAAAGTTTTTATGGAAACGACAGGATTTGGTTTAGGAATTCAAGTATCTCCTTTCCGATGCACTATTCGTTCCTTACTGCAACGCTCGCTCCCTCACACTGACGAATTAACACAGAAATTGTGTCGCTATGAAATACTATTGGTTTCATGACATCTCATTCTAAATCGATTAAAGTTTTTATGGAAACGATAGGATATAGTTTTGGAATTCGAGTATCTCCTTTCCGATGCACTATTCGCTCCTGACTGCAACGCTCGCTCCCTCACATTGACGAATTAACACAGAAATTGTGTCGCTATGAAATACTATGGGTTTCATGACTTCTCATTCTAAATCGAGTAAAGTTTTTATGGAAACGACAGGATTTAGTTTTGGAATTCGAGTATCTCCTTTCAGATGCACTATTCGTTCCTTACTGCAACGCTCGCTCCCTCACATTGACGAATTAACACAGAAATTGTGTCGCTATGAAATACTATGGGTTTCATGACTTCTCATTTTACATCGAGTAAAGTTTTTATGGAGACGACAGGATTTAGTTTTGGTATTCGAGTCTCTCCTTTCCGATGCACTATTCGTTCCTTACTGCAACGCTCGCTCCCTCACATTGACGAATTAACACAGAAATTGTGTCGCTATGTAATACTATGGGTTTCATGACTTCTCATTCTAAATCGAGTAAAGTTTTTATGGAAACGACAGGATTTAGTTTTGGAATTCGAGTATCTCCTTTCAGATGCACTATTCGTTCCTTACTGCAACGCTCGCTCCCTCACATTGACGAATTAACACAGAAATTGTGTCGCTATGAAATACTATGGGTTTCATGACTTCTCATTTTACATCGAGTAAAGTTTTTATGGAGACGACAGGATTTAGTTTTGGTATTCGAGTCTCTCCTTTCCGATGCACTATTCGTTCCTTACTGCAACGCTCGCTCCCTCACATTGACTAATTAACACAGAAATTGTGTCGCTATGAAATACTATGGGTTTCATGACTTCTCATGCTACAACGAGTAAAGTTTCTACGGAAACGACAGGATTTAGTTTTGGAATTCAAGTAACTCCTTTCCGATGCACTATTCGTTCCTTACTGCAACGCTCGCTCCCTCACATTGACGAATTAACACAGAAATTGTGTCGCTATGAAATACTATTGGTTTCATGACATCTCATTGTAAATCGAATAAGGTTTTTATGGAGACGACAGGATTTAGTTTTGGAAATCGAGTTTCTCCTTTCCGATGCACTATTCGTTCCTTACTGCAACGCTCGCTCCCTCACATTGACGAATTAACACAGAAATTGTGTCGCCATGAAATACTATGGGTTTCATGACTTCTCATTCTACATCGTGTAAAGTTTTTATGGAAACGACAGGATTCAGTTTTGAAATTGGAGTATCTCCTTTCCGATGCACTATTCTTTCCTTACTGCAACGCTCGCTCCCTCACATTGACGAATTAACACAGAAATTGTGTCGCTATGAAATACTATGGGTTTCACGACTTCTCATTCCTAATCGAGTAAAGTTTTTATGGATACGACAGGATTTAGTTTTGGAATTCGAGTATCTCCTTACCGATGCACTATTCGTTCTTTACTGCAACGCTCGCTCCCTCACATTGACGAATTAACACAGAAATTGTGTCGCTATGAAATACTATGGGTTTCATGACTTCTCATTCTAAATGGAGTAAAGTTATAATGGAAACGGCAGGATTTAGTTTTGGAATTCGATTATCTCCTTTCCGATGCACTATTCGTTCCTTACTGCAACGCTCTCTCCCTCACATTGACGAATTAACACAGAAATTGTGTCGCTGTGAAATACTGTGGGTTTCATGACTTCTCATTCTAAATCGAGTAAAGTTTTTATGGAATCGACAGGATTTAGTTTTGGAATTCGAGTATCTCCATTCCGATGCACTATTCGTTCCTTACTGCAACGCTCGCTCCCTCACATTGACGAATTAACACAGAAATAGTGTCGCCATGAAATACTATGGGTTTCATGACTTCTCATTCTACATTGAGTAAAGTTTTTATCGAAACGACAGGATTTAGTTTTGGAATTCGAGTATCTCCTTTCCGATGCACTATTCATTCCTTACTTCAACGCTCGCTCCCTCACATTGACGAATTAACACAGAAATTGTGTCGCAATGAAATACTATGGGTTTCATGACTTCTCATTCTAAATCGAGTAAAGGTTTTATAGAAACGACAGGATTTAGTTTTGCAATTCGAGTAACTCCTTTCCGATGCACTATTCGTTCATTACTGCAACGCTCGCACCCTCATATTGACGAATTAACACAGAAATTTTGACGCTATGAAATACTATGGGATTCATGACTTCTCATTCTACATCGAGTAAAATTTTTATGGAAACGACAGGATTTAGTTTTGGAATTCGAGTATCTCCTTTCCGATGCACTATTCGTTCCTTACTGCAACGCTCGCTCCCTCACATTGACTAATTAACACAGAAATTGTGTCGCTATGAAATACTATGGGTTTCATGACTTCTCATTCTACATCGTGTAAAGTTTTTATGGAAACGACAGGATTTGGTTTAGGAATTCAAGTATCTCCTTTCCGATGCACTATTCGTTCCTTACTGCAACGCTCGCTCCCTCACACTGACGAATTAACACAGAAATTGTGTCGCTATGAAATACTATTGGTTTCATGACATCTCATTCTAAATCGATTAAAGTTTTTATGGAAACGATAGGATATAGTTTTGGAATTCGAGTATCTCCTTTCCGATGCACTATTCGCTCCTGACTGCAACGCTCGCTCCCTCACATTGACGAATTAACACAGAAATTGTGTCGCTATGAAATACTATGGGTTTCATGACTTCTCATTCTAAATCGAGTAAAGTTTTTATGGAAACGACAGGATTTAGTTTTGGAATTCGAGTATCTCCTTTCAGATGCACTATTCGTTCCTTACTGCAACGCTCGCTCCCTCACATTGACGAATTAACACAGAAATTGTGTCGCTATGAAATACTATGGGTTTCATGACTTCTCATTTTACATCGAGTAAAGTTTTTATGGAGACGACAGGATTTAGTTTTGGTATTCGAGTCTCTCCTTTCCGATGCACTATTCGTTCCTTACTGCAACGCTCGCTCCCTCACATTGACTAATTAACACAGAAATTGTGTCGCTATGAAATACTATGGGTTTCATGACTTCTCATGCTACATCGAGTAAAGTTTCTACGGAAACGACAGGATTTAGTTTTGGAATTCAAGTAACTCCTTTCCGATGCACTATTCGTTCCTTACTGCAACGCTCGCTCCCTCACATTGACGAATTAACACAGAAATTGTGTCGCTATGAAATACTATTGGTTTCATGACATCTCATTCTAAATCGAATAAGGTTTTTATGGAGACGACAGGATTTAGTTTTGGAAATCGAGTTTCTCCTTTCCGATGCACTATTCGTTCCTTACTGCAACGCTCGCTCCCTCACATTGACGAATTAACACAGAAATTGTGTCGCCATGAAATACTATGGGTTTCATGACTTCTCATTCTACATCGTGTAAAGTTTTTATGGAAACGACAGGATTCAGTTTTGGAATTGGAGTATCTCCTTTCCGATGCACTATTCTTTCCTTACTGCAACGCTCGCTCCCTCACATTGACGAATTAACACAGAAATTGTGTCGCTATGAAATACTATGGGTTTCATGACTTCTCATTCCAAATCGAGTAAAGTTTTTATGGATACGACAGGATTTAGTTTTGGAATTCGAGTATCTCCTTACCGATGCACTATTCGTTCTTTACTGCAACGCTCGCTCCCTCACATTGACGAATTAACACAGAAATTGTGTCGCTATGAAATACTATGGGTTTCATGACTTCACATTCTAAATCGAGTAAAGTTATAATGGAAACGGCAGGATTTAGTTTTGGAATTCGATTATCTCCTTTCCGATGCACTATTCGTTCCTTACTGCAACGCTCTCTCCCTCACATTGACGAATTAACACAGAAATTGTGTCGCTGTGAAATACTGTGGGTTTCATGACTTCTCATTCTAAATCGAGTAAAGTTTTTATGGAAACGACAGGATTTAGTTTTGGAATTCGAGTATCTCCATTCCGATGCACTATTCGTTCCTTACTGCAACGCTCGCTCCCTCACATTGACGAATTAACACAGAAATAGTGTCGCCATGAAATACTATGGGTTTCATGACTTCTCATTCTACATTGAGTAAAGTTTTTATCGAAACGACAGGATTTAGTTTTGGAATTCGAGTATCTCCTTTCCGATGCACTATTCGTTCGTTACTTCAACGCTCGCTCCCTCACATTGACGAATTAACACAGAAATTGTGTCGCAATGAAATACTATGGGTTTCATGACTTCTCATTCTAAATCGAGTAAAGGTTTTATAGAAACGACAGGATTTAGTTTTGCAATTCGAGTAACTCCTTTCCGATGCACTATTCGTTCATTACTGCAACGCTCGCACCCTCATATTGACGAATTAACACAGAAATTTTGACGCTATGAAATACTATGGGATTCATGACTTCTCATTCTACATCGAGTAAAATTTTTATGGAAACGACAGGATTTAGTTTTGGAATTCGAGTATCTCCTTTCCGATGCACTATTCGTTCCTTACTGCAACGCTCGCTCCCTCACATTGACTAATTAACACAGAAATTGTGTCGCTATGAAATACTATGGGTTTCATGACTTCTCATTCTACATCGTGTAAAGTTTTTATGGAAACGACAGGATTTGGTTTAGGAATTCAAGTATCTCCTTTCCGATGCACTATTCGTTCCTTACTGCAACGCTCGCTCCCTCACACTGACGAATTAACACAGAAATTGTGTCGCTATGAAATACTATTGGTTTCATGACATCTCATTCTAAATCGATTAAAGTTTTTATGGAAACGATAGGATATAGTTTTGGAATTCGAGTATCTCCTTTCCGATGCACTATTCGCTCCTGACTGCAACGCTCGCTCCCTCACATTGACGAATTAACACAGAAATTGTGTCGCTATGAAATACTATGGGTTTCATGACTTCTCATTCTAAATCGAGTAAAGTTTTTATGGAAACGACAGGATTTAGTTTTGGAATTCGAGTATCTCCTTTCAGATGCACTATTCGTTCCTTACTGCAACGCTCGCTCCCTCACATTGACGAATTAACACAGAAATTGTGTCGCTATGAAATACTATGGGTTTCATGACTTCTCATTTTACATCGAGTAAAGTTTTTATGGAGACGACAGGATTTAGTTTTGGTATTCGAGTCTCTCCTTTCCGATGCACTATTCGTTCCTTACTGCAACGCTCGCTCCCTCACATTGACGAATTAACACAGAAATTGTGTCGCTATGTAATACTATGGGTTTCATGACTTCTCATTCTAAATCGAGTAAAGTTTTTATGGAAACGACAGGATTTAGTTTTGGAGTTCGAGTATCTCCTTTCAGATGCACTATTCGTTCCTTACTGCAACGCTCGCTCCCTCATATTGACGAATTAACACAGAAATTATGTCGCTATGAAATACTATGGTTTTCATGACTTCTCAATCTACATCGAGTAAAGTTTTTATGGAAACGACAGGATTTAGTTTTGGAATTCGAGTATCTCCTTTCCGATGCACTATTCGTTCCTTACTGCAACGCTCGCTCCCTCACATTGACTAATTAACACAGAAATTGTGTCGCTATGAAATACTATGGGTTTCATGACTTCTCATGCTACATCGAGTAAAGTTTCTACGGAAACGACAGGATTTAGTTTTGGAATTCAAGTATCTACTTTCCGATGCACTATTCGTCCCTTACTGCAACGCTCGCTCCCTCACATTGACGAATTAACACAGAAATTGTGTCGCTATGAAATACTATTGGTTTCATGACATCTCATTCTAAATCGAATAAGGTTTTTATGGAGACGACAGGATTTAGTTTTGGAATTCGAGTATCTCCTTTCCGATGCACTATTCGTTCCTTACTGCAACGCTCGCTCCCTCACATTGACGAATTAACACAGAAATTGTGTCGCTATGAAATACTATGGGTTTCATGACTTCTCATTCTAAATCGAGTGAAGTTTTTATGGAAACGACAGGATTTAGTTTTGGAATTCGAGTATCTCCTTTCCGATGCACTATTCGTTCCTTACTGCAACGCTCGCTCCCTCACATTGACGAATTAACACAGAAATTGTGTCGCTATGAAATACTATGGGTTTCATGACTTCTCATTCTAAATCGAGTAAAGTTTTTATGGAAACGACAGGATTTAGTTTTGGAATTCGAGTATCTCCTTTCCGATGCATTATTTGTTCCTTACTGCAACGCTCGCACCCTCACATTGACGAATTAACACAGAAATAGTGTCGCTATGAAATACTATGGGTTTCATGACATCTCATTCTAAATCGAGAAAAGGTTTTATGGAAACGACATGATTTAGTTTTGGAATTCTAGTATCTCCTTTCCGATGCACTATTCGTTCCTTACTGCAACGCTCGCTCCCTCATATTGACGAATTAACACAGAAATTATGTCGCTATGAAATACTATGGTTTTCATGACTTCTCAATCTACATCGAGTAAAGTTTTTATGGAAACAACAGGATTTAGTTTTGGAATTCGAGTATCTCCTTTCCGATGCACTATTCGTTCCTTACTGCAACGCTCGCTCCCTCACATTGACTAATTAACACAGAAATTGTGTCGCTATGATATACTATGGGTTTCATGACTTCTCATGCTACATCGAGTAAAGTTTCTACGGAAACGACAGGATTTAGTTTTGGAATTCAAGTATCTACTTTCCGATGCACTATTCGTCCCTTACTGCAACGCTCGCTCCCTCACATTGACGAATTAACACAGAAATTGTGTCGCTATGAAATACTATTGGTTTCATGACATCTCATTCTAAATCGAATAAGGTTTTTATGGAGACGACAGGATTTAGTTTTGGAATTCGAGTATCTCCTTTCCGATGCACTATTCGTTCCTTACTGCAACGCTCGCTCCCTCACATTGACGAATTAACACAGAAATTGTGTCGCTATGAAATACTATGGGTTTCATGACTTCTCATTCTAAATCGAGTGAAGTTTTTATGGAAACGACAGGATTTAGTTTTGGAATTCGAGTATCTCCTTTCCGATGCACTATTCGTTCCTTACTGCAACGCTCGCTCCCTCACATTGACGAATTAACACAGAAATTGTGTCGCTATGAAATACTATGGGTTTCATGACTTCTCATTCTAAATCGAGTAAAGTTTTTATGGAAACGACAGGATTTAGTTTTGGAATTCGAGTATCTCCTTTCCGATGCATTATTCGTTCCTTACTGCAACGCTCGCACCCTCACATTGACGAATTAACACAGAAATAGTGTCGCTATGAAATACTATGGGTTTCATGACATCTCATTCTAAATCGAGTAAAGGTTTTATGGAAACGACATGATTTAGTTTTGGAATTCTAGTATCTCCTTTCCGATGCACTATTCGTTCCTTACTGCAACGCTCGCTCCCTCATATTGACGAATTAACACAGAAATTATGTCGCTATGAAATACTATGGTTTTCATGACTTCTCAATCTACATCGAGTAAAGTTTTTATGGAAACAACAGGATTTAGTTTTGGAATTCGAGTATCTCCTTTCCGATGCACTATTCGTTCGTTACTGCAACGCTCGCTCCCTCACATTGACTAATTAACACAGAAATTGTGTTGCTATGAAATACTATGGGTTTCATGACTTCTCATGCTACATCGAGTAAAGTTTCTACGGAAACGACAGGATTTAGTTTTGGAATTCAAGTATCTCCTTTCCAATGCACTATTCGTTCCTTACTGCAACGCTCGCTCCCTCACATTGACGAATTAACACAGAAATTGTGTCGCTATGAAATACTATTGGTTTCATGACATCTCATTCTAAATCGAATAAAGTTTTTATGGAGACGACAGGATTTAGTTTTGGAATTCGAGTATCTCCTTTCCGATGCACTATTCGTTCCTTACTGCAACGCTCGCTCCCTCACATTGACGAATTAACACAGAAATTGTGTCGCTATGAAATACTATGGGTTTCATGACTTCTCATTCTAAATCGAGTAAAGTTTTTATGGAAACGACAGGATTTAGTTTTGGAATTCGAGTACCTCCTTTCCGTTGCATTATTCGTTCCTTACTGCAACGCTCGCACCCTCACATTGACGAATTAACACAGAAATAGTGTCGCTATGAAATACTATGGGTTTCATGACTTCTCATTCTAAATCGAGTAAAGTTTTTATGGATACGTCAGGATTTAGTTTTGGAATTCGAGTATCTCCTTACCGATGCAGTATTCGTTCCTTACTGCAACGCTCGCTCCCTCACATTGACGAATTAACACAGAAATTGTGTCGCTGTGAAATATTATGGGTTTCATGACTTCTCATTCTAAATCGAGTAAAGTTTTTATGGAAACGACTGGATTTAGTTTTGGAATTCGAGTATCTCCTTTCTGATGCACTATTCGTTCCTTACTGCAACGCTCGCTCCCTCACATTGACGAATTAACACAGAAATTGTGTCGCTATGAAATACTATGGGTTTCATGACTTCTCATTCTAAATCGAGTACATTTTTTATGGAAACGACAGGATTTAGTTTTGGAATTCGAGTATCTCCTTTCCGATGCACTATTCGTTCCTTACTGCAACGCTCGCTCCCTCACATTGACGAATAAACACAGATATTGTGTCGCCATGAAATACTATGGGTTTCACGACTTCTCATTCTACATCGAGTAAAGTTTTTATGGAAACGACAGGATTTAGTTCTGGAATTCGAGTATCTAGTTTCCGATGCACTATTCGTTCCTTACTGCAACGCTCGCTCCCTCACATTAACGAATTAACACAGAAATTGTGTCGCTATGAAATACTATGGGTTTCATGACTTCTCATTCTAAACCGAGTAAAGTTTTTATGGATACGACAGGATTTAGTTTTGGAATTCGAGTATCTCCTTACCGATGCACTATTCGTTCTTTACTGCAACCCTCGCTCCCTCACATTGACGAATTAACACAGAAATTGTGTCGCTATGAAATACTATGGGTTTCATGACATCTCATTCTAAATCGAATAAGGTTTTTATGGAGACGACAGGATTTAGTTTTGGAATTCGAGTATCTCCTTTCCGATGCACTATTCGTTCCTTACTGCAACGCTCGCTCCCTCACATTGACGAATTAACAAAGAAATTGTGTCGCTATGAAATACTATGGGTTTCATGACTTCTCATTCTAAATCGAGTAAAGTTTTTATGGAAACGACAGGATTTAGTTTTGGAATTCGAGTACCTCCTTTCCGATGCATTATTCGTTCCTTACTGCAACGCTCGCACCCTCACATTGACGAATTAACACAGAAATAGTGTCGCTATGAAATACTATGGGTTTCATGACTTCTCATTCTAAATCGAGTAAAGTTTTTATGGATACGTCAGGATTTAGTTTTGGAATTCGAGTATCTCCTTACCGATGCAGTATTCGTTCCTTACTGCAACGCTCGCTCCCTCACATTGACGAATTAACACAGAAATTGTGTCGCTGTGAAATATTATGGGTTTCATGACTTCTCATTCTAAATCGAGTAAAGTTTTTATGGAAACGACTGGATTTAGTTTTGGAATTCGAGTATCTCCTTTCTGATGCACTATTCGTTCCTTACTGCAACGCTCGCTTCCTCACATTGACGAATTAACACAGAAATTGTGTCGCTATGAAATACTATGGGTTTCATCACTTCTCATTCTAAATCGAGTAAAGTTTTTATGGAAACGACAGGATTTAGCTTTGGAATTCGAGTATCTCTTTTCCGATGCACTATTCGTTCCTTACTGCAACGCTCGCTCCCTCACATTGACGAATTAACACAGAAATTGTGTCGCTATGAAATACTATGGGTTTCATTTCTTCTCATTCTAATTCGAGTAAAGTTTTTATGGATACGACAGGATTTAGTTTTGGAATTCGAGTATCTCCTTACCGATGCACTATTCGTTCTTTACTGCAACGCTCGCTCCCTCACATTGACGAATTAACACAGAAATTGTGTCGCTATGAAATACTATGGGTTTCATGACTTCTCATTCTAAATCGAGTAAAGTGTCTATGGAAACGACAGGATTTAGTTTTGGAATTCGAGTATCTCCTTTCCGATGCACTATTCGTTCCTTACTGCAACGCTCGCTCCCTCACATTGACGAATTAACACAGAAATTGTGTCGCTGTGAAATATTATGGGTTTCATGACTTCTCAATCTACATCGAGTAAAGTTTTTATGGAAACGACAGGATTTAGTTTTGGAATTCGAGTATCTCCTTTCCGATGCACTATTCGTTCCTTACTGCAACGCTCGCTCCCTCACATTGACGAATTAACACAGAAATTGTGTCGCTATGAAATACTATTGGTCTCATGACATCTCATTCTAAATCGAATAAGGTTTTTATGGAGACGACAGGATTTAGTTTTGGAATTCGAGTATCTCCTTTCCGATGCACTATTCGTTCCTTACTGCAACGCAGGCTCCCTCACATTGACGAATTAACACAGAAATTGTGTCGCTATGAAATACTATGTGTTTCATGACTTCTCATTCTAAATCGAGTAAAGTTTTTATGGAAACGACAGGATTTAGTTTTGGAATTCGAGTATCTCCTTTCCGATGCATTATTCGTTCCTTACTGCAACGCTCGCACCCTCACATTGACGAATTAACACAGAAATAGTGTCGCAATGATATACTACGGGTTTCATGACTTCTCATTCTAAATCGAGTAAAGTTTTTATGGATACGTCAGGATTTAATTTTTGGAATTCGAGTATCTCCTTACCGATGCAGTATTCGTTCCTTACTGCAACGCTCGCTCCCTCACATTGACGAATTAACACAGAAATTGTGTCGCTGTGAAATATTATGGGTTTCATGACTTCTCATTCTAAATCGAGTAAAGTTTTTATGGAAACGACTGGATTTAGTTTTGGAATTTGAGTATCTCCTTTCTGATGCACTATTCGTTCCTTACTGCAACGCTCGCTCCCTCACATTGACGAATTAACACAGATTTTGTGTCGCCATGAAATACTATGGGTTTCATGAATTCTCATTCTAAATCGAGTAAAGTTTTTATGGAAACGACAGGATTTAGTTTTGGAATTCGAGTATCTATTTTCCGATGCACTATTCGTTCCTTACTGCAACGCTCGCTCCCTCACATTGACGAATAAACACAGAAATTGTATCGCCATGAAATACTATGGGTTTCATGACTTCTCATTCTACATCGAGTAAAGTTTTTATGGAAACGACAGGATTTAGTTTTGGAATTCGAGTATCTCCTTTCCGATGCACTATTCGTTCCTTACTGCAACGCTCGCTCCCTCACATTGACGAATTAACACAGAAATTGTGTCGCTATGAAATACTATGGGTTTCATGATTTCTCATTCTAAATCGAGGAAAGTTTTTATGGATACGACAGGATTTAGTTTTGGAATTCGAGTATCTCCTTACCGATGCACTATTCGTTCTTTACTGCAACGCTCGTTCCCTCACATTTACGAATTAACACAGAAATTGTGTCGCTATGAAATACTATGGGTTTCATGACTTCTCATTCTAAATCGAGTAAAGTTTCTATGGAAACGACAGGATTTAGTTTTGGAATTCGAGTATCTCCTTTCCGATGCACTATTCGTTCCTTACTGCAACGCTCGCTCCCTCACATTGACGAATTAACAAAGAAATTGTGTCGCTGTGAAATATTATGGGTTTCAAGACTTCTCATTCTAAATCGAGTAAAGTTTTTATGGAAACGACAGGATTTAGTTTTGGAATTCGAGTATCTCCTTTCCAATGCACTAATCGTTCCTTACTGCAACGCTCGCTCCCTCACATTGACGAATTAACACAGAAATAGTGTCGCTATGAAATACTATGGGTTTCATGACATCTCATTCTAAATCGAGTAAAGGTTTTATGGAAACGACATGATTTAGTTTTGGAATTCGAGTATCTCCTTTCCGATGCACTATTCGTTCCTTACTGCAACGCTCGCTCCCTCATATTGACGAATTAACACAGAAATTATGTCGCTATGAAATACTATGGTTTTCATGACTTCTCAATCTACATCGAGTAAAGTTTTTATGGAAACGACAGGATTTAGTTTTGGATTTCGAGTATCTCCTTTCCGATGCACTATTCGTTCCTTACTGCAACGCTCGCTCCCTCACATTGACTAATTAACACAGAAATTGTGTCGCTATGAAATACTATGGGTTTCATGACTTCTCAATCTACATCGAGTAAAGTTTTTATGGAAACGACAGGATTTAGTTTTGGATTTCGAGTATCTCCTTTCCGATGCACTATTCGTTCCTTACTGCAACGCTCGCTCCCTCACATTGACTAATTAACACAGAAATTGTGTCGCTATGAAATACTATGGGTTTCATGACTTCTCATGCTACATCGAGTAAAGTTTCTACGGAAACGACAGGATTTAGTTTTGGAATTCAAGTATCTCCTTTCCGATGCACTATTCGTTCCTTACTGCAACGCTCGCTCCCTCACATTGACGAATTAACACAGAAATTGTGTCGCTATGAAATACTATTGGTTTCATGACATCTCATTCTAAATCGAATAAGGTTTTTATGGAGACGACAGGATTTAGTTTTGGAATTCGAGTATCTCCTTTCCGATGCACTATTTGTTCCTTACTGCAACGCTCGCTCCCTCACATTGACGAATTAACACAGAAATTGTGTCGCCATGAAATACTATGGGTTTCATGACTTCTCATTCTACATCGTGTTTAGTTTTTTCGAAAACGACAGGATTCAGTTTTGGAATTGGAGTATCTCCTTTCCGATGCACTATTCTTTCCTTACTGCAACGCTCGCTCCCTCACATTGACGAATTAACACAGAAATTGTGTCGCTATGAAATACTATGGGTTTCATGACTTCTCATTCTAAATCGAGTAAAGTTTTTATGGATACGTCAGGATTTAGTTTTGGAATTCGAGTATCTCCTTACCGATGCAGTATTCGTTCCTTACTGCAACGCTCGCTCCCTCACATTGACGAATTAACACAGAAATTGTGTCGCTGTGAAATATTATGGTTTTCATGACTTCTCATTCTAAATCGAGTAAAGTTTTTATGGAAACGACTGGATTTAGTTTTGGAATTCGAGTATCTCCTTTCTGATGCACTATTCGTTCCTTACTGCAACGCTCGCTCCATCACATTGACGAATTAACACAGAAATTGTGTCGCTATGAAATACTATGGGTTTCATCACTTCTCATTCTAAATCGAGTAAAGTTTTTATGGAAACGACAGGATTTAGCTTTGGAATTCGAGTATCTCCTTTCCGATGCACTATTCGTTCCTTACTGCAACGCTCGCTCCCTCACATTGACGAATTAACACAGAAATTGTGTCGCTATGAAATACTATGGGTTTCATGACTTCTCATTCTAATTCGAGTAAAGTTTTTATGGATACGACAGGATTTAGTTTTGGAATTCGAGTATCTCCTTACCGATGCACTATTCGTTCTTTACTGCAACGCTCGCTCCCTCACATTGACGAATTAACACAGAAATTGTGACGCTATGAAATACTATGGGTTTCATGACTTCTCATTCTAAATCGAGTAAAGTTTCTATGGAAACGACAGGATTTAGTTTTGGAATTCGAGTATCTCCTTTCCGATGCACTATTCGTTCCTGCCTGCAACGCTCGCTCCCTCACATTGACGAATTAACACAGAAATTGTGTCGCTGTGAAATATTATGGGTTTCATGACTTCTCAATCTACATCGAGTAAAGTTTTTATGGAAACGACAGGATTTAGTTTTGGAATTCGAGTATCTCCTTTCCGATGCACTATTCGTTCCTTACTGCAACGCTCGCTCCCTCACATTGACGAATTAACACAGAAATTGTGTCGCTGTGAAATACTATGGGTTTCATGACTTCTCATTCCAAATCGAGTAAAGTTTTTATGGAAATGACAGGATTTAGTTTTGGAATTCGAGTATCTCCTTTCCGATGCACTATTCGTGCCTTACTGCAACGCTCGCTCCCTCACATTGACGAATTAACACAGAAATTGTGTCGCTATGAAATACTATTGGTTTCATGACATCTCATTCTAAATCGAATAAGGTTTTTATGGAGACGACAGGATTTAGTTTTGGAATTCGAGTATCTCCTTTCCGATGCATTATTCGTTCCTTACTGCAACGCTCGTACCCTCACATTGACGAATTAACACAGAAATAGTGTCGCAATGAAATACTACGGGTTTCATGACTTCTCATTCTAAATCGAGTAAAGTTTTTATGGATACGTCAGGATTTAATTTTTGGAATTCGAGTATCTCCTTACCGATGCAGTATTCGTTCCTTACTGCAACGCTCGCTCCCTCACATTGACGAATTAACACAGAAATTGTGTCGCTGTGAAATATTATGGGTTTCATGACTTCTCATTCTAAATCGAGTAAATTTTTTATGGAAACGACTGGATTTAGTTTTGGAATTTGAGTATCTCCTTTCTGATGCACTATTCGTTCCTTACTGCAACGCTCGCTCCCTCACATTGACGAATTAACACAGATTTTGTGTCGCCATGAAATACTATGGGTTTCATGAATTCTCATTCTAAATCGAGTAAAGTTTTTATGGAGACGACAGGATTTAGTTTTGGAATTCGAGTATCTCCTTTCCGATGCACTATTCGTTCCTTACTGCAACGCAGGCTCCCTCACATTGACGAATTAACACAGAAATTGTGTCGCTATGAAATACTATGTGTTTCATGACTTCTCATTCTAAATCGAGTAAAGTTTTTATGGAAACGGCAGGATTTAGTTTTGGAATTCGAGTATCTCCTTTCCGATGCATTATTCGTTCCTTACTGCAACGCTCGTACCCTCACATTGACGAATTAACACAGAAATAGTGTCGCAATGAAATACTACGGGTTTCATGACTTCTCATTCTAAATCGAGTAAAGTTTTTATGGATACGTCAGGATTTAATTTTTGGAATTCGAGTATCTCCTTACCGATGCAGTATTCGTTCCTTACTGCAACGCTCGCCCCCTCACATTGACGATTTAACACAGATTTTGTGTCGCCATGAAATACTATGGGTTTCATGAATTCTCATTCTAAATCGAGTAAAGTTTTTATGGAAACGACAGGATTTAGTTTTGGAATTCGAGTATCTCCTTTCCGATGCACTATTCGTTCCTTACTGCAACGCTCGCTCCCTCACATTGACGAATAAACACAGAAATTGTGTCGCCATGAAATACTATGGGTTTCATGACTTCTCATTCTACATCGAGTAAAGTTTTTATGGAAACGACAGGATTTAGTTTTGGAATTCGAGTATCTCCTTTCCGATGCACTATTCGTTCCTTACTGCAACGCTCGCTCCCTCACACTGACGAATTAACACAGAAATTGTGTCGCTATGAAATACTATGGGTTTCATGACTTCTCTTTCTAAATCGAGGAAAGTTTTTATGGATACGACAGGATTTAGTTTTGGAATTCGAGTATCTCCTTACCGATGCACTATTCGTTCTTTACTGCAACGCTCGCTCCCTCACATTTACGAATTAACACAGAAATTGTGTCGCTATGAAATACTATGGGTTTCATGACTTCTCATTCTAAATCGAGTAAAGTTTCTATGGAAACGACAGGATTTAGTTTTGGAATTCGAGTATCTCCTTTCCGATGCACTATTCGTTCCTTACTGCAACGCTCGCTCCCTCACATTGACGAATTAACAAAGAAATTGTGTCGCTGTGAAATATTATGGGTTTCAAGACTTCTCATTCTAAATCGAGTAAAGTTTTTATGGAAACGACAGGATTTAGTTTTGGAATTCGAGTATCTCCTTTCCAATGCACTAATCGTTCCTTACTGCAACGGTCGCTCCCTCACATTGACGAATTAACACAGAAATAGTGTCGCTATGAAATACTATGGGTTTCATGACATCTCATTCTAAATCGAGTAAAGGTTTTATGGAAACGACATGATTTAGTTTTGGAATTCGAGTATCTCCTTTCCGATGCACTATTCGTTCCTTACTGCAACGCTCGCTCCCTCATATTGACGAATTAACACAGAAATTATGTCGCTATGAAATACTATGGTTTTCATGACTTCTCAATCTACATCGAGTAAAGTTTTTATGGAAACGACAGGATTTAGTTTTGGATTTCGAGTATCTCCTTTCCGATGCACTATTCGTTCCTTACTGCAACGCTCGCTCCCTCACATTGACTAATTAACACAGAAATTGTGTCGCTATGAAATACTATGGGTTTCATGACTTCTCAATCTACATCGAGTAAAGTTTTTATGGAAACGACAGGATTTAGTTTTGGATTTCGAGTATCTCCTTTCCGATGCACTATTCGTTCCTTACTGCAACGCTCGCTCCCTCACATTGACTAATTAACACAGAAATTGTGTCGCTATGAAATACTATGGGTTTCATGACTTCTCATGCTACATCGAGTAAAGTTTCTACGGAAACGACAGGATTTAGTTTTGGAATTCAAGTATCTCCTTTCCGATGCACTATTCGTTCCTTACTGCAACGCTCGCTCCCTCACATTGACGAATTAACACAGAAATTGTGTCGCTATGAAATACTATTGGTTTCATGACATCTCATTCTAAATCGAATAAGGTTTTTATGGAGACGACAGGATTTAGTTTTGGAATTCGAGTATCTCCTTTCCGATGCACTATTCGTTCCTTACTGCAACGCTCGCTCCTTCACATTGACGAATTAACACAGAAATTGTGTCGCCATGAAATACTATGGGTTTCATGACTTCTCATTCTACATCGTGTTTAGTTTTTATGAAAACGACAGGATTCAGTTTTGGAATTGGAGTATCTCCTTTCCGATGCACTATTCTTTCCTTACTGCAACGCTCGCTCCCTCACATTGACGAATTAACACAGAAATTGTGTCGCTATGAAATACTATGGGTTTCATGACTTCTCATTCTAAATCGAGTAAAGTTTTTATGGATACGACAGGATTTAGTTTTGGAATTCGAGTATCTCCTTACCGATGCACTATTCGTTCTTTACTGCAACGCTCGCTCCCTCACATTGACGAATTAACACAGAAATTGTGTCGCTATGAAATACTATGGGTTACATGACTTCTCATTCTAAATCGAGTAAAGTTATAATGGAAACGGCAGGATTTAGTTTTGGAATTCGAGTATCTCCTTTCCGATGCACTATTCGTTCCTTACTGCAACGCTCTCTCCCTCACATTGACGAATTAACACAGAAATTGTGTCGCTGTGAAATACTATGGGTTTCATGACTTCTCATTCTAAATCGAGTAAAGTTTTTATGGAAACGACAGGATTTAGTTTTGGAATTCGAGTATCTCCTTTCCGATGCACTATTCGTTCCTTACTGCAACGCTCGCTCCCTCACATTGACGAATTAACACAGAAATAGTGTCGCCATGAAATACTATGGGTTTCATGACTTCTCATTCTACATTGAGTAAAGTTTTTATCGAAACGACAGGATTTAGTTTTGGAATTCGAGTATCTCCTTTCCGATGCACTATTCGTTCCTTACTTCAACGCTCGCTCCCTCACATTGACGAATTAACACAGAAATTGTGTCGCTATGAAATACTATGGGTTTCATGACTTCTCATTCTAAATCGAGTAAAGGTTTTATAGAAACGACAGGATTTAGTTTTGCAATTCGAGTATCTCCTTTCCGATGCACTATTCGTTCATTACTGCAACGCTCGCTCCCTCATATTGACGAATTAACACAGAAATTTTGTCGCTATGAAATACTATGGGTTTCATGACTTCTCATTCTACATCGAGTAAAATTTTTATGGAAACGACAGGATTTAGTTTTGGAATTCGAGTATCTCCTTTCCGATGCACTATTCGTTCCTTACTGCAACGCTCGCTCCCTCACATTGACTAATCAACACAGAAATTGTGTCGCTATGAAATACTATGGGTTTCATGACTTCTCATTGTACATCGTGTAAAGTTTTTATGGAAACGAGAGGATTTGGTTTAGGAATTCAAGTATCTCCTTTCCGATGCACTATTCGTTCCTTACTGCAACGCTCGCTCCCTCACATTGACGAATTAACGCAGAAATTGTGTCGCTATGAAATACTATGGGTTTCATGACTTCTCATTCTAAATCGAGTAAACTTTTTATGGATACGACAGGATTTAGTTTTGGAATTCGAGTATCTCCTTACCGATGCACTATTCGTTCTTTACTGCAACGCTCGCTCCCTCACATTGACGAATTAACACAGAAATTGTTTCGCTATGAAATACTATGGGTTTCATGACTTCTCATTCTAAATCGAGTAAAGTTTCTATGGAAACGACAGGATTTAGTTTTGGAATTCGAGTATCTCCTTTCCGATGCACTATTCGTTCCTTACTGCAACGCTCGCTTCCTCACATTGACGAATTAACACAGAAATTGTGTCGCTGCGAAATATTATGGGTTTCATGACTTCTCATTCTAAATCGAGTAAAGTTTTTATGGAAACGACAGGATTTAGTTTTGGAATTCGAGTATCTCCTTTCCAATGCACTAATCGTTCCTTACTGCAACGCTCGCTCCCTCACATTGACGAATTAACACAGAAATAGTGTCGCTATGAAATACTATGGGTTTCATGACATCTCATTCTAAATCGAGTAAAGGTTTTATGGAAACGACATGATTTAGTTTTGGAATTCGAGTATCTCCTTTCCGATGCACTATTCGTTCCTTACTGCAACGCTCGCTCCCTCACATTGACGAATTAACACAGAAATTGTGTCGCCATGAAATACTATGGGTTTCATGACTTCTCATTCTACATCGTGTAAAGTTTTTATGGAAACGACAGGATTCAGTTTTGGAATTGGAGTATCTCCTTTCCGATGCACTATTCTTACCTTATTGCAACGCTCGCTCCCTCACATTGACGAATTAACACAGAAATTGTGTCGCTATGAAATACTATGGGTTTCATGACTTCTCATTCTAAATCGAGTAAAGTTTTTATGGATACGACAGGATTTAGTTTTGGAATTCGAGTATCTCCTTACCGATGCACTATTCGTTCTTTACTGCAACGCTCGCTCCCTCACATTGACGAATTAACACAGAAATTGTGTCGCTATGAAATACTATGGGTTTCATGACTTCTCATTCTAAATCGACTAAAGTTATAATGGAAACGGCAGGATTTAGTTTTGGAATTCGAGTATCTCCTTTCCGATGCACTATTCGTTCCTTACTGCAACGCTCGCTCCCTCACATTGACTAATTAACACAGAAATTGTGTCGCTATGAAATACTATGGGTTTCATGACTTCTCATTCTACATCGTGTAAAGTTTTTATGGAAACGACAGGATTTCGTTTAGGAATTCAAGTATCTCCTTTCCGATGCACTATTCGTTCCTAACTGCAACGCTCGCTCCCTCACATTGACGAATTAACACAGAAATTGTGTTGCTATGAAATACTATGGGTTTCATGACTTCTCATTCTAAATCGAGTAAAGTTTTTATGGATACGACAGGATTTAGTTTTGGAATTCGAGTATCTCCTTACCGATGCACTATTCGTTCTTTACTGCAACGCTCGCTCCCTCACATTGACGAATTAACACAGAAATTGTGTCGCTATGAAATACTATGGGCTTCATGACTTCTCATTCTAAATCGAGTAAAGTTTCTATGGAAACGACAGGATTTAGTTTTGGAATTCGAGTATCTCCTTTCCGATGCACTATTCGTTCCTTACTGCAACGCTCGCTCCCTCACATTAACGAATTAACACAGAAATTGTGTCGCTGTGAAATACTATGGGTTTCATGACTTCTCATTCTAAATCGAGTAAAGTTTTTATGGAAACGACAGGATTTAGTTTTGGAATTCGAGTATCTCCTTTCCAATGCACTAATCGTTCCTTACTGCAACGCTCGCTCCGTCACATTGACGAATTAACACAGAAATAGTGTCGCTATGAAATACTATGGGTTTCATGACATCTCATTCTAAATCGAGTAAAGGTTTTATGGAAACGACATGATTTAGTTTTGGAATTCGAGTATCTCCTTTCCGATGCACTATTCGTTCCTTACTGCAACGCTCGCTTACTCATATTGACGAATTAACACAGAGATTATGTCGCTATGAAATACTATGGTTTTCATGACTTCTCAATCTACATCGAGTAAAGTTTTTATGGAAACGACAGGATTTAGTTTTGGAATTCGAGTATCTCCTTTCCGATGCACTATTCGTTCCTTACTGCAACGCTCGCTCCCTCACATTGACTAATTAACACAGAAATTGTGTCGCTATGATATACTATGGGTTTCATGACTTCTCATGCTACATCGAGTAAAGTTTCTACGGAAACGACAGGATTTAGTTTTGGAATTCAAGTATCTCCTTTCCGATGCACTATTCGTTCCTTACTGCAACACTCGCTCCCTCACATTGACGAATTAACACAGAAATTGTGTCGCTATGAAATACTATTGGTTTCATGACATCTCATTCTAAATCGAATAAGGTTTTTATGGAGACGACAGGATTTAGTTTTGGAATTCGAGTATCTCCTTTCCGATGCACTATTCGTTCCTTACTGCAACGCTCGCTCCCTCACATTGACGAATTAACACAGAAATTGTGTCGCTATGAAATACTATGTGTTTCATGACTTCTCATTCTAAATCGAGTAAAGTTTTTATGGAAACGACAGGATTTAGTTTTGGAATTCGAGTATGTCCTTTCCGATGCACTATTCGTTCCTTACTGCAAAGCTCGCTCCCTCACATTGACGAATTAACACAGAAATTGTGTCGCTATGAAATACTATGGGTTTCATGACATCTCATCCTAAATCGAGTAAAGTTTTTATGGAAACGAAAGGATTTAGTTTTGGAATTCGAGTATCTCCTCCTCGATGCACAATTCGTTCTTTACTGCAACGCTCGCTCCCTCACATTAACGAATTAACACAGAAATTGTGTCGCCATGAAATACTATGGGTTTCATGACTTCTCATTCTACATCGTGTTTAGTTTTTATGGAAACGACAGGATTCAGTTTTGGAATTGGAGTATCTCCTTTCCGATGCACTATTCTTTCCTTACTGCAACGCTCGCTCCCTCACATTGACGAATTAACACAGAAATTGTGTCGCTATGAAATACTATGGGTTTCATGACTTCTCATTCTCAATCGAGTAAAGTTTTTATGGATACGACAGGATTTAGTTTTGGAATTAGAGTATCTCCTTACCGATGCACTATTCGTTCTTTACTGCAACGCTCGCTCCCTCACATTGACGAATTAACACAGAAATTGTGTCGCTATGAAATACTATGGGTTGCATGACTTCTCATTCTAAATCGAGTAAAGTTATAATGGAAACGGCAGGATTGAGTTTTGGAATTCGAGTATCTCCTTACCGACGAACTATTCGTTCTTTACAGCAACGCTCGCTCCCTCACATTGACGAATTAACACAGAAATTGTGTCGCTATGAAATACTATGGGTTTCATGACTTCTCATTCTACATCGTGTAAAGTTTTTATGGAAACGACAGGATTTGGTTTAGGAATTCAAGTATCTCCTTTCCGATGCACTATTCGTTCCTTACTGCAACGCTCGCTCCCTCACATTGACGAATTAACACAGAAATTGTGTCGCTATGAAATACTATGGGTTTCATGACTTCTCATTCTAAATCGAGTAAAGTTTTTATGGATACGACAGGATTTAGTTTTGGAATTCGAGTATCTCCTTACCGATGCACTATTCGTTCTTTACTGCAACGCTCGCTCCCTCACATTGACGAATTAACACAGAAATTGTGTCGCTATGAAATACTATGGGTTTCATGACTTCTCATTCTAAATCGAGTAAAGTTTCTATGGAAACGACAGGATTTAGTTTTGGAATTCGAGTATCTCCTTTCCGATGCACTATTCGTTCCTTACTGCAACGCTCGCTCCCTCACATTGACGAATTAACACAGAAATTGTGTCGCTGTGAAATACTATGGGTTTCATGACTTCTCATTCTAAATCGAGTAAAGTTTTTATGGAAACGACAGGATTTAGTTTTGGAATTCGAGTATCTCCTTTCCAATGCACTAATCGTTCCTTACTGCAACGCTCGCTCCCTCACATTGACGAATTAACACAGAAATAGTGTCGCTATAAAATACTATGGGTTTCATGACAACTCATTCTAAATCGAGTAAAGGTTTTATGGAAACGACATGATTTAGTTTTGGAATTCGAGTATCTCCTTTCCGATGCACTATTCGTTCCTTACTGCAACGCTCGCTCCCTCATATTGACGAATTAACACAGAAATTATGTCGCTATGAAATACTATGGTTTTCATGACTTCTCAATGTACATCGAGTAAAGTTTTTATGGAAACGACAGGATTTAGTTTTGGAATTCGAGTATCTCCTTTCCGATGCACTATTCGTTCCTTACTGCAACGCTCGCTCCCTCACATTGACTAATTAACACATAAATTGTGTCGCTATGAAATACTATGGGTTTCATGACTTCTCATGCTACATCGAGTAAAGTTTCTACGGAAACGACAGGATTTAGTTTTGGAATTCAAGTAACTCCTTTCCGATGCACTATTCGTTCCTTACTGCAACACTCGCTCCCTCACATTGACGAATTAACACAGAAATTGTGTCGCTATGAAATACTATTGGATTCATGACATCTCATTCTAAATCGAATAAGGTTTTTATGGAGACGACAGGATTTAGTTTTGGAATTCGAGTATCTCCTTTCCGATGCACTATTCGTTCCTTACTGCAACGCTCGCTCCCTCACATTGACGAATTAACACAGAAATTGTGTCGCTATGAAATACTATGGGTTTCATGACTTCTCATTCTAAATCGAGTAAAGTTTTTATGGAAACGACTTTATTTAGTTTTGGAATTCGAGGATGTCCTTTCCGATGCACTATTCGTTCCTTACTGCAAAGCTCGCTCCCTCACATTGACGAATTAACACAGAAATTGTGTCGCTATGAAATACTATGGGTTTCATGACATCTCATTCTAAATCGAGTAAAGTTTTTATGGAAACGAAAGGATTTAGTTTTGGAATTCGAGTATCTCCTCCTCGATGCACAATTCGTTCTTTACTGCAACGCTCGCTCCCTCACATTGACGAATTAACACAGAAATTGTGTCGCCATGAAATACTATGGGTTTCATGACTTCTCATTCTACATCGTGTAAAGTTTTTATGGAAACGACAGGATTCAGTTTTGGAATTGGAGTATCTCCTTTCCGATGCACTATTCTTTCCCTACTGCAACGCTCGCTCCCTCACATTGACGAATTAACACAGAAATTGTGTCGCTGTGAAATACTATGGGTTTCATGACTTCTCATTCTAAATCGAGTAAAGTTTTTATGGAAACGTCAGGATTTAGTTTTGGAATTCGAGTATCTCCTTTCCGATGCACTATTCGTTCTTTACTGCAACGCTCGCTCCCTCACATTGACGAATTAACACAGAAATTGTGTCGCTATGAAATACTATGGGTTTCATGACTTCTCATTCTAAATCGAGTAAAGTTTTTATGGATACTACAGGATTTAGTTTTGGAATTCGAGTATCTCCTTACCAATGCACTATTCGTTCTTTACTGCAACGCTCCCTCCCTCACATTGACGAATTAACACAGAAATTGTGTCGCTATGAAATACTATGGGTTTCATGACTTCTCATTCTAGATCGAGTAAAGTTTCTATGGAAACGACAGGATTTAGTTTTGGAATTCGAGTATCTCCTTTCCGATGCACTATTCGTTCCTTACTGCAACGCTCGCTCCCTCACATTCACGAATTAACACAGAAATTGTGTCGCTGTGAAATACTATGGGTTTCATGACTTCTCATTCTAAATCGAGAAAATTTTTTATGGAAACGACAGGATTTAGTTTTGGAATTCGAGTATCTCCTTTCCAATGCACTAATCGTTCCTTACTGCAACGCTCGCTCCCTCACATTGACGAATTAACACATAAATAGTGTCGCTATGAAATACTATGGGTTTCATGACATCTCATTCTAAATCGAGTAAAGGTTTTATGGAAACGACATGATTTAGTTTTGGAATTCGAGTATCTCCTTTCCGATGCACTATTCGTTCCTTACTGCAACGCTCGCCCCCTCATATTGACGAATTAACACAGAAATTATGTCGCTATGAAATACTATGGTTTTCATGACTTCTCAATCTACATCGAGTAAAGTTTTTATGGAAACGACAGGATTTAGTTTTGGAATTCGAGTATCTCCTTTCCGATGCACTATTCGTTCCTTACTGCAACGCTCGCCCCCTCATATTGACGAATTAACACAGAAATTGTGTCGCTATGAAATACTATGTGTTTCATGACTTCTCATTCTAAATCGAGTAAAGGTTTTATGGAAACGACATGATTTAGTTTTGGAATTCGAGTATCTCCTTTCCGATGCACTATTCGTTCCTTACTGCAACGCTCGCCCCCTCATATTGACGAATTAACACAGAAATTATGTCGCTATGAAATACTATGGTTTTCATGACTTCTCAATCTACATCGAGTAAAGTTTTTATGGAAACGACAGGATTTAGTTTTGGAATTCGAGTATCTCCTTTCCGATGCACTATTCGTTCCTTACTGCAACGCTCGCCCCCTCATATTGACGAATTAACACAGAAATTGTGTCGCTATGAAATACTATGTGTTTCATGACTTCTCATTCTAAATCGAGTAAAGTTTTTATGGAAACGACAGGATTTAGTTTTGGAATTCGAGTATGTCCTTTCCGATGCACTATTCGTTCCTTACTGCAAAGCTCGCTCCCTCACATTGACGAATTAACACAGAAATTGTGTCGCTATGAAATACTATGGGTTTCATGACATCTCATCCTAAATCGAGTAAAGTTTTTATGGAAACGAAAGGATTTAGTTTTGGAATTCGAGTATCTCCTCCTCGATGCACAATTCGTTCTTTACTGCAACGCTCGCTCCCTCACATTAACGAATTAACACAGAAATTGTGTCGCCATGAAATACTATGGGTTTCATGACTTCTCATTCTACATCGTGTTTAGTTTTTATGGAAACGACAGGATTCAGTTTTGGAATTGGAGTATCTCCTTTCCGATGCACTATTCTTTCCTTACTGCAACGCTCGCTCCCTCACATTGACGAATTAACACAGAAATTGTGTCGCTATGAAATACTATGGGTTTCATGACTTCTCATTCTCAATCGAGTAAAGTTTTTATGGATACGACAGGATTTAGTTTTGGAATTAGAGTATCTCCTTACCGATGCACTATTCGTTCTTTACTGCAACGCTCGCTCCCTCACATTGACGAATTAACACAGAAATTGTGTCGCTATGAAATACTATGGGTTGCATGACTTCTCATTCTAAATCGAGTAAAGTTATAATGGAAACGGCAGGATTGAGTTTTGGAATTCGAGTATCTCCTTACCGACGAACTATTCGTTCTTTACAGCAACGCTCGCTCCCTCACATTGACGAATTAACACAGAAATTGTGTCGCTATGAAATACTATGGGTTTCATGACTTCTCATTCTACATCGTGTAAAGTTTTTATGGAAACGACAGGATTTGGTTTAGGAATTCAAGTATCTCCTTTCCGATGCACTATTCGTTCCTTACTGCAACGCTCGCTCCCTCACATTGACGAATTAACACAGAAATTGTGTCGCTATGAAATACTATGGGTTTCATGACTTCTCATTCTAAATCGAGTAAAGTTTTTATGGATACGACAGGATTTAGTTTTGGAATTCGAGTATCTCCTTACCGATGCACTATTCGTTCTTTACTGCAACGCTCGCTCCCTCACATTGACGAATTAACACAGAAATTGTGTCGCTATGAAATACTATGGGTTTCATGACTTCTCATTCTAAATCGAGTAAAGTTTCTATGGAAACGACAGGATTTAGTTTTGGAATTCGAGTATCTCCTTTCCGATGCACTATTCGTTCCTTACTGCAACGCTCGCTCCCTCACATTGACGAATTAACACAGAAATTGTGTCGCTGTGAAATACTATGGGTTTCATGACTTCTCATTCTAAATCGAGTAAAGTTTTTATGGAAACGACAGGATTTAGTTTTGGAATTCGAGTATCTCCTTTCCAATGCACTAATCGTTCCTTACTGCAACGCTCGCTCCCTCACATTGACGAATTAACACAGAAATAGTGTCGCTATAAAATACTATGGGTTTCATGACAACTCATTCTAAATCGAGTAAAGGTTTTATGGAAACGACATGATTTAGTTTTGGAATTCGAGTATCTCCTTTCCGATGCACTATTCGTTCCTTACTGCAACGCTCGCTCCCTCATATTGACGAATTAACACAGAAATTATGTCGCTATGAAATACTATGGTTTTCATGACTTCTCAATGTACATCGAGTAAAGTTTTTATGGAAACGACAGGATTTAGTTTTGGAATTCGAGTATCTCCTTTCCGATGCACTATTCGTTCCTTACTGCAACGCTCGCTCCCTCACATTGACTAATTAACACATAAATTGTGTCGCTATGAAATACTATGGGTTTCATGACTTCTCATGCTACATCGAGTAAAGTTTCTACGGAAACGACAGGATTTAGTTTTGGAATTCAAGTAACTCCTTTCCGATGCACTATTCGTTCCTTACTGCAACACTCGCTCCCTCACATTGACGAATTAACACAGAAATTGTGTCGCTATGAAATACTATTGGATTCATGACATCTCATTCTAAATCGAATAAGGTTTTTATGGAGACGACAGGATTTAGTTTTGGAATTCGAGTATCTCCTTTCCGATGCACTATTCGTTCCTTACTGCAACGCTCGCTCCCTCACATTGACGAATTAACACAGAAATTGTGTCGCTATGAAATACTATGGGTTTCATGACTTCTCATTCTAAATCGAGTAAAGTTTTTATGGAAACGACTTTATTTAGTTTTGGAATTCGAGGATGTCCTTTCCGATGCACTATTCGTTCCTTACTGCAAAGCTCGCTCCCTCACATTGACGAATTAACACAGAAATTGTGTCGCTATGAAATACTATGGGTTTCATGACATCTCATTCTAAATCGAGTAATGTTTTTATGGAAACGAAAGGATTTAGTTTTGGAATTCGAGTATCTCCTCCTCGATGCACAATTCGTTCTTTACTGCAACGCTCGCTCCCTCACATTGACGAATTAACACAGAAATTGTGTCGCCATGAAATACTATGGGTTTCATGACTTCTCATTCTACATCGTGTAAAGTTTTTATGGAAACGACAGGATTCAGTTTTGGAATTGGAGTATCTCCTTTCCGATGCACTATTCTTTCCCTACTGCAACGCTCGCTCCCTCACATTGACGAATTAACACAGAAATTGTGTCGCTGTGAAATACTATGGGTTTCATGACTTCTCATTCTAAATCGAGTAAAGTTTTTATGGAAACGTCAGGATTTAGTTTTGGAATTCGAGTATCTCCTTTCCGATGCACTATTCGTTCTTTACTGCAACGCTCGCTCCCTCACATTGACGAATTAACACAGAAATTGTGTCGCTATGAAATACTATGGGTTTCATGACTTCTCATTCTAAATCGAGTAAAGTTTTTATGGATACTACAGGATTTAGTTTTGGAATTCGAGTATCTCCTTACCAATGCACTATTCGTTCTTTACTGCAACGCTCCCTCCCTCACATTGACGAATTAACACAGAAATTGTGTCGCTATGAAATACTATGGGTTTCATGACTTCTCATTCTAGATCGAGTAAAGTTTCTATGGAAACGACAGGATTTAGTTTTGGAATTCGAGTATCTCCTTTCCGATGCACTATTCGTTCCTTACTGCAACGCTCGCTCCCTCACATTCACGAATTAACACAGAAATTGTGTCGCTGTGAAATACTATGGGTTTCATGACTTCTCATTCTAAATCGAGAAAATTTTTTATGGAAACGACAGGATTTAGTTTTGGAATTCGAGTATCTCCTTTCCAATGCACTAATCGTTCCTTACTGCAACGCTCGCTCCCTCACATTGACGAATTAACACATAAATAGTGTCGCTATGAAATACTATGGGTTTCATGACATCTCATTCTAAATCGAGTAAAGGTTTTATGGAAACGACATGATTTAGTTTTGGAATTCGAGTATCTCCTTTCCGATGCACTATTCGTTCCTTACTGCAACGCTCGCCCCCTCATATTGACGAATTAACACAGAAATTATGTCGCTATGAAATACTATGGTTTTCATGACTTCTCAATCTACATCGAGTCAAGTTTTTATGGAAACGACAGGATTTAGTTTTGGAATTCGAGTATCTCCTTTCCGATGCACTATTCGTTCCTTACTGCAACGCTCGCTCCCTCACATTGACTAATTAACACAGAAATTGTGTCGCTATGAAATACTATGGGTTTCATGACTTCTCATGCTACATCGAGTAAAGTTTCTACGGAAACGACAGGATTTAGTTTTGGAATTCAAGTATCTCCTTTCCGATGCACTATTCGTTCCTTACTGCAACGCTCGCTCCCTCACATTGACGAATTAACACAGAAATTGTATCGCTATGAAATACTATGGGTTTCATGACTTCTCATTCTATATCGAGTAAAGTTTTTATGGAAACGACAGGATTTAGTTTTGGAATTGGAGTATCTCCTTTCCGATGCACTATTCGTTCCTTACTGCAACGCTCACTTCCTCACATTGACGAATTAACACAGAAATTGTGTCGCTATGAAATACTATGGGTTTCATGACTTCTCATTCTAAATCGAGTAAAGTTTTTATGGAAACGAAAGGATTTAGTTTTGGAATTCGAGTATCTCCATTCTGATGCACTATTCGTTCCTTACTGCAACGCTCGCTCCATCACATTGACGAATTAACACAGAAATTGTGTCGCCATGAAATACTATGGGTTTCATGACTTCTCATTCTACATCGTGTAAAGTTTTTATGGAAACGACAGGATTCAGTTTTGGAATTGGAGTATCTCCTTTCCGATGCACTATTCTTTCCTTACTGCAACGCTCGCTCCCTCACAGTGACGAATTAACACAGAAATTGTGTCGCTATGAAATACTATGGGTTTCATGACTTCTCATTCTAAATCGAGTAAAGTTTTTATGGATACGACAGGATTTAGTTTTGGAATTGGAGTATCTCCTTTCCGATGCACTATTCTTTCCCTACTGCAACGCTCGCTCCCTCACATTGACGAATTAACACAGAAATTGTGTCGCTATGAAATACTATGGGTTGCATGACTTCTCATTCTAAATCGAGTAAAGTTATAATGGAAACGGCAGGATTTAGTTTTGGAATTCGAGTATCTCCTTTCCGATGCACTATTCGTTCCTTACTGCAACGCTCTCTCCCTCACATTGACGAATTAACACAGAAATTGTGTCGCTGTGAAATACTATGGGTTTCATGACTTCTCATTCTAAATCGAGTAAAGTTTTTATGGAAACGTCAGGATTTAGTTTTGGAATTCGAGTATCTCCTTTCCGATGCACTATTCGTTCTTTACTGCAACGCTCGCTCCCTCACATTGACGAATTAACACAGAAATTGTGTCGCTACGAAATACTATGGGTTTCATGACTTCTCATTCTACGTCGAGTATAATTTTTGTGGAAACGACAGGATTTAGTTTTGGAATTCGAGTATCTCCTTTCCGATGCACTATTCGTTCCTTACTGCAACGCTCGCTCCCTCACATTGACGAATTAACACAGAAATTGTGTCGCTATGAAATACTATGGGTTTCATGACTTCTCATTCTAAATCGAGTAAAGGTTTTATAGAAACGACAGGATTTAGTTTTGCAATTCGAGTATCTCCTCTCCGATGCACTATTCGTTCATTACTGCAACGCTCGCTCCCTCATATTGACGAATTAACACAGAAATTGTGTCGCTATGAAATACTATGGGTTTCATGACTTCTCATTCTACATCGAGTATAATTTTTGTGGAAACGACAGGATTTAGTTTTGGAATTCGAGTATCTCCTTTCCGATGCACTATTCGTTCCTTACTGCAACGCTCGCTCCCTCACATTGACTAATTAACACAGAAATAGTGTCGCTATGAAATACTATGGGTTTCATGACTTCTCATTCTACGTCGAGTAAAGTTTTTATGGAAACGACAGGATTTGGTTTAGGAATTCAAGTATCTCCTTTCCGATGCACTATTCGTTCCTTACTGCAACGCTCGCTCCCTCACATTGACGAATTAACACAGAAATTGTGTCGCTATGAAATACTATTGGTCTCATGACATCTCATTCTAAATCGATTAAAGTTTTTATGGAAAAGATAGGATATAGTTTTGGAATTCGAGTATCTCCTTTCCGATGCACTATTCGCTCCTGACTGCAACGCTCGCTCCCTCACATTGACGAATTAACACAGAAATTGTGTCGCTATGAAATACTATGGGTTTCATGACTTCTCATTCTAAATCGAGGAAAGTTTTTATGGATACGACAGGATTTAGTTTTGGAATTCGAGTATCTCCTTACCGATGCACTATTCGTTCTTTACTGCAACGCTCGCTCCCTCACATTTACGAATTAACACAGAAATTGTGTCGCTATGAAATACTATGGGTTTCATGACTTCTCATTCTAAATCGAGTAAAGTTTCTATGGAAACGACAGGATTTAGTTTTGGAATTCGAGTATCTCCTTTCCGATGCACTATTCGTTCCTTACTGCAACGCTCGCTCCCTCACATTGACGAATTAACAAAGAAATTATGTCGCTGTGAAATATTATGGGTTTCAAGACTTCTCATTCTAAATCGAGTAAAGTTTTTATGGAAACGACAGGATTTAGTTTTGGAATTCGAGTATCTCCTTTCCAATGCACTAATCGTTCCTTACTGCAACGCTCGCTCCCTCACATTGACGAATTAACACAGAAATAGTGTCGCTATGAAATACTATGGGTTTCATGACATCTCATTCTAAATCGAGTAAAGGTTTTATGGAAACGACATGATTTAGTTTTGGAATTCGAGTATCTCCTTTCCGATGCACTATTCGTTCCTTACTGCAACGCTCGCTCCCTCATATTGACGAATTAACACAGAAATTATGTCGCTATGAAATACTATGGTTTTCATGACTTCTCAATCTACATCGAGTAAAGTTTTTATGGAAACGACAGGATTTAGTTTTGGATTTCGAGTATCTCCTTTCCGATGCACTATTCGTTCCTTACTGCAACGCTCGCTCCCTCACATTGACTAATTAACACAGAAATTGTGTCGCTATGAAATACTATGGGTTTCATGACTTCTCATGCTACATCGAGTAAAGTTTCTACGGAAACGACAGGATTTAGTTTTGGAATTCAAGTATCTCCTTTCCTATGCACTATTCGTTCCTTACTGCAACGCTCGCTCCCTCACATTGACGAATTAACACAGAAATTGTGTCGCTATGAAATACTATTGGTTTCATGACATCTCATTCTAAATCGAATAAGGTTTTTATGGAGACGACAGGATTTAGTTTTGGAATTCGAGTATCTCCTTTCCGATGCACTATTCGTTCCTTACTGCAACGCTCGCTCCCTCACATTGACGAATTAACACAGAAATTGTGTCGCCATGAAATACTATGGGTTTCATGACTTCTCATTCTACATCGTGTGAAGTTTTTATGGAAACGACAGGATTCAGTTTTGGAATTGGAGTATCTCCTTTCCGATGCACTATTCTTTCCTTACTGCAACGCTCGCTCCCTCACATTGACGAATTAACACAGAAATTGTGTCGCTATGAAATACTATGCGTTTCATGACTTCTCATTCTAAATCGAGTAAAGTTTTTATGGATACGACAGGATTTAGTTTTGGAATTCGAGTATCTCCTTACCGATGCACTATTCGTTCTTTACTGCAACGCTCGCTTTCTCACATTGACGAATTAACACAGAAATTGTGTCGCTATGAAATACTATGGGTTTCATGACTTCTCATTCTAAATCGAGTAAAGTTATAATGGAAACGGCAGGATTTAGTTTTGGAATTCGAGTATCTCCTTTCCGATGCACTATTCGTTCCTTACTGCAACGCTCTCTCCCTCACATTGACGAATTAACACAGAAATTGTGTCGCTGTGAAATACTATGCGTTTCATGACTTCTCATTCTAAATCGAGTAAAGTTTTTATGGAAACGACAGGATTTAGTTTTGGAATTCGAGTATCTCCTTTCCGATGCACTATTCGTTCCTTACTGCAACGCTCGCTCCCTCACATTGACGAATTAACACAGAAATAGTGTCGCCATGAAATACTATGGGTTTCATGACATCTCATTCTAAATCGAGTAAAGGTTTTATGGAAACGACATGATTTAGTTTTGGAATTCGAGTATCTCCTTTCCGATGCACTATTCGTTCCTTACTGCAACGCTCGCTCCCTCATATTGACGAATTAACACAGAAATTATGTCGCTATGAAATACTATGGTTTTCATGACTTCTCAATCTACATCGAGTAAAGTTTTTATGGAAACGACAGGATTTAGTTTTGGGTTTCGAGTATCTCCTTTCCGATGCACTATTCGTTCCTTACTGCAACGCTCGCTCCCTCACATTGACTAATTAACACAGAAATTGTGTCGCTATGAAATACTATGGGTTTCATGACTTCTCATGCTACATCGAGTAAAGTTTCTACGGAAACGACAGGATTTAGTTTTGGAATTCAAGTATCTCCTTTCCGATGCACTATTCGTTCCTTACTGCAACGCTCGCTCCCTCACATTGACGAATTAACACAGAAATTGTGTCGCTATGAAATACTATTGGTTTCATGACATCTCATTCTAAATCGAATAAGGTTTTTATGGAGACGACAGGATTTAGTTTTGGAATTCGAGTATCTCCTTTCCGATGCACTATTCGTTCCTTACTGCAACGCTCGCTCCCTCACATTGACGAATTAACACAGAAATTGTGTCGCCATGAAATACTATGGGTTTCATGACTTCTCATTCTACATCGTGTTTAGTTTTTATGGAAACGACAGGATTCAGTTTTGGAATTGGAGTATCTCCTTTCCGATGCACTATTCTTTCCTTACTGCAACGCTCGCTCCCTCACATTGACGAATTAACACAGAAATTGTGTCGCTATGAAATACTATGGGTTTCATGACTTCTCATTCTAAATCGAGTAAAGTTTTTATGGATACGACAGGATTTAGTTTTGGAATTCGAGTATCTCCTTACCGATGCACTATTCGTTCTTTACTGCAACGCTCGCTCCCTCACATTGACGAATTAACACAGAAATTGTGTCGCTATGAAATACTATGGGTTTCATGACTTCTCATTCTAAATCGAATAAAGTTATAATGGAAACGGCAGGATTTAGTTTTGGAATTCGAGTATCTCCTTTCCGATGCACTATTCGTTCCTTACTGCAACGCTCGCTCCCTCATATTGACGAATTAACACAGAAATTATGTCGCTATGAAATACTATGGTTTTCATGACTTCTCAATCTACATCGAGTAAAATTTTTATGGAAACGACAGGATTTAGGTTTGGATTTCGAGTATCTCCTTTCCGATGCACTATTCGTTCCTTACTGCAACGCTCGCTCCCTCACATTGACTAATTAACACAGAAATTGTGTCGCTATGAAATACTATGGGTTTCATGACTTCTCATGCTACATCGAGTAAAGTTTCTACGGAAACGACTGGATTTAGTTTTGGAATTCAAGTATCTCCTTTCCGATGCACTATTCGTTCCTTACTGCAACGCTCGCTCCCTCACATTGACGAATTAACACAGAAATTGTGTCGCTATGAAATACTATTGGTTTCATGGCATCTCATTCTAAATCGAATAAGGTTTTTATGGAGACGACAGGATTTAGTTTTGGAATTCGAGTATCTCCCTTCCGATGCACTATTCGTTCCTTACTGCAACGCTCGCTCCCTCACATTGACGAATTAACACAGAAATTGTGTCGCCATGAAATACTATGGGTTTCATGACTTCTCATTCTACATCGTGTAAAGTTTTTATGGAAACGACACGATTCAGTTTTGGAATTGGAGTATCTCCTTTCCGATGCACTATTCTTTCCTTACTGCAACGCTCGCTCCCTCACATTGACGAATTAACACAGAAATTGTGTCGCTATGAAATACTATGGGTTTCATGACTTCTCATTCTAAATCGAGTAAAGTTTTTATGGATACGACAGGATTTAGTTTTGGAATTCGAGTATCTCCTTACCGATGCACTATTCGTTCTTTACTGCAACGCTCGCTCCCTCACATTGACGAATTAACACAGAAATTGTGTCGCTATGAAATACTATGGGTTTCATGACTTCTCATTCTAAATCGAGTAAAGTTATAATGGAAACGGCAGGATTTAGTTTTGGAATTCGAGTATCTCCTTTCCGATGCACTATTCGTTCCTTACTGCAACGCTCGCTCCCTCACATTGACTAATTAACACAGAAATTGTGTCGCTATGAAATACTATGGGTTTCATGACTTCTCATTCTACATCGTGTAAAGTTTTTATGGAAACGACAGGATTTCGTTTAGGAATTCAAGTATCTCCTTTCCGATGCACTATTCGTTCCTAACTGCAACGCTCGCTCCCTCACATTGACGAATTAACACAGAAATTGTGTTGCTATGAAATACTATGGGTTTCATGACTTCTCATTCCAAATCGAGTAAAGTTTTTATGGATACGACAGGATTTAGTTTTGGAATTCGAGTATCTCCTTACCGATGCACTATTCGTTCTTTACTGCAACGCTCGTTCCCTCACATTGACGAATTAACACAGAAATTGTGTCGCTATGAAATACTATGGGTTTCATGACTTCTCATTCTAAATCGAGTAAAGGTTTTATAGAAACGACAGGATTTAGTTTTGCAATTCGAGTATCTCCTTTCCGATGCACTATTCGTTCATTACTGCAACGCTCGCTCCCTCATATTGACGAATTAACACAGAAATTTTGTCGCTATGAAATACTATGGGTTTCATGACTTCTCATTCTACATCGAGTAAAATTTTTATGGAAACGACAGGATTTAGTTTTGGAATTCGAGTATCTCCTTTCCGATGCACTATTCGTTCCTTACTGCAACGCTCGCTCCCTCACATTGACTAATCAACACAGAAATTGTGTCGCTATGAAATACTATGGGTTTCATGACTTCTCATTGTACATCGTGTAAAGTTTTTATGGAAACGAGAGGATTTGGTTTAGGAATTCAAGTATCTCCTTTCCGATGCACTATTCGTTCCTTACTGCAACGCTCGCTCCCTCACATTGACGAATTAACACAGAAATTGTGTCGCTATGAAATACTATGGGTTTCATGACTTCTCATTCTAAATCGAGTAAACTTTTTATGGATACGACAAGATTTAGTTTTGGAATTCGAGTATCTCCTTTCCAATGCACTAATCGTTCCTTACTGCAACGCTCGCTCCCTCACATTGACGGATTAACACAGAAATAGTGTCGCTATGAAATACTATGGGTTTCATGACATCTCATTCTAAATCGAGTAAAGGTTTTATGGAAACGACATGATTTAGTTTTGGAATTCGAGTATCTCCTTTCCGATGCACTATTCGTTCCTTACTGCAACGCTCGCTCCCTCATATTGACGAATTAACACAGAAATTATGTCGCTATGAAATACTATGGTTTTCATGACTTCTCAATCTACATCGAGTAAAATTTTTATGGAAACGACAGGATTTAGGTTTGGATTTCGAGTATCTCCTTTCCGATGCACTATTCGTTCCTTACTGCAACGCTCGCTCCCTCACATTGACTAATTAACACAGAAATTGTGTCGCTATGAAATACTATGGGTTTCATGACTTCTCATGCTACATCGAGTAAAGTTTCTACGGAAACGACTGGATTTAGTTTTGGAATTCAAGTATCTCCTTTCCGATGCACTATTCGTTCCTTACTGCAACGCTCGCTCCCTCACATTGACGAATTAACACAGAAATTGTGTCGCTATGAAATACTATTGGTTTCATGGCATCTCATTCTAAATCGAATAAGGTTTTTATGGAGACGACAGGATTTAGTTTTGGAATTCGAGTATCTCCCTTCCGATGCACTATTCGTTCCTTACTGCAACGCTCGCTCCCTCACATTGACGAATTAACACAGAAATTGTGTCGCCATGAAATACTATGGGTTTCATGACTTCTCATTCTACATCGTGTAAAGTTTTTATGGAAACGACACGATTCAGTTTTGGAATTGGAGTATCTCCTTTCCGATGCACTATTCTTTCCTTACTGCAACGCTCGCTCCCTCACATTGACGAATTAACACAGAAATTGTGTCGCTATGAAATACTATGGGTTTCATGACTTCTCATTCTAAATCGAGTAAAGTTTTTATGGATACGACAGGATTTAGTTTTGGAATTCGAGTATCTCCTTACCGATGCACTATTCGTTCTTTACTGCAACGCTCGCTCCCTCACATTGACGAATTAACACAGAAATTGTGTCGCTATGAAATACTATGGGTTTCATGACTTCTCATTCTAAATCGAGTAAAGTTATAATGGAAACGGCAGGATTTAGTTTTGGAATTCGAGTATCTCCTTTCCGATGCACTATTCGTTCCTTACTGCAACGCTCGCTCCCTCACATTGACTAATTAACACAGAAATTGTGTCGCTATGAAATACTATGGGTTTCATGACTTCTCATTCTACATCGTGTAAAGTTTTTATGGAAACGACAGGATTTCGTTTAGGAATTCAAGTATCTCCTTTCCGATGCACTATTCGTTCCTAACTGCAACGCTCGCTCCCTCACATTGACGAATTAACACAGAAATTGTGTTGCTATGAAATACTATGGGTTTCATGACTTCTCATTCCAAATCGAGTAAAGTTTTTATGGATACGACAGGATTTAGTTTTGGAATTCGAGTATCTCCTTACCGATGCACTATTCGTTCTTTACTGCAACGCTCGTTCCCTCACATTGACGAATTAACACAGAAATTGTGTCGCTATGAAATACTATGGGTTTCATGACTTCTCATTCTAAATCGAGTAAAGTTTCTATGGAAACGACAGGATTTAGTTTTGGAATTCGAGTATCTCCTTTCCGATGCACTATTCGTTCCTTACTGCAACGCTCGCTCCCTCACATTGACGAATTAACACAGAAATTGTGTCGCTGTGAAATACTATGGGTTTCATGACTTCTCATTCTAAATCGAGTAAAGTTTTTATGGAAACGACAGGATTTAGTTTTGGAATTCGAGTATCTCCTTTCCAATGCACTAATCGTTCCTTACTGCAACGCTTGCTCCCTCACATTGACGAATTAACACAGAATTAGTGTCGCTATGAAATACTATGGGTTTCATGACATCTCATTCTAAATCGAGTAAAGGTTTTATGGAAACGACATGATTTAATTTTGGAATTCGAGTATCTCCTTTCCGATGCACTATTCGTTCCTTACTGCAACGCTCGCTCCCTCATATTGACGAATTAACACAGAAATTGTGTCGCTATGAAATACTATGGGTTTCATGACTTCTCATGCTACATCGAGTAAAGTTTCTACGGAAACGACACGATTTAGTTTTGGAATTCAAGTATCTCCTTTCCGATGCACTATTCGTTCCTTACTGCAACACTCGCTCCCTCACATTGACTAATTAACACAGAAATTGTGTCGCTATGAAATACTATTGGTTTCATGACATCTCATTCTAAATCGAATAAGGTTTTTATGGAGACGACAGGATTTAGTTTTGGAATTCGAGTATCTCCTTTCCGATGCACTATTCGTTCCTTACTGCAACGCTCGCTCCCTCACATTGACGAATTAACACAGAAATTGTGTCGCTATGAAATACTATGGGTTTCATGACTTCTCATTCTAAATCGAGTAAAGTTTTTATGGAAACGACAGGATTTAGTTTTGGAATTCGAGTATGTCCTTTCCGATGCACTATTCGTTCCTTACTGCAAAGCTCGCTCCCTCACATTGACGAATTAACACAGAAATTGTGTCGCTATGAAATACTATGGGTTTCATGACATCTCATTCTAAATCGAGTAAAGTTTTTATGGAAACGAAAGGATTTAGTTTTGGAATTCGAGTATCTCCTCCTCAATGCACAATTCGTTCTTTACTGCAACGCTCGCTCCCTCACATTGACGAATTAACACAGAAATTGTGTCGCCATGAAATACTATGGGTTTCATGACTTCTCATTCTACATCGTGTAAAGTTTTTATGGAAAGGACAGGATTCAGTTTTGGAATTGGAGTATCTCCTTTCCGATGCACTATTCTTTCCTTACTGCAACGCTCGCTCCCTCACATTGACGAATTAACACAGAAATTGTGTCGCTATGAAATACTATGGGTTTCATGACTTCTCATTCTAAATCGAGTAAAGTTTTTATGGATACGACAGGATTTAGTTTTGGAATTCGAGTATCTCCTTACCGATGCACTATTCGTTCTTTACTGCAACGCTCGCTCCCTCACATTGACGAATTAACACAGAAATTGTGTCGCTATGAAATACTATGGGTTGCATGACTTCTCATTCTAAATCGAGTAAAGTTATAATGGAAACGGCAGGATTGAGTTTTGGAATTCGAGTATCTCCTTACCGATGCACTATTCGTTCTTTACTGCAACGCTCGCTCCCTCACATTGACGAATTAACACAGAAATTGTGTCGCTATGAAATACTATGGGTTTCATGACTTCTCATTCTACATCGTGTAAAGTTTTTATGGAAACGACAGGATTTGGTTTAGGAATTCAAGTATCTCCTTTCCGATGCACTATTCGTTCCTTACTGCAACGCTCGCTCCCTCACATTGACGAATTAACACAGAAATTGTGCCGCTATGAAATACTATGGGTTTCATGACTTCTCATTCTAAATCGAGTAAAGTTTTTATGGATACGACAGGATTTAGTTTTGGAATTCGAGTATCTCCTTTCCAATGCACTAATCGTTCCTTACTGCAACGCTCGCTCCCTCACATTGACGAATTAACACAGAAATAGTGTCGCTATGAAATACTATGGGTTTCATGACAACTCATTCTAAATCGAGTAAAGGTTTTATGGAAACGACATGATTTAGTTTTGGAATTCGAGTATCTCCTTTCCGATGCACTATTCGTTCCTTACTGCAACGCTCGCTCCCTCATATTGACGAATTAACACAGAAATTATGTCGCTATGAAATACTATGGTTTTCATGACTTCTCAATGTACATCGAGTAAAGTTTTTATGGAAACGACAGGATTTAGTTTTGGAATTCGAGTATCTCCTTTCCGATGCACTATTCGTTCCTTACTGCAACGCTCGCTCCCTCACATTGACTAATTAACACATAAATTGTGTCGCTATGAAATACTATGGGTTTCATGACTTCTCATGCTACATCGAGTAAAGTTTCTACGGAAACGACAGGATTTAGTTTTGGAATTCAAGTATCTCCTTTCCGATGCACTATTCGTTCCTTACTGCAACACTCGCTCCCTCACATTGACGAATTAACACAGAAATTGTGTCGCTATGAAATACTATTGGATTCATGACATCTCATTCTAAATCGAATAAGGTTTTTATGGAGACGACAGGATTTAGTTTTGGAATTCGAGTATCTCCTTTCCGATGCACTATTCGTTCCTTACTGCAACGCTCGCTCCCTCACATTGACGAATTAACACAGAAATTGTGTCGCTATGAAATACTATGGGTTTCATGACTTCTCATTCTAAATCGAGTAAAGTTTTTATGGAAACGACAGGATTTAGTTTTGGAATTCGAGGATGTCCTTTCCGATGCACTATTCGTTCCTTACTGCAAAGCTCGCTCCCTTACATTGACGAATTAACACAGAAATTGTGTCGCTATGAAATACTATGGGTTTCATGACATCTCATTCTAAATCGAGTAAAGTTTTTATGGAAACGAAAGGATTTAGTTTTGGAATTCGAGTATCTCCTCCTCGATGCACAATTCGTTCTTTACTGCAACGCTCGCTCCCTCACATTGACGAATTAACACAGAAATTGTGTCGCCATGAAATACTATGGGTTTCATGACTTCTCATTCTACATCGTGTAAAGTTTTTATGGAAACGACAGGATTCAGTTTTGGAATTGGAGTATCTCCTTTCCGATGCACTATTCTTTCCCTACTGCAACGCTCGCTCCCTCACATTGACGAATTAACACAGAAATTGTGTCGCTATGAAATACTATGGGTTTCATGACTTCTCATTCTAAATCGAGTAAAGTTTTTATGGATACGACAGGATTTAGTTTTGGAATTCGTGTATCTCCTTACCGATGCACTATTCGTTCTTTACTGCAACGCTCGCTCCCTCACATTGACGAATTAACACAGAAATTGTGTCGCTATGAAATACTATGGGTTGCATGACTTCTCATTCTAAATCGAGTAAAGTTATAATGGAAACGGCAGGATTTAGTTTTGGAATTCGAGTATCTCCTTTCCGATGCACTATTCGTTCCTTACTGCAACGCTCTCTCCCTCACATTGACGAATTAACACAGAAATTGTGTCGCTGTGAAATACTATGGGTTTCATGACTTCTCATTCTAAATCGAGTAAAGTTTTTATGGAAACGTCAGGATTTAGTTTTGGAATTCGAGTATCTCCTTTCCGATGCACTATTCGTTCTTTACTGCAACGCTCGCTCCCTCACATTGACGAATTAACACAGAAATTGTGTCGCTATGAAATACTATGGGTTTCATGACTTCTCATTCTAAATCGAGTAAAGTTTTTATGGATACTACAGGATTAGTTTTGGAATTCGAGTATCTCCTTACCGATGCACTATTCGTTCTTTACTGCAACGCTCCCTCCCTCACATTGACGAATTAACACAGAAATTGTGTCGCTATGAAATACTATGGGTTTCATGACTTCTCATTCTAAATCGAGTAAAGTTTCTATGGAAACGACAGGATTTAGTTTTGGGATTCGAGTATCTCCTTTCCGATGCACTATTCGTTCCTTACTGCAACGCTCGCTCCCTCACATTCACGAATTAACACAGAAATTGTGTCGCTGTGAAATACTATGGGTTTCATGACTTCTCATTCTAAATCGAGTAAAGTTTTTATGGAAACGACAGGATTTAGTTTTGGAATTCGAGTATCTCCTTTCCAATGCACTAATCGTTCCTTACTGCAACGCTCGCTCCCTCACATTGACGAATTAACACATAAATAGTGTCGCTATGAAATACTATGGGTTTCATGACATCTCATTCTAAATCGAGTAAAGGTTTTATGGAAACGACTTGATTTAGTTTTGGAATTCGAGTATCTCCTTTCCGATGCACTATTCGTTCCTTACTGCAACGCTCGCTCCCTCATATTGACGAATTAACACAGAAATTATGTCGCTATGAAATACTATGGTTTTCATGACTTCTCAATCTACATCGAGTAAAGTTTTTATGGAAACGACAGGATTTAGTTTTGGAATTCGAGTATCTCCTTTCCGATGCACTATTCGTTCCTTACTGCAACGCTCGCTCCCTCACATTGACTAATTAACACAGAAATTGTGTCGCTATGAAATACTATGGGTTTCATGACTTCTCATGCTACATCGAGTAAAGTTTCTACGGAAACGACAGTATTTAGTTTTGGAATTCAAGTATCTCCTTTCCGATGCACTATTCGTTCCTTACTGCAACACTCGCTCCCTCACATTGACGAATTAACACAGAAATTGTGTCGCTATGAAATACTATTGGTTTCATGACATCTCATTCTAAATCGAATAAGGTTTTTATGGAGACGACAGGATTTAGTTTTGGAATTCGAGTATCTCCTTTCCGATGCACTATTCGTTCCTTACTGCAACGCTCGCTCCCTCACATTGACGAATTAACACAGAAATTGTATCGCTATGAAATACTATGGGTTTCGTGACTTCTCATTCTATACCGAGTAAAGTTTTTATGGAAACGACAGGATTTAGTTTTGGAATTCGAGTATCTCCTTTCCGATGCACTATTCGTTCCTTACTGCAACGCTCGCTCCCTCACATTGACGAATTAACACAGAAATTGTGTCGCCATGAAATACTATGGGTTTCATGACTTCTCATTCTACATCGTGTAAAGTTTTTATGGAAACGACAGGATTCAGTTTTGGAATTGGAGTATCTCCTTTCCGATGCACTATTCTTTCCTTACTGCAACGCTCGCTCCCTCACATTGACGAATTAACACAGAAATTGTGTCGCTATGAAATACTATGGGTTTCATGACTTCTCATTCTAAATCGAGTAAAGTTTTTATGGATACGACAGGATTTAGTTTTGGAATTCGAGTATCTCCTTACCGATGCACTATTCGTTCTTTACTGCAACGCTCGCTCCCTCACATTGACGAACTAACACAGAAATTGTGTCGCTATGAAATACTATGGGTTGCATGACTTCTCTTTCTAAATCGAGTAAAGTTATAATGGAAACGGCAGGATTTAGTTTTGAAATTCGAGTATCTCCTTTCCGATGCACTATTCGTTCCTTACTGCAACGCTCTCTCCCTTACATTGACGAATTAACACAGAAATTGTGTCGCTGTGAAATACTATGGGTTTCATGACTTCTCATTCTAAATCGAGTAAAGTTTTTATGGAAACGTCACGATTTAGTTTTGGAATTCGAGTATCTCCTTTCCGATGCACTATTCGTTCTTTACTGCAACGCTCGCTCCCTCGTATTGACGAATTAACACAGAAATAGTGTCGCCATGAAATACTATGGGTTTCATGACTTCTCAGTCTACATTGAGTAAAGTTTTTATCGAAACGACAGGATTTAGTTTTGGAATTCGAGTATTTCCTTTCCGATGACCTATTCGTTCCTTACTTCAACGCTCGCTTCCTCACATTGACGAATTAACACAGAAATTGTGTCGCTATGAAATACTATGGGTTTCATGACTTCTCATTCCACATCGAGTAAAGTTTTTATGGAAACGACAGGATTTGGTTTAGGAATTCAAGTATCTCCTTTCCGATGCACTATTCGTTCCTTACTGCAACGCTCGCTCCCTCATATTGACGAATTAACACAGAAATTGTGTCGCTATGAAATACTATGGGTTTCATGATTTCTCATTCTACATCGAGTATAATTTTTGTGGAAACGACAGGATTTAGTTTTGGAATTCGAGTATCTCCTTTCCGATGCACTATTCGTTCCTTACTGCAACGCTCGCTCCCTCACATTGACTAATTAACACAGAAATAGTGTCGCTATGAAATACTATGGGTTTCATGACTTCTCATTCCACATCGAGTAAAGTTTTTATGGAAACGACAGGATTTGGTTTAGGAATTCAAGTATCTCCTTTCCGATGCACTATTCGTTCCTTACTGCAACGCTCGCTACCTCACATTGACGAATTAACACAGAAATTGTGTCGCTATGAAATACTATTGGTCTCATGACATCTCATTCTAAATCGATTAAAGTTTTTATGGAAAAGATAGGATATAGTTTTGGAATTCGAGTATCTCCTTTCCGATGCACTATTCGCTCCTGACTGCAACGCTCGCTCCCTCACATTGACGAAATAACACAGAAATTGTGTCGCTATGAAATACTATGGGTTTCATGACTTCTCATTCTAAATCGAGTAAAGTTTTTATGGAAACGACAGGATTTAGTTTTGGAATTCGAGTATCTCCTTTCAGATGCACTATTCGTTCCTTACTGCAACGCTCGCTCCCTCACATTGACGAATTAACACAGAAATTGTGTCGCTATGAAATACTATGGGTTTCATGACTTCTCATTTTACATCGAGTAAAGTTTTTATGGAGACGACAGGATTTAGTTTTGGTATTCGAGTCTCTCCTTTCCGATGCACTATTCGTTCCTTACTGCAACGCTCGTTCCCTCACATTGACGAATTAACACAGAAATTGTGTCGCTATGAAATACTATGGGTTTCATGACTTCTCATTCTAAATCGAGTTAAGTTTTTATGGAAACGACAGGATTTTGTTTTGGAATTCGAGTATCTCCTTTCCGATGCACTATTCGTTCCTTACTGCAACGCTCGCTCCCTCACATTGACGAATTAACACAGAAACTGTGTCGCTATGAAATGCTATGTGTTTCATGACTTCTCATTCTAAATGGAGTAAAGTTTTTATGGAAACGACAGGATTTAGTTTTGGAATTCGAGTATCTCCTTTCCGATGCACTATTTGTTCCTTACTGCAACGCTCGCTCCCTCACATTGACGAATTAACACAGAAATTGTGTCGCTATGAAATACTATGGGTTTCATGACTTCTCATTCTACATCGAGTAAAGTTTTTATCGAAACGACAGGATTTAGTTTTGGAATTCGAGTATCTCCTTTCCGATGACCTATTCGTTCCTTACTGCATCGTTCGCTCCCATACATTGACGAATTAACACAGAAATTGTGTAGCTATGAAATACAATTGGTTTCATGACTTCTCATTCTAAATCGAGTAAAGTTTTTATGGAAACGACAGGATTTAGTTTTGGAATTCCAGTATCTCCTTTCCGATGTACTATTCGTTCCTTACTGCAACGCTCGCTCCCTCACATTGACGAATTAACACAGAAATTGTGTCGCTTTGAAATACTATGGGTTTCATGACTTCTCATTCTAAATCGAGTAAAGTTTTTATGGTAACGACAGGATTTAGTTTTGGAATTCGAGTATCTCCTTTCCGATGCACTATTCGTTCCTTACTGCAACGCTCGCTCCCTCACATTGACGAATTAACACAGAAATTGTGTCGCTATGCAATACAATGGGTTTCATGATATCTCATTCTAAATCGAGTAAAGTTTTTATGTAAACGACAGGATTTAGCTTTGGAATTCGAGTATCTCCTTTCCGATACACTATTCGTTCCTTACTGCAACGCTCGCTCCCCCACATTGACGAATTAACACAGAAATTGTGTCGCTATGAAATAAAATGCGTTTCATGACTTCTCATTCTAAATCGAGTAAAGTTTTAATGGAAACGACAAGATTTAGTTTTGGAATTCGAGTATCTCCTTTCCGATGCACTATTCGTTCCTTACTGCAACGCTCGCTCCCTCACATTGACTAATTAACACAGAAATTGTGTCGGTATGAGATACTATGGGTTTCATGACTTCTCATTCTAAATCGAGTAAAGTTTTTATGGAAACGACAGGATTTAGTTTTGGAATTCGAGGATCTCCTTTCCGATGCACTATTCGTTCCTTACTGCAACGCTCGCTCCCTCACATTGACGAATTAACACAGAAATTGTGTCGCTATGAAATACTATGGGTTTCATGACTTCTCATTCTACATCGAGTATAGTTTTTATGGAAACGACAGGATTTAGTTTTGGAATTCGAGTATCTCCTTTTCGATGCACTATTCGTTCCTTACTGCAACGCTCGCTCCCTCACATTGACGAATTAACACAGAAATTGTGTCGCAATGAAATACTATGGGTTTCATGACTTCTCATTCTAAGTCGAGTAAAGTTTTTTTGGAAACGTCAGGATTTAGTTTTGGAATTCGAGTATCTCCTTTCCGATGCACTATTCGTTCCTTACTGCAACGTTCGCTCTCATACATTGACGAATTAACACAGAAATTGTGTCGCTATGAAATACAATGGGTTTCATGACTTCTCATTCTAAATCGACTAAAGTTTTTATGGAAACGACAGGATTTAGTTTTGGAATTCGAGTATCTCCTTTCCGATGCACTATTCGTTCCTTACTGCAACGCTCGCTCCCTCACATTGACGAATTAACACAGAAATCATCTCGCTTTGAAATACTATGGGTTTCATGACTTCTCATTCTAAATCGAGTAAAGTTTTTATGGTAACGACAGGATTTAGTTTTGGAATTCAAGTATCTCCTTTCCGATGCACTATTCGTTCCTTACTGCAACGCTCGCTCCCTCACATTGACGAATTAACACAGAAATTGTGTCGCTATGAAATACAATGGGTTTCATGACTTCTCATTCTAAAACGAGGAAAGTTTTTATGGAAACGACAGGATTTAGCTTTGGAACTCGAGTATCTCCTTTCCGATGCACTATTCGTTCCTTACTGCAACGCTCGCTCCCCCACATTGACGAATTAACACATAAATTGTGTCGCTATGAAATACTATGGGTTTCATGACTTCTCATTCTAAATCGAGTAAAGTTTTTATGGAAACGACTAGATTTAGTTTTGGAATTCGAGTATCTCCTTTCCGATGCACTATTCGTTCCTTACTGCAACGCTCGCTCCCTCACATTGACGAATTAACACAGAACTTGTGTCGCTATGAAATACTATGGGTTTCATGACTTCTCATTCTAAATCGAGTAAAGTTTTTATGGAAACGACAGGATTTAGTTTAGGAATTCGAGGATCTCCTTTCCGATGCACTATTCGTTCCTTACTGCAACGCTCGCTCCCTCACATTGACGAATTAACACAGAAATTATGTCGCTATGAAATACTATGGGTTTCATGACTTCTCAATCTACATCGAGTACGGTTTTTATGGAAACGACAGGATTTAGTATTGGAATTCGAGTATCTCCTTTCCGATGCACTATTCGTTCCATACTGCAACGCTCGCTCCCTCACATTGACTAATTAACACAGAAATTGTGTCGCTATGAAATACAATGGGTTTCATGACTTCTCATTCTAAATCGAGTAAAGTATTTATGGAAACGACAGGATTTAGTTTTGGAATTCGAGTATATCCTTTCCGATGCACTATTCGTTCCTTACTGCAACGCTCGCTCCCTCACATTGACTAATTGACACTGAAATTGTGTCTGTATGAAATACTATGGGTTTCATGACTTCTCATTCTAAATCGAGTAAAGTTTTTATGGAAACGACAGGATTTAGTTTTGGAATTCGAGGATCTCCTTTCCGATGCACTATTCATTCCTTACTGCAACGCTCGCTCCCTCACATTGACGACTTAACACAGAAATTGTGTCACTATGAAATACAATGGGTTTCATGACTTCTCATTCTAAGTCGAGTAAATTTTTTGTGGAAACCTCAGGATTTAGTATTGGAATCCGAGTATCTCCTTTCCGATGCACTCTTCGTTCCTTACTGCACACTCGCTCCCTCACATTGACGAATTAACACAGAGATTGTGTCGCTATGAAATACAATTGGTTTCATGACTTTTCATTCTAAATCGAGTAAAGTTTTTATGGAAACGACAGGATTTAGTTTTGGAATTCGAGTATCTCCTTTCCGATGCACTATTCGTTCCTTACTGCAACGCTCGCTCCCTAACATTGACGAATTAACACAGAAATTGTGTCGCTATAAAATACTATGGGTTTCATGACTTCTCATTCCAAATCGAGTAAAGTTTTTGTGAAAACGTCAGGATTTTGTTTTGGAATTCGAGTATCTCCTTTCCGATGCACTATTCGTTCCTTACTGCAACGCTCGCTCCCTCACATTGACGAATTAACACAGAAATTGTGTCGCTATGAAATACAATGGGTTTTATGACTTCTCATTCTACATCGAGTAAAGTTTTTATAGAAACGACAGGATTTAGTTTTGGAAATCGAGTATCTCCTTTCCGATGCACTATTCGCTCCTTCCTGCAACGCTCGCTCCCTCACATTGACGAATTAACACAGAAATTGTGTCGCTATGAAATACTATGGGTTTCATGACTTTTCATTCTACATCGAGTATAGTTTTTATGGAAACGACAGGATTTAGTTTTGGAATTCGAGTATCTCCTTTCCGATGCACTATTCGTTCCTTACTGCAACGCTCGCTCCCTCACATTGACGAATTAACACAGAAATTGTGTCGCTATAAAATACTATGGGTTTCATGACTTCTCATTCTAAATCGAGTAAATTTTTTTGGAAACGTCTGGGTTTAGTTTTGGAATTCGAGTATCTCCTTTCCGATGCACTATTCGTTCCTTACTGCAACGTTCGCTCCCATACATTGACGAATTAACTCAGAAATTGTGTCGCTATGAAATACAATGTGTTTCATGACTTCTCATTCTAAATCGAGTAAAGTTTTTATGGAAACGATAGGATTTAGTTTTGGAATTCGAGTGTCTCCTTTCCGATGCACTATTCGTTCCTTACTGCAACGCTCGCTCTCTCACATTGACGAATTAACACAGAAATCGTGTCGCTTTGAAATACTATGGGTTTCATGACTTCTCATTCTAAATCGAGTAAAGTTTTTATGGTAACGACAGGATTTAGCTTTGGAACTCGAGTATCTCCTTTCCGAACCACTATTCGTTCCTTACCGCAACGCTCGCTCATTCACATTGACGAATTAACACAGAAATTGTGTCGCTATGAAAAACAATGGGTTTCATGACTTCTCATTCTAAATCGCGTAAAGTTTTTATGGAAACGACAAGATTTAGTTTTGGAATTCGAGTATCTCCTTTCCGATGCACTATTCGTTCCTTACTGCAACGCTCGCTTCCTCACATTGACGAATTATCACAGAACTTGTGTCGCTATGAAATACTATGGGTTTCATGACTTCTCATTCTAAATCGAGCAAGGTTTTCATGGAAACGACAAGATTTAGTTTTGGAATTCGAGTATCTCCTTTCCGATGCACTATTCGTTCCTTACTGCAACGCTCGCTCCCTCACATTGACGAATTAACACAGAAATTGTGTCGCTATGAAATACTATGGGTTTCATGACTTCTCATTCTAAATCGAGTAAAGTTTTTATGAAAACGACAGGATTTAGTTTTGGAATTCGAGTATTTCCTTTCCGATGCACTATTCGTTCCTTACTGAAACGCTCGCTCCCTCACATTGTCGAATTAACACAGAAATTGTGTCGCTATGAAATACAATGGGTTTCATGACTTCTCATTCTAAATCGAGTAAATTTTTTATGGAAACGACAGGATTTAGTTTTGGAATTCGAGTATCTCCTTTCTGATGCACTATTCGGTCCTTACTGCAACGCTCGCTCCCTCTCATTGACGAATTAACACAGAAATTGTGTCGCTATGAAATACTATGGGTTTCATCACTTCTCATTCTAAATCGAGTTAAGTTTTTATGGAAACGACAGGATTTAGTTTTGGAATTCGAGTATCTTCTTTCCGATGCACTATTCGTTCCTTACTGCAACGCTCGCACCCTCACATTGACGAATTAACACAGAAATTGTGTCGCTATGATATACTATGGGTTTCATGACTTCTCATTCTACATCGAGTAAAGTTTTTATGGAAACGTCAGGATTTAGTTTTGGAATTCGAGTATCTCCTTTCCGATGCACTATTCGTTCCTTACTGCAACGCTCGCTCCCTCACATTGACGAATTAACACAGAAATTGTGTCGCTATGAAATACTATGTGTTCATGACTTCTCATTCTACATCGGGTAAAGTTTTTATGGAAACGACAGGATTTAGTTTTGGAATTAGAGTATCTCCTTTCCGATGCACTATTCGTTCCTTACTGCAACGCTCGCACACTCACATTGACGAATTAACACAGAAATTATGTCGCTATGAAATACTATGGGGCCGGCCGAAGTGGCCGCGCGGTTCTGGCGCTGCAGTCTGGAACCGCGAGACCGCTACGGTCGCAGGTTCGAATCCTGCCTCGGGCATGGATGTGTGTGATGTCCTTAGGTTAGTTGGGTTTAACTAGTTCTAAGTTCTAAGGGACTAATGACCTCAGCAGTTGAGTCCCATAGTGCTCAGAGCCATTTGAGCCAAATACTATGGGTTTCGTGACTTCTCATTCTACATCGAGTAAGGATTTTATGGAAACGACAGGATTTAGTATTGGAATTCGAGTATCTCCTTTCCGATGCACTATTCGTTCCTTACTGCAACGCTCGCTCCCTCACATTGACGAATTAACACAGAAATTGTGTCGCTATGAAAAACAATGGGTTTCATGACTTCTCATTCTAAATCAAATAAAGTTATTATGGAAACGACAGGATTTAGATTTGGAACTCGAGTATCTCCTTTCCGATGCACTATTCGTTCCTTACTGCAACGCTCGCTCCCCCACATTGACGAATTAACACAGAAATTGTGTCGCTATGAAATACAATGTTTTTCATGACTTCTCATTCTAAATCGCGTAAAGTTTTTATGGAAACGACAAGATTTAGTTTTGGAATTCGAGTATCTCCTTTCCGATGCACTATTCGTTCCTTACTGCAACGCTCGCTTCCTCACATTGACGAATTATCACAGAACTTGTGTCGCTATGAAATACTATGGGTTTCATGACTTCTCATTCTAAATCGAGTAAAGTTTTTATGGATACGTCAGGATTTAGTTTTGGAATTCGAGTATCTCCTTACCGATGCAGTATTCGTTCCTTACTGCAACGCTCGCTCCCTCACATTGACGAATTAACACAGAAATTGTGTCGCTGTGAAATATTATGGTTTTCATGACTTCTCATTCTAAATCGAGTAAAGTTTTTATGGAAACGACTGGATTTAGTTTTGGAATTCGAGTATCTCCTTTCTGATGCACTATTCGTTCCTTACTGCAACGCTCGCTCCATCACATTGACGAATTAACACAGAAATTGTGTCGCTATGAAATACTATGGGTTTCATCACTTCTCATTCTAAATCGAGTAAAGTTATTATGGAAACGACAGGATTTAGATTTGGAACTCGAGTATCTCCTTTCCGATGCACTATTCGTTCCTTACTGCAACGCTCGCTCCCCCACATTGACGAATTAACACAGAAATTGTGTCGCTATGAAATACAACGTTTTTCATGACTTCTCATTCTAAATCGCGTAAAGTTTTTATGGAAACGACAAGATTTAGTTTTGGAATTCGAGTATCTCCTTTCCGATGCACTATTCGTTCCTTACTGCAACGCTCGCTTCCTCACATTGACGAATTATCACAGAACTTGTGTCGCTATGAAATACTATGGGTTTCATGACTTCTCATTCTAAATCGAGCAAGGTTTTCATGGAAACGACAAGATTTAGTTTTGGAATTCGAGTATCTCCTTTCCGATGCACTATTCGTTCCTTACTGCAACGCTCGCTCCCTCACATTGACGAATTAACACAGAAATTGTGTCGCTATGAAATACTATGGGTTTCATGACTTCTCATTCTAAATCGAGTAAAGTTTTTATGAAAACGACAGGATTTAGTTTTGGAATTCGAGTATTTCCTTTCCGATGCACTATTCGTTCCTTACTGAAACGCTCGCTCCCTCACATTGTCGAATTAACACAGAAATTGTGTCGCTATGAAATACAATGGGTTTCATGACTTCTCATTCTAAATCGAGTAAATTTTTTATGGAAACGACAGGATTTAGTTTTGGAATTCGAGTATCTCCTTTCTGATGCACTATTCGGTCCTTACTGCAACGCTCGCTCCCTCTCATTGACGAATTAACACAGAAATTGTGTCGCTATGAAATACTATGGGTTTCATCACTTCTCATTCTAAATCGAGTTAAGTTTTTATGGAAACGACAGGATTTAGTTTTGGAATTCGAGTATCTTCTTTCCGATGCACTATTCGTTCCTTACTGCAACGCTCGCTCCCTCACATTGACGAATTAACACAGAAATTGTGTCGCTATGATATACTATGGGTTTCATGACTTCTCATTCTACATCGAGTAAAGTTTTTATGGAAACGTCAGGATTTAGTTTTGGAATTCGAGTATCTCCTTTCCGATGCACTATTCGTTCCTTACTGCAACGCTCGCTCCCTCACATTGACGAATTAACACAGAAATTGTGTCGCTATGAAATACTATGTGTTCATGACTTCTCATTCTACATCGGGTAAAGTTTTTATGGAAACGACAGGATTTAGTTTTGGAATTAGAGTATCTCCTTTCCGATGCACTATTCGTTCCTTACTGCAACGCTCGCACACTCACATTGACGAATTAACACAGAAATTATGTCGCTATGAAATACTATGGGGCCGGCCGAAGTGGCCGCGCGGTTCTGGCGCTGCAGTCTGGAACCGCGAGACCGCTACGGTCGCAGGTTCGAATCCTGCCTCGGGCATGGATGTGTGTGATGTCCTTAGGTTAGTTGGGTTTAACTAGTTCTAAGTTCTAAGGGACTAATGACCTCAGCAGTTGAGTCCCATAGTGCTCAGAGCCATTTGAGCCAAATACTATGGGTTTCGTGACTTCTCATTCTACATCGAGTAAGGATTTTATGGAAACGACAGGATTTAGTATTGGAATTCGAGTATCTCCTTTCCGATGCACTATTCGTTCCTTACTGCAACGCTCGCTCCCTCACATTGACGAATTAACACAGAAATTGTGTCGCTATGAAAAACAATGGGTTTCATGACTTCTCATTCTAAATCAAATAAAGTTATTATGGAAACGACAGGATTTAGATTTGGAACTCGAGTACCTCCTTTCCGATGCACTATTCGTTCCTTACTGCAACGCTCGCTCCCCCACATTGACGAATTAACACAGAAATTGTGTCGCTATGAAATACAATGTTTTTCATGACTTCTCATTCTAAATCGCGTAAAGTTTTTATGGAAACGACAAGATTTAGTTTTGGAATTCGAGTATCTCCTTTCCGATGCACTATTCGTTCCTTACTGCAACGCTCGCTTCCTCACATTGACGAATTTTCACAGAACTTGTGTCGCTATGAAATACTATGGGTTTCATGACTTCTCATTCTAAATCGAGTAAAGTTTTTATGGATACGTCAGGATTTAGTTTTGGAATTCGAGTATCTCCTTACCGATGCAGTATTCGTTCCTTACTGCAACGCTCGCTCCCTCACATTGACGAATTAACACAGAAATTGTGTCGCTGTGAAATATTATGGTTTTCATGACTTCTCATTCTAAATCGAGTAAAGTTTTTATGGAAACGACTGGATTTAGTTTTGGAATTCGAGTATCTCCTTTCTGATGCACTATTCGTTCCTTACTGCAACGCTCGCTCCATCACATTGACGAATTAACACAGAAATTGTGTCGCTATGAAATACTATGGGTTTCATCACTTCTCATTCTAAATCGAGTAAAGTTATTATGGAAACGACAGGATTTAGATTTGGAACTCGAGTATCTCCTTTCCGATGCACTATTCGTTCCTTACTGCAACGCTCGCTCCCCCACATTGACGAATTAACACAGAAATTGTGTCGCTATGAAATACAACGTTTTTCATGACTTCTCATTCTAAATCGCGTAAAGTTTTTATGGAAACGACAAGATTTAGTTTTGGAATTCGAGTATCTCCTTTCCGATGCACTATTCGTTCCTTACTGCAACGCTCGCTTCCTCACATTGACGAATTATCACAGAACTTGTGTCGCTATGAAATACTATGGGTTTCATGACTTCTCATTCTAAATCGAGCAAGGTTTTCATGGAAACGACAAGATTTAGTTTTGGAATTCGAGTATCTCCTTTCCGATGCACTATTCGTTCCTTACTGCAACGCTCGCTCCCTCACATTGACGAATTAACACAGAAATTGTGTCGCTATGAAATACTATGGGTTTCATGACTTCTCATTCTAAATCGAGTAAAGTTTTTATGGAAACGACAGGATTTAGTTTTGGAATTCGAGTATCTCCTTTCCGATGCACTATTCGTTCCTTACTGCAACGCTCGCTCCCTCACATTGTCGAATTAACACAGAAATTGTGTCGCTATGAAATACAATGGGTTTCATGACTTCTCATTCTAAATCGAGTAAAGTTTTTATGGAAACGACAGGATTTAGTTTTGGAATTCGAGTATCTCCTTTCTGATGCACTATTCGGTCCTTACTGCAACGCTCGCTCCCTCTCATTGACGAATTAACACAGAAATTCTGTCGCTATGAAATACTATGGGTTTCATCACTTCTCATTCTAAATCGAGTTAAGTTTTTATGGAAACGACAGGATTTAGTTTTGGAATTCGAGTATCTTCTTTCCGATGCACTATTCGTTCCTTACTGCAACGCTCGCTCCCTCACATTGACGAATTAACACAGAAATTGTGTCGCTATGATATACTATGGGTTTCATGACTTCTCATTCTACATCGAGTAAAGTTTTTATGGAAACGTCAGGATTTAGTTTTGGAATTCGAGTATCTCCTTTCCGATGCACTATTCGTTCCTTACTGCAACGCTCGCTCCCTCACATTGACGAATTAACACAGAAATTGTGTCGCTATGAAATACTATGTGTTTCATGACTTCTCATTCTACATCGGGTAAAGTTTTTATGGAAACGACAGGATTTAGTTTTGGAATTAGAGTATCTCCTTTCCGATGCACTATTCGTTCCTTACTGCAACGCTCGCACACTCACATTGACGAATTAACACAGAAATTATGTCGCTATGAAATACTATGGGGCCGGCCGAAGTGGCCGCGCGGTTCTGGCGCTGCAGTCTGGAACCGCGAGACCGCTACGGTCGCAGGTTCGAATCCTGCCTCGGGCATGGATGTGTGTGATGTCCTTAGGTTAGTTAGGTTTAACTAGTTCTAAGTTCTAAGGGACTAATGACCTCAGCAGTTGAGTCCCATAGTGCTCAGAGCCATTTGAGCCAAATACTATGGGTTTCATGACTTCTCATTCTACATCGAGTAAGGTTTTTATGGAAACGACAGGATTTAGTATTGGAATTCGAGTATCTCCATTCCGATGCACTATTCGTTCCTTACTGCAACGCTCGCTCCCTCACATTGACGAATTAACACAGAAATTGTGTCGCTATGAAAAACAATGGGTTTCATGACTTCTCATTCTAAATCAAATAAAGTTATTATGGAAACGACAGGATTTTGATTTGGAACTCGAGTATCTCCTTTCCGATGCACTATTCGTTCCTTACTGCAACGCTCGCTCCCCCACATTGACGAATTAACACAGAAATTGTGTCGCTATGAAATACAATGGGTTTCATGACTTCTCATTCTAAATCGCGTAAAGTTTTTATGGAAACGACAAGATTTAGTTTTGGAATTCGAGTATCTGCTTTCCGATGCACTATTCGTTCCTTACTGCAACGCTCGCTTCCTCACATTGACGAATTATTACAGAACTTGTGTCGCTATGAAATACTATGGGTTTCATGACTTCTCATTCTAAATCGAGCAAGGTTTTTATGGAAACGACAAGATTTAGTTTTGGAATTCGAGTATCTCCTTTCCGATGCACTATTCGTTCCTTACTGCAACGCTCGCTCCCTCACATTGACGAATTAACACAGAAATTTCGTCGCTATGAATTACTATGGGTTTCATGACTTCTCATTCTAAATCGAGTAGTGTTTTTATGGAAACGACAGGATTTAGTTTTGGAATTCGAGTATCTCCTTTCCGATGCACTATTCGTTCCTTACTGCAACGCTCGCTCCCTCACATTGTCGAATTAACACAGAAATTGTGTCGTTATGAAATACAATGGGTTTCATGACTTCTCATTCTAAATCGAGTAAAGTTTTTATGGAAACGACAGGATTTAGTTTTGGAATTCGAGTATCTCCTTTCCGATGCACTTTTCGTTCCTTACTGCAACGCTCGCTCCCTCTCATTGACGAATTAACACAGAAATTGTGTCGCTATGAAATACTATGGGTTTCATCACTTCTCATTCTAAATCGAGTTAAGTTTTTATGGAAACGCCAGGATTTAGTTTTGGAATTCGAGTATCTCCTTTCCGATGCACTATTCGTTCCTTACTGCAACGCTCGCTCCCTCACATTGACGAATTAACACAGAAATTGTGTCGCTATGATATACTATGGGTTTCATGACTTCTCATTCTACATCGAGTAAAGTTTTTATGGAAACGTCAGGATTTAGTTTTGGAATTCGAGTATCTCCTTTCCGATGCACTATTCGTTCCTTACTGCAACGCTCGCTCCCTCACATTGACGAATTAACACAGAAATTGTGTCGCTATGAAAAACAATGGGTTTCATGACTTCTCATTCTAAATCAAATAAAGTTATTATGGTAACGACAGTATTTAGCTTTGGAACTCGAGTATCTCCTTTCCGAACCACTATTCGTTCCTTACCGCAACGCTCGCTCCCTCACATTAACGAATTAACACAGAAATTGTGTCGCTATGAAACACAATGGGTTTCATGACTTCTCATTCTAAATCGCGTAAAGTTTTTATGGAAACGACAAGATTTAGTTTTGGAATTCGAGTATCTCCTTTCCGATGCACTATTCGTTCCTTACTGCAACGCTCGCTTCCTCACATTGACGAATTATCACAGAACTTGTGTCGCTATGAAATACTATGGGTTTCATGACTTCTCATTCTAAATCGAGCAAGGTTTTCATGGAAACGACAAGATTTAGTTTTGGAATTCGAGTATCTCCTTTCCGATGCACTATTCGTTCCTTACTGCAGCGCTCGCTCCCTCACATTGACGAATTATCACAGAAATTGTGTCGCTATGAAATACTAAGGGTTTCATGACTTCTCATTCTAAATCGAGTAAAGTTTTTATGGAAACGACAGGATTTAGTTTTGGAATTCGAGTATCTCCTTTCCGATGCACTATTCGTTCCTTACTGCAACGCTCGCTCCCTCACATTGTCGAATTAACACAGAAATTGTGTCGCTATGAAATACAATGGGTTTCATGACTTCTCATTCTAAATCGAGTAAAGTTTTTATGGAAACGACAGGATTTAGTTTTGGAATTCGAGTATCTCCTTTCTGATGCACTATTCGGTCCTTACTGCAACGCTCGCTCCCTCTCATTGACGAATTAACACAGAAATTGTGTCGCTATGAAATACTATGGGTTTCATCACTTCTCATTCTAAATCGAGTTAAGTTTTTATGGAAACGACAGGATTTAGTTTTGGAATTCGAGTATCTTCTTTCCGATGCACTATTCGTTCCTTACTGCAACGCTTGCTCCCGCACATTGACGAATTAACACAGAAATTGTGTCGCTATGATATACTATAGGTTTCATGACTTCTCATTCTACATCGAGTAAAGTTTTTATGGAAACGCCAGGATTTAGTTTTGGAATTCGAGTATCTCCTTTCCGATGCACTATTCGTTCCTTACTGCAACGCTCGCTCCCTCACATTGACGAATTAACACAGAAATTGTGTCGCTATGAAATACTATGTGTTTCATGACTTCTCATTCTACATCGGGTAAAGTTTTTATGGAAACGACAGGATTTAGTTTTGGAATTAGAGTATCTCCTTTCCGATGCACTATTCGTTCCTTACTGCAACGCTCGCACACTCACATTGACGAATTAACACAGAAATTATGTCGCTATGAAATACTATGGGTTTCATGACTTCTCATTCTACATCGAGTAAGTTTTTTATGGAAACGACAGGATTTAGTATTGGAATTCGAGTATCTCCTTTCCGATGCACTATTCGTTCCTTACTGCAACGCTCGCTCCCTCACATTGACGAATTAACACAGAAATTGTGTCGCTATGAAAAACAATGGGTTTCATGACTTCTCATTCTAAATCAAATAAAGTTATTATGGAAACGACAGGATTTAGATTTGGAACTCGAGTATCTCCTTTCCGATGCACTATTCGTTCCTTACTGCAACGCTCGCTCCCCCACATTGACGAATTAGCACAGAAATTGTGACGCTATGAAATACAATGGGTTTCATGACTTCTCATTCTAAATCGCGTAAAGTTTTTATGGAAACGACAAGATTTAGTTTTGGAATTCGAGTATCTCCTTTCCGATGCACTATTCGTTCCTTACTGCAACGCTCGCTTCCTCACATTGACGCATTATTACAGAACTTGTGTCGCTATGAAATACTATGGGTTTCATGACTTCTCATTCTAAATCGAGCAAGGTTTTTATGGAAACGACAAGATTTACTTTTGGAATTCGAGTATCTCCTTTCCGATGCACTATTCGTTCCTTACTGCAACGCTCGCTCCCTCACATTGACGAATTAACACAGAAATTTCGTCGCTATGAATTACTATGGGTTTCATGACTTCTCATTCTAAATCGAGTAAAGTTTTTATGGAAACGACAGGATTCAGTTTTGGAATTCGAGTATCTCCTTTCCGATGCACTATTCGTTCCTTACTTCAACGCTCGCTCCCTCACATTGTCGAATTAACACAGAAATTGTGTCGCTATGAAATCCAATGGGTTTCATGACTTGTCATTCTAAATCGAGTAAAGTTTTTATGGAAACGACAGGATTTAGTTTTAGAATTCGAGTATCTCCTTTCCGATGCACTATTCGTTCCTTACTGCAACGCTCGCTCCCTCTCATTGACGAATTAACACAGAAATTGTGTCGCTATGAAATACTATGGGTTTCATCACTTCTCATTCTAAATCGAGTTAAGTTTTTATGGAAACGCCAGGATTTAGTTTTGGAATTCGAGTATCTCCTTTCCGATGCACTATTCGTTCCTTACTGCAACGCTCGCTCCCTCACATTGACGAATTAACACAGAAATTGTGTCGCTATGATATACTATGGGTATCATGACTTCTCATTCTACATCGAGTAAAGTTTTTATGGAAACATCAGGATTTAGTTTTGGAATTCGAGTATCTCCTTTCCGATGCACTATTCGTTCCTTACTGCAACGCTCGCTCCCTCTCATTGACGAATTTACACAGAAATTGTGTCGCTATGAAATACAATGGGTTTCATGACTTCTCATTCTAAATCGGGTACAGTTTTTGTGGAAACGACAGGATTTAGTTTTGGAATTCGAGTATCTCCTTTCCGATGCAGTATTCGTTCCTTACTGCAACGCTCGCTCCCTCACATTGACGAATTAACACAGAAATTGTATCGCTATGAAATACAATGGGTTTCATGACTTCTCATTCTAAATCGAGTAAAGTTTTTATGGAAACCACAGGATTTAGTTTTGGAATTCGAGTATCTCCTTTCCGATGCACTATTCGTTCCTAACTGCAACGCTCGCTGCCTCTCATTGACGAATTAACACAGAAATTGTGTCGCTATGAAATACAATGGGTTTCATGACTTCTCATTCTACATCGAGTAAAGTTTTTATGGAAACGACAGGATTTAGTTTTGGAATTCGAGTATCTCCTTTCCGATGCACTATTCGTTCCTTACTGCAACGCTCGCTCCCTCACACTGACGAATTAACACAGAAATTGTGTCGCTATGAAATACTATGGGTTTCATGGCTTCTCATTCTACATCGAGTATAATTTTTTATGGAAACGACAGGATTTAGTTTTGGAATTCGAGTATCTCCTTTCCGATGCACTATTCGTTCCTTACTGCAACGCTCGCTCCCTCACATTGACGAATTAACACAGAAATTGTGTCGCTATGAAATACTATGGGTTTCATGACTTCTCATTCTAAATCGAGTAAAGTTTTTATGGAAACGACAGGATTTAGTTTTGGAATTCGAGTATCTCCTTTCCGATGCACTATTCGTTCCTTACTGCAACGCTCGCTCCCACACATTGACGAATTAACACAGAAATTGTGTCGCTATGAGATACTATGGGTTTCATGACTTCTCATTCCAAATCGAGTAAAGTTTTTATGGAAACGACAGGATTTAGTTTTGGAATTCGAGTATCTCCTTTCCGATGCACTATTCGTTCCTTACTGAAACGCTCGCTCCCTCACATTGATGAATTAACACAGAAATTGTGTCTCTATGAAATACAATGGGTTTCATGACTCCTCATTCTAAATCGAGTAAAGTTTTTATGGAAACGACAGGATTTAGTTTTGGAATTCGAGTATCTCCTTTCCGATGCACTATTCGTTCCTTACTGCAACGCTCGCTCCCTCACACTGACGAATTAACACAGAAATTGTGTCGCTATGAAATACTATGGGTTTCATGACTTCTCATTCTAAATCGAGTAAAGTTTTTATGGAAACGTCAGGATTTAGTTTTGGAATTCGGGTATCTCCTTTCCGATGCACTATTCGTTCCTTACTGCAACGTTCGCTCCCATACATTGACGAATTAACACAGAAATTGTGTCGCTATGAAATACAATGGGTTTCATGACTTCTCATTCTAAATCGAGTAAAGTTTTTATGGAAACGACAGGATTTAGTTTTGGAATTCGAGTACCTCCTTTCCGATGCACTATTCGTTCCTTACTGCAACGCTTGCTCCCTCACATTGACGAATTAACACAGAAATTGTGTCGCTATGAAATACTATGGGTTTAGTGACTTCTCATTCTAAATCGAGTAAAGTTTTTATGGAAACGACAGGATTTGGTTTTGGAATTCGAGTATCTCCTTTCCGATGCACTATTCGTTCCTTACTACAACGCTCGCTCCCTCACATTGACGAGTTAACACAGACATTGTGTCGCTATGAAATACTATGTGTTTCTGACATCTCATTCTAAATCGAGTAAAGTTTTTATGAAAACGACAGGATTTAGTTTTGGAATTCGAGTATCTCCTTTCCGATGCACTATTCGTTCCATACTGCAACTCTCGCTCCCTCACATTGACGAATTAACACAGAAATTGTGTCGCTATGAAATACAATGGGTTTCATGACTTCTCATCCTAATTCGAGTAAAGTTTTTATGGAAACGAGAGGATTTAGTTTTGGAATTCGAGTATCTCCTTTCCGATGCACTATTCGTCCCTTACTGCAACGCTCGCTCCCTCACATTGACGAATTAACACAGAAATTGTGTCGCTATGAAATACAATGGGTTTCATGACTTTTCATTCTAAATCGAGTAAAGTTTTTATGCAAATGACAGGATTTAGTTTTGGAATTCGAGTATCTCCTTTCCGATGCACTATTCGTTCCTTACTGCAACGCTCGCTCCCTCACATTGCCGAATAATCACAGACGTTGTGTCGCTATGAAATACAATGGGTTTCATGACTTCTCATTCTAAATGGTGTACAGTTTTTATGGAAACGACAGGATTTAGTTTTGGAATTCGAGTATCTCCTTTCCGATGCACTATTCGTTCTTTACTGCAACGCTCGCTCCCTCATGTTGACGAATTAACATAGAAATTGTGTCGCTATGAAATACTATGGGTTTCATGACTTCTTATTCTACATCGAGTAAAGTTTTTATGGAAACGACAGGATTTAGATTTGGAATTCGAGTATCTCCTTTCCGATGCACTATTCGTTCCTTACTGCAACGCCCGCTCCCTCACATTGCCGAATAATCACAGAAGTTGTGTCGCTATGAAATACAATGGGTTTCATGACTTCTCATTCTAAATGGAGTACAGTTTTTATGGAAACGACAGGATTTAGTTTTGGAATTCGAGTATCTCCTTTCCGATGCACTATTCGTTCCATACTGCAACGCTCGCTCCCTCACATTGACGAATTAACACAGAAATTGTGTCGCTATGAAATACTATGCGTTTCATGACTTCTCATTCTACATCGACTAAAGTTTTTATGGAAACGACGGGATTTAGTTTTGGAATTCAAGTATCACCTTTCTGATGCACTATTCGTTCCTTACTGCAACGCTCGCTCCCTCACATTGACGAATTAACACAGAAATTGTGTCGCTATCAAATACTATGGGTTTCATGACTTCTCATTCTACATCAAGTAAAGTTTTTATGGAAACGACAGGATTTAGTTTTCTCATTCGAGTATCACCTTTCCGATGCACTATTCGTTCCTTACTGCAACGCTCGCTCCCTCACATTGACGAATTAACACAGATATTGTGTCGCTATGAAATACAATAGGTTTCAAGGCTTCTCATTCTAAATCGAGTAAAGTTTTTATGGAAACGACAGGATTTAGTTTTGGAATTCGAGTATCTCCTTTCCGATGCACTATTCGTTCCTTACTGCAACGCTCGCTCCCTCTCATTGACGAATTAACACAGAAATTGTGTCGCTATGAAATACTATGGGTTTCATGACTTCTCATTCTACATCGAGTAAAGTTTTTATGGAAACGACGGGATTTAGTTTTGGAATTCAAGTATCACCTATCTGATGCACTATTCGTTCCTTACTGCAACGCTCGCTCCCTCACATTGACGAATTAACACAGAAATTGTGTCGCTATGAAATACTATGGGTTTCATGACTTCTCATTCTACATCAAGTAAAGTTTTTATGGAAACGACAGGATTTAGCTTTCTCATTCGAGTATCTCCTTTCCGATGCACTATTCGTTCCTTACTGCAACGCTCGCACCCTCACATTGACGAATTAACTCAGAAATTGTGTCGTTATGAAATACTATGGGTTTCATGACTTCTCATTCTACATCCAGTAAAGTTTTTATGGAAACGACAGGATTTAGTTTCGGAATTCGAGTATCTATTTTCCGATGCACTATTCGTTCCTTACTGCAACGCTCGCTCCCTCTCATTGACGAATTAACACAGAAATTGTGTCGCTATGAAATACTATGGGTTTCATGATTTCTCACTCTACATCGAGTAAAGTTTTTATGGAAACGACAGGATTGAGTTTTGGAATTTGAGTATCTCCTTTCCGAACCACTATTCGTTCCTTACTGCAACGCTCGCACCCTCACATTGATGAATTAACGCAGAAATTGTGTCGCTATGAAATACTATGGGTTTCATGACTTCTCTTTCTAAATCGAGTAAAGTTTTTATGGAAACGACAGGATTTAGTTTTGGAATTCGAGTATCTTCTTTCCGATGCACTATTCGTTCCTTACTGCAACGCTCGCTCCCTCACATTGACGAATTAACACTGCAATTGTGTCGCTATGAAATACTATGGTTTCATGACTTCTCATTCTAAATCGAGTAAGGTTTTCATGGTAACGACAGGATTTAATTTTGGAATTCGAGTATCACTTTTCCGATGCACTATTCGTTCCTTACTGCAACGCTCGCTCCCTCACATTGACGAATTAACACAGAAATTGTCTCGCTATGAAATACTATGGGTTTCATGACTTCTCATTCTAAATAGAGTAAAGTTTTTATGGAAACGACAGTATTTAGTTTTGGAATTCGAGTATCTCCTTTCCGATGCACTATTCCTTCCTTACTGCAACCCTCGCTCCCTCACATTGACGAATTAACACAGAAATTGTGTCGCTATGAAATACTATGGGTTTCATGACTTCTCATTCTAAATCGAGTAAATTTTTTATGGAAACGACAGGATTTAGTTTTGGAATTCGAGTATCTCCCTTCCGATGCACTATTCGTTCCTCACAGCAACGCTCGCTCCCTCATTTTGTCGAATTAACACAGAAATTGTGTCGCTATGAAATACTATGGGTTTCAGGACTTCTCATTCTAAGTCGAGTAAAGTTTTAATGGAAACGACAGGATTTAGTTTTGGAAATCGAGTATATCCTTTCCGAACCACTATTCGTTCCTTACTGCAACGCTCGCACCCTCACATTGACGAATTAACACAGAAATTGTGTCGCTATGAAATACTATGGGTTTCATGACTTCTCATTCTACATCGAGTAAAGTTTTTATGGAAACAACAGGATATAGTTTTGGAATTCGAGTATCTCCTTTCCGATGCACTATTCGTTCCTTACTGCAACGCTCGCTCCCTCATTTTGACGAATTAACACAGAAATTGTGTCGCTATGAATACTATGGGTTTCATGACTTCTCATTCTAAATCGATTAAAGTTTTTATGGAAACGGCAGGATTTAGTTTTGCAATTCGAGTATCTCCTTTCCGATGCACTATTTGTTCATTACTGCAACGCTCGCTCCCTCATATTGACGAATTAACACAGACATTGGATCGCTATGAATTACTGTGGGTTTCTTGACCTCTCATTCTAAATCGAATAAAGTTTTTATGGAAACGACAGGATTTAGTTTTGGAATTCGAGTATCTCCTTTCCGATGCGCTATTCGTTAATTACTGCAACGCTCGCTCCCTCACATTGACGAATTAACACAGAAATTGTGTCGCTATGATATACTATGGGTTTCATGACTTCTCATTCTAAATCGAGTAAAGTTTTTATGGAAACGACAGGATTTAGTTTTGGAATACGAGTATCTCCTTTCCGATGCACTATTCGTTCCTTACTGCAACGCTCGCTCCCTCACATTGACGAATTAACACTGAAATTGTGTCGCTATGAAATACAATGGGTTTCATGACTTCTCATTCTAAATCGAGTAAAGTTTTTATGGAAACGACAGGATTTAGTTTTGGAATTCGAGTATCTCTTTTCCGATGCACTATTCGTTCCTTACTGCAACGCTCGCTCCCTCACTTTGACGAATTAACACACAAATTGTGTCGCTATGAAATACTATGGGTTTCATGACTTCTCATTCTAAATCGAGTAAAGTTTTTATGGAACGACAGGATTTAGTTTTGGATTTCGAGTATATCCTTTCCGATGCACTATTCATTCCTTACTGCAACGCTCGCTCCCTCACATTGACGAATTAACACAGAAATTGTGTTGCTATGAAATACTATGGGTTTCATGACTTCTCATTCTAAATCGAGTAAAGTTTTTATGGATACGACAGGATTTAGTTTTGGAATTTGAGTATCTCCTTTCCGAAGCACTATTCGATCCTAATTGCAACGCTCGCTAACTCGCATTGACGAATTAACACAGAAATTTCGTCGCTATGAATTACTATGGGTTTCATGACTTCCCATTCTAAATCGAGTAAAGTTTTTATGGAAACGACAGGATTTAGTTTTGGAATTCGAGTATCTCCTTTCCGATGCACTATTCGTTCCTTACTGCAACGCTCGCTCCCACACATTGACGAATTAACACAGAAATTGTGTCGCTATGAAATACTATGGGTTTCATGACTTCTCATTCTAAATCGAGTAAAGTTTTTATGGAAACGACAGAATTAAGTTTTGGAATTCGAGTATCTCCTTTCCGATGCACTATTCGTTCCTTACTGCAACGCTCGCTCCCTCACAATGACGAATTAACACAGAAATTGTGTCGCTATGAAATACTATGGGTTTCATGACTTCTCATTCTACATCGAGTAAAGTTTTTATGGAAAGGACAGGATTTAGTTTTGGAATTCGAGTATCTCCTTTCCGAACCACTAATCGTTCCTTACTGCAACGCTTGCACCCTCACATTGACGAATTAACACAGAAATTGTGTCGCTATGAAATACTATGCGTTTCATGACTTCTCTTTCTAAATCGAGTAATGTTTTTATGGAAACGACAGGATTTAGTTTTGGAATTCGAGTATTTTCTTTCCGATGCACTATTCGTTCCTTACCGCAACGCTCGCTCCCTCACATTGACGAATTAACACTGAAATTGTGTCGCTAAGAAATACAATGGGTTTCATGACTTCTCATTCTAAATCGAGTAAAGTTTTTATGGAAACGACAGGATTTAGTTTTGGAATTCGAGGATCTCCTTTCCGATGCACTATTCGTTCCTTACTGCAACGCTCGCTCCCTCACTTTGACGAATTAACACAGAAATTGTGTCGCTATGAAATACTATGGGTTTCATGACTTCTTATTCTAATTCGAGTAAAGTTTTTATGGAAACGACAGGATTTAGTTTTGGATTTCGAGTATCTCCTTTCCGATGCACTATTCGTTCCTTACTGCAACGCTCGCTCCCTCACATTGACGAATTAACACAGAAATTGTGTCGCTATGATATACTATGGGTTTCATGACTTCTCATTCTAAATCGAGTAAAGTTTTTATGGAAACGACAGGATTTAGTTTTGGAATTCGAGTATCTCCTTTCCGATGCTCTATTCGATCCTAATAGCAACGCTCGCTCCCTCACATTGACGAATTAACACAGAAATTGCGTTGCTATGAATTACTATGGGTTTCATGACTTCTCATTCTAAATCGAGTAAAGTTTTTATGGAAACGACAGGTTTTAGTTTTGGAATTCGAGTATCTCCTTTCCGATGCACTATTCGTTCCTTACTGCAACGCTCGCTCCCACACATTGACGAATTAACACAGAAATTGTGTCGCTATGAAATACTATGGGTTTCATGACTTCTCATTCTAAATCGAGTAAAGTTTTTATGGAAACGACAGGATTTAGTTTTGGAATTCGAGTATCTCCTTTCCGATGCACTATTCGTTCCTTACTGCAACGCTCGCTCCCTCACAATGACGAATTAACACAGAAATTGTGTCGCTATGAAATACTATGGTTTTCATGACTTCTCGTTCTAAATCGAGTAGAGTTTTTATGGAAAGGACAGGATTTAGTTTTGGAATTCGAGTATCTCCTTTCCGATGCACAATTCGTTCCCTACTGCAACCCTCGCTCCCTCACATTGACGAATTAACACAGAAATTGTGTCGCTATGAAATACTATGGGTTTCATGACTTCTCACTCTAAATCGAGTAAAGTTTTTATAGAAACGACAGGATTTAGTTTTGGAATTCGAGTATATCCTTTCCGATGTACTATTCGTTCCTTACCGCAACGGTCGCTCCCTCACATTGACGAATTAACACAGAAATTGTGTCGCTATGAATTAAAATGGGTTTCATGACTTCTCATTCTAAATCGAGTAAAGTTTTTATGGTAACGACAGGAATTAGTTTTGGAATGCGAGTATCTCCTTTCCGATGCACTATTCCTCCATAACTGCAACGCTCGCTCCGACACATTGACGAATTAACACAGAAATCGTGTCGCTATGAAATTCTATGTGTTTCATGACTTCTCTTTCTAAATCGAGTAATGATTTTATGGAAACGACAGGATTTAGTTTTGGAATTCGAGTATCTCCTTTCCGATGCACTATTCTTTCCTTACTGCAACGCTCGCTACCTCACATTGAAGAATTAACACAGAAATTGTGTCGCTATGAAATACTATGTGTTTCATGACTTCTAATTCTAAATCGAGTAAAGTTTTTATGGAAAAGACAGGATTTAGTTTTGGAATTCGAGTATCTCCTTTCCGATGCACTATTCGTTCCTTACTGCAACCCTCGCTCCCTCACATTGACGAATTAACACAGAAATTGTGTCGCTATGAAATACTATGGGTGTCATGACTTCTCATTCTAAATCGAGTAAAGTTTTTATGGAATCGACAGGATTTAGTTTTGGAATTCGAGTATATCCTTTCCGATGTACTATTCGTTCCTTACCGCAACGCTCGCTCCCTCACATTGGCGAATTAACACAGAAATTGTGTCGCTATGAATTACCATGGGTTTCATGACTTCTCATTCTAAATCGAGTAAAGTTTTTATGGTAACGACAGGATTTAGTTTTGGAATTCGAGTATCTCCTTTCCGATGAACTATTGCTTCCTAACTGCAACGCTCGCTCCCTCACATTGACGAATTAACACAGAAATCGTGTCGCTAGGAAATACTATAGGTTTCATGACTTCTCATTCTAAATTGAGTAAAGTTTTTATGGAAACGACAGGATTTAGTTTTGGAATTCGAGTATCTCCTTTCCGATGCACTATTCGTTCCTTACTGCAACGCTCGCTCCCTCACATTGACGAATTAACACAGAGATTGTGTCGCTATGAAATACTATGGGTTTCATGACTTCTCATTCTAAATAGAGTAAAGTTTTTATGGAAACGTCAGGATTTAGTTTTGGAATTGGAGTATCTCCTTTCCGGTGCACTATTCGTTCCTTACTGCAACGCTCGCTCCCTCACATTGACGAATTAACACAGAAATTGTGTCGCTATGAAATACTATGGGGTTCATGACTTCTCATTCTAAATGGAGTAAAGTTTTTATGGAAACGTCAGGATTTAGTTTTTGAATTGGAGTATCTCCTTTCCAATGCACTATTCGTTCCTTACTGCAACGCTCGCTCCCTCACATTGACGAATTAACACAGAAATTGTGTCGCTATGAAATACTATGGGTTTCATGACTTCTCATTCTAAATCGAGTAAAGTTTTTATGGAAACGACAGGATTTAGTTTTGGAATTCGAGAATATCCTTTCCGATGCACTATTCGTTCCTTACTGCAACGCTCGCTCCCTCACACTGACGAATTAACACAGAAATTGTGTCGTTATGAGATACTATGGTTTTCATGACTTCTCATTCTAAATCGAGTAAAGTTTTTATGGAAACGACAGGATTTAGTTTTGGAATTCGAGTATATCCTTTCCGATGCACTATTCGTTCCTTACTGCAACGCTCGCTCCCTCACATTGACGAATTAACACAGAAATTGTGTCGCTATGAAATACTATGGGTTTCATGACTAGTCATTCTAAATCGAGTAAAGTTTTTATGGAAACGACAGGATCTATTTTTGGAATTCTAGTATCTCCTTTCCGATGCACTATTCGTTCCTTACTGCAACTCTCGCTCCCTCACATTGACGAATTAACACAGATATTGTGTCGCTATGAAATACTATGGTTTTCATGACTTCTCATTCTAAATCGAGTAACGTATTTATGGAAACGACAGGATTTAGTTTTTGAATTCGAGTATCTCCTTTCCAATGCACTATTATTTCCTTACTGCAACGCTGGCTCCCTCACATTGAAGAATTAACGCAGAAATTGTGTCGCTATGAAATACTATGGGTTTCATGACTTCTCATTCTAAATCGAGTAAAGTTTTCATGGAAACGACAGGATTTAGTTTTGGAATTCGAGTATCTCCTTTCCGATGCACTATTCGTTCCTTACTGCAACGCTCGGTCCCTCACATCGACGAATTAACCCAGAAATTGTGTCGCTATGAAATACAATGGGTTTCATGACTTCTCATTCTAAATCGAGTAAAGTTTTTATGGAAACGACAGGATTTAGTTTTGTAATTCGAGTATATCCTTTCCGATGCACTATTCGTTCCTTACTGCAACGCTCGCTCCCTCACATTGACGAATTAACACAGAAATTGTGTCGCTATGAAATACTATGGGTTTCATGACTTATCATTCTAAATCGAGTAAAGTTTTTATGGGAACGACGGGATTTAGTTTTGGAATTCGAGTATCTCCTTTCCGATGCACTATTCGTTCCTTACAGCAACGCTCGCTCCCTCACATTGACGAATTAACACAGAATTTGGGTCGCTATGAAATACTATGGGTTTTAGTTTTGGAAATCGAGTATCTCCTTTCCGATGTACTATTCGTTCCTTAGCGCAACGCTCGCTCCCTCACATTGACGAATTAACACAGAAATTGTGTCGCTATGAAATACTATGGGTTTCATGACATCTCATTCTAAATCGAGTAAAGTTTTTATGGAAACGACAGGATTTAGTTTTGGGATTCGAGTATCTCCTTTCCGATGCACTATTCGTTCCTTACTGCAACGCTCGCTCCCTCACATTGACGAATTAACACAGAAATTGTGTCGCTATGAAATACTATTGGTTTCATGACTACTCATTCTAAATCGATTAATGTTTTTATGGAAACGACAGGATTTAGTTTTGGAATTCGAGTATCTCCTTTCCGATGCACTATTCGTTCCTTACTGCAACGCTCGCTCCCTCACACTGACGAATTAACCAGAAATTGTGTCGCTATGAAATACTATGGGTTTCATGACTTCTCATTCTAAATCGAGTAAAGTATTTATGGAAACGACAGGATTTAGTTTTGATATTCGAGTATCTCCTTTCCGATGCACTATTCTTTCCTTACTGCAACGCTCGCTCCCTCACATTGATGAATTATCACAGAAATTGTGTCGCTATGAAATACTATGGGTTTCATGACTTCTCATTCTAAATCGAGTAAAGTTTTTATGGAAACGACAGGATTTAGTTTTGGAATTCGAGTATCTCCTTTCCGATGCACTATTCGTTCCTTACTGCAACGCTCGCTCCCACACATTGACGAATTAACACAGAAATTGGGTCGCTATGAAATACTATGGGTTTCATGACTTCTCATTCTAAATCGAGTAAAGTTTTTATGGAAACGACAGGATTTAGTTTTGGAATTCGAGTATCTCCTTTGCGATGCACTATTCGTTCCTTACTGCAACGCTCGCTCCCTCACATTGACGAATTAACACAGAAATTGTGTCGCTATGTAATACTATGGGTTTCATGACTTCTCATTCTAAATCGAGTAAAGTTTTTATGGAAACGACACGATTTAGTTTTGGAATTCGAGTAACTCCTTTCCGAAGCACTATTCGTTCCTTACTGCAACGCTCGCTCCCTCACATTATCGAACTAACACAGAAATTTTGTCGCTATGAAATACTATGGGTTTCATGACTTCTCATTCTAAATGGAGTAAAGTTTTTATGGAAACGACAGGATTTAGTTTTGGAATTCGAGTATATCTTTTCCGATGCACTATTCGTTCCTTACTGCAACGCTCGCTCCCTCACATTGACGAATTAACACAGAAATTGTGTCGCTATGAAAAACCTATGAGTTTCATGACTTCTCTTTCTAAATCGGGTAAAGTTTTTATGGAAACGACCGGATTTAGTTTTGGAATTCGAGTATATCCTTTCCGATGCACTATTCGTTCCTTACTGCAACGCTCGCTCCCTCACATTGACGAATTAACACAGAAATTGTGTCGCTATGAAATACTATGGGTTTCATGACTTCTCATTCTAAATCGAGTAAAGTTTTCATGGAAACGACATGATTTAGTTTTGGAATTCGAGTATAACCTTTCCGATGCACTATTCGTTCCTTACTGCAATGCACGCTCCCTCACATTGACGAATTAACACAGAAATTGTGTCGCTATGAAATACTATGTGTCTCATGACTTCTCATTCTAAGTCGAGTAAAGTTTTTATGGGAACGACAGGATTTAGTTTTGGAATTCGAGTATCTCCTTTCCGATGCACTATTCGTTCCTTACTGCAACGCTCGCTCCCTCACATTGACGAATTAACACAGAAATTGTGTCGCTATGAAATACTACGGGTTTCATGACTTCTCATTCTAAATCGAATAAAGTTTTTATGGAAACGTCAGGATTTAGTTTTGGAATTCGAGTATCTCCTTTCCGATGCACTATTCGTTCCTTACTGCGACGCTCGCTCCCTCACATAGACGAGTTAACACTGAAATTGTGTCGCTATGAAATACTATGGGTTTCATGACTTCTCATTCTAAATCGAGTAAAGTTTTTATGGAAACGACAGGATTTAGTTTTGGAATTCGAGTATCTGCTTTCCGATGCACTATTCGTTGCTTACTGCAACGCTCGCTCCCTCACATTGACGAATTAACACAGATATTGTGTCGCTATGAAATACAATGGGTTTTATGACTTCTCATTCTAAATCGAGTAAAGTTTTTATGGAAACGACAGGATTTAGTTTTGGAATTCGAGTATCTCCTTTCCGATGCACTATTCGTTCCTTACTGCAACGCTCGCTATCTCACATTGACGAATTAACACAAAAATTGTGTCGCTATGAAATACTATGGGTTTCATGACTTCTCATTCTAAATCGAGTAAAGTTTTTATGGAAACGACAGGATTTAGTTTTGGAATTCGAGTAACTCCTTTCCGAAGCACTATTCGTTCCTTACTGCAACGCTCGCTCCCTCACATTGACGAATTAACACAGAAATTTTGTCGCTATGAAATACTATGGGTTTCATGACTTCTCATTCTAAATGGAGTAAAGTTTTTATGGAAACAACAGGATTTAGTTTTGGAATTCGGGTATATCCTTTCCGATGCACTATTCGTTCCTTACTGCAACGCTCGCTCCCTCACATTGACGAATTAACACAGAAATTGTGTCGCTATGAAATACTATGGGTTTCATGACTTCACATTCTAAATCGGGTAAAATTTTTATGGAAACGACCGGATTTAGTTTTGGAATTCGAGTATCTCCTTTCCGAAGCACTATTCGTTCCTTACTGCAACGCTCGCTCCCTCACATTGACGAATTGACACAGAAATTGTGTCGCTATGAAATACTATGGGTTTCATGACTTCTCATTCTAAATCGAGTAAAGTTTTTATGGAAACGACAGGATTTAGTTTTGGAATTCGAGTATCTGTTTTCCGATGCACTATTCGTTGCATACTGCAACGCTCGCCCCCTCACATTGACGAATTAACACAGAAATTGTGTCGCTATGACATACTATGGTTTCATGACTTCTCATTCTAAATCGATTAAGGTTTTCATGGAAACGTCAGGATTTAGTTTTGAAATTCGAGTATCTCCTTTCCGATGCACTATTCGTTCCATACTGCAACACTCGCTCCCTCACATTGACGAATTAACACAGAAATTGTGTCGCTATGAGATACTATGGGTTTCATGACTTCTCATTCTAAATCGAGTAAAGTTTTTTTGGAAACGACAGGATTTAGTTTTGGAATTCGAGTATATCCTTTCCGATGCACTATTCGTTCCTTACTGCAACGCTCGCTCCCTCACATTGACGAATGAACACAGAAATTGTGTCGCTATGAAATACTATGGCTTTCATGACTTCTCATTCTAAATCGAGTAAAGTTTTTATGGATACGACAGGACTTAGTTTTGGAAATCGAGTATCACCCTTCCGATGCACTATTCGTTTCTTACAGCAACGCTCGCTCACCCACATTGACGAATTAACACAGAAATTGTGTCGCTTTGAAATATTATGGGTTTCATGACTTCTCATTGTAAATCGAGTAAAGTTTTTATGGAAACGACAGGATTTAGTTTTGGAATTCGAGTATATCCTTTCCGATGCACTATTAGTTCCTTACTGCAACGCTCGCTCGCTCACATTGACGAATTAACACAGAAATTGTGTCGCTATGAAATACTATGGGTTTCATGACTTCTCATTCAAAATCGAGTAAAGTATTTATGCAAACGACAGGATTTAGTGTTGGAATTCGAGTAACTCCTTTCCGATGCACTATTCGTTCCTTACTGCAACCCTCGCTCCCTCACATTGATGAATTAACACAGAAATTGTGTCGCTATGAAATACTATGGGTTTCATGACTTCTCATTCTAAATCGAGTAAAGTTTTTACGGAAACGACAGGATTTAGTTTTGGGATTCGAGTATCTCCTTCCCGATGCACTATTCGTTCCTTACTGCAACGCTCGCTCCCTCACATTGACGAATTAACACAGAAATTATGTCGCTATGAAATACTATGGGTTTCATGACTTCTCACTCTAAATCGAGTAAAGTTTTTATGGAAACGACAGGATTTAGTTTTGCAATTCGAGTATCTCCTTTCCGATGCACTATTCGTTCCGTACTGCAGCGCTCGTTCCCTCACATTGACGAATTAACACAGAAATTGTGTCGCTATGAAATACAATGGGTTTCATGACTTCTTATTCTAAATCGAGTAAAGTTTTTATGGAAACGACAGGATTTAGTTTTGGAATTCGAGTATATCCTTTTCGATGCACTATTCGATCCTTACTGCAACGCTCGCTATCTCACATTGACGAATGAACACAGAAATTGTGTCGCTATGAAATACTATGGGTTTCATGACTTCTCATTCTAAATCGAGTAAACTTTTTATGGAAACGAAAGGATTTAGTTTTGGAATTCGAGTATCTCCTTTCCGATGCACTATTCGTTCCTCACTGCAACGCTCGCTCCCTCACATTGACGAATTAACACAGGAATTGTGTCGCTATGACATACTATGTGTTTCATGACTTCTCATTCTAAATCGAGTAAGGTTTTCATGGAAACGTCAGGATTTAGTTTTGAAATTCGAGTATCTCCTTTCCGATGCACTATTCGTTCCTTACTGCAACGCTCGCTCCCTCACATTGACGAATTAACACAGAAATTGTGTCGCTATGAAATACTATGTGTTTCATGACTTCTCATTCTAAATCGAGTAAAGTTTTTATGGAAACGACAGGATTTACTTTTGGAATACGAGTATCTCCTTTCCGATGCACTATTCGTTCCTTACTGCAATGCTCGCTCCCTCACATTGACGAATTAACACAGAAATTGTGTCGCTATGAGATACTATGGGTCTCATGACTTCTCATTCTAAATCGAGTAAAGTTTTTTTGGAAACGACAGGATTTAGTTTTGGAATTCGAGTATATGCTTTCCGATGCACTTTTCGTTCCTTACTGCAACGCTCGCTCCCTCACATTGACGAATGAACACAGAAACTGTGTCGCTATGAAATACTATGGGTTTCATGACTTCCCATTCTAATTCGAGTAAAGTTTTTATGGAAACGACAGGATTTAGTTTTGGAAATCGAGTATCACCCTTCCGATGCACTATTCGTTCCTTACAGCAACGCTCGCTCCCTCACATTGACGAATTAACAGAGAAATTGGGTCGCTATGAAATACTATGGGTTTCATGACTTCTCATTCTAAATCGAGTAAAGTTTTTATGGAAACGACAGGAATTAGTTGTGGAATTCGGGTATATCCTTTCCGATGCACTATTCGTTCCTTACTGCAACGCTCGCTCCCTCACATTGACGAATTAACGCAGAAATTTTGTCGCTATGAAATACTATGGGTTTCATGGCTACTCATTCTAAATCGAGTAAAGTTACTATCGAAAAGACAGGATTTAGTTTTGGAATTCGAGTATCTCCTTTCCGATGCACTATTCGTTCCGTACTGCAGCGCTCGTTCCCTCACATTGACGAATTAACACAGAAATTGTGTCGCTATGAAATACAATGGGTTTCATGACTTCTTATTCTAAATCGAGTAAAGTTTTTATGGAAACGACAGGATTTAGTTTTGGAATTCGAGTATATCCTTTTCGATGCACTATTCGATCCTTACTGCAACGCTCGCTATCTCACATTGACGAATGAACACAGAAATTGTGTCGCTATGAAATACTATGGGTTTCATGACTTCTCATTCTAAATCGAGTAAACTTTTTATGGAAACGAAAGGATTTAGTTTTGGAATTCGAGTATCTCCTTCCCGATGCACTATTCGTTCCTTACTGCAACGCTCGCTCCCTCACATTGACGAATTAACACAGAAATTATGTCGCTATGAAATACTATGGGTTTCATGACTTCTCACTCTAAATCGAGTAAAGTTTTTATGGAAACGACAGGATTTAGTTTTGCAATTCGAGTATCTCCTTTCCGATGCACTATTCGTTCCGTACTGCAGCGCTCGTTCCCTCACATTGACGAATTAACACAGAAATTGTGTCGCTATGAAATACAATGGGTTTCATGACTTCTTATTCTAAATCGAGTAAAGTTTTTATGGAAACGACAGGATTTAGTTTTGGAATTCGAGTATATCCTTTTCGATGCACTATTCGATCCTTACTGCAACGCTCGCTATCTCACATTGACGAATGAACACAGAAATTGTGTCGCTATGAAATACTATGGGTTTCATGACTTCTCATTCTAAATCGAGTAAACTTTTTATGGAAACGAAAGGATTTAGTTTTGGAATTCGAGTATCTCCTTTCCGATGCACTATTCGTTCCTCACTGCAACGCTCGCTCCCTCACATTGACGAATTAACACAGGAATTGTGTCGCTATGACATACTATGTGTTTCATGACTTCTCATTCTAAATCGAGTAAGGTTTTCATGGAAACGTCAGGATTTAGTTTTGAAATTCGAGTATCTCCTTTCCGATGCACTATTCGTTCCTTACTGCAACGCTCGCTCCCTCACATTGACGAATTAACACAGAAATTGTGTCGCTATGAAATACTATGTGTTTCATGACTTCTCATTCTAAATCGAGTAAAGTTTTTATGGAAACGACAGGATTTACTTTTGGAATACGAGTATCTCCTTTCCGATGCACTATTCGTTCCTTACTGCAATGCTCGCTCCCTCACATTGACGAATTAACACAGAAATTGTGTCGCTATGAGATACTATGGGTCTCATGACTTCTCATTCTAAATCGAGTAAAGTTTTTTTGGAAACGACAGGATTTAGTTTTGGAATTCGAGTATATGCTTTCCGATGCACTTTTCGTTCCTTACTGCAACGCTCGCTCCCTCACATTGACGAATGAACACAGAAACTGTGTCGCTATGAAATACTATGGGTTTCATGACTTCCCATTCTAATTCGAGTAAAGTTTTTATGGAAACGACAGGATTTAGTTTTGGAAATCGAGTATCACCCTTCCGATGCACTATTCGTTCCTTACAGCAACGCTCGCTCCCTCACATTGACGAATTAACAGAGAAATTGGGTCGCTATGAAATACTATGGGTTTCATGACTTCTCATTCTAAATCGAGTAAAGTTTTTATGGAAACGACAGGAATTAGTTGTGGAATTCGGGTATATCCTTTCCGATGCACTATTCGTTCCTTACTGCAACGCTCGCTCCCTCACATTGACGAATTAACGCAGAAATTTTGTCGCTATGAAATACTATGGGTTTCATGGCTACTCATTCTAAATCGAGTAAAGTTACTATCGAAAAGACAGGATTTAGTTTTGGAATTCGAGTATCTCCTTTCCGATGCACTATTCGTTCCGTACTGCAGCGCTCGTTCCCTCACATTGACGAATTAACACAGAAATTGTGTCGCTATGAAATACAATGGGTTTCATGACTTCTTATTCTAAATCGAGTAAAGTTTTTATGGAAACGACAGGATTTAGTTTTGGAATTCGAGTATATCCTTTTCGATGCACTATTCGATCCTTACTGCAACGCTCGCTATCTCACATTGACGAATGAACACAGAAATTGTGTCGCTATGAAATACTATGGGTTTCATGACTTCTCATTCTAAATCGAGTAAACTTTTTATGGAAACGAAAGGATTTAGTTTTGGAATTCGAGTATCTCCTTTCCGATGCACTATTCGTTCCTCACTGCAACGCTCGCTCCCTCACATTGACGAATTAACACAGGAATTGTGTCGCTATGACATACTATGTGTTTCATGACTTCTCATTCTAAATCGAGTAAGGTTTTCATGGAAACGTCAGGATTTAGTTTTGAAATTCGAGTATCTCCTTTCCGATGCACTATTCGTTCCTTACTGCAACGCTCGCTCCCTCACATTGACGAATTAACACAGAAATTGTGTCGCTATGAAATACTATGTGTTTCATGACTTCTCATTCTAAATCGAGTAAAGTTTTTATGGAAACGACAGGATTTACTTTTGGAATACGAGTATCTCCTTTCCGATGCACTATTCGTTCCTTACTGCAATGCTCGCTCCCTCACATTGACGAATTAACACAGAAATTGTGTCGCTATGAGATACTATGGGTCTCATGACTTCTCATTCTAAATCGAGTAAAGTTTTTTTGGAAACGACAGGATTTAGTTTTGGAATTCGAGTATATGCTTTCCGATGCACTTTTCGTTCCTTACTGCAACGCTCGCTCCCTCACATTGACGAATGAACACAGAAACTGTGTCGCTATGAAATACTATGGGTTTCATGACTTCCCATTCTAATTCGAGTAAAGTTTTTATGGAAACGACAGGATTTAGTTTTGGAAATCGAGTATCACCCTTCCGATGCACTATTCGTTCCTTACAGCAACGCTCGCTCCCTCACATTGACGAATTAACAGAGAAATTGGGTCGCTATGAAATACTATGGGTTTCATGACTTCTCATTCTAAATCGAGTAAAGTTTTTATGGAAACGACAGGAATTAGTTGTGGAATTCGGGTATATCCTTTCCGATGCACTATTCGTTCCTTACTGCAATGCTCGCTCCCTCACATTGACGAATTAACACAGAAATTGTGTCGCTATGAGATACTATGGGTCTCATGACTTCTCATTCTAAATCGAGTAAAGTTTTTTTGGAAACGACAGGATTTAGTTTTGGAATTCGAGTATATGCTTTCCGATGCACTTTTCGTTCCTTACTGCAACGCTCGCTCCCTCACATTGACGAATGAACACAGAAACTGTGTCGCTATGAAATACTATGGGTTTCATGACTTCTCATTCTAAATCGAGTAAAGTTTTTATGGAAACGACAGGATTTAGTTTTGGAATTCGAGTATCTGTTTTCCGATGCACTATTCGTTGCATACTGCAACGCTCGCCCCCTCACATTGACGAATTAACACAGAAATTGTGTCGCTATGACATACTATGGTTTCATGACTTCTCATTCTAAATCGATTAAGGTTTTCATGGAAACGTCAGGATTTAGTTTTGAAATTCGAGTATCTCCTTTCCGATGCACTATTCGTTCCATACTGCAACACTCGCTCCCTCACATTGACGAATTAACACAGAAATTGTGTCGCTATGAGATACTATGGGTTTCATGACTTCTCATTCTAAATCGAGTAAAGTTTTTTTGGAAACGACAGGATTTAGTTTTGGAATTCGAGTATATCCTTTCCGATGCACTATTCGTTCCTTACTGCAACGCTCGCTCCCTCACATTGACGAATGAACACAGAAATTGTGTCGCTATGAAATACTATGGCTTTCATGACTTCTCATTCTAAATCGAGTAAAGTTTTTATGGATACGACAGGACTTAGTTTTGGAAATCGAGTATCACCCTTCCGATGCACTATTCGTTTCTTACAGCAACGCTCGCTCCCCCACATTGACGAATTAACACAGAAATTGTGTCGCTTTGAAATATTATGGGTTTCATGACTTCTCATTGTAAATCGAGTAAAGTTTTTATGGAAACGACAGGATTTAGTTTTGGAATTCGAGTATATCCTTTCCGATGCACTATTAGTTCCTTACTGCAACGCTCGCTCGCTCACATTGACGAATTAACACAGAAATTGTGTCGCTATGAAATACTATGGGTTTCATGACTTCTCATTCAAAATCGAGTAAAGTATTTATGCAAACGACAGGATTTAGTGTTGGAATTCGAGTAACTCCTTTCCGATGCACTATTCGTTCCTTACTGCAACCCTCGCTCCCTCACATTGATGAATTAACACAGAAATTGTGTCGCTATGAAATACTATGGGTTTCATGACTTCTCATTCTAAATCGAGTAAAGTTTTTACGGAAACGACAGGATTTAGTTTTGGGATTCGAGTATCTCCTTCCCGATGCACTATTCGTTCCTTACTGCAACGCTCGCTCCCTCACATTGACGAATTAACACAGAAATTATGTCGCTATGAAATACTATGGGTTTCATGACTTCTCATTCTAAATCGAGTAAAGTTTTTATGGAAACGACAGGATTTAGTTTTGCAATTCGAGTATCTCCTTTCTGATGCACTATTCGTTCCGTACTGCAGCGCTCGTTCCCTCACATTGACGAATTAACACAGAAATTGTGTCGCTATGAAATACAATGGGTTTCATGACTTCATATTCTAAATCGAGTAAAGTTTTTATGGAAACGACAGGATTTAGTTTTGGAATTCGAGTATATCCTTTTCGATGCACTATTCGATCCTTACTGCAACGCTCGCTATCTCACATTGACGAATGAACACAGAAATTGTGTCGCTATGAAATACTATGGGTTTCATGACTTCTCATTCTAAATCGAGTAAACTTTTTATGGAAACGAAAGGATTTAGTTTTGGAATTCGAGTATCTCCTTTCCGATGCACTATTCGTTCCTCACTGCAACGCTCGCTCCCTCACATTGACGAATTAACACAGGAATTGTGTCGCTATGACATACTATGTGTTTCATGACTTCTCATTCTAAATCGAGTAAGGTTTTCATGGAAACGTCAGGATTTAGTTTTGAAATTCGAGTATCTCCTTTCCGATGCACTATTCGTTCCTTACTGCAACGCTCGCTCCCTCACATTGACGAATTAACACAGAAATTGTGTCGCTATGAAATACTATGTGTTTCATGACTTCTCATTCTAAATCGAGTAAAGTTTTTATGGAAACGACAGGATTTACTTTTGGAATACGAGTATCTCCTTTCCGATGCACTATTCGTTCCTTACTGCAATGCTCGCTCCCTCACATTGACGAATTAACACAGAAATTGTGTCGCTATGAGATACTATGGGTCTCATGACTTCTCATTCTAAATCGAGTAAAGTTTTTTTGGAAACGACAGGATTTAGTTTTGGAATTCGAGTATATGCTTTCCGATGCACTTTTCGTTCCTTACTGCAACGCTCGCTCCCTCACATTGACGAATGAACACAGAAACTGTGTCGCTATGAAATACTATGGGTTTCATGACTTCCCATTCTAATTCGAGTAAAGTTTTTATGGAAACGACAGGATTTAGTTTTGGAAATCGAGTATCACCCTTCCGATGCACTATTCGTTCCTTACAGCAACGCTCGCTCCCTCACATTGACGAATTAACAGAGAAATTGGGTCGCTATGAAATACTATGGGTTTCATGACTTCTCATTCTAAATCGAGTAAAGTTTTTATGGAAACGACAGGAATTAGTTGTGGAATTCGGGTATATCCTTTCCGATGCACTATTCGTTCCTTACTGCAACGCTCGCTCCCTCACATTGACGAATTAACGCAGAAATTTTGTCGCTATGAAATACTATGGGTTTCATGGCTACTCATTCTAAATCGAGTAAAGTTACTATCGAAAAGACAGGATTTAGTTTTGGAATTCGAGTATCTTCTTTCCGATGCACTATTCGTTCCTTACTGCAACGCTCGCTCTCTCACATTGACGAATTAACACAGAAATTGTGTCGCTATGAAATACTATGGGTTTCATGACTTCTCATTCAAAATCGAGTGAAGTATTTATGCAAACGACAGGATTTAGTGTTGGAATTCGAGTAACTCCTTTCCGATGCACTATTCGTTCCTTACCGCAACGCTCGCTCCCTCACATTGACGAATTAACTCAGAAATTGTGTCCCTATGATATACTATGGGTTTCATGACTTCTCATTCTAAATCGAGTAAAGTTTTTATGGAAACGACAGGATTTAGTTTTGGAATTCGAGCATCTAATTTCCGATGCACTATTCGTTCCTTACTGCAACGCTCGCTCCCTCACACTGACGAATTAACACAGAAATTATGTCGCTATGAAATACTATGGATTTCATGACTTCTCATTCTAAATCGAGTAAAGTTTTTATGGAAACGACAGGATTTAGTTTTGGAATTCGAGTATCTCCTTTCCGATGCACTATTCGTTCCGTATTGCAGCGCTCGCTCCCTCACATTGACGAATTAACACAGAAATCGTGTCGCTATGAAATACAATGGATTTCATGACTTCTCAATCTAAATCGAGTAAAGTTTTCATGGAAACGACAGGATTTAGTTTTGGAATTCGAGTATATCCTTTCCGATGCACTATTCGTTCCTTACTGCAACGCTCGCCCCCTCACATTGACGAATTAACACAGAAATTGTGTCGCTATGATATACTATGGGTTTCATGACTTCTCATTCTAAATCGAGTAAAGTTTTTATGGAAACGACAGGATTTAGTTTTGGAATTCGAGTATATCCTTTCCGATGCACTATTCGTTCCTTACTGCAACGCTCGCTACCTCACATTGACGAGTTAACACAGAAATTGTGTCGCTATGATATACTATGTGTTTCATGACTTCTCATTCTAAATCGAGTAAAGTTTTTATGGAAACGACAGGATTTAGTTTTGGAATTCGAGTATCTCCTTTCCGATGCACTATTCGTTCCGTACTGCAACGCTCGCCCCCTCACATTGACGAATTAACACAGACATTGTGTCGCTATGAAATACAATGGGTTTCATGACTTCTCATTCTAAATCGAGTAAAGTTTTTATGGAAACGACAGGATTTAGTTTTGGAATTCGAGTATCTCCTTTCCGATGCACTATTCGTTCCATACTGCAATGCTCGCTCCCTCACATTGACGAATTAACACAGAAATTGTGTCGCTATGAAATACAATGGGTTTCATGACTTCTCATTCTAAATCGAGTAAAGTTTTTATGGAAATGACAGGATTTAGTTTTGGAATTCGAGTATCTCCTTTCCGATGCACTATTCGTTCCATACTGCAATGCTCGCTCCCTCACATTGACGGATTAACACAGAAATTGTGTCGCTATGAGATACTATGGGTTTCATGACTTCTCATTCTAAATCGAGTAATGTTTTTTTGGAAACGACAGGATTTAGTTTTGGAAATCGAGTATCACCCTTCCGATGCACTATTCGTTCCTTACAGCAACGCTCGCTCCCTCACATTGACGAATTAACACAGAAATTGTGTCGCTATGAAATACTATGGGTTTCATGACTTTTCATTCTAAATCGAGTAAAGTTTTAATGGAAACGACCGGATTTAGTTTTGGAATTCGAGTATATCCTTTCCGATGCACTATTCGTTCCTTACTGCAACGCTCGCTCCCTCACGTTGACGAATTAACACAGAAATTGTGTCGCTATGATATACTATGGGTTTCATGACTTCTCATTCTAAATCGAGTAAAGTTTTTATGGAAACGACAGGATTTAGTTTTGGAATTCGAGTATCTCCTTTCCGATGCACCATTCGTTCCGTACTGCAACGCTCGCTCCCTCACATTGACGAATTAACACAGAAATTGTGTCGCTATGAAATACAATGGGTTTCATGATTTCTCAATCTAAATCGAGTAAAGTTTTTATGGAAACGACAGGATTTAGTTTTGGAATTCGAGTATCTCCTTTCCGATGCACTATTCGTTCCTTAGTGCAACGCTCGTTCCCTCACATTGACGAATTAACACAGAAATTGGGTCGCTATGAAGTACTATGGGTTTCATGACTTCTCATTCTAAATCGAGTAAAGTTTTTATGGAAACGACAGGATTTAGTTTTGGAATTCGAGTATCTCCTTTCCGATGCACTATTCGTTCCTTAGTGCAACGCTCGCTACCTCACATTGACGAATTAACACAGAAATTGTGTCGCTATGAAATACAATGGGTTTCATGATTTCTCAATCTAAATCGAGTAAAGTTTTTATGGAAACGACAGGATTTAGTTTTGGAATTCGAGTATCTCCTTTCCGATGCACTATTCGTTCCTTAGTGCAACGCTCGTTCCCTCACATTGACGAATTAACACAGAAATTGGGTCGCTATGAAGTACTATGGGTTTCATGACTTCTCATTCTAAATCGAGTAAAGTTTTTATGGAAACGACAGGATTTAGTTTTGGAATTCGAGTATCTCCTTTCCGATGCACCATTCGTTCCGTACTGCAACGCTCGCACCCTCACATTGACGAATTAACACAGAAATTGTGTCGCTATGAAATACAATGGGTTTCATGACTTCTCATTCTAAATCGAGTACAGTTTTTATGGAAACGACAGGATTTAGTTTTGGAATTCGAGTATATCCTTTCCGATGCACTATTCGTTCCTTAGTGCAACGCTCGCTACCTCACATTGACGAGTTAACACAGAAATTGTGTCGCTATGGCATACTATGGGTTTCATGACTTCTCATTCTAAAAGGAGTAAAGTTTTTATGGAAACGACAGGATTTACTTTTGGAATTCGAGTATCTCCTTTCCGATGCACTATTCGTTCCTTACTGCAATGCTCGCTCCCTCACATTGACGAATTAACACAGAAATTGTGTCGCTATGAGATACTATGGGTTTCATGACTTCTCATTCTAAATCGAGTAAAGTTTTTTTGGAAACGACAGGATTTAGTTTTGGAATTCGAGTATATCCTTTCCGATGCACTATTCGTTCCTTACTACAACGCTCGCTCCCTCACATTGACGAATGAACACAGAAATTGTGTCGCTATGAAATACTATGGGTTTCATGACTTCTCATTCTAAATCGAGTAAAGTTTTTATGGAAACGACAGGATTTAGTTTTGGAAATCGAGTATCACCCTTCCGATGCACTATTTGTTCCTTACAGCAACGCTCGCTCCCTCACATTGACGAATTAACAGAGAAATTGTGTCGCTATGAAATACTATGGGTTTCATGACTTCTCATTCTAAATCGAGTAAAGGTTTTATGGAAACGACAGGATTTAGTTTTGGAATTCGAGTATATCCTTTCCGATGCACTATTCGTTCCTTACTGCAACGCTCGCTCCCTCACACTGACGAATTAACACAGAAATTGTGTCGCTATGAAATACTATGGGTTTCATGATTTCTCATTCAAAATCGAGTAAAGTATTTATGCAAACGACAGGATTTAGTGTTGGAATTCGAGTAACTCCTTTCCGATGCACTATTCGTTCCTTACTGCAACGCTCGCTCCCTCACATTGACGAATTAACACAGAAATTGTGTCGCTATGAAATGCTATGGGTTTCATGACTTCTCATTCTAAATCGAGTAAAGTTTTTATGGAAACGACAGGATTTAGTTTTGGAATTCGAGCATCTCCTTTCCGATGCACTATTCGTTCCTTACTGCAACGCTCGCTCCCTCACATTGACGAATTAACACAGAAATTGTGTCGCTATGAAATGCTATGGGTTTCATGACTTCTCATTCTAAATCGAGTAAAGTTTTTATGGAAACGACAGGATTTAGTTTTGGAAATCGAGTATCACCCTTCCGATGCACTATTCGTTCCTTACAGCAACGCTCGCTCCCTCACATTGACGAATTAACAGAGAAATTGTGTCGCTATGAAATACTATGGGTTTCATGACTTCTCATTCTAAATCGAGTAAAGGTTTTATGGAAACGACAGGATTTAGTTTTGGAATTCGAGTATATCCTTTCCGATGCACTATTCGTTCCTTACTGCAACGCTCGCTCCCTCACATTGACGAATTAACACAGAAATTGTGTCGCTATGAAATACTATGGGTTTCATGACTTCTCATTCAAAATCGAGTAAAGTATTTATGCAAACGACAGGATTTAGTGTTGGAATTCGAGTAACTCCTTTCCGATGCACTATTCGTTCCTTACTGCAACGCTCGCTCCCTCACATTGACGAATTAACACAGAAATTGTGTCGCTATGAAATGCTATGGGTTTCATGACTTCTCATTCTAAATCGAGTAAAGTTTTTATGGAAACGACAGGATTTAGTTTTGGAATTCGAGTATCTCCTTTCCGATGCACCATTCGTTCCGTACTGCAACGCTCGCTCCCTCACATTGACGAATTAACACAGAAATTGTGTCGCTATGAAATACAATGGGTTTCATGACTTCTCAATCTAAATCGAGTAAAGTTTTTATGGAAACGACAGGATTTAGTTTTGGAATTCGAGTATATCCTTTCCGATGCACTATTCGTTCCTTACTGCAACGCTCGCTCCCTCACGTTGTCGAATTAACACAGAAATTGTGTCGCTATGATATACTATGGGTTTCATGACTTCTCATTCTAAATCGAGTAAAGTTTTTATGGAAACGACAGGATTTAGTTTTGGAATTCGAGTATATCCTTTCCGATGCACTATTCGTTCCTTACTGCAACGCTCGCTACCTCACATTGACGAGTTAACACAGAAATTGTGTCGCTATGATATACTATGGGTTTCATGACTTCTCATTCTAAATCGAGTAAAGTTTTTATGGAAACGACAGGATTTAGTTTTGGAATTCGAGTATCTCCTTTCCGATGCACCATTCGTTCCGTACTGCAACGCTCGCTCCCTCACATTGACGAATTAACACAGAAATTGTGTCGCTATGAAATACAATGGGTTTCATGACTTCTCAATCTAAATCGAGTAAAGTTTTTATGGAACCGACAGGATTTAGTTTTGGAATTCGAGTATCTCCTTTCCGATGCACTATTCGTTCCTTAGTGCCACGCTCGTTCCCTCACATTGACGAATTAACACAGAAATTGGGTCGCTATGAAATACTATGGGTTTCAAGACTTCTCATTCTAAATCGAGTAAAGTTTTTATGGAAACGACAGGATTTAGTTTTGGAATTCGAGTATCTCCTTTCCGATGCACTATTCGTTCCTTACTGCAACGCTCGCTCCCTCACATTGACGAATGAACACAGAAATTGTGCCGCTATGAAATACTATGGGTTTAATGACTTCTCATTCTAAATCGAGTAAAGTTTTTATGGAAACGACAGGATTTAGTTTTGGAATTCGAGTATCTCCTTTCCGATGCACCATTCGTTCCGTACTGCAACGCTCGCTCCCTCACATTGACGAATTAACACAGAAATTGAGTCGCTATGAAATACAATGGGTTTCATGACTTCTCATTCTAAATCGAGTTAAGTTTTTATGGAAACGACAGGATTTAGTTTTGGAATTCGAGTATCTCCTTTCCGATGCACTATTCGTTCCTTACTGCAATGCTCGCTCCCTCACATTGACGAATTAACACAGAAATTGTGTCGCTATGAGATACTATGGGTTTCATGACTTCTCATTCTAAATCGAGTAAAGTTTTTTTGGAAACGACAGGATTTAGTTTTGGAATTCGAGTATCTCCTTTGCGATGCACTATTCGTTCCTTACTGCAACGCTCGCTCCCTCACATTGACGAATGAACACAGAAATTGTGTCGCTATGAAATACTATGGGTTTCATGATTTCTCATTCTAAATCGAGTAAAGTTTTTATGGAAACGACAGGATTTAGTTTTGGAAATCGAGTATCACCCTTCCGATGCACTATTCGTTCCTTACAGCAACGCTCCCTCCCTCACATTGACGAATTAATACAGAAATTGTGTCGCTATGAAATACTATGGGTTTCATGACTTCTCATTCTAAATCGAGTAAAGTTTTTATGGAAACGACAGGATTTAGTTTTGGAATTCGAGTATATCCTTTCCGATGCACTATTCGTTCCTTACTGCAACGCTCGCTCCCTCACGTTGTCGAATTAACACAGAAATTGTGTCGCTATGATATACTATGGGTTTCATGACTTCTCATTCTAAATCGAGTAAAGTTTTTATGGAAACGACAGGATTTAGTTTTGGAATTCGAGTATATCCTTTCCGATGCACTATTCGTTCCTTACTGCAACGCTCGCTACCTCACATTGACGAGTTAACACAGAAATTGTATCGCTATGATATACTATGGGTTTCATGACTTCTCATTCTAAATGGAGTAAAGTTTTTATGGAAACGACAGGATTTAGATTTGGAATTCGAGTATCTCCTTTCCGATGCCTATTCGTTCCGTACTGCAAAGCTCGCCCCCTCACATTGACGAATAAACACAGAAATTGTGTCGCTATGAAATACAATGGGTTTCATGACTTCTCATTCTAAATCGAGTAAAGTTTTTATGGAAACGACAGGATTTAGTTTTGGAATTCGAGTATCTCCTTTCCGATGCACTATTCGTTCCATACTGCAACGCTCGTTCCCTCACATTGACGAATTAACACAGAAATTGTGTCGCTATGAAATACTATGGGTTTCATGACTTCTCATTCTAAATCGAGTAAAGTTTTTATGGAAACGACAGGATTTACTTTGGGAATTCGAGTATCTCCTTTCCGATGCACTATTCGTTCCTTACTGCAATGCTCGCCCCCTCACATTGACGAATAAACACAGAAATTGTGTCGCTATGAAATACAATGGGTCTCATGACTTCTCATTCTAAATCGAGTAAAGTTTTTATGGAAATGACAGGATTTAGTTTTGGAATTCGAGTATCTCCTTTCCGATGCACTATTTGTTCCTTACTGCAACGCTCGCTACCTCACATTGACGAGTTAACACAGAAATTGTGTCGCTATGATATACTATGGGTTTCATGACTTCTCATTCTAAATGGAGTAAAGTTTTTATGGAAACGACAGGATTTAGTTTTGGAATTCGAGTATCTCCTTTCCGATGCACTATTCGTTCCGTACTGCAACGCTCGCCCCTCACATTGACGAATAAACACAGAAATTGTGTCGCTATGAAATACAATGGGTTTCATGACTTCTCATTCTAAATCGAGTAAAGTTTTTATGGAAATGACAGGATTTAGTTTTGGAATTCGAGTATCTCCTTTCCGATGCACTATTCGTTCCATACTGCAACGCTCGTTCCCTAACATTGACGAATTAACACAGAAATTGTGTCGCTATGAAATACTATGGGTTTCATGACTTCTCATTCTAAATCGAGTAAAGTTTTTATGGAAACGACAGGATTTAGTGTTGGAATTCGAGTAACTCCTTTCCGATGCACTATTCGTTCCTTACTTCAACGCTCGCTCCCTCACATTGACGAATTAACACAGAAATTGTGTCGCTATGAGATACTATGGGTCTCATGACTTCTCATTCTAAATCGAGTAAAGTTTTTTTGGAAACGACAGGATTTAGTTTTGGAATTCGAGTATATGCTTTCCGATGCACTTTTCGTTCCTTACTGCAACGCTCGCTCCCTCACATTGACGAATGAACACAGAAACTGTGTCGCTATGAAATACTATGGGTTTCATGACTTCTCATTCTAAATCGAGTAAAGTTTTTATGGAAACGACAGGATTTAGTTTCTGAAATCGAGTATCACCCTTCCGATGCACTATTCGTTCCTTACAGCAACGCTCGCTCCCTCACATTGCCGAATTAACAGAGAAATTGGGTCGCTATGAAATACTATGGGTTTCATGACTTCTCATTCTAAATCGAGTAAAGTTTTTATGGAAACGACAGGATTTAGTTGTGGAACTCGGGTATATCCTTTCCGATGCACTATTCGTTCCTTACTGCAACGCTCGCTCCCTCACATTGACGAATTAACGCAGAAATTGTGTCGCTATGAAATACTATGGGTTTCATGGCTACTCATTCTAAATCGAGTAAAGTTATTATCGAAAAGACAGGATTTAGTTTTGGAATTCGAGTATCTTCTTTCCGATGCACTATTCGTTCCTTACTGCAACGCTCGCTCTCTCACATTGACGAATTAACACAGAAATTGTGTCGCTATGAAATACTATGGGTTTCATGACTTCTCATTCAAAATCGAGTGAAGTATTTATGCAAACGACAGGATTTAGTGTTGGAATTCGAGTAACTCCTTTCCGATGCACTATTCGTTCCTTACTTCAACGCTCGCTCCCTCACATTGACGAATTAACACAAAAATTGTGTCCCTATGATATACTATGGGTTTCATGACTTCTCATTCTAAATCGAGTAAAGTTTTTATGGAAACGACAGAATTTAGTTTTGGGATTCGAGTATCTCCTTCCCGATGCACTATTCGTTCCTTACTTCAACGCTCGCTCCCTCACATTGACGAATTAACACAGAAATTGTGTCCCTATGATATACTATGGGTTTCATGACTTCTCATTCTAAATCGAGTAAAGTTTTTATGGAAACAACAGGATTTAGTTTTGGGATTCGAGTATCTCCTTCCCGATGCACTATTCGTTCAATACTGCAACGCTCGCTCCATCACATTGACCAATTAACACAGAAATTGTGTCGCTATGAAATGCTATGGGTTTCATGACTTCTCATTCTAAATCGAGTAAAGTTTTTATGGAAACGACAGGATTTAGTTTTGAAATTCGAGCATCTCCTTTCCGATGCACTATTCGTTCCTTACTGCAACGCTCGCTCCCTCACACTGACGAATTAACACAGAAATTATGTCGCTATGAAATACTATGGATTTCATGACTTCTCATTCTAAATCGAGTAAAGTTTTTATGGAAACGACAGGATTTAGTTTTGGAATTCGAGTACATCTTTCCGATGCACTATTCGTTCCTTACTGCAACGCTCGCTCCCTCACGTAGTCGAATTAACACAGAAATTGTGTCGCTATGATATACTATGGGTTTCATGACTTCTCATTCTAAATCGAGTAAAGTTTTTATGGAAACGACAGGATTTAGTTTTGGAATTCGAGTATATCCTTTCCGATGCACTATTCGTTCCTTACTGCAACGCTCGCTACCTCACATTGACGAGTTAACACAGAAATTGTGTCGCTATGATATACTATGGGTTTCATGACTTTTCATTCTAAATGGAGTAAAGTTTTTATGGAAACGACAGGATTTAGTTTTGGAATTCGAGTATCTCCTTTCCGATGCCTATTCGTTCCGTACTGCAAAGCTCGCCCCCTCACATTGACGAATAAACACAGAAATTGTGTCGCTATGAAATACAATGGGTTTCATGACTTCTCATTCTAAATCGAGTAAAGTTTTTATGGAAATGACAGGATTTAGTTTTGGAATTCGAGTATCTCCTTTCCGATGCACTATTCGTTCCATACTGCAACGCTCGTTCCCTCACATTGACGAATTAACACAGAAATTGTGTCGCTATGAAATACAATGGGTTTCATGACTTCTCAATCTAAATCGAGTAAAGTTTTTATGGAACCGACAGGATTTAGTTTTGGAATTCGAGTATCTCCTTTCCGATGCACTATTCGTTCCTTAGTGCAACGCTCGTTCACTCACATTCACGAATTAACACAGAAATTGGGTCGCTATGAAATACTATGGGTTTCAAGACTTCTCATTCTAAATCGAGTAAAGTTTTTATGGAAACGACAGGATTTAGTTTTGGAATTCGAGTATCTCCTTTCCGATGCACTATTCGTTCCTTACTGCAACGCTCGCTCCCTCACATTGACGAATGAACACAGAAATTGTGCCGCTATGAAATACTATGGGTTTAATGACTTCTCATTCTAAATCGAGTAAAGTTTTTATGGAAACGACAGGATTTAGTTTTGGAATTCGAGTATCTCCTTTCCGATGCACCATTCGTTCCGTACTGCAACGCTCGCTCCCTCACATTGACGAATTAACACAGAAATTGAGTCGCTATGAAATACAATGGGTTTCATGACTTCTCATTCTAAATCGAGTTAAGTTTTTATGGAAACGACAGGATTTACTTTTGGAATTCGAGTATCTCCTTTCCGATGCACTATTCGTTCCTTACTGCAATGCTCGCTCCCTCACATTGACGAATTAACACAGAAATTGTGTCGCTATGAGATACTATGGGTTTCATGACTTCTCATTCTAAATCGAGTAAAGTTTTTTTGGAAACGACAGGATTTAGTTTTGGAATTCGAGTATATCCTTTCCGATGCACTATTCGTTCCTTACTGCAACGCTCGCTCCCTCACGTTGACGAATGAACACAGAAATTGTGTCGCTATGAAATACTATGGGTTTCATGATTTCTCATTCTAAATCGAGTAAAGTTTTTATGGAAACGACAGGATTTAGTTTTGGAAATCGAGTATCACCCTTCCGATGCACTATTCGTTCCTTACAGCAACGCTCCCTCCCTCACATTGACGAATTAATACAGAAATTGTGTCGCTATGAAATACTATGGGTTTCATGACTTCTCATTCTAAATCGAGTAAAGTTTTTATGGAAACGACAGGATTTAGTTTTGGAATTCGAGTATATCCTTTCCGATGCACTATTCGTTCCTTACTGCAACGCTCGCTCCCTCACGTTGTCGAATTAACACAGAAATTGTGTCGCTATGATATACTATGGGTTTCATGACTTCTCATTCTAAATCGAGTAAAGTTTTTATGGAAACGACAGGATTTAGTTTTGGAATTCGAGTATATCCTTTCCGATGCACTATTCGTTCCTTACTGCAACGCTCGCTACCTCACATTGACGAGTTAACACAGAAATTGTGTCGCTATGATATACTATGGGTTTCATGACTTCTCATTCTAAATGGAGTAAAGTTTTTATGGAAACGACAGGATTTAGATTTGGAATTCGAGTATCTCCTTTCCGATGCCTATTCGTTCCGTACTGCAAAGCTCGCCCCCTCACATTGACGAATAAACACAGAAATTGTGTCGCTATGAAATACAATGGGTTTCATGACTTCTCATTCTAAATCGAGTAAAGTTTTTATGGAAACGACAGGATTTAGTTTTGGAATTCGAGTATCTCCTTTCCGATGCACTATTCGTTCCATACTGCAACGCTCGTTCCCTCACATTGACGAATTAACACAGAAATTGTGTCGCTATGAAATACTATGGGTTTCATGACTTCTCATTCTAAATCGAGTAAAGTTTTTATGGAAACGACAGGATTTACTTTTGGAATTCGAGTATCTCCTTTCCGATGCACTATTCGTTCCTTACTGCAATGCTCGCCCCCTCACATTGACGAATAAACACAGAAATTGTGTCGCTATGAAATACAATGGGTCTCATGACTTCTCATTCTAAATCGAGTAAAGTTTTTATGGAAATGACAGGATTTAGTTTTGGAATTCGAGTATCTCCTTTCCGATGCACTATTTGTTCCTTACTGCAACGCTCGCTACCTCACATTGACGAGTTAACACAGAAATTGTGTCGCTATGATATACTATGGGTTTCATGACTTCTCATTCTAAATGGAGTAAAGTTTTTATGGAAACGACAGGATTTAGTTTTGGAATTCGATTATCTCCTTTCCGATGCACTATTCGTTCCGTACTGCAACGCTCGCCCCCTCACATTGACGAATAAACACAGAAATTGTGTCGCTATGAAATACAATGGGTTTCATGACTTCTCATTCTAAATCGAGTAAAGTTTTTATGGAAATGACAGGATTTAGTTTTGGAATTCGAGTATCTCCTTTCCGATGCACTATTCGTTCCATACTGCAACGCTCGTTCCCTAACATTGACGAATTAACACAGAAATTGTGTCGCTATGAAATACTATGGGTTTCATGACTTCTCATTCTAAATCGAGTAAAGTTTTTATGGAAACGACAGGATTTAGTGTTGGAATTCGAGTAACTCCTTTCCGATGCACTATTCGTTCCTTACTTCAACGCTCGCTCCCTCACATTGACGAATTAACACAGAAATTGTGTCGCTATGAGATACTATGGGTCTCATGACTTCTCATTCTAAATCGAGTAAAGTTTTTTTGGAAACGACAGGATTTAGTTTTGGAATTCGAGTATATGCTTTCCGATGCACTTTTCGTTCCTTACTGCAACGCTCGCTCCCTCACATTGACGAACGAACACAGAAACTGTGTCGCTATGAAATACTATGGGTTTCATGACTTCTCATTCTAAATCGAGTAAAGTTTTTATGGAAACGACAGGATTTAGTTTTGGAAATCGAGTATCACCCTTCCGATGCACTATTCGTTCCTTACAGCAACGCTCGCTCCCTCACATTGCCGAATTAACAGAGAAATTGGGTCGCTATGAAATACTATGGGTTTCATGACTTCTCATTCTAAATCGAGTAAAGTTTTTATGGAAACGACAGGATTTAGTTGTGGAACTCGGGTATATCCTTTCCGATGCACTATTCGTGCCTTACTGCAACGCTCGCTCCCTCACATTGACGAATTAACGCAGAAATTGTGTCGCTATGAAATACTATGGGTTTCATGGCTACTCATTCTAAATCGAGTAAAGTTATTATCGAAAAGACAGGATTTAGTTTTGGAATTCGAGTATCTTCTTTCCGATGCACTATTCGTTCCTTACTGCAACGCTCGCTCTCTCACATTGACGAATTAACACAGAAATTGTGTCGCTATGAAATACTATGGGTTTCATGACTTCTCATTCAAAATCGAGTGAAGTATTTATGCAAACGACAGGATTTAGTGTTGGAATTCGAGTAACTCCTTTCCGATGCACTATTCGTTCCTTACTTCAACGCTCGCTCCCTCACATTGACGAATTAACACAAAAATTGTGTCCCTATGATATACTATGGGTTTCATGACTTCTCATTCCAAATCGAGTAAAGTTTTTATGGAAACGACAGAATTTAGTTTTGGGATTCGAGTATCTCCTTCCCGATGCACTATTCGTTCCTTACTTCAACGCTCGCTCCCTCACATTGACGAATTAACACAGAAATTGTGTCCCTATGATATACTATGGGTTTCATGACTTCTCATTCTAAATCGAGTAAAGTTTTTATGGAAACAACAGGATTTAGTTTTGGGATTCGAGTATCTCCTTCCCGATGCACTATTCGTTCCTTACTGCAACGCTCGCTCCCTCACATTGACCAATTAACACAGAAATTGTGTCGCTATGAAATGCTATGGGTTTCATGACTTCTCATTCTAAATCGAGTAAAGTTTTTATGGAAACGACAGGATTTAGTTTTGAAATTCGAGCATCTCCTTTCCGATGCACTATTCGTTCCTTACTGCAACGCTCGCTCCCTCACACTGACGAATTAACACAGAAATTATGTCGCTATGAAATACTATGGATTTCATGACTTCTCATTCTAAATCGAGTAAAGTTATTATGGAAACGACAGGATTTAGTTTTGGAATTCGAGTATATCCTTTCCGATGCACTATTCGTTCCTTACTGCAACGCTCGCTCCCTCACGTAGTCGAATTAACACAGAAATTGTGTCGCTATGATATACTATGGGTTTCATGACTTCTCATTCTAAATCGAGTAAAGTTTTTATGGAAACGACAGGATTTAGTTTTGGAATTCGAGTATATCCTTTCCGATGCACTATTCGTTCCTTACTGCAACGCTCGCTACCTCACATTGACGAGTTAACACAGAAATTGTGTCGCTATGATATACTATGGGTTTCATGACTTTTCATTCTAAATGGAGTAAAGTTTTTATGGAAACGACAGGATTTAGTTTTGGAATTCGAGTATCTCCTTTCCGATGCCTATTCGTTCCGTACTGCAAAGCTCGCCCCCTCACATTGACGAATAAACACAGAAATTGTGTCGCTATGAAATACAATGGGTTTCATGACTTCTCATTCTAAATCGAGTAAAGTTTTTATGGAAATGACAGGACTTAGTTTTGGAATTCGAGTATCTCCTTTCCGATGCACTATTCGTTCCTTACTGCAATGCTCGCCCCCTCACATTGACGAATAAACATAGAAATTGTGTCGCTATGAAATACAATGGGTCTCATGACTTCTCATTCTAAATCGAGTAAAGTTTTTATGGAAATGACAGGATTTAGTTTTGGAATTCGAGTATCTCCTTTCCGATGCACTATTCGTTCCTTACTGCAACGCTCGCTACCTCACATTGACGAGTTAACACAGAAATTGTGTCGCTATGATATACTATGGGTTTCATGACTTCTCATTCTAAATGGAGTAAAGTTTTTATGGAAACGACAGGATTTAGTTTTGGAATTCGAGTATCTCCTTTCCGATGCACTATTCGTTCCGTTCTGCAACGCTCGCCCCCTCACATTGACGAATAAACACAGAAATTGTGTCGCTATGAAATACGATGGGTTTCATGACTTCTCATTCTAAATCGAGTAAAGTTTTTATGGAAATGACAGGATTTAGTTTTGGAATTCGAGTATCTCCTTTCCGATGCACTATTCGTTCCGTACTGCAACGCTCGCCCCCTCACATTGACGAATAAACACAGAAATTGTGTCGCTATGAAATACGATGGGTTTCATGACTTCTCATTCTAAATCGAGTAAAGTTTTTATGGAAATGACAGGATTTAGTTTTGGAATTCGAGTATCTCCTTTCCGATGCACTATTCGTTCCTTAGTGCAACGCTCGTTCCCTCACATTGACGAATTAACACAGAAATTGGGTCGCTATGATATACTATGGGTTTCATGACTTCTCATTCTAAATCGAGTAAAGTTTTTATGGAAACGACAGGATTTAGTTTTGGAATTCGAGTATCTCCTTTCCGATGCACTATTCGTTCCTTACTGCAACGCTCGCTCCCTCACATTGACGAATGAACACAGAAATTGTGCCGCTATGAAATACTATGGGTTTAATGACTTCTCATTCTAAATCGATTAAAGTTTTTATGGAAACGACAGGATTTAGTTTTGGAATTCGAGTATCTCCTTTCCGATGCACCATTCGTTCCGTACTGCAACGCTCGCACCCACACATTGACGAATTAACACAGAAATTGTGTCGCTATGAAATACAATGGGTTTCATGACTTCTCATTCTAAATCGAGTACAGTTTTTATGGAAACGACAGGATTTAGTTTTGGAATTCGAGTATATCCTTTCCGATGCACTATTCGTTCCTTAGTGCAACGCTCGCTACCTCACATTGACGAGTTAACACAGAAATTGTGTAGCTATGATATACTATGGGTTTCATGACTTCTCATTCTAAATGGAGTAAAGTTTTTATGGAAACGACAGGATTTAGTTTTGGAATTCGAGTATCTCCTTTCCGATGCACTATTCGTTCCATACTGCAACGCTCGTTCCCTCACATTGACGAATTAACACAGAAATTGTGTCGCTATGAAATACTATGGGTTTCATGACTTCTCATTCTACATCGAGTAAAGTTTTTATGGAAACGACAGGATTTACTTTTGGAATTCGAGTATCTCCTTTCCGATGCACTATTCGTTCCTTACTGCAATGCTCGCTCCCTCACATTGACGAATTAACACAGAAATTGTGGCGCTATGAGATACTATGGGTTTCATGACTTCTCATTCTAAATCGAGTAAAGTTTTTATGGAAACGACAGGATTTAGTTTTGGAATTCGAGTATATCCTTTCCGATGCACTATTCGTTCCTTACTGCAACGCTCGCTCCCTCACATTGACGAATTAACACAGAAATTGTGTCGCTATGAAATACTATGGTTTTCATGACTTCTCATTCAAAATCGAGTAAAGTATTTATGCAAACGACAGGATTTAGTGTTGGAATTCGAGTAACTCCTTTCCGATGCACTATTCGTTCCTTACTGCAACGCTCGCTCCCTCACATTGACGAATTAACACAGAAATTGTGTGGCTATGAAATACAATGGGTTTCATGACTTCTCATTCTAAATCGAGTAAAGTTTTTATGGAAACGACAGGATTTAGTTTTGGAATTCGAGCATCTCCTTTCCGATGCACTATTCGTTCCTTACTGCAACGCTCGCTCCCTCACATTGACGAATTAACACATAAATTGTGTCGCTATGAAATACTATGGGTTTCATGACTTCTCATTCTAAATCGAGTAAAGTTTTTATGGAAACGACAGGATTTAGTTTTGGAATTCGAGTATATCTTTTCCGATGTACTATTCGTTCCTTACTGCAACGCTCGCTCCCTCACATTGACGAATTAACACAGAAATTGTGTCGCTATGAAATACTATGGGTTGCATGACTTCTCAATCTAAATCGAGTAAAGTTTTCATGGAAATGACAGGATTTAGTTTTGGAATTCGAGTATATCCGTTCCGATGCACTATTCGTTCCTTACTGCAACGCTCGCTCCCTCACATGGACGAATTAACACAGAAATTGTGTCGCTATGATATACTATGGGTTTCATGACTTCTCATTCTAAATCGAGTAAAGTTTTTATGGAAACGACAGGATTTAGTTTTGGAATTCGAGTATCTCCTTTCCGATGCACCATTCGTTCCGTACTGCAACGCTCGCTCCCTCACATTGACGAATTAACACAGAAATTGTGTCGCTATGAAATACAATGGGTTTCATGACTTCTCATTCTAAATCGAGTACAGTTTTTATGGAAACGACAGGATTTAGTTTTGGAATTCGAGTATATCCTTTCCGATGCACTATTCGTTCCTTAGTGCAACGCTCGCTACCTCACATTGACGAGTTAACACAGAAATTGTGTCGCTATGATATACTGTGGGTTTCATGACTTCTCATTCTAAATGGAGTAAAGTTTTTATGGAAACGACAGGATTTAGTTTTGGAATTCGAGTATCTCCTTTCCGATGCACTATTCGTTCCATACTGCAACGCTCGTTCCCTCACATTGACGAATTAACACAGAAATTGTGTCGCTATGAAATACTATGGGTTTCATGACTTCTCATTCTAAATCGAGTAAAGTTTTTATGGAAACGACAGGATTTACTTTTGGAATTCGAGTATCTCCTTTCCGATGCACTATTCGTTCCTTACTGCAATGCTCGCTCCCTCACATTGACGAATTAACACAGAAATTGTGGCGCTATGAGATACTATGGGTTTCATGACTTCTCATTCTAAATCGAGTAAAGTTTTTATGGAAACGACAGGATTTAGTTTTGGAATTCGAGTATATCCTTTCCGATGCACTATTCGTTCCTTACTGCAACGCTCGCTCCCTCACATTGACGAATTAACACAGAAATTGTGTCGCTATGAAATACTATGGGTTTCATGACTTCTTATTCTAAATCGAGTAAAGTTTTTATGGAAACGACAGGATTTAGTTTTGGAATTCGAGTATATCTTTTCCGATGTACTATTCGTTCCTTACTGCAACGCTCGCTCCCTCACATTGACGAATTAACACAGAAATTGTGTCGCTATGAAATACTATGGGTTGCATGACTTCTCAATCTAAATCGAGTAAAGTTTTCATGGAAATGACAGGATTTAGTTTTGGAATTCGAGTATATCCGTTCCGATGCACTATTCGTTCCTTACTGCAACGCTCGCTCCCTCACATTGACGAATTAACACAGACATTGTGTCGCTATGATATACTATGGGTTTCGTGACTTCTCATTCTAAATCGAGCAAAGTTTTTATGGAAACGACAGGATTTAGTTTTGGAATTCGAGTATCTCCTTTCCGATGCACCATTCGTTCCGTACTGCAACGCTCGCTCCCTCACATTGACGAATTAACACAGAAATTGTGTCGCTATGAAATACAATGGGTTTCATGACTTCTCAATCTAAATCGAGAAAATTTTTTATGGAAACGACAGGATTTAGTTTTGGAATTCGAGTATCTCCTTTCCGATGCACTATTCGTTCTTTAGTGCAACGCTCGTTCCCTCACATTGACGAATTAACACAGAAATTGGGTCGCTACGAAATACTGTGGGTTTCAAGACTTCTCATTCTAAATCGAGTAAAGTTTTTATGGAAACGACAGGATTTAGTTTTGGAATTCGAGTATCTCCTTTCCGATGCACTATTCGTTCCTTACTGCAACGCTCGCTCCCTCACATTGACGAATGAACACAGAAATTGTGCCGCTATGAAATACTATGGGTTTAATGACTTCTCATTCTAAATCGAGTAAAGTTTTTATGGAAACGACAGGATTTAGTTTTGGAATTCGAGTATCTCCTTTCCGATGCACCATTCGTTCCGTACTGCAACGCTCGCTCCCTCACATTGACGAATTAACACAGAAATTGAGTCGCTACGAAATACAATGGGTTTCATGATTTCTCATTCTAAATCGAGTAAAGTTTTTATGGAAACGACAGGATTTAGTTTTGGAATTCGAGTATATCCTTTCCGATGCACTATTCGTTCCTTACTGCAACGCTCGCTACCTCACATTGACGAGTTAGCACAGAAATTGTGTCGCTATGATATACTATGGGTTTCATGACTTCTCATTCTAAATGGAGTAAAGTTTTTATGGAAACGACAGGATTTAGTTTTGGAATTCGTGTATCTCCTTTCCGATGCACTATTCGTTCCGTACTGCAACGCTCGCCCCCTCACATTGACGAATAAACACAGAAATTGTGTCGCTATGAAATACAATGGGTTTCATGACTTCTCATTCTAAATCGAGTAAAGTTTTTATGGAAATGACAGGATTTAGTTTTGGAATTCGAGTATCTCCTTTCCGAAGCACTATTCGTTCCATACTGCAACGCTCGTTCCCTCACATTGACGAATTAACACAGAAATTGTGTCGCTATGAAATACTATGGGTTTCATGACTTCTCATTCTAAATCGAGTCCAGTTTTTATGGAAACGACAGGATTTACTTTTGGAAATCGAGTATCTCCTTTCCGATGCACTATTCGTTCCTTACTGCAATGCTCGCTCCCTCACATTGACGAATTAACACAGAAATTGTGTCGCTATGAGATACTATGGGTTCCATGACTTCTCATTCTAAATCGAGTAAAGTTTTTTTGGAAACGACAGGATTTAGTTTTGGAATTCGAGTATATCCTTTCCGATGCACTATTCGTTCCTTACTGCAACGCTCGCTCCCTCACATTGACGAATGAACACAGAAATTGTGTCGCTATGAAATACTATGGGTTTCATGATTTCTCATTCTAAATCGAGTAAAGTTTTTATGGAAACGACAGGATTTAGTTTTGGAAATCGAGTATCACCCTTCCGATGCACTATTCGTTCCTTACAGAAACGCTCGCTCCCTCACATTGACGAATTAGTACAGAAATTGTGTCGCTATGAAATACTATGGGTTTCATGACTTCTCATTCTAAATCGAGTAAAGTTTTTATGGAAACTACAGGATTTAGTTTTGGAATTCGAGTATATCCTTTCCGATGCACTATTCGTTCCTTACTGCAACGCTCGCTCCCTCACGTTGTCGAATTAACACAGAAATTGTGTCGCTATGATATACTATGGGTTTCATGACTTCTCATTCTAAATCGACTAAAGTTTTTATGGAAACGACAGGATTTAGTTTTGGAATTCGAGTATATCCTTTCCGATGCACTATTCGTTCCTTACTGCAACGCTCGCTACCTCACATTGACGAGTTAACACAGAAATTGTGTCGCTATGATATACTATGGGTTTCATGACTTCTCATTCTAAATGGAGTAAAGTTTTTATGGAAACGACAGGATTTAGTTTTGGAATTCGAGTATCTCCTTTCCGATGCCTATTCGTTCCGTACTGCAACGCTCGCCCCCTCACATTGACGAATAAACACAGAAATTGTGTCGCTATGAAATACTATGGGTTTCATGACTTCTCATTCTAAATCGAGTAAAGTTTTTATGGAAATGACAGGATTTAGTTTTGGAATTCGAGTATCTCCTTTCCGATGCACTATTCGTTCCATACTGCAACGCTCGTTCCCTCACATTGACGAATTAACACAGAAATTGTGTCGCTATGAAATACTATGGGTTTCATGACTTCTCATTCTAAATCGAGTAAAGTATTTATGCAAACGACAGGATTTAGTGTTGGAATTCGAGTAACTCCTTTCCGATGCACTATTCGTTCCTTACTGCAACGCTCGCTCCCTCACATTGACGAATTAACACAGAAATTGTGTCGCTATGAAATACAATGGGTTTCATGACTTCTCATTCTAAATCGAGTAAAGTTTTTATGGAAACGACAGGATTTAGTTTTGGAATTCGAGCATCTCCTTTCCGATGCACTATTCGTTCCTTACTGCAACGCTCGCTCCCTCACATTGACGAATTAACACAGAAATTGTGTCGCTATGAAATACTATGGGTTTCATGACTCCTTATTCTAAATCGAGTAAAGTTTTTATGGAAACGACAGGATTTAGTTTTGGAATTCGAGTATATCTTTTCCGATGTACTATTCGTTCCTTACTGCAACGCTCGCTCCCTCACATTGACGAATTAACACAGAAATTGTGTCGCTATGAAATACTATGGGTTGCATGACTTCTCAATCTAAATCGAGTAAAGTTTTCATGGAAATGACAGGATTTAGTTTTGGAATTCGAGTATATCCGTTCCGATGCACTATTCGTTCCTTACTGCAACGCTCGCTCCCTCACATTGACGAATTAACACAGACATTGTGTCGCTATGATATACTATGGGTTTCGTGACTTCTCATTCTAAATCGAGTAAAGTTTTTATGGAAACGACAGGATTTAGTTTTGGAATTCGAGTATCTCCTTTCCGATGCACCATTCGTTCCGTACTGCAACGCTCGCTCCCTCACATTGACGAATTAACACAGAAATTGTGTCGCTATGAAATACAATGGGTTTCATGACTTCTCAATCTAAATCGAGAAAATTTTTTATGGAAACGACAGGATTTAGTTTTGGAATTCGAGTATCTCCTTTCCGATGCACTATTCGTTCCTTAGTGCAACGCTCGTTCCCTCACATTGACGAATTAACACAGAAATTGGGTCGCTACGAAATACTGTGGGTTTCAAGACTTCTCATTCTAAATCGAGTAAAGTTTTTATGGAAGCGACAGGATTTAGTTTTGGAATTCGAGTATCTCCTTTCCGATGCACTATTCGTTCCTTACTGCAACGCTCGCTCCCTCACATTGACGAATGAACACAGAAATTGTGCCGCTATGAAATACTATGGGTTTAATGACTTCTCATTCTAAATCGAGTAAAGTTTTTATGGAAACGACAGGATTTAGTTTTGGAATTCGAGTATCTCCTTTCCGATGCACCATTCGTTCCGTACTGCAACGCTCGCTCCCTCACATTGACGAATTAACACAGAAATTGAGTCGCTATGAAATACAATGGGTTTCATGATTTCTCATTCTAAATCGAGTAAAGTTTTTATGGAAACGACAGGATTTAGTTTTGGAATTCGAGTATATCCTTTCCGATGCACTATTCGTTCCTTACTGCAACGCTCGCTACCTCACATTGACGAGTTAACACAGAAATTGTGTCGCTATGATATACTATGGGTTTCATGACTTCTCATTCTAAATGGAGTAAAGTTTTTATGGAAACGACAGGATTTAGTTTTGGAATTCGTGTATCTCCTTTCCGATGCACTATTCGTTCCGTACTGCAACGCTCGCCCCCTCACATTGACGAATAAACACAGAAATTGTGTCGCTATGAAATACAATGGGTTTCATGACTTCTCATTCTAAATCGAGTAAAGTTTTTATGGAAATGACAGGATTTAGTTTTGGAATTCGAGTATCTCCTTTCCGAAGCACTATTCGTTCCATACTGCAACGCTCGTTCCCTCACATTGACGAATTAACAAAGAAATTGTGTCGCTATGAAATACTATGGGTTTCATGACTTCTCATTCTAAATCGAGTCCAGTTTTTATGGAAACGACAGGATTTACTTTTGGAAATCGAGTATCTCCTTTCCGATGCACTATTCGTTCCTTACTGCAATGCTCGCTCCCTCACATTGACGAATTAACACAGAAATTGTGTCGCTATGAGATACTATGGGTTCCATGACTTCTCATTCTAAATTGAGTAAAGTTTTTTTGGAAACGACAGGATTTAGTTTTGGAATTCGAGTATATCCTTTCCGATGCACTATTCGTTCCTTACTGCAACGCTCGCTCCCTCACATTGACGAATGAACACAGAAATTGTGTCGCTATGAAATACTATGGGTTTCATGATTTCTCATTCTAAATCGAGTAAAGTTTTTATGGAAACGACAGGATTTAGTTTTGGAAATCGAGTATCACCCTTCCGATGCACTATTCGTTCCTTACAGAAACGCTCGCTCCCTCACATTGACGAATTAGTACAGAAATTGTGTCGCTATGAAATACTATGGGTTTCATGACTTCTCATTCTAAATCGAGTAAAGTTTTTATGGAAACTACAGGATTTAGTTTTGGAATTCGAGTATATCCTTTCCGATGCACTATTCGTTCCTTACTGCAACGCTCGCTCCCTCACGTTGTCGAATTAACACAGAAATTGTGTCGCTATGATATACTATGGGTTTCATGACTTCTCATTCTAAATCGACTAAAGTTTTTATGGAAACGACAGGATTTAGTTTTGGAATTCGAGTATATCCTTTCCGATGCACTATTCGTTCCTTACTGCAACGCTCGCTACCTCACATTGACGAGTTAACACAGAAATTGTGTCGCTATGATATACTATGGGTTTCATGACTTCTCATTCTAAATGGAGTAAAGTTTTTATGGAAACGACAGGATTTAGTTTTGGAATTCGAGTATCTCCTTTCCGATGCCTATTCGTTCCGTACTGCAACGCTCGCCCCCTCACATTGACGAATAAACACAGAAATTGTGTCGCTATGAAATACTATGGGTTTCATGACTTCTCATTCTAAATCGAGTAAAGTTTTTATGGAAATGACAGGATTTAGTTTTGGAATTCGAGTATCTCCTTTCCGATGCACTATTCGTTCCATACTGCAACGCTCGTTCCCTCACATTGACGAATTAACACAGAAATTGTGTCGCTATGAAATACTATGGGTTTCATGACTTCTCATTCTAAATCGAGTAAAGTTTTTATGGAAACGACAGGATTTACTTTTGGAATTCGAGTATCTCCTTTCCGATGCACTATTCGTTCCGTACTGCAACGCTCGCCCCCTCACATTGACGAATAAACACAGAAATTGTGTCGCTATGAAATACAATGGGTTTCATGACTTCTCATTCTAAATCGAGTAAAGTTTTTATGGAAATGACAGGATTTAGTTTTGGAATTCGAGTATCTCCTTTCCGATGCACTATTCGTTCCATACTGCAACGCTCGTTCCCTCACATTGACGAATTAACACAGAAATTGTGTCGCTATGAAATACTATGGGTTTCATGACTTCTCATTCTAAATCGAGTAAAGTTTTTATGGAAACGACAGGATTTAGTTTTGGAAATCGAGTATCACCCTTCCGATGCACTATTCGTTCCTTACAGCAACGCTCCCTCCCTCACATTGACGAATTAATACAGAAATTGTGTCGCTATGAAATACTATGTTTTTCATGACTTCTCATTCTAAATCGAGTAAAGTTTTTATGGAAACGACAGGATTTAGTTTTGGAATTCGAGTATATCCTTTCCGATGCACTATTCGTTCCTTACTGCAACGCTCGCTCCCTCACGTTGACGAATTGACACAGAAATTGCGTCGCTATGATATACTATGGGTTTTATGACTTCTCATTCTAAATCGAGTAAAGTTTTTATGGAAACGACAGGATTTAGTTTTGGAATTTGAGTATCTGCTTTCCGATGCACCATTCGTTCCGTACTGCCACGCTCGCTCCCTCACACTGACGAATTAACACAGAAATTGTGTCGCTATGAAATACAATGGGTTTCATGACTTCTCAATCTAAATCGAGTAAAGTTTTTATGGAAACGACAGGATTTAGTTATGGAATTCGAGTATCTCCTTTCCGATGCACTATTCGTTCCTTAGTGGAACGCTCGTTCCCTCACATTGACGAATAAACACAGAAATTGGGTCGCTATGAAATACTATGGGTTTCATGACTTCTCATTCTAAATCGAGTAAAGTTTTTATGGAAACGACAGCATTTAGTTTTGGGATTCGAGTATCTCCTTTCCGATGAACTATTCGTTCCTTAGTGCAACGCTCGCTCCCTCACATTGTTGAATTAACACAGAAATTGGGTCGCTATGAAATGCTACGGGTTTCATGACTTCTCATTCTAAATCGAGTAAAGTTTTTATGGAAGCGACAGGATTTAGTTTTGGAATTCGAGTATCTCCTTTCCGATGCACTATTCGTTCCTTACTGCAACGCTCGCTCCCTCACATTGACAAATGAACACATTGTAATATTAGTAATTTTCGCCTCACAAACATTAATATACGCTCAATAGTAAACGCCTGATGGCCTAAAGTTATCGAACAATTGTAAAGTAAAAGAAATGAACCATCGCATAGCATCGACAGAAACTATTATTCTTTATCTTTACCGTTCTTGCGCGGTGCCAGTAAGTCTCTATGTACATGTATCGATTAATGGTATAAAAAAGAATTCTGTTGTTTCAAGACAAATGAGGCTTTTGGCGCCTCGCCTTTTACTGTTTGTGTTCCATGAGAGGCGGACGCAGACTTGCTGCGTTCCACAACTGTATTTTATATTTGATGTGAAAATATTGAGTGAATATGCTAATTGCTATTTTTTCCAATCACAAAAGATGTAGTTTCTTGTAACTGATATCGAACAGACAGAATCAAGAGGACATTTTGACTGTTATGTATAAAGTATTTAACCACAATGGTCATCTATTGTAATTTAATATGAAAAGGTACGTAGCATTAAAAAAACGTGTGTTAAAGATAAGTGTGCTTATTTTCGTAAATTAACCTTGATGATTCCATCTCCTTATTTAACTGAATGATAATTATTTTTGTGTTACTTCATCAGAAATTACGATCACGCTGATGGGCCGAACGCAGCATGAGGCAGAAGGAACATTATCGTTTTTCTATTATTTCTGAACCAACTCTTTTTTAATTGTGTAGTGTTGCATTTCTTTTAAAGTCTATAAATCTTCTGGTCCCTTAGTGTTGATCCGGGTATGACTACATCGCGACTATAAAAATGCACAGAAATGATAATGTTTCTTCCGAGCGATCTCAAATATATATATATATCAATATGCTGCTCTTATTCAGGTATTTAATGGTCAACGTATGTTATTATAATAGCGTAATAAATCCCTGATTCTGTTGCCAAGTGGCCCACCAAAATATTCACTTTTTCGACATTAAAAAAAAAAGTAACAATTCTTTTTATTTTTGTCCCCCAAGAGCAACGCTACACTTGGCGCCCGAACAGGGACTTGATCAAAAAATCATTTCATGTATGTGTTTAAAAAATTTTCTTTGCTTGTTCTAATAACTGTTTCATTTTTTTCATGTGGATGCAATTCAACCGAGAAAGAGAAGTGGGAAAACCTTTTAATTAATTCAGAAGAACGATTGATGAAATTACCAAAAAACGCGAGTATCCAGCTGTATCATTATCAAGACAGCCATAGTAAGTCAAATTTTTATACGCAGTAGCCAAGCTTTCGTAGTGACGTAGCATCTTTCGGGTTGATCAGAACGTAAACCTGTCTTTCCTTGCCTTGAAACAGCTTTATTTCAATTTGTCCATAGTCCATTCTTATGTAGTTAAATTCAGTGAAAGTGTACCATTGTTGTCAGTGCATAAAAAAATACGATATGGCGGATAACTACGCTCAAAACTGGTAAAACGTGTGATATTTCATTTGTTTGTAATTAGTAGGAACCATCTTGTCTTCTTGGCGTAAATGAACGTCAGTTGTTACCCAGAGTTAAAATTTTATCTTAGGTCCCAGTAAGCCATAGCACTACGTCACAGACAAACGACTGACGGCAGTGACAAACAATATCTGTAGCATTTTGACGTTTGACAAATAATTCATGAACATGGCTGACGGTAAACAGCGGACACAAACAAAACCAGACGACAGCGGTGATGCGAATGGACCTCACTATCCATTACGATCACGCGCGATAGGTACACGAGCGGAGGCAGAAGCAGCCTCGACCGAAGTTTTAGAAGCTGGTCCTAGTGTGCAAACTATTCCCGCTTTTGAAAAAAATGACTTGGCTGCAATGATCGAAGCAATAATGGAACGCAAGTTTGAAAGTCAAAGACAGAGAGAGGCGCAAAGACAGGAACGTGAAAAGCAGGAAAAATTAGATGAAAAGGCCCGCGAAGAAAAAGAGAAGGCCGAAAGACGGCATAATAAAAATCAGGTCCTTACAAATCTGTGCAACTCAGTAAAAGAAGACATAAATTCAGTAAAAACAGAAATAAATTCGGTAAAAACAGACATAAATTCAGTAAAAACAGATCTGCAAACGGAGATAAATGACCTAAATACACGGTTAAATTCGGTAAAGGCCGAACTAAAGGCAGACATAACAGCTGATTTAAATACCCTGTTGGGTAATGTCCAAAGCCAAATCAGCAGTCAGATCACGATCATGAGGCTAGAAATTGACACACAAGTAGAGTCAAAAATAGAGGATATTTCAAAACGGTTAGATGAAAAAATCGAAGCAGCCAAGGGGGAGATAAATTCAAAAGTGATAGAATATCAAAAACAAGCTGCGACCTTAAAAGAAGATTATACTGCAATCTCTGATGAGGTCAAAGGAGTTAAAACCGCAGTAGACACGATCGAGAATGTTGTTGATGATCTTTCGAAACAGATTGAGACTCTTAATGTAGAGGACCAAATAAAGAATACTGTTATGGCACATGCTGAAGCATTGTCTGATCACTACCAAGAGTGGATTAAAAACAAAGACGGATTCATAGAAAACAAGGTCAAGAACGAACTCAGGGAAACTGTCAAAAACATGACCTTTGAAATATTGGCAGCCCCTGGAAAAACAGGAGACACGGTGATGTCAGAATTAGGCCAGATAAGACGAACGTTAGCTCAAGATTTACCTGAATGGCGTCAACAGATAGTTGATGAAGTTCGTACACTAAAATGTCAAGTTGAAAATTCCCTGCCACCCGTGTCAGGAGACTGGAATAATTCACCACGAAGTAATGAACAACAGCAGGTACATTACCGTTCACCATTTGATAACGCTCAAACTCATAGTTCTATAGAAGCACACGTTAACCAGACTACCAGCCCATCCACTTTTGTCAGTTTGATGCAGGAGGAAAGCGTGATCAAACATCGTATTTTTCCGACCTTTCACCCACAGAAAAGAGAAATTCATCCTATAGTGTTCCTCCGAAATTTTTCAGGAATTTTCCCGAGTAGCTGGAGTGACCGCCAGCGAATTCAATTTGTTAGTGGATTTATCGTAGGCGATGCGGCCTTATGGGGAACCGAAATGGTCGACTCTTGTAAAAGTTACAAAGAGTTTGAACAGATGTTTTTAGCTAAATTCTGGAGTTCTGGTGTGCAGCAGCGCCTGAGAAAAGAGGTTTACAACGCCGAAGTGTTTAACAGTAAGCGCGGTAGTTTGAGAAGATATTTTGAAAAGTATTTAGCGAAAATCAAGTTCTGGGATTCGCCGATCACCGCCAAAGACGTTATTATGATTCTAAAAACTAAGCTACCGATTGCGATCAGAGAAAAGTTAGTAAACGTGTCTGAGGACGATACGGACACTTTCCTATCTGTGTTAGACTCGTTAGATCTGATTTACGAGGACGCTAGAGTTGATGTTGGCAACGCCCACTTCAGTGCAGGCGGCCAGCACAATACAGAATACGCAGGCAACAATGGTGGCCGAGCGAAAGCGCGTCACAGCGACAGCCAGTACCAACCCCACAACGGTTTCAAAAATAAACGCACTACGTACTCCAACAGCAAATACAAAAATAAGTACAATAACGGCCAGAGATACAATCCAATATATAATTCGTCACCACCTCAGTACGAAAATACACATTATAGCACACAGCCCCAGCAATACGGAAACACGCAACCGATCAACGGTAATTATCAAAACGATCAGTCTTACGATTCAAATCGTCAGTGGAAAAGAAATAAATGGCATAATCAAGGTGGAGACCAATGTACACCTTTCAGTAACGGTTACAATCAACACAAGCCACAGCAAAATACCTTTCAGCCACAAAATATACACTTCACGCAACAAGCGAACGGACCTTCGGGAACTCTGAAGCCTAAACGCCCGCATAATACGCAAATTTATTATGCGCAAGCGAATACGCCAGGACAACAAGATCCGTTTCCAACCGAGTTCGTACCACAAAACCAACACCAGTTCCAGACGGAAGAAACATTAAGAAATATAAATCAGCAGGAAAGTAAGCGTCGAGCGGAAAATTAAAAGCAGCACCTTTGAGCCTCCTAGAGGATGCTGCAAGTTTGAATGGGGGCACCCTGTCCCTTAGTCCACACGAAATTAAAGCAATTAGGTATGACAAAGAGACAAACTTACGGGATGATCTAGTAGCAGACACTGAGACGAAAGACAATGATGACGTATGGGACGAACAAGTTCAAGCTTCCATAAGGGTATCAATTGCCAACATACCTGTAACAGCTATTGTAGATACAGGAGCTAATATAAATGTCTTATCTTTATGTTTATTTAAGCAAATATCCTCTGTATGCAAAGTTTTATCACTTCCAATTCAAGGTTGCACCATATCGGGAGCAATTGGTCCACTAACACAACGTGTAAATCTTCAGACTCAGCTTCAAATCCAGATAGAGTCTATTTCAGTAACGTGCATTTTTCTTATTGTTAAAAACCTATCAGTGCCATGTATCCTGAGTATGGAATTCTTGAGGCAGACGAAAGCTAAAATTGACATCGAGTGTGGAATCTGTACTCTAGTAGCGAGCCAGCAACAAGTAACTGTAAATTTGTTAAGAAGTAAGGTGAAGACAAACTTTGGGGTGCTTCAAACAGCAGTACGGCCATGGACTAAAAGACAACAGTACAGTCAGACAGAAGACATGACAGATCTTGAAAGTGTTAATGACGATGAGTATAAAGACCTAATTCCCGGTCAGAATGAATTATACGGTAAAGCTAGTGAGTCCATTGAATTATCCAAACAACAGAAGAATGAGCTTTACAATTTGTTAACAGATTACGTTCAAGTATTTTCTAAGAAACCTGGACTAATAAAAGGCTTTGAATATCGAATGGATGTCCTGCCCCATTCAACCTACTGTAGAACAAGCTATTCCATTCCATATGCGAGACGCGAAGCTGTCAAGTGTGAGATCAAGAAAATGTTACGCTGGAATGTGATAGAAGTATCTCATTCACCTTATTCGAGTCCTTTATTGTCTGTGCTAAAATCAGATGGTAGCGTAAGGCTAGTCCTAGATGCAAGATTAATCAATAAAATTATAGTACCCATAAGAACGAGACCAGAGGCTCTTGAAGAGCATCTGCAGAAGTTTCATGGAGTTAAGTATTTGAGTACCCTTGATTTGAAAAGCAGTTACTGGCAAGTAAAACTTGCGCAGGAGTCTAGGAAGTACACTGCGTTTATATTTGCAGGTAGATCTTACCATTTCAAAGTTGTACCGTTTGGACTAAATGTGAGTTCCGGAATTTTTATTTCTGCCCTTGACTATGTACTAGGTCCTGAACTTTTAGATGAGGTAACAGTCTATGTGGATGACGTTCTTGTAGCATCGAAAAATTGGGAAGATCATGTGGCCCTTCTGCAAAAGATATTTCAACGATTCAGAGAGTATGGTGTTACAGCAAATCTTAAGAAATCCAAGTTTGGAAAAAGTGAAATTAAATTTTTAGGGCACATCATCACCCCTGAAGGAATTAAACCCGACCCGGAAAAATTATCTGCTATAAAAAACTTTCCAACCCCTGTTACAAAAAGGCAACTGAGAGGATTTATCGGTCTTACGTCATTTTTCAGACGTTTTGTTCCCAATCAGGTATTGAACAATTCCGCTCTTCACAACCTTTTAAAAAAGAATTCACATTGGAATTGGACGCCGGAATGCCAAGACGGATTTAAGAAAATTAAAGACAGTCTGGTTAACAGTAACATTCTCCATCATCCTCAGATGGATAAGGAATTTTGTATTACTGCAGACGCTTCCTTTGTGGGTATCGGCGCTTGTCTTTTCCAGATTCAATTAGTAAATGGACACGAGCAAATCCAAGTGATTAGCTTTGCGAGTCGAGTGTTATCAGAGTGTGAGAAGTCTTATTCGGTTACGGAGTTGGAGGCACTTGCCGTAATATGGGCTTTTAGGCGATTTAACTATTATATCTATGGAAGAAAAATTAAAGTCTATTCAGACCATCAAGCCTTATCATTCCTCCTTACATGCAAGTTGCAACACCCTCGTCTTACTCGATGGTGCTTATTCCTGCAGGAATATGACTTTGACATTGTATACATAAAAGGTAAAGATAATGTTATAGCAGACGCACTTTCTCGCTCACCTGAGGGCTTACTAGAAACCAGCGAACTGGTGGAACAAATGTCTAATTATAAAGTCTTGTTAATGAAAGATCCAATTCACAGAAAGTATTTTCTTCAGTTATGTAGGCAGATTCAGATTCTTCAAAATACAGATCCAAAATGGAAAAAGGTTATACAAATTCTTCACGAAAATCCAGCCCACAAGTTGTCCAAGTTTTATAAAGTTCATAACCAAGTGCTATTTCATAAGACGTCTGAGTCATCTGAGAGGTGGTGTATTTGCATCCCTCGAAATTTCATTGAACATCTTCTGTGGTACACTCACATTTCATGGGGTCACTACGGACCAGAAAAATGTAAAAGGAAAATCTCGACTTACTGTTATGTTCCGAATCTACACCAGAGAATTCATAAATTATTGAGAAACTGTGTCATCTGTCAAAAGGCAAAATCCTTAAACATTTCCACTTCAATTCCACTAAATCCAATAGTTGCTGAAAGGCCAAACCAGCTTCTTAGTATTGATTTAGCAGGTCCACTACCCACCGGTAGGGGAGGCGCTAAATACTTAGTAGCAATCCTGGACAATTTTTCTAAGCACATAAGACTGTACGCAGTAAAATCTTCTTGTGCAAATCCAATAATTCGTCGCATTGAAAATGATTATTTCCCACGATTCGGGGTTCCAGAATCAATTTTGTCTGATAATGCTTCAAATTTCACATCACGCCCGTGGCGTGCATTTCTTGCTCGCCATAGAATCAAACAAATTTTGATATCCCTGTTTCGACCGCAATCGAATCCGACAGAAAGAATCTTCAAAGAATTTAACAGATTTATAAGGACGTACATTCCGAATAAGCAATCTAAGTGGGTAGACTTCGTAACACCATTCGAACAGATTGTAAACCACCTTCCTCATCTGTCGACCGGATTCACGCCACATGAGTTAATGTCAAGATCAAAAGAGAGGAATGAATGGATAGACCCCCTTCCAAAGTTACAAGACAACGAATTGGACCTAGACGCAAAAATCAGGCAAGCTCTCATATCATTGACTACGTATGCTAACCTCCGAAAAAAGGCATTTGATAAGAAGGTAAAGAGAATTATAGATTTCAAAGAAGGAGAAAAGGTATTAGTCAGGACTCACTTTAAACCATCCCTGTTGTTAAAGAAGAATCGTAAGTGGCAACACATTTATGAAGGTCCCTTTGTGATAATGAGGAAACCACACATTGGTAGCTATTTGTTATCTGACCCTGCCACGAATAAAATCAAAGGATTGTTCCACCATCAAGATTTAAGAAAATTTTATAACGCCAGGAATTAAGTTAATTTAAGCTGTAAGAAAATTCTAAGGTATTGGAGATCAGGATTAACCAATGAGTAACAAGAACGGAACTGAACTGACTACGGACGTTAGCCGGTGCTAAAAGGAGACCTTATGTATCAAAACAACGTGTCTGGAAAATAAAATACAGAATAAGTTGCAGACAAGTATTTACATGAATAATCTTTATGTAAACAGGAGGACATGTCCTAGAGGCGATTTTCAATTTTAGTTATAAGTTAGCATGTAAGGAAAATGATGTACTCGAGAGGTATTAATTAGCCCCGAGGTACTAAAATGAGGAAAGAGGAAGGAGCGAATAATGCACTTCTCTCGCTAAATAGTAATTTGAGAATGAGCAGGAAGGAGCGAATAATGCACTTCTCTCACTAAATAGTAATATGAAAATGATGATTATATGTGCTTAGTATTAGTAAGTGAAATTTAATCGAGGACAAATTAATTACCTGTTTTAAAAGGAAATACTTAAACGTCCAGACAAAAGAGGTGACATAAATAAGGCACCACCTGTTAGCGTAAAACAGTCGGTAGATTTAACTTGTAAATTCCAGCACAGTGCTGTGCCAGCGATAAAATAACATCTCTTTGAAGTGAACAGATACCTAGGATTAAGCATGAACAGACTGATGACGCAGTGCAATTGTTCTAAAAAGGCCTGACGTTAACCTTAAGTAAAAGCGTGATGGAATAAAAAGTAAGTTTATTATATAACGCAAAGTAAGATGAGTCCAGACTATAAACAAGCTGAGTAAAAGAAGATATGAGTAACATGGTTTATTATGCCAACTTCACGGTACTATTGAGCATTAGCGATACTGCAAATTCACAAGCTAGCAGCACATATAATAAGGATCTCGCCCAAGCTTCACAGGTAGCGACAGCAGAAAAAAAACAACACTCTAGTGAGAGGCTTATATATACAAATGATAATTAATACCCAAATGCGTAATGCATAAACTTGACTTAGTCTAAGAAATGAGCAAAGAGTAGTAAGCAAGCTGCAGCAAGATACATATTAGATATACATGCTTGAAGTGATAGATTTTATTTTAAGTGTGCACTGCAATATTTATTGTTTTCTCTGTGATTATGTGATTATTGAATCCCTTTCCTAAGTGCAAATCCTTTAAGATCCTTGATCCTATCCACTCCTCAGGATCAACTTGTAAAGATGCACGTGTGCTTAGGAAGTGAGGCACTACATATAAAAATGAGTAGGTTCGCGACGCGCATATTGCTTTTGTAATGCGCAAGGTAAATTAAATTTTCGACCTGGTTGAGGAGTAATTTAGATTCTGTCGACGATCCGCGAGTAGACCCGCTTTTCCCACCTTTCTTTTTTCGACTGTTTGTATTTCTACACGAAACTCAGAGGCGGAATTGCTATTTTCAAATCTGTCCTCGAACTTTCTTTAAGTACAAGCACATACAAATTGAAACGTTTGACATAAATGAAGCTCCCCTCACAAGTCACTAAATAAGACGAGCACTAAAAAAAATGTATTGGTCCTACAAAATGAATAAGCAAGCGTGATAAAGATTACTATGAATGAAATTAATTTGTAAAGGAGATTGGAATGGAGTTGGTCAAAGAAAAAGTACATAAATAAAAAAAAAAAGACTAATTAAGAAACAATTGTTTTGATTCAAAGTGGTCAATTAGATTATTTATCGATTTAAATGAACTCTTGTAAATATTAGTATGTAAATCAACTTGTAAACACCGTGTGATGTTATGACGCGAGAATTTCTGTTAATACACCGTTCACGCAGACGCTCACCACAGTGCAAGTGAAGTTTTAAAGTTCGACGATTGTCAGTGGCAGTATTCTACTGCACCATATGTGTGAACAATTTCGTTGATGTGTGCAGTGTGTAATAATCAGTGTCATTCCACACATGCAGTTGCAGCGGTAGCTACCACTTACCTGTGAATCCGTAACTGGATAGTGGACAGGAAGTGATGTGAGGCAGTTTCGGTGGCAGAAGCTCCCTCCAGCAATCTAAAAAGCACAAAGCCACGATCCGCCGAACAAAAGCGACGCACGGCACCTCAAGCGCGAAATCAACGCTCTGCAAGAAAGCTCCGGTCACGTGCGCGCGCACAGACTGAATTTCAAGATTGCTCGCAACAGTGGAGGCGGACAGCCACCACGTGACGAAATAATGTAAACGTTCAACCGCCAACACAGTTGCTGTGCGCTACATTCTGTAGCAAAAACATTCACACCCAGTACTGAAAACATTTTGTATGTATCATAAACCTTCCGAGAGACTCTAAAATAGAGAAGTTAACGTAATTATTATAATGACTGATTGTACACAGAGACAAGTCACAAGGTCACCTCTGAACACTGTTGAAATGTAAACTTTGACGAGAGGTCACGATACGAATGAAAATAAGCACACGAAAATACGTCAAAGGATCCGATCCTTCCTATATCCCATCCCACATGTATAAAATTAGTTTTGTAAGCTATTCTAATATAAGATATTTTATCTGTTTCATATGGGAAATAATTCGGAGAGCCACACTCGAGCCCTGAAAGTGAAAGATATGGACTTCCTTGTCGAAGCCATCACCAGTGGCCGCTCTACAATCCAAGTCTATCATAAATAGTGTATGTGCGACGAAAATAAATGTATAATTAAGTGCGACGACGGACAAGGCAATCAATCGACAAGACGATGACAATATAATGAATACTGTTAAAACAGAAAGTTGTGTACCAGTTGTGATAGTCAAATTACTTTTGCAACGATGAAAAATGAAGTGTGACTCTATTTCCTTATAAATTTTGTAAATATGTGTACTTATAGCCCTAATTTTAAGAATCATCAAGATAGACTGAATCCATACAAACACTGATAGACACGCAGAACAAATTCACAATGATCCACTGTCAGTAATTACAAATTGAAACGTTAATTCTTTTATTATGGAATGAATATAAAATGAAACTTTTAATAACCTGTATGTTACACTCGAAAATTACAAATATTCCAATGTGCATGAGGATGAAAGTAATACCTTCGGTATTCCTTCCCTCCTCATGGGAGGCAGTGTAATATTAGTAATTTTCGCCTCACAAACATTAATATACGCTCAATAGTAAACGCCTGATGGCCTAAAGTTATCGAACAATTGTAAAGTAAAAGAAATGAACCATCGCATAGCATCGACAGAAACTATTATTCTTTATCTTTACCGTTCTTGCGCGGTGCCAGTAAATCTCTATGTACATGTATCGATTAATGGTATAAAAAAGAATTCTGTTGTTTCAAGACAAATGAGGCTTTTGGCGCCTCACCTTTTACTGTTTGTGTTCCATGAGAGGCGGACGCAGACTTGCTGCGTTCCACAACTGTATTTTATATTTGATGTGAAAATATTGAGTGAATATGCTAATTGCTATTTTTTCCAATCACAAAAGATGTAGTTTCTTGTAACTGATATCGAACAGACAGAATCAAGAGGACATTTTGACTGTTATGTATAAAGTATTTAACCACAATGGTCATCTATTGTAATTTAATATGAAAAGGTACGTAGCATTAAAAAAACGTGTGTTAAAGATAAGTGTGCTTATTTTCGTAAATTAACCTTGATGATTCCATCTCCTTATTTAACTGAATGATAATTATTTTTGTGTTACTTCATCAGAAATTACGATCACGCTGATGGGCCGAACGCAGCATGAGGCAGAAGGAACATTATCGTTTTTCTATTATTTCTGAACCAACTCTTTTTTAATTGTGTAGTGTTGCATTTCTTTTAAAGTCTATAAATCTTCTGGTCCCTTAGTGTTGATCCGGGTATGACTACATCGCGACTATAAAAATGCACAGAAATGATAATGTTTCTTCCGAGCGATCTCAAATATATATATATATCAATATGCTGCTCTTATTCAGGTATTTAATGGTCAACGTATGTTATTATAATAGCGTAATAAATCCCTGATTCTGTTGCCAAGTGGCCCACCAAAATATTCACTTTTTCGACATTAAAAAAAAAAGTAACAATTCTTTTTATTTTTGTCCCCCAAGAGCAACGCTACAACATAAATTGTGTCGCTATGAAGTACTATGGGTTTCATGACTTCTCATTCTAAATCGAGTAAAGTTTTTATGGAAACGACAGGATTTAGTATTGGAATTGGAGTATCTCCTTTCCGATGCACTATTCGCTCCTTACTGCAACGCTCGCTCCCTCACATTGACGAGTTAACACAGAAATTGTGTCGCTATGATATACTATGGGTTTCATGATTTCTCATTCTAAATCGAGTAAAGTTTTTATGGAAACGACAGGATTTAGTTTTGGAATTCGAGTATCTCCTTTCCGATGCACTATTCGTTTCGTACTGCAACGCTCACCCCCTCACATTGACGAATTAACACAAAAATTGTGTCGCTATGAAATACAATGGGTTTCATGACTTCTCATTCTAAATCGAGTAAAGTTTTTATGGAAACGACAGGATTTAGTTTTGCAATTCGAGTATATCCATTCCGATGCACTATTCGTTACTTACTGCAACGTACGCTCCCTCACATTGACGAGTTAACACAGAAATTGTGTCGCTATGATATACTATGGGTTTCATGTCTTCTCATTCTAAATCGAGTAAAGTTTTTACGGAAACGACAGGATTTAGTTTTGGAATTCGAGTATCTCCTTTCCGATGCACTATTCGTTCCTTACAGCAATGCTCGCTCCCTCACATTGACGAATTAACACAGAAATTGTGTCGCTATGAAATACTATGGGTTTCATGACTTCTCATTCTAAATCGAGTAAAGTTTTTATGGAAACGACAGGATTTAGTTTTGGAATTCGAGTATATCCTTTCCGATGCACTATTCGTTCCTTACTGCAACGCTCGCTCCCTCACATTGACGAATTAACACAGAAATTGTGCCGCTATGAATTGCTATGGGTTTCATGGCTACTCATATTAAATCGAGTAAAGTTATTATGGAAACGACAGGATTTAGTTTTGGAATTCGAGTATCTCCTTTCCGATGCACTATTCGTTCCTTACTGCAACGCTCGCTCCCTCACATTGACGAATTAACACAGAAATTGTGTCGCAATGAAATACTATGGGTTTCATGACTTCTCATTCAAAATCGAGTAAAGTTTTTATGCAAACGACAGGATTTAGTGTTGGAATTCGAGTAACTCCTTTCCGATGCACTATTCGTTCCTTACTGCAACGCTCGCTCCCTCACATTGACGAATTAACACAGAAATTGTGTCGCTATGAAATACTATGGGTTTCATGACTTCTCATTCTAAATCGAGTAAAGTTTTTATGGAAACGACAGCATTTAGTTTTGGGATTCGAGTATCTCCTTCCCGATGCACTATTCGTTCCTTACTGCAACGCTCGCTCCCTCACATTGACGAATTAACACAGAAATTGTGTCGCTATGAAATGCTATGGGTTTCATGACTTATCATTCTAAATCGAGTAAAGTTTTTATGGAAACGACAGGATTTAGTTTTGGAATTCGAGCATCTCCTATCCGATGCACTATTCGTTCCTTACTGCAACGCTCGCTCCCTCACATTGACGAATTAACACAGAAATTATGTCGCTATGAAATACTAGGGTTTCATGACTTCTCATTCTAAATCGAGTAAAGTTTTTATGGAAACGACAGGATTTAGTTTTGGAATTAGAGTATCTCCTTTCCGATGCACTATTCGTTCCGTACTGCAGCGCTCGCTCCCTCACATTGACGAATTAACACAGATATCGTGTCGCTATGAAATACAATGGGTTTCATGACTTTTCAATCTAAATCGAGTAAAGTTTTTATGGAAACGACAGGATTTATTTTGGAATTCGAGTATATCCTTAACGATGCACTATTCGTTCCTTACTGCAACGCTCGCTCCCTCACATTGACGAATTAACACAGAAATTGTGTCGCTATGATATACTATGGGTTTCATGACTTCTCATTCTAAATCGAGTAAAGTTTTTATGGAAACGACAGGATTTAGTTTTGGAATTCGAGTATCTCCTTTCCGATGCCTTATTCGTTCCTTAGTGCAACGCTCGCTCCATCACATTGACGAATTAACACAGAAATTGGGGCGCTATGAAATGCTACGGGTTTCATGACTTCTCATTCTACATCGAGTAAAGTTTTTATGGAAACGACAGGATTTAGTTTTGGAATTCGAGTATCTCCTTTCCGATGCACTATTCGTTCCTTACTGCAACGCTCGCTCCCTCACATTGACAAATGAACACAGAAATTGTGTCGCTATGAAATACAATGGGTTTCATGACTTTTCAATCTAAATCGAGTAAAGTTTTTATGGAAACGACAGGATTTAGTTTTGGAATTCGAGTATCTCCTTTCCGATGCACTATTCGTTTCGTACTGCAACGCTCGCCCCCTCACATTGACGAATTAACACAAAAATTGTGTCGCTATGAAATATAATGGGTTTCATGACTTCTCATTCTAAATCGAGTAAAGTTTTTATGGAAACGACAGGATTTAGTTTTGGAATTCGAGTATATCCATTCCGATGCACTATTCGTTACTTACTGCAACGCACGCTCCCTCACATTGACGAGTTAACACAGAAATTGTGTCGCTATGATATACTATGGGTTTCATGTCTTCTCATTCTAAATCGAGTAAAGTTTTAATGGAAACGACAGGATTTAGTTTTGGAATTCGAGTATCTCCTTTCCGATGCACTATTCGTTCCTTACAGCAACGCTCGCTCCCTCACATTGACGAATTAACACAGAAATTGTGTCGCTATGAAATACTATGGGTTTCATGACTTCTCATTCTAAATCGAGTAAAGTTTTTATGGAAACGACAGGATTTAGTTTTGGAATTCGAGTATATCCTTTCCGATGCACTATTCGTTCCTTACTTCAACGCTCGCTCCCTCACATTGACGAATTAACACAGAAATTGTGTCGCTATGAATTACTATGGGTTTCATGGCTACTCATTCTAAATCGAGTAAAGTTATTATGGAAACGACAGGATTTAGTTTTGGAATTCGAGTATCTCCTTTCCGATGCACTATTCGTTCCTTACTGCAACGCTCGCTCCCTCACATTGACGAATTAACACAGAAATTGTGTCGCTATGAAATACTATGGGTTTCATGACTTCTCATTCTAAATCGAGTAAAGTATTTATGCAAACGACAGGATATAGTGTTGGAATTCGAGTAACTCCTTTCCGATGCACTATTCGTTCCTTACTGCAACGCTCGCTCCCTCACATTGACGAATTAACACAGAAATTGTGTCGCTATGAAATACTATGGGTTTCATGACTTCTCATTCTAAATCGAGTAAAGTTTTTATGGAAACGACAGCATTTAGTTTTGGGATTCGAGTATCTCCTTCCCGATGCACTATTCGTTCCTTACTGCAACGCTCGATCCCTCACATTGACGAATTAACACAGAAATTGTGTCGCTATGAAATGCTATGGGTTTCATGACATCTCATTCTAAATCGAGTAAAGTTTTTATGGAAACGACAGGATTTAGTTTTGGAATTCGAGCATCTCCTTTCGGATGCACTATTCGTTCCTTACTGCAACGCTCGCTCCCTCACATTGACGAATTAACACAGAAATTATGTCGCTATGAAATACTATGGGTTTCATGACTTCTCATCCTAAATCGAGTAAAGTTTTTATGGAAACGACAGGATTTAGTTTTGGAATTCGAGTATCTCCTTTCCGATGCACTATTCGTTCCGTACTGCAGCGCTCGCTCCCTCACATTGACGAATTAACACAGAAATCGGGTCGCTATGAAATACAATGGGTTTCATGACTTCTCAATCTAAATCGAGTAAAGTTTTAATGGAAACGACAGGATTTACTTTTGGAATTCGAGTATATCCTTTCCGATGCACTATTCGTTCCTTACTGCAACGCTCGCTCCCTCACATTGACGAAATAACACAGAAATTGTGTCGCTATGATTTACTATGGGTTTCATGACTTCTCATTCTAAATCGAGTAAAGTTTTTATGGAAACGACAGGATTTAGTTTTGGAATTCGAGTATCTCCTTTCCGATGCACTATTATTTCCTTAGTGCAACGCTCGCTCCCTCACATTGACGAATTAACACAGAAATTGGGTCGCTATGAAATACTATGGGTTTCATGACTTCTCATTCTAAATCGAGTAAAGATTTTATGGAAACGACAGGATTTAGTTTTGGAATTCGAGTATCTCCTTTCCGATGCACTATTCGTTCCTTACTGCAACGCTCGCTCCCTCACATTGACGAATTAACACAGAAATTGTGTCGCTATGAAATACAATGGGTTTCATGACTTCTCATTCTAAATCGAGTAAAGTATTTATGGAAACGACAGGATTTAGTATTGGAATTCGAGTATATCCTTTCCGATGCACTTTTCGTTGCTTACTGCAACGCTCGCTCCCTCACATTGACGAATTAACACAGAAATTGTGTCGATATGACATACTATGGGTTTCATGACTTCTCATTCTAAATCGAGTAAGGTTTTCATGGTAACGACAGGATTTAGTTTTGGAATTCGAGTATCTCCTTTCCGATGCACTATTCGTTCCTTACTGCAACGCTCGCTCCCTCACTTTGACGAATTAACACAGAAATTGTGTCGCTATGAAATGCTATGGGTTTCATGACTTCTCATTCTAAATCGAGTAAAGTATTTATGCAAACGACAGGATATAGTGTTGGAATTCGAGTAACTCCTTTCCGATGCACTATTCGTTCCTTACTGCAACGCTCGCTCCCTCACATTGACGAATTAACACAGAAATTGTGTCGCTATGAAATACTATGGGTTTCATGACTTCTCATTCAAAATCGAGTAAAGTATTTATGCAAACGACAGGATTTAGTTTTGGGATTCGAGTATCTCCTTCCCGATGCACTATTCGTTCCTTACTGCAACGCTCGATCCCTCACATTGACGAATTAACACAGAAATTGTGTCGCTATGAAATGCTATGGGTTTCATGACATCTCATTCTAAATCGAGTAAAGTTTTTATGGAAACGACAGGATTTAGTTTTGGAATTCGAGCATCTCCTTTCCGATGCACTATTCGTTCCTTACTGCAACGCTCGCTCCCTCACATTGACGAATTAACACAGAAATTATGTCGCTATGAAATACTATGGGTTTCATGACTTCTCATCCTAAATCGAGTAAAGTTTTTATGGAAACGACAGGATTTAGTTTTGGAATTCGAGTATCTCCTTTCCGATGCACTATTCGTTCCGTACTGCAGCGCTCGCTCCCTCACATTGACGAATTAACACAGAAATCGTGTCGCTATGAAATACAATGGGTTTCATGACTTCTCAATCTAAATCGAGTAAAGTTTTTATGGAAACGACAGGATTTACTTTTGGAATTCGAGTATATCCTTTCCGATGCACTATTCGTTCCTTACTGCAACGCTCGCTCCCTCACATTGACGAAATAACACAGAAATTGTGTCGCTATGATTTACTATGGGTTTCATGACTTCTCATTCTAAATCGAGTAAAGTTTTTATGGAAACGACAGGATTTAGTTTTGGAATTCGAGTATCTCCTTTCCGATGCACTATTATTTCCTTAGTGCAACGCTCGCTCCCTCACATTGACGAATTAACACAGAAATTGGGTCGCTATGAAATACTATGGGTTTCATGACTTCTCATTCTAAATCGAGTAAAGATTTTATGGAAACGACAGGATTTAGTTTTGGAATTCGAGTATCTCCTTTCCGATGCACTATTCGTTCCTTACTGCAACGCTCGCTCCCTCACATTGACGAATTAACACAGAAATTGTGTCGCTATGAAATACAATGGGTTTCATGACTTCTCATTCTAAATCGAGTAAAGTATTTATGGAAACGACAGGATTTAGTATTGGAATTCGAGTATATCCTTTCCGATGCACTTTTCGTTGCTTACTGCAACGCTCGCTCCCTCACATTGACGAATTAACACAGAAATTGTGTCGATATGACATACTATGGGTTTCATGACTTCTCATTCTAAATCGAGTAAGGTTTTCATGGTAACGACAGGATTTAGTTTTGGAATTCGAGTATCTCCTTTCCGATGCACTATTCGTTCCTTACTGCAACGCTCGCTCCCTCACTTTGACGAATTAACACAGAAATTGTGTCGCTATGAAATGCTATGGGTTTCATGACTTCTCATTCTAAATCGAGTAAACTTTTTTTGGAAACGACAGGATTTAGTTTTGGAATTCGAGTATCTCCTTTCCGATGCACTATTCGTTCCTTACTGCAACGCTCGCTCCCTCACATTGACGAATTAACACAGAAATTGTGTCGCTATGAAATACTATGGGTTTCATGACTTCTCATTCAAAATCGAGTAAAGTATTTATGCAAACGACAGGATTTACTTTTGGAATTCGAGTATATCCTTTCCGATGCACTATTCGTTCCTTACTGCAACGCTCGCTCCCTCACATTGACGAAATAACACAGAAATTGTGTCGCTATGATTTACTATGGGTTTCATGACTTCTCATTCTAAATCGAGTAAAGTTTTTATGGAAACGACAGGATTTAGTTTTGGAATTCGAGTATCTCCTTTCCGATGCACTATTATTTCCTTAGTGCAACGCTCGCTCCCTCACATTGACGAATTAACACAGAAATTGGGTCGCTATGAAATACTATGGGTTTCATGACTTCTCATTCTAAATCGAGTAAAGATTTTATGGAAACGACAGGATTTAGTTTTGGAATTCGAGTATCTCCTTTCCGATGCACTATTCGTTCCTTACTGCAACGCTCGCTCCCTCACATTGACGAATTAACACAGAAATTGTGTCGCTATGAAATACAATGGGTTTCATGACTTCTCATTCTAAATCGAGTAAAGTATTTATGGAAACGACAGGATTTAGTATTGGAATTCGAGTATATCCTTTCCGATGAACTTTTCGTTGCTTACTGCAACGCTCGCTCCCTCACATTGACGAATTAACACAGAAATTGTGTCGATATGACATACTATGGGTTTCATGACTTCTCATTCTAAATCGAGTAAGGTTTTCATGGTAACGACAGGATTTAGTTTTGGAATTCGAGTATCTCCTTTCCGATGCACTATTCGTTCCTTACTGCAACGCTCGCTCCCTCACTTTGACGAATTAACACAGAAATTGTGTCGCTATGAAATGCTATGGGTTTCATGACTTCTCATTCTAAATCGAGTAAACTTTTTTTGGAAACGACAGGATTTAGTTTTGGAATTCGAGTATCTCCTTTCCGATGCACTATTCGTTCCTTACTGCAACGCTCGCTCCCTCACATTGACGAATTAACACAGAAATTGTGTCGCTATGAAATACTATGGGTTTCATGACTTCTCATTCAAAATCGAGTAAAGTATTTATGCAAACGACAGGATTTAGTGTTGGAATTCGAGTAACTCCTTTCCGATGCACTATTCGTTCCTTACTGCAACGCTCGCTCCCTCACATTGACGAATTAACACAGAAGTTGTGTCGCTGTGACATACTATGGGTTTCATGACTTCTCATTCAAAATCGAGTAAAGTATTTATGCAAACGACAGGAATTGGTGTTGGAATTCGAGTAACTCCTTTCCGATGCACTATTCGTTCCTTACTGCAACGCTCGCTCCCTCACATTGACGAATTAACACAGAAATTGTGTCGCTATGAAATACTATGGGTTTCATGACTTCTCATTCTAAATCGAGTAAAGTTTTTATGGAAACGACAGCATTTAGTTTTGGGATTCGAGTATCTCCTTCCCGATGCACTATTCGTTCCTTACTGCAACGCTCGCTCCCTCACATTGACGAATTAACACAGAAATTGTGTCGCTATGAAATGCTATGGGTTTCATGACTTCTCATTCTAAATCGAGTAAAGTTTTTATGGAAACGACAGGATTTAGTTTTGGAATTCGAGTATCACCCTTCCGATGCACTATTCAGTCCTTACAGCAACGCTCGCTCCCTCACATTGACGAATTAACACAGAAATTGTGTCGCTACGAAATACTATGTCTTTCATGACTTCTCATTCTAAATCGAGTAAAGTTTTTATGGAAACGACAGGATTTAGTTTTGGAATTCGAGTATATCCTTTCCGATGCACTATTCGTTCCTTACTGCAACGCTCGCTCCCTCACATTGACGAATTAACACAGAAATTGTGTCGCTATGAAATACTATGGGTTTCATGACTTCTCATTCAAAATCGAGTAAAGTATTTATGCAAACGACAGGATTTAGTGTTGGAATTCGAGTAACTCCTTTCCGATGCACTATTCGTTCCTTACTGCAACGCTCGCTCCCTCACATTGACGAATTAACACAGAAATTGTGTCGCTATGAAATACTATGGGTTTCATGACTTCTCATTCTAAATCGAGTAAAGTTTTTATGGAAACGACAGCATTTCGTTTTGGGATTCGAGTATCTCCTTCCCGATGCACTATTCGTTCCTTACTGCAACGCTCGCTCCCTCACATTGACGAATTAACACAGAAATTGTGTCGCTATGAAATGCTATAGGTTTCATGACTTCTCATTCTAAATAGAGTAAAGTTTTTATGGAAACGACAGGATTTAGTTTTGGAATTCGAGCATCTCCTTTCCGATGCACTATTCGTTCCTTACTGCAACGCTCGCTCCTTCACATTGACGAATTAACACAGAAATTGTGTCGCTATGAAATACAATGGGTTTCATGACTTCTCATTCTAAATCGAGTAAAGTATTTATGGAAACGACAGGATTTAGTATTGGAATTCGAGTATATCCTTTCCGATGCACTATTCGTTTCTTACTGCAACGCTCGCTCCCTCACATTGACGAATTAACACAGAAATTGTGTCGCTATGACATACTATGGGTTTCATGACTTCTCATTCTAAATCGAGTAAGGTTTTCATGGAAACGACAGGATTTAGTTTTGGAATTCGAGTATCTCCTTTCCGATGCACTATTCGTTCCTTACTGCAACGCTCGCTCCCTCACATTGACGAATTAACACAGAAATTGTGTCGCTATGAAATGCTATGGGTTTCATGACTTCTCATTCTAAATCGAGTAAACTTTTTTTGGAAACGACAGGATTTAGTTTTGGAATTCGAGTATCTCCTTTCCGATGCACTATTCGTTCCTTACTGCAACGCTCGCTCCCTCACATTGACGAATTAACACAGAAATTGTGTCGCTATGAAATACTATGGGTTTCATGACTTCTCATTCAAAATCGAGTAAAGTATTTATGCAAACGACAGGATTTAGTGTTGGAATTCGAGTAATTCCTTTCCGATGCACTATTCGTTCCTTACTGCAACGCTCGCTCCCTCACATTGACGAATTAACACAGAAATTGTGTCGCTATGAAATACTAGGGGTTTCATGACTTCTCATTCAAAATCGAGTAAAGTATTTATGCAAACGACAGGATTTAGTGTTGGAATTCGAGTAACTCCTTTCCGATGCACTATTCGTTCCTTACTGCAACGCTCGCTCCCTCACATTGACGAATTAACACAGAAATTGTGTCGCTATGAAATACTATGGGTTTCATAACTTCTCATTCTAAATCGAGTAAAGTTTTTATGGAAACGACAGCATTTAGTTTTGGGATTCGAGTATCTCCTTCCCGATGCACTATTCGTTCCTTACTGCAACGCTCGCTCCCTCACAATGACGAATTAACACAGAAATTGTGTCGCTATGAAATGCTATGGGTTTCATGACTTCTCATTCTAAATCGAGTAAAGTTTTTATGGAAACGACAGGATTTAGTTTTGGAATTCGAGTATCACCCTTCCGATGCACTATTCGTTCCTTACAGCAACGCTCGCTCCCTCACATTGACGAATTAACACAGAAATTGTGTCGCTATGAAATACTATGGGTTTCATGACTTCTCATTCTAAATCGAGTAAAGTTTTTATGGAAACGACAGGATTTAGTTTTGGAATTCGAGTATATCCTTTCCGATGCACTATTCGTTCCTTACTGCAACGCTCGCTCCCTCACATTGACGAATTAACACAGAAATTGTGTCGCTATGAAATACTGTGGGTTTCATGACTTATCATTCAAAATCGAGTAAAGTATTTATGCAAACGACAGGATTTAGTGTTGGAATTCGAGTAACTCCTTTCCGATGCACTATTCGTTCCTTACTGCAACGCTCGCTCCCTCACATTGACGAATTAACACAGAAATTGTGTCGCTATGAAATACTATGGGTTTCATGACTTCTCATTCTAAATCGAGTAAAGTTTTTATGGAAACGACAGCATTCAGTTATGGGATTCGAGTATCTCCTTCCCGATGCACTATTCGTTCCTTACTGCAACGCTCGCTCCCTCACATTGACGAATTAACACAGAAATTGTGTCGCTATAAAATGCTATGGGTTTCATGACTTCTCATTCTAAATCGAGTAAAGTTTTTATGGAAACGACAGGATTTAGTTTTGGAATTCGAGCATCTCCTTTCTGATGCACTATTCGTTCCTTACTGCAACGCTCGCTCCCTCACATTGACGAATTAACACAGAAATTATGTCGCTATGAAATACTATGGGTTTCATGACTTCTCATTCTAAATCGAGTAAAGTTTTTATTGAAACGACAGGATTTAGTTTTGGAATTCGAGTATCTCCTTTCCGATGCACTATTCGTTCCTTACTGCAACGCTCGCTCCCTCACATTGACGAATTAACACAGAAATTGTGTCGCTATGAAATACAATGGGTTTCATGACTTCTCATTCTAAATCGAGTAAAGTTTTTATGGAAACGACAGGATTTAGTATTGGAATTCGAGTATATCCTTTCCGATGCACTATTCGTTTCTTACTGCAACGCTCGCTCCCTCACATTGACGAATTAACACAGAAATTGTGTCGCTATGACATACTATGGGTTTCATGACTTCTCATTCTAAATCGAGTAAGGTTTTCATGGAAACGACAGGATTTAGTTTTGGAATTCGAGTATCTCCTTTCCGATGCACTATTCGTTCCTTACTGCAACGCTCGCTCCCTCACATTGACGAATTAACACAGAAATTGTGTCGCTATGAAATGCTATGGGTTTCATGACTTCTCATTCTAAATCGAGGAAACTTTTTATGGAAACGACAGGATTTAGTTTTGGAATTCGAGTATCTCCTTTCCGATGCACCATTCGTTCCGTACTGCAACGCTCGCTCCCTCACATTGACGAATTAACACAGAAATTGTGTCGCTATGAAATACTATGGGTTTCATGACTTCTCATACTAAATCGAGTAAAGTTTTTATGGAAACGACAGGATTTAGTTTTGGAATTCGAGTATCTCCTTTCCGATGCACTATTCATTCCTTACTGCAACGCTCGCTCCCTCACATTGACGAATTAACACAGAAATTGTGTCGCTATGAAATACTATGGGTTTCATGACTTCTCATTCTAAATCGAGTAAAGTTTTTATGGAAACGACAGGATTTAGTTTTGGAATTCGAGTATATCCTTTCCGATGCACTATTCGTTCCTTACTGCAACGCTCGCTCCCTCACATTGACGAATTAACACAGAGATTGTGTCGCTATGAAATACTATGGGTTTCATGACTTCTCATTCAAAATCGAGTAAAGTATTTATGCAAACGACAGGATTTAGTGTTGGAATTCGAGTAACTCCTTTCCGATGCACTATTCGTTCCTTACTCCAACGCTCGCTCCCTCACATTGACGAATTAACACAGAAATTGTGTCGCTATGAAATACTATGGGTTTCATGACTTCTCATTCTAAATCGAGTAAAGTTTTTATGGAAACGACAGCATTTAGTTTTGGGATTCGAGTATCTCCTTCCCGATGCACTATTCGTTCCTTACTGCAACGCTCGCTCCCTCACATTGACGAATTAACACAGAAATTGTGTCGCTATGAAATGCTATTGGGTTTCATGACTTCTCATTCTAAATCGAGTAAAGTTTTTATGGAAACGACAGGATTTAGTTTTGGAATTCGAGTATCTCCTTTCCGATGCACTATTCGTTTCGTACTGCAACGCTCGCCCCCTCACATTGACGAATTAACACCAAAATTGTGTCGCTATGAAATACAAGGGGTTTCATGACTTCTCATTCTAAATCGAGTAAAGTTTTTATGGAAACGACAGGATTTAGTTTTGGAATTCGAGTATATCCATTCCGATGCACTATTCGCTACTTTCTGCAACGCACGCTCCCTCACATTGACGAGTTAACACAGAAATTGTGTCGCTATGATATACTATGGGTTTCATGTCTTCTCATTCTAAATCGAGTAAAGTTTTTATGGAAACGGCAGGATTTAGTTTTGGAATTCGGGTATTTCCTTTCCGATGCACTATTCGTTCCTTACAGCAACGCTCGCTCCCTCACATTGACGAATTAACACAGAAATTGTGTCGCTATGAAATACTATGTGTTTCATGACTTCTCATTCTAAATCGAGTAAAGTTTTTATGGAAACGACAGGATTTAGTTTTGGAATTCGAGTATCTCCTATCCGATGCACTATTAGTTCCTTACTGCAACGCTCGCTCCCTCACATTGACGAATTAACACAGAAATTGTGTCGCTATGAAATATTATGGGTTTCATGACTTCTCACTCAAAATCGAGTAAAGTATTTATGCAAACGACAGGATTTAGTGTTGGAATTCGAGTAACTCCTTTCCGATGCACTATTGGTTCCTTACTGCAACGCTCGCTCCCTCACATTGACGAATTAACACAAAAATTGTGTCGCTATGAAATACTATGGGTTTTATGACTTCTCATTCTAAATCGAGTAAAGTTTCTACGGAAACGACAGGATTTAGTTTTGGAATTCGAGCATCTCCTTTCCGATGCACTATTCGTTCCTTACTGCAACGCTCGATCCCTCACATTGACGAATTAACACAGAAATTGGGTCGCTATGAAATACTATGGGTTTCATGACTTCTCATTCTAAATCGAGTAAAGTTTCTATGGAAACGACAGGATTTAGTTTTGGAATTCGAGTATCTCCTTTCCGATGCACTATTCGTTCCTTACTGCAACGCTCGCTCCCTCACATTGACAAATGAACACAGAAATTGTGTCGCTATGAAATACTATGGGTTTCATGACTTCTCATTCCAAATCGAGTAAAGATTTTATGGAAACGACAGGATTTAGTTTTGGAATTCGAGTATCTCCTTTCCGATGCACTATTCGTTCCTTACTGCAACGCTTGCTCCCTCACATTGACGAATTAACACAGAAATTGTGTCGCTATGAAATGCTATGGGTGTCATGACTTCTCATTCTAAATCGAGTAAACTTTTTTTGGAAACGACAGGATTTAGTTTTGGAATTCGAGTATCTCCTTTCCGATGCACCATTCGTTCCGTACTGCAACGCTCGCTCCCTCACATTGACGAATTAACACAGAAATTGTGTCGCTATGAAATACAATGGGTTTCATGACTTCTCATTCTAAATCGAGTAAAGTTTTTATGGAAACGACAGGATTTAGTTTTGGAATTCGAGTATATCCTTTCCGATGCACTATTCGTTCCTTACTGCAACGCTCGCTCCCTCACATTGACGAGTTAACACAGAAATTGTGTCGCTATGATATACTGTGGGTTTCATGACTTCTCATTCTAAATCGAGTAAAGTTTTTATGGAAACGACAGGATTTAGTTTTGGAATTCGAGTATCTCCTTTCCGATGCACTATTCGTTCCTTACTCTAACGCTCGCTCCCTCACATTGACGAATTAACACAGAAATTGTGTCGCTATGAAATACTATGGGTTTCATGACTTCTCATTCTAAATCGAGTAAAGTTTTTATGGAAACGACAGGATTTAGTTTTGGAATTCGAGTATCTCCTTTCCGATGCACTATTCGTTCTTTACTGCAACGCTCGCTCCCTCACATTGACGAATTAACACAGAAATTGTGTCGCTATGAAATACTATGGGTTTCATGACTTCTCATTCTAAATCGAGTAAAGTTTTTATGGAAACGACAGCATTTAGTTTTGGGATTCGAGTATCTCCTTCCCGATGCACTATTCGTTCCTTACTGCAACGCTCGCTCCCTCACATTGACGAATTAACACAGAAATTGTGTCGCTATGAAATGCTATTGGGTTTCATGACTTCTCATTCTAAATCGAGTAAAGTTTTTATGGAAACGACAGGATTTAGTTTTGGAATTCGAGTATCTCCTTTCCGATGCACTATTCGTTTCGTACTGCAACGCTCGCCCCCTCACATTGACGAATTAACACCAAAATTGTGTCGCTATGAAATACAAGGGGTTTCATGACTTCTCATTCTAAATCGAGTAAAGTTTTTATGGAAACGACAGGATTTAGTTTTGGAATTCGAGTATATCCATTCCGATGCACTATTCGCTACTTTCTGCAACGCACGCTCCCTCACATTGACGAGTTAACACAGAAATTGTGTCGCTATGATATACTATGGGTTTCATGTCTTCTCATTCTAAATCGAGTAAAGTTTTTATGGAAACGGCAGGATTTAGTTTTGGAATTCGGGTATTTCCTTTCCGATGCACTATTCGTTCCTTACAGCAACGCTCGCTCCCTCACATTGACGAATTAACACAGAAATTGTGTCGCTATGAAATACTATGTGTTTCATGACTTCTCATTCTAAATCGAGTAAAGTTTTTATGGAAACGACAGGATTTAGTTTTGGAATTCGAGTATCTCCTATCCGATGCACTATTAGTTCCTTACTGCAACGCTCGCTCCCTCACATTGACGAATTAACACAGAAATTGTGTCGCTATGAAATATTATGGGTTTCATGACTTCTCACTCAAAATCGAGTAAAGTATTTATGCAAACGACAGGATTTAGTGTTGGAATTCGAGTAACTCCTTTCCGATGCACTATTGGTTCCTTACTGCAACGCTCGCTCCCTCACATTGACGAATTAACACAAAAATTGTGTCGCTATGAAATACTATGGGTTTTATGACTTCTCATTCTAAATCGAGTAAAGTTTCTACGGAAACGACAGGATTTAGTTTTGGAATTCGAGCATCTCCTTTCCGATGCACTATTCGTTCCTTACTGCAACGCTCGATCCCTCACATTGACGAATTAACACAGAAATTGGGTCGCTATGAAATACTATGGGTTTCATGACTTCTCATTCTAAATCGAGTAAAGTTTCTATGGAAACGACAGGATTTAGTTTTGGAATTCGAGTATCTCCTTTCCGATGCACTATTCGTTCCTTACTGCAACGCTCGCTCCCTCACATTGACAAATGAACACAGAAATTGTGTCGCTATGAAATACTATGGGTTTCATGACTTCTCATTCCAAATCGAGTAAAGATTTTATGGAAACGACAGGATTTAGTTTTGGAATTCGAGTATCTCCTTTCCGATGCACTATTCGTTCCTTACTGCAACGCTTGCTCCCTCACATTGACGAATTAACACAGAAATTGTGTCGCTATGAAATGCTATGGGTGTCATGACTTCTCATTCTAAATCGAGTAAACTTTTTTTGGAAACGACAGGATTTAGTTTTGGAATTCGAGTATCTCCTTTCCGATGCACCATTCGTTCCGTACTGCAACGCTCGCTCCCTCACATTGACGAATTAACACAGAAATTGTGTCGCTATGAAATACAATGGGTTTCATGACTTCTCATTCTAAATCGAGTAAAGTTTTTATGGAAACGACAGGATTTAGTTTTGGAATTCGAGTATATCCTTTCCGATGCACTATTCGTTCCTTACTGCAACGCTCGCTCCCTCACATTGACGAGTTAACACAGAAATTGTGTCGCTATGATATACTGTGGGTTTCATGACTTCTCATTCTAAATCGAGTAAAGTTTTTATGGAAACGACAGGATTTAGTTTTGGAATTCGAGTATCTCCTTTCCGATGCACTATTCGTTCCTTACTCTAACGCTCGCTCCCTCACATTGACGAATTAACACAGAAATTGTGTCGCTATGAAATACTATGGGTTTCATGACTTCTCATTCTAAATCGAGTAAAGTTTTTATGGAAACGACAGGATTTAGTTTTGGAATTCGAGTATCTCCTTTCCGATGCACTATTCGTTCTTTACTGCAACGCTCGCTCCCTCACATTGACGAATTAACACAGAAATTGGGTCGCTATGAAAAACTATGGGTTTCATGACTTCTCATTCTAAATCGAGTAAAGTTTTTATGGAAACGACAGGATTTAGTTTTGGAATTCGAGTATCTCCTTTCCGATGCACTATTCGTTCCTTACTGCAACGCTCGCTCCCTCACATTGACGAATGAACACAGAAATTGTGTCGCTATGAAATTCTATGGGTTTCATGACTTCTCATTCTAAATCGAGTGAAGTTTTTATGGAAACGACAGGATTTAGTTTTGGAATTCGAGTATCTTCTTTCCGATGCACTATTCGTTCCTTACTGCAACGCTCGCTCCCACACATTGACGAATTAACACAGAAATTGTGTTGCTATGAAATACTATGGGTTTCATGACTTCTCATTCTAAATCGAGTAAAGTTTTTATGGAAACTACAGGATTTAGTTTTGGAATTCGAGTATATCCTTTCCGATGCACTATTCGTTCCTTACTGCAACGCTCGCTCCCTCACATTGACGAATTAACACAGAAATTGCGTCGCTATGAAATACTATGGGTTTCATGACTACTCATTCTGAATCGAGTAAAGTTATTATGGAAACGAAAGGATTTAGTTTTGGAATTCGAGTATCTCCTTTCCGATGCACTATTCGTTCCTTACTGCAACGCTCGCTCCCTCACATTGACGAATTAACACAGAAATTATGTCGCTATGAAATACTATGGGTTTCATGACTTCTCATTCCATATCGAGTAAAGTTTTTATGGAAACGACAGGATTTAGTTTTGGAATTCGAGTATCTCCTTTCCGATGCACTATTCGTTCCGTACTGCAGCGCTCGCTCCCTCACATTGACGAATTAACACAGAAATTGTGTCGCTATGAAATACAATGGGTTTCATGACTTGTCATTCTGAATCGAGTAAAGTTTTTATGGAAACGACAGGATTTAATTTTGGAATTCGAGTATCTCCTTTCCGATGCACTATTCGTTCCTAACTGCGACGCTCGCTCCCTCACATTGACGAATGAACACAGAATTTGTGTCGCTATGAAATACTATGGGTTTCATGACTTCTCATCCTAAATCGAGTAAAGTTTTTATGGAAACGACAGGATTTAGTTTCGGAATTCGAGTATCTCCTTTCCGATGCACTATTCGTTCCTTACTGCAACGCTCGCTCCCTCACATTGACAAATTATCACAGAAATTGTGTCGCTATGAAATACTATGGGTTTCATGACTTCTTATTCTAAATTGAGTAAAGTTTTTATGGAAACGACAGGATTTCGTTTTGGAATTCGAGTATATCCTTTCCGATGTACTATTCGTTCCTTACTGCAACGCTCGCTCCCTCACATTGACGAATTAACATAGAAATTGTGTCGCTACGAAATACTATGGGTTTCATGACTTCTCATTCTAAATCGAGTAAAGTTTTTATGGAAACGACAGGATTTAGTTTTGGAATTCGAGTATCTGCTTTCCGATGCACTATTCGTTCCTTACTGCAACGCTCGCTCCCTCACATTGACGAATTAACACAGAAATTGTGTCGTTATCAAATACTATGGGTTTCATGACTTCTCATTCTAAATCGAGTAAAGTTTTTATGGAAACGACAGGATTTAGTTTTGGAATTCGAGTATCTCCTTTCAGATGCACTATTCGTTCCTTACTGCAACGCTCGCTCCCTCACATTGACGAATTAACACAGAAATTGTGTCGCTATGAGATACTATGGGTTTCATGACTTCTTATTCTAAATAGAGTCTCGTTTCTATGTAAACGACAGGATTTAGTTTTGGGATACGAGTATCTCCCTTCAGAAGCACCATTCGTTCTTTACTGCACCCTTCGCTCCCTCACATTGACAAACTAACACTGAAATTGCGTCGCTATGAAATATTATTTGTACTATGATTTCTTCTTCTAAATCGAGTAATTTATCTATGGAAACAACAGGATTTAGTTTTGGGTTACGAGTATCTCCTTTCAGATGCACTATTCGTTCTTTACTGCAACCCTCGCTCCCTCACATTGACGAATTAACATAGAAATTGTGTCGCTATGAAATACTATGGGTTTCATGACCTCTCATTCTAAATCGAGTAAAGTTTTTATGGATATGATAGGATTTAGTTTTGGAATTCGAGTTTCTCCATTCCGATGCACTATTCGTTCCTTACTGCAACGCTCGCTCCCTCATATTGACGTAGTAACACAGAAATTGTGTCGCTATGAAATACTATGGGTTTCATGACTTCTCATTCTAAATCCAGTAGAGTTTTTATGGAAACGACAGGATTTAGTTTTGGAATTCGAGTATCTCCTTTCTGATGCACCATTCGTTCCGTACTGCAACGCTCGCTCCCTCACATTGACGAATTAAGACAGAAATTGTGTCGCTATGAAATACAATGGGTTTCATGACTTCTCATTCTAAATCGAGTAAAGTTTTTATGGAAACGACAGGATTTAGTTTTGGAATTCGAGTATATCCTTCCGATGCACTATTCGTTCCTTACTGCAACGCTCGCTCCCTCACATTGACGAGTTATCACAGAAATTGTGTCGCTATGATATACTATGGGTTTCATGACTTCTCATTCTACATCGAGTAAAGTTTTTATGGAAACGACAGGATTTAGTTTTGGAATTCGAGTATATCCTTTCCGATGCACTATTCGTTCCTTACTGCAACGCTCGCTCCCTCACATTGACGAATTAACACAGAAATTGCGTCGCTATGAAATACTATGGGTTTCATGACTTCTCATTCTAAATCGAGTAAAGTTTTTATGGAAACGACAGGATTCTGTTTTGGATTTCGAGTATCTCCTTTCTGATGCACTATTCGTTCCTTACTACAACGCTCGCTCCCTCACATTGACGAATTAACACAGAAATTGTGCGCTATGAAATACTATGGGTTTCATGACTTCTCGTTCTAAGTCGAGTAAAGATTTTATGGGAACGACAGGATTTAGTTTTGGAATTCGAGTATCTCCTTTCCGATGCACTATTCGTTCCTTACTGCAACGCTCGCTCCCTCACATTGACGAATTAACACAGAAATTGTGTCGCAATGAAATACTATGGGTTTCATGACTTCTCATTCTAAATCGAGTAAAGTTTTTATGGAAACGACAGGATTTAGTTTTGGAATTCGAGTATCTCCTTTCCGATGCACTATTCGTTCCTTACTGCAACGCTCGCTCCCTCACATTGACAAATTATACCAGAAATTGTGTCGCTATGAAATACTATGGGTTTCATGACTTCTTATTCTAAATTGAGTAAAGTTTTTATGGAAACGACAGGATTTAGTTTTGGAATTCGAGTATATCCTTTCCGATGTACTATTCGTTCCTTACTGCAACGCTCGCTCCCTCACATTGACGAATTAACACAGAAATTGTGTCGCTATGAAATACTATGGGTTTCATGACTTCTCATTCCAAATTGAGTAAAGTTTTTATGGAAACGACAGGATTTAGTTTTGGAATTCGAGTATCTGCTTTCCGATGCACTATTCGTTCCTTACTGCAACGCTCGCTCCCTCACAGTGACGAATTAACACAGAAATTGTGTCGTTATGAAATACTATGGGTTTCATGACTTCTCATTCTAAATCGAGTAAAGTTTTTATGGAAACGACAGGATTTAGTTTTGGAATTCGAGTATCTCCTTTCAGATGCACGTTTCGTTCCTTACTGCAACGCTCGCTCCCTCATATTGACGAATTAACACAGTAATTGCGTCGCTATGAAATACTATGGGTTTCATGACTTCTCACTCTAAATCGAGTAAAGTTTTTATGGAAACGACAGGATTTAGTTTTGAAATTCGAGTATCTCCTTTCCGATGCACTATTCGTTCCTTACTGCAACGCTCGCTCCCTCACATTGACGAATTAACACAGAAATTGTGTCGTTATGAAATACTATGGGTTTCATGACTTCTTATTCTAAATAGAGTCTCGTTTCTATGTAAACGACAGGATTTAGTTTTGGGATACGAGTATCTCCTTTCAGAAGCACCATTCGTTCTTTACTGCACCCTTCGCTCCCTCACATTGACAAACTAACACAGAAATTGCGTCGCTATGAAATATTATGGGTACTATGATTTCTTCTTCTAAATCGAGTAATTTATCTATGGAAACAACAGGATTTAGTTTTGGGTTACGAGTATCTCCTTTCAGATGCACTATTCGTTCTTTACTGCAACCCTCGCTCCCTCACATTGACGAATTAACACAGAAATTGTGTCGCTATGAAATACTATTGGTTTCATGACCTCTCATTCTAAATCGAGTAAAGTTTTTATGGATATGATAGGATTTAGTTTTGGAATTCGAGTATCTCCTTTCCGATGCACCATTCGTTCCTTACTGCAACGCTTGCTCCCTCACGTTGACGAATTAACACAGAAATTGTGTCGCTATGAAATACAATGGGTTCTATGACTACTCCTTCTAAATCGAGTAACGTTTCTATGTAAACGACAGGATTTAGTTTTGGGATACAAGTATCTCCTTTCAGATGCACTATTTGTTCTTTACTGCAACGCTCGCTATCTCAAATTGACGAATTAACACAGAAATTGTGTCGCTATGAAATACTATGGGTTTCATGACGTCTCATTCTAAATCGAGTAAAGTTTTTATGGAAACGAAAGGATTTAGTATTGGAATTCGAGTATCTCCTTTCCGATGCACTATTCGGTCCTTACTGCAACGCTCGCTCCCTCACATTGACAAATTAACACAGAAATTGGGTCGCTATGAAAAACTATGGGTTTCATGACTTCTCATTCTAAATCGAGTAAAGTTTTTATGGAAACGACAGGATTTAGTTTTGGAATTCGAGTATCTCCTTTCCGATGCACTATTCGTTCCTTACTGCAACGCTCGCTCCCTCACATTGACGAATGAACACAGAAATTGTGTCGCTATGAAATTCTATGGGTTTCTTGACTTCTCATTCTAAATCGAGTAAAGTTTTTATGGAAACGACAGGATTTAGTTTTGGAATTCGAGTATCTTCTTTCCGATGCACTATTCGTTCCTTACTGCAACGCTCGCTCCCTCACATTGACGAATTAACACAGAAATTGTGTCGCTATGAAATGCTATGTGTTTCATGACTTCTCATTCTAAATCGAGTAAAGTTTTTATGGAAACGACAGGATTTAGTTTTGGAATTCGAGTATATCCTTTCCGATGCACTATTCGTTCCTTACTGCAACGCTCGCTCCCTCACATTGACGAATTAACACAGAAATTGCGTCGCTATGAAATACTATGGGTTTCATGACTACTCATTCTAAATCGAGTAAAGTTATTATGGAAACGACAGGATTTAGTTTTGGAATTCGAGTACCTCCTTTCCGATGCACTATTCATTCCTTACTGCGACGCCCGCTCCCTCACATTGACGAATGAACACAGAAATTGTGTCGCTATGAAATACTATGGGTTTCATGACTTCTCATCCTAAATCGAGTAAAGTTTTTATAGAAACGACAGGATTTAGTTTTGGAATTCGAGTATCTCCTTTCCGATGCGCTATTCGTTCCTTACTGCAACGCTCGCTCCCTCACATTGACGAATTAACACAGAAATTGTGTCGCTATGAAATACTATGGTTTTCATGACTTCTCATTCTAAATCGAGTTAAGTTTTTATGGAAACGACAGGATTTAGTTTTGGAATTCGAGTATCTCCTTTCCGATGCACCATTCGTTCCTTACTGCAACGCTCGCTCCCTCACATTGACGAATTAACACAGATATTGTGTCGCTATGAAATACTATGGGTTTCATGACTTCTCATTCTAAATCCAGTAGAGTTTTTATGGAAACGACAGGATTTAGTTTTGGAATTCGAGTATCTCCTTTCCGATGCACCATTCGTTCCGTACTGCAACGCTCGCTCCCTCACATTGACGAATTAACACAGAAATTATGTCGCTATGAAATACTATGGGTTTCATGACTTCTCATTCCAAATCCAGTAGAGTTTTTATGGAAACGACAGGATTTAGTTTTGGAATTCGAGTATCTCCTTTCCGATGCACCATTCGTTCCTTACTGCAACGCTTGCTCCCTCACGTTGACGAATTAACACAGAAATTGTGTCGCTATGAAATACAATGGGTTCTATGACTACTCCTTCTAATTCGAGTAACGTTTCTATGTAAACGACAGGATTTAGTTTTGGGATACGAGTATATCCTTTCAGATGCACTATTTGTTCTTTACTGCAACGCTCGCTATCTCACATTGACGAATTAACACAGAAATTGTGTCGCTATGAAATACTATGGGTTTCATGACGTCTCATTCTAAATCGAGTAAAGTTTTTATGGAAACGAAAGGATTTAGTATTGGAATTCGAGTATCTCCTTTCCGATGCACTATTCGGTCCTTACTGCAACGCTCGCTCCCTCACATTGACAAATTAACACAAAAATTGCGTCGCTATGAAAAACTATGGGTTTCATGACTTCTCATTCTAAATCGAGTAAAGTTTTTATGGAAACGACAGGATTTAGTTTTGGAATTCGAGTATCTCCTTTCCGATGCACTATTCGTTCCTTACTGCAACGCTCGCTCCCTCACATTGACGAATGAACACAGAAATTGTGTCGCTATGAAATTCTATGGGTTTCTTGACTTCTCATTCTAAATCGAGTAAAGTTTTTATGGAAACGACAGGATTTAGTTTTGGAATTCGAGTATCTTCTTTCCGATGCACTATTCGTTCCTTACTGCAACGCTCGCTCCCTCACATTGACGAATTAACACAGAAATTGTGTCGCTATGAAATGCTATGTGTTTCATGACTTCTCATTCTAAATCGAGTAAAGTTTTTATGGAAACGACAGGATTTAGTTTTGGAATTCGAGTATATCCTTTCCGATGCACTATTCGTTCCTTACTGCAACGCTCGCTCCCTCACATTGACGAATTAACACAGAAATTGCGTCGCTATGAAATACTATGGGTTTCATGACTACTCATTCTAAATCGAGTAAAGTTATTATGGAAACGAAAGGATTTAGTTTTGGAATTCGAGTATCTCCTTTCCGATGCACTATTCGTTCCTTACTGCAACGCTCGCTCCCTCACATTGACGAATTAACACAGAAATTATGTCGCTATGAAATACTATGGGTTTCATGACTTCTCATTTCAAATCGAGTAAAGTTTTTATGGAAACGACAGGATTTAGTTTTGGAATTCGAGTATCTCCTTTCCGATGCACTATTCGTTCCGTACTGCAGCGCTCGCTCCCTCACATTGACGAATTAACACAGAAATTGTGTCGCTATGAAATACAATGGGTTTCATGACTTGTCATTCTAAATCGAGTAAAGTTTTTATGGAAACGACAGGATTTAGTTTTGGAATTCGAGTATCTCCTTTCCGATGCACTATTCATTCCTTACTGCGACGCCCGCTCCCTCACATTGACGAATGAACACAGAAATTGTGTCGCTATGAAATACTATGGGTTTCATGACTTCTCATCCTAAATCGAGTAAAGTTTTTATGGAAACGACAGGATTTAGTTTTGGAATTCGAGTATCTCCTTTCCGATGCGCTATTCGTTCCTTACTGCAACGCTCGCTCCCTCACATTGACGAATTAACACAGAAATTGTGTCGCTATGAAATACTATGGGTTTCATGACTTCTCATTCTAAATCGAGTAAAGTTTTTATGGAAACGACAGGATTTAGTTTTGGAATTCGAGTATCTCCTTTCCGATGCACCATTCGTTCCTTACTGCAACGCTCGCTCCCTCACATTGACGAATTAACACAGAAATTGTGTCGCTATGAAATACTATGGGTTTCATGACTTCTCATTCTAAATCTAGTAGAGTTTTTATGGAAACGACAGGATTTAGTTTTGGAATTCGAGTATCTCCTTTCCGATGCACCATTCGTTCCGTACTGCAACGCTCGCTCCCTCACATTGACGAATTAACACAGAAATTATGTCGCTATGAAATACTATGGGTTTCATGACTTCTCATTTCAAATCGAGTAAAGTTTTTATGGAAACGACAGGATTTAGTTTTGGAATTCGAGTATCTCCTTTCCGATGCACTATTCGTTCCGTACTGCAGCGCTCGCTCCCTCACATTGACGAATTAACACAGAAATTGTGTCGCTATGAAATACAATGGGTTTCATGACTTGTCATTCTAAATCGAGTAAAGTTTTTATGGAAACGACAGGATTTAGTTTTGGAATTCGAGTATCTCCTTTCCGATGCACTATTCGTTCCTTACTGCGACGCCCGCTCCCTCACATTGACGAATGAACACAGAAATTGTGTCGCTATGAAATACTATGGGTTTCATGACTTCTCATCCTAAATCGAGTAAAGTTTTTATGGAAACGACAGGATTTAGTTTTGGAATTCGAGTATCTCCTTTCCGATGCGCTATTCGTTCCTTACTGCAACGCTCGCTCCCTCACATTGACGAATTAACACAGAAATTGTGTCGCTATGAAATACTATGGGTTTCATGACTTCTCATTCTAAATCGAGTAAAGTTTTTATGGAAACGACAGGATTTAGTTTTGGAATTCGAGTATCTCCTTTCCGATGCACCATTCGTTCCTTACTGCAACGCTCGCTCCCTCACATTGACGAATTAACACAGAAATTGTGTCGCTATGAAATACTATGGGTTTCATGACTTCTCATTCTAAATCGAGTAAAGTTTTTATGGAAACGACAGGATTTAGTTTTGGAATTCGAGTATCTCCTTTCCGATGCACCATTCGTTCCTTACTGCAACGCTCGCTCCCTCACATTGACGAATTAACACAGAAATTGTGTCGCTATGAAATACTATGGGTTTCATGACTTCTCATTCTAAATCTAGTAGAGTTTTTATGGAAATGACAGGATTTAGTTTTGGAATTCGAGTATCTCCTTTCCGATGCACCATTCGTTCCGTACTGCAACGCTCGCTCCCTCACATTGACGAATTAACACAGAAATTATGTCGCTATGAAATACTATGGGTTTCATGACTTCTCATTTCAAAACGAGTAAAGTTTTTATGGAAACGACAGGATTTAGTTTTGGAATTCGAGTATCTCCTTTCCGATGCACTATTCGTTCCGTACTGCAGCGCTCGCTCCCTCACATTGACGAATTAACACAGAAATTGTGTCGCTATGAAATACAATGGGTTTCATGACTTGTCATTCCAAATCGAGTAAAGTTTTTATGGAAACGACAGGATTTAGTTTTGGAATTCGAGTATCTCCTTTCCGATGCACTATTCGTTCCTTACTGCGACGCCCGCTCCCTCACATTGACGAATGAACACAGAAATTGTGTCGCTATGAAATACTATGGGTTTCATGACTTCTCATCCTAAATCGAGTAAAGTTTTTATGGAAACGACAGGATTTAGTTTTGGAATTCGAGTATCTCCTTTCCGATGCGCTATTCGTTCCTTACTGCAACGCTCGCTCCCTCACATTGACGAATTAACACAAAAATTGTGTCGCTATGAAATACTATGGGTTTCATGACTTCTCATTCTAAATCGAGTAAAATTTTTATGGAAACGACAGGATTTAGTTTTGGAATTCGAGTATCTCCTTTTCGATGCACCATTCGTTCCTTACTGCAACGCTCGCTCCCTCACATTGACGAATTAACACAGAAATTGTGTCGCTATGAAATACTATGGGTTTCATGACTTCTCATTCTAAATCCAGTAGAGTTTTTTTGGAAACGACAGGATTTAGTTTTGGAATTCGAGTATCTCCTTTCCGATGCACCATTCGTTCCGTACTGCAACGCTCGCTCCCTCACATTGACGAATTAAGACAGAAATTGTGTCGCTATGAAATACAATGGGTTTCATGACTTCTCATTCTAAATTGAGTAAAGTTTTTATGGAAACGACAGGATTTAGTTTTGGAAATCGAGTATATCCTTCCGATGCACTATTCGCTCCTTACTGCAACGCTCGCTCCCTCACATTGACGAGTTAACACAGAAATTGTGTCGGTATGATATACTATGGGTTTCATGACTTCTCATTCTACATCGAGTAAAGTTTTTATGGAAACGACAGGATTTAGTTTTGGAATTCGAGTATCTCCTTTCCGATGCACTATTCGTTCCTTACTGCAACGCTCGCACCCTCACATTGACGAATTAACACAGAAGTTGGGTCGCTATGAAATACTATGGGTTTCATGACTTCTCATTCTAAATCGAGTAAAGTTTTTATGGAAACGACAGGATTTAGTTTTGGAATTCGAGTACCTCCTTTCCGATGCACTATTCGTTCCTTACTGCAGCGCTCGCTCCCTCACATTGACGAATTAACACAGAAATTGTGTCGCTATGAAATACTATGGGTTTAATGACTTCTCATTCTAAATCGAGTAAAGTTTTTACGGAAACGACAGGATTCTGTTTTGGAATTCGAGTATCTCCTTTCTGATGCACTATTCGTTCCTTACTACAACGCTCGCTCCCTCACATTGACGAATTAACACAGAAATTGTGTCGCTATGAAATACTATGGGTTTCATGACTTCTCATTCTAAGTCGAGTAAAGATTTTATGGGAACGACAGGATTTAGTTTTGGAATTCGAGTATCTCCTTTCCGATGCACTATTCGTTCCTTACTGCAACGCTCGCTCCCTCACATTGACGAATTAACACAGAAATTGTGTCGCAATGAAATACTATGGGTTTCATGACTTCTCATTCTAAATCGAGTAAAGTTTTTATGGAAACGACAGGATTTAGTTTTGGAATTCGAGTATCACCTTTCCGATGCACTATTCGTTCCTTACTGCAACGCTCGCTCCCTCACATTGACAAATTATCACAGAAATTGTGCCGCTATGAAATACTATGGGTTTCATGACTTCTTATTCTAAATTGAGTAAGGTTTTTATGGAAACGACAGGATTTAGTTTTGGAATTCGAGTATATCCTTTCCGATGTACTATTCGTTCCTTACTGCAACGCTCGCTCCCTCACATTGACGAATTAACACAGAAATTGTGTCGCTATGAAATACTATGGGTTTCATGACTTCTCATTCTAAATCGAGTAAAGTTTTTATGGAAACGACAGGATTTAGTTTTGGAATTCGAGTATCTGCTTTCCGATGCACTATTCGTTCCTTACCGCAACGCTCGCTCCCTCACATTGACGAATTAACACAGAAATTGTGTCGCTATGAGATACTATGGGTTTCATGACTTCTTATTCTAAATAGAGTATCGTTTCTATGTAAACGACAGGATTTAGTTTTGGGATACGAGTATCTCCTTTCAGAAGCACCTTTCGTTCTTTACTGCACCCTTCGCTCCCTCACATTGACAAACTAACACAGAAATTGCGTCGCTATGAAATATTATGGGTACTATGATTTCTTCTTCTAAATCGAGTAATTTATCTACGGAAACAACAGGATTTAGTTTTGGGTTACGAGTATCTCCTTTCAGATGCACTATTCGTTCTTTACTGCAACCCTCGCTCCCTCACATTGACGAATTAACACAGAAATTGTGTCGCTATGAAATACTATGGGTTTCATGACCTCTCATTCTAAATCGAGTAAAGTTTTTATGAATATGATAGGATTTAGTTTTGGAATTCGAGTTTCTCCATTCCGATGCACTATTCGTTCCTTACTGCAACGCTCGCTCCCTCATATTGACGTAGTAACACAGAAATTGCGTCGCTATGAAATACCATGGGTTTCATGACTTCTCATTATAAATCGAGTAAAGTTTTTATGGAAACGACAGGATTTAGTTTTGGAATTCGAGTATCTCCTTTCCGATGCACCATTCGTTCCTTACTGCAACGCTGGCTCCCTGTCGTTGACGAATTAACACAGAAATTGTGTCGCTATGAAATACAATGGGTTCTATGACTACTCCTTCTAAATCGAGTAACGTTTCTATGTAAACGACAGGATTTAGTTTTGGGATACGAGTATCTCCTTTCAGATGCACTATTTGTTCTTTACTGCAACGCTCGCTATCTCACATTGACGAGTTAACACAGAAATTGTGTCGCTATGATATACTATGGGTTTCATGACTTCTCATTCTACATCGAGTAAAGTTTTTATGGAAACGACAGGATTTAGTTTTGGAATTCGAGTATCTCCTTTCCGATGCACTATTCGTTCCTTACTGCAACGCTCGCTCCCTCACTTTGACGAATTAACACAGAAATTGGGTCGCTATAAAATACTATGGGTTTCATGACTTCTCCTTCTAAATCGAGTAAAGTTTTTATGGAAACGACAGGATTTAGTTTTGGAATTTGAGTATCTCCTTTCCGATGCACTATTCGTTCCTTACTGCAACGCTCGCTCCCTCACATTGACGAATGAACACAGATATTGTGTCGCTATGAAATACTATGGGTTTCATGACTTCTCATTCTAAATCGAGTAAAGTTTTTATGGAAACGACAGGATTCTGTTTTGGAGTTCGAGTATCTCCTTTCTGATGCACTATTCGTTCCTTACTACAACTCTCGCTCCCTCACATTGACGAATTAACACAGAAATTGTGCGCTATGAAATACTATGGGTTTCATGACTTCTCATTCTAAGTCGAGTAAAGATTTTATGGGAACGACAGGATTTAGTTTTGGAATTCGAGTATCTCCTTTCCGATGCACTATTCGTTCCTTACTGCAACGCTCGCTCCCTCACATTGACGAATTAACACAGAAATTTTGTCGCAATGAAATACTATGGGTTTCATGACTTCTCATTCTAAATCGAGTAAAGTTTTTATGGAAACGACAGGATTTAGTTTTGGAATTCGAGTATCTCCTTTCCGATGCACTATTCGTTCCTTACTGCAACGCTCGATCCCTCACATTGACAAATTATCACAGAAATTGTGTCGCTATGAAATACTATGGGTTTCATGACTTCTTATTCTAAATTGAGCAAAGTTTTTATGGAAACGACAGGATTTAGTTTTGGAATTCGAGTATATCCTTTCCGATGTACTATTCGTTCCTTACTGCAACGCTCGCTCCCTCACATTGACGAATTAACACAGAAATTGTGTCGCTATGAAATACTATGTGTTTCATGACTTCTCATTCCAAATCGAGTAAAGTTTTTATGGAAACGACAGGATTTAGTTTTGGAATTCGAGTATCTGCTTTCCGATGCACTATTCGTTCCTTACTGCAACGCTCGCTCCCTCACAGTGACGAATTAACACAGAAATTGTGTCGTTATGAAATACTATGGGTTTCATGACTTCTCATTCTAAATCGAGTAAAGTTTTTATGGAAACGACAGGATTTAGTTTTGGAATTCGAGTATCTCCTTTCAGATGCACGTTTCGTTCCTTAGTGCAACGCTCGCTCCCTCATATTGACGAATTAACACAGTAATTGTGTCGCTATGAGATACTATGGGTTTCATGACTTCTCACTCTAAATCGAGTAAAGTTTTTATGGAAACGACAGGATTTAGTTTTGAAATTTGAGTATCTCCTTTCCGATGCACTATTCGTTCCTTACTGCAACGCTCGCTCCCTCACATTGACGAATTAACACAGAAATTGTGTCGTTATGAAATACTATGGGTTTCATGACTTCTCATTCTAAATCGAGTAAAGTTTTTATGGAAGCGACAGGATTTAGTTTTGGAATTCGAGTATCTGCTTTCCGATGCACTATTCGTTCCTTACTGTAACGCTCGCTCCCTCACATTGACGAATTAACACAGAAATTGTGTCGCTATGAGATACTATGGGTTTCATGACTTCTTATTCTAAATAGAGTCTCGTTTCTATGTAAACGATAGGATTTAGTTTTGGGATACGAGTATCTCCTTTCAGAAGCACCATTCGTTCTTTACTGCACCCTTCGCTCCCTCACATTGACAAACTAACACAGAAATTGCGTTGCTATGAAATATTATGGGTACTATGATTTCTTCTTCTAAATCGAGTAATTTATCTGTGGAAACAACAGGATTTAGTTTTGGGTTACGAGTATCTCCTTTCAGATGCACTATTCGTTCTTTACTGCAACGCTCGCTATCTCACATTGACGAATTAACACAGAAATTGTGTCGCTATGAAATACTATGGGTTTCATGACGTCTCATTCTAAATCGAGTAAAGTTTTTATGGAAACGACAGGATTTAGTTTTGGAATTCGAGTATCTCCTTTCCGATGCACTATTCGTTCCGTACTGCAGCGCTCGCTCCCTCACATTGACGAATTAACACAGAAATTGTGTCGCTATGAAATACAATGGGTTTCATGACTTGTCATTCTAAATCGAGTAAAGTTTTTATGGAAACGACAGGATTTAGTTTTGGAATTCGAGTATCTCCTTTCCGATGCACTATTCGTTCCTTACTGCGACGCTCGCTCCCTCACATTGACGAATGAACACAGAAATTGTGTCGCTATGAAATACTATGGGTTTCATGACTTCTCATCCTAAATCGAGTAAAGTTTTTATGGAAACGACAGGATTTAGTTTTGGAATTCGAGTATCTCCTTTCCGATGCACCATTCGTTCCTTACTGCAACGCTTGCTCCCTCACGTTGACGAATTAACACAGAAATTGTGTCGCTATGAAATGCAATGGGTTCTATGACTACTCCTTCTAAATCGAGTAACGTTTCTATGTAAACGACAGGATTTAGTTTTGGGATACGAGTATCTCCTTTCCGATGCACTATTTGTTCTTTACTGCAACGCTCGCTATCTCACATTGACGAATTAACACAGAAATTGTGTCGCTATGAAATACTATGGGTTTCATGACGTCTCATTCTAAATCGAGTAAAGTTTTTATGGAAACGAAAGGATTTAGTATTGGAATTCGAGTATCTCCTTTCCGATGCACTATTCGGTCCTTACTGCAACGCTCGCTCCCTCACATTGACGAATTAACACAGAAATTGGGTCGCTATGAAAAACTATGGGTTTCATGACTTCTCATTCTAAATCGAGTAAAGTTTTTATGGAAACGACAGGATTTAGTTTTGGAATTCGAGTATCTCCTTTCCGATGCACTATTCGTTCCTTACTGCAACGCTCGCTCCCTCACATTGACGAATGAACACAGAAATTGTCTCGCTATGAAATTCTATGGGTTTCTTGACTTCTCATTCTAAATCGAGTAAAGTTTTTATGGAAACGACAGGATTTAGTTTTGGAATTCGAGTATCTTCTTTCCGATGCACTATTCGTTCCGTACTGCAACGCTCGCTCCCTCACATTGACGAATTAACACAGAAATTGTGTCGCTATGAAATACTATGTGTTTCATGACTTCTCATTCTAAATCGAGTAAAGTTTTTATGGAAACGACAGGATTTAGTTTTGGAATTCGAGTATATCCTTTCCGATGCACTATTCGTTCCTTACTGCAACGCTCGCTCCCTCACATTGACGAATTAACACAGAAATTGCGTCGCTATGAAATACTATGGGTTTCATGACTACTCATTCTAAATCGAGTAAAGTTATTATGGAAACGAAAGGATTTGGTTATGGAATTCGAGTATCTCCTTTCCGATGCACTATTCGTTCCGTACTGCAGCGCTCGCTCCCTCACATTGACGAATTAACACAGAAATTGTGTCGCTATGAAATACAATGGGTTTCATGACTTCTTATTCTAAATCGAGTAAAGTTTTTATGGAAACGACAGGATTTAGTTTTGGAATTCGAGTATCTCCTTTCCGATGCACTATTCGTTCCTTACTGCGACGCTCGCTCCCTCACATTGACGAATGAACACAGAAATTGTGTCGCTATGAAATACTATGGGTTTCATGACTTCTCATCCTAAATCGAGTAAAGTTTTTATGGAAACGACAGGATTTAGTTTTGGAATTCGAGTATCTCCTTTCCGATGCGCTATTCGTTCCTTACTGCAACGCTCGCTCCCTCACATTGACGAATTAACACAGAAATTGTGTCGCTATGAAATACTATGGGTTTCATGACTTCTCATTCTAAATCGAGTAAAGTTTTTATGGAAACGACCGGATTTAGTTTTGGAATTCGAGTATATCCTTTCCGATGCACTATTCGTTGCTTACTGCAACGCTCGCTCCCTCACATTGACGAATTAACACAGAAATTGTGTCGCTATGACATATTATGGGTTTCATGACTTCTCATTCTAAATCGCGTAAGTTTTCATGGAAACGACAGGTTTTAGTTTTGGAATTCGAGTATCTCCTTTCCGATGCACTATTCGTTCCTTACTGCAACGCTCGCTCCCTCACATTGACGAATTAACACAGAAATTGTGTCGCTATGAAATACTATGGGTTTCATGACTTCTCATTCTAAATCCAGTAGAGTTTTTATGGAAACGACAGGATTTAGTTTTGGAATTCGAGTATCTCCTTTCCGATGCACCATTCGTTCCGTACTGCAACGCTCGCTCTCTCACATTGACGAATTAAGACAGAAATTGTGTCGCTATGAAATACAATGGGTTTCATGACTTCTCATTCTAAATCGAGTAAAGTTTTTATGGAAACGACAGGATTTAGTTTTGGAATTCGAGTATATCCTTCCGATGCACTATTCGTTCCTTACTGCAACGCTCGCTCCCTCACATTGACGAGTTAACACAGAAATTGTGTCGCTATGATATACTATGGGTTTCATGACTTCTCATTCTACATCGAGTAAAGTTTTTATGGAAACGACAGGATTTAGTTTTGGAATTCGAGTATCTCCTTTCCGATGCACTATTCGTTCCTTACTGCAACGCTCGCTCCCTCACATTGACGAATTAACACAGAAATTGGGTCGCTATGAAATACTATGGGTTTCATGACTTCTCATTCTAAATCGAGTAAAGTTTTTATGGAAACGACAGGATTTAGTTTTGGAATTCGAGTACCTCCTTTCCGATGCACTATTCGTTCCTTACTGCAGCGCTCGCTCCGTCACATTGACGAATGAACATAGAAATTGTGTCGCTATGAAATACTATGGGTTTAATGACTTCTCATTCTAAATCGAGTAAAGTTTTTATGGAAACGACAGGATTCTGTTTTGGAATTCGAGTATCTCCTTTCTGATGCTTTATTCGTTCCTTACTACAACGATCGCTCCCTCACATTGACGAATTAACACAGAAATTGTGTCGCTATGAAATACTATGGGTTTCATGACTTCTCATTCTAAGTCGAGTAAAGATTTTATGGGAACGACAGGATTTAGTTTTGGAATTCGAGTATATCCTTTCCGATGTACTATCCGTTCCTTACTGCACCCTTCGCTCCCTCACATTGACAAACTAACACAGAAATTGCGTCGCTATGAAATATTATAGGTACTATGATTTCTTCTTCTAAATCGAGTAATTTATCTATGGAAGCAACAGGATTTAGTTTTGGGTTACGAGTATCTCCTTTCAGATGCACTATTCGTTCTTTACTGCAACCCTCGCTCCCTCACATTGACGAATGAACACAGAAATTGTGTCGCTATGAAATACTATGGGTTTCATGACTTCTCATTCTAAATCGAGTAAAGTATTTATGGAAACGACAGGATTTTGTTTTGGAATTCGAGTATCTCCTTTCTGATGCACTATTCGTTCCTTACTACAACGCTCGCTCCCTCACATTGACGAATTAACACAGAAATTGTGTCGCTATGAAATACTATGGGTTTCATGACTTCTCATTCTAAGTCGAGTAAAGATTTTATGGGAACGACAGGATTTAGTTTTGGAATTCGAGTATCTCCTTTCCGATGCTCTATTCGTTAATTACTGCAACGCTCGCTCCCTCACATTGACGAATTAACACAGAAATTGTGTCGCAATGAAATACTATGGGTATCATGACTTCTCATTCTAAATCGAGTAAAGTTTTTATGGAAACGACAGGATTTAGTTTTGGAATTCGAGTATCCCCTTTCCGATGCACTATTCGTTCCTTACTGCAACGCTCGCTCCCTCACATTGACAAATTTTCACAGAAATTGTGTCGCTATGAAATACTATGGGTTTCATGACTTCTTATTCTAAATCGAGTAAAGTTTTTATGGAAACGACAGGATTTAGTTTTGGAATTCGAGTATATCCTTTCCGATGTACTATTCGTTCCTTACTGCAACGCTCGCTCCCTCACATTGACGAATTAACACAGAAATTGTGTCGCTATGAAATACTATGGGCTTAATGACTTCTCATTCTAAATCGAGTAAAGTTTTTATGGAATCGACAGGATTTAGTTTTGGAATTCGAGTATCTGCTTTCCGATGCACTATTCGTTCCTTGCTGCAACGCTCGCTCCCTCACATTGACGAATTAACACAGAAATTGTGTCGATATGAGATACTATGGGTTTCATGACTTCTTATTCTAAATAGAGTCTCGTTTCTATGTAAACGTCAGGATTTAGTTTTGGGATACGAGTATCTCCTTTCAGAAGCACCATTCGTTCTTTACTGCACCCTTCGCTCCCTCACATTGACAAACTAACACAGAAATTGCGTCGCTATGAAATATGATGGGTACTAAGATTTCTTCTTCTAAATCGAGTAATTTATCTATGGAAAACCCAGGATTTAGTTTTGGGTTACGAGTATCTCCTTTCAGATGCACTATTCGTTCTTTACTGCAACCCTCGCTCCCTTACGTTGACGAATTAACACAGAAATTGTGTCGCTATGAAATACTATGGGTTTCATGACCTCTCATTCTAAATCGAGTAAAGTTTTTGTGGATATGATAGGATTTAGTTTTGGAATTCGAGTTTCTCCATTCCGATGCACTATTCGTTCCTTACTGCAACGCTCGCTCCCACATATTGACGTAGTAACACAGAAATTGCGTCGCTATGAAATACTATGGGTATCATGACTTCTCATTATAAATCGAGTAAAGTTTTTATGGAAACGACAGGATTTAGTTTTGGAATTCGAGTATCTCCTTTCCGATGCACCATTCGTTCCTTACTGCAACGCTCGCTCCCTCACATTGACGAATTAACACGGAAATTGTGTCTCTATGAAGTACAATGGGTTCTATGACTACTCCTTCTAAATCGAGTAACGTTTCTATGTAAACGACAGGATTTAGTTTTGGGATACGAGTATCTCCTTTCAGATGCTCTATTCGTACCTTACTGCAACGCTCGCTCCCTCACATTGACAAATTATCACAGAAATTGTGTCGCTATGAAATACTATGGGTTTCATGACTTCTTATTCTAAATCGAGTAAAGTTTTTATGGAAACGACAGGATTTAGTTTTGGAATTCGAGTATATCCTTTCCGATGTACTATTCGTTCCTTACTGCAACGCTCGCTCCCTCACATTGACGAATTAACACAGAAATTGTGTTGCTATGAAATACTATGGGTTTCATGACTTTCCATTCTAAATCGAGTAAAGTTTTTATGGAAACGACAGGATTTAGTTTTGGAATTCGAGTATCTCCTTTCCGATGCACTATTCGTTCCTTACTGCAACGCTCGCTCCCTCACATTGACGAATTAACACAGAAATTGTGACGTTATGAAATACTATGGGTTTCATGACTTCTCATTCTAAATCGAGTAAAGTTTTTATGGAAACGACAGGATTTAGTTTTGGAATTCGAGTATCTCCTTTCCGATGCACTATTCGTTCCTTACTGCAACGCTCGCTCCCTCACATTGACGAATGAACACAGAAATTGTGTCGCTATGAAATACTATGGGTTTCATGACTTCTCATTCTAAATCGAGTAAAGTTTTTATGGAAACGACAAGATTTAGTTTTGGAATTCGAGTATATTTTTCCGATGCACTATTCGTTCCTTACTGCAACGCTCGCTCCCTCACATTGACGAATTAACACAGAAATTGTGTCGCTATGAGATACTATGGGTTTCATGTCTTCTTATTCTAAATAGAGTCTCGTTTCTATGTAAACGACAGGATTTAGTTTTGGGATACGAGTATCTCCTTTCAGAAGCACCATTCGATCTTTACTGCACCCTTCGCTCCCTCACATTGACAAACTAACACAGAAATTGCGTCGCTATGAAATATTATGGGTACTATGATTTCTTCTTCTAAATCGAGTAATTTATCTATGGAAACAACAGCATTTAGTTTTGGGTTACGAGTATCTCCTTTCAGATGCACTATTCGTGCTTTACTGCAACCCTCTCTCCCTCACATTGACGAATGAACACAGAAATTGTGTCGCTATGAAATACTATGGGTTTCATGACTTCTCATTATAAATCGAGTAAAGTTTTTATGGAAACGACAGGATTTTGTTTTGGAATTCGTGTATCTCTTTTCTGATGCACTATTCGTTCCTTACTACAACGCTCGCTCCCTCACATTGACGAATTAACACAGAAATTGTGTCGCTATGAAATACTATGGGTTTCATTACTTCTCATTCTAAGTCGAGTAAAGATTTTATGGGAACGACAGGATTTAGTTTTGGAATTCGAGTATCTCCTTTCCGATGCACTATTCGTTCCTTACTGCAACGCTCGCTCCCTCACATTGACGAATTAACACAGAAATTGTGTCGTTATGAAATACTATGGGTTTCATGACTTCTCATTCTAAATCGAGTAAAGTTTTTATGGAAACGACAGGATTTAGTTTTGGAATTCGAGTATCTCCTTTCCGATGCACTATTCGTTCCTTACTGCAACGCTCGCTCCCTCACATTAACGAATGAACACAGAAATTGTGTCGCTATGAAATACTATGGGTTTCATGACTTCTCATTCTAATTCGAGTAAAGTTTTTATGGAAACGACAGGATTTTGTTTTGGAATTCGAGTATCTCCTTTCTGATGCACTATTCGTTCCTTACTACAACGCTCGCTCCCTCACGTTGACGAATTAACACAGAAATTGTGTCGCTATGAAATACTATGGGTTTCATGACATCTCATTCTAAGTCGAGTAAAGATTTTATGGGAACGACAGGATTTAGTTTTGGATTTCGAGTATCTCCTTTCCGATGCACCATTCGTTCCTTACTGCAACGCTCGCTCCCTCACATTGACGAATTAACACAGAAATTGTGTCGCAATGAAATACTATGGGTTTCATGACTTCTATTTCTAAATCGAGTAAAGTTTTTATGGAAACGACAGGATTTAGTTTTGGAATTCGAGTATCTCCTTTCCGATGCACGATTCGTTCATTACTGCAACGCTCGCTCCCTCACATTATCAAATTATCACAAAAATTGTGTCGCTATGAAATACTATGGGTTTCATGACTTCTTATTCTAAATCGAATAAAGTTTTTATGGAAACGACAGGATTTAGTTTTGGAATTCGAGTATATCCTTTCCGATGTACTATTCGTTCCTTACTGCAACGCTCGCACCCTCACATTGACGAATTAACACAGAAATTGTATCGCTATGAAATACTATGGGTTTCATGACTTCTCATTCTAAATCGAGTAAAGTTTTTATGGAAACGACAGGATTTAGTTTTGGAAATCGAGTATCTGCTTTCCGATGCACTATTCGTTCCTTACTGCAACGCTCGCTCCCTCACATTGACGAATTAACACAGAAATTGTGTCGATATGAAATACTATGGGTTTCATGACTTCTCATTCTAAATCGGGTAAAGTTTTTATGGAAACGACAGGATTTAGTTTTGGAATTCGAGTATCTCCTTTCCGATGCACTATTCGTTCCTTACTGCAACGCTCGCTCCCTGACATTGACGAATGAACACAGAAATTGTGTCGCTATGAAATACTATGGGTTTCATGACTTCTCAGTATTAATCGAGTAAAGTTTTTATGAAAACGACAGGATTTAGTTTTGGAATTCGAGTATCTCTTTTCTGATGCACTATTCGTTCCTTACTACAACGCTCGCTCCCTCACATTGACGAATTAACACAGAAATTATGTCGCTATGAAATACTATGGGTTTCATTACTTCCCATTCTAAGTCGAGTAAAGATTTTATGGGAACGACAGGATTTAGTTTTGGAATTCGAGTATCTCCTTTCCGATGCACTATTCGTTCCTTACTGCAACGCTCGCTCCCTCACATTGACGAATTAACACAGAAATTGTGTCGCAATGAAATACTGTGGGTTTCATGACTTCTCATTCTAAATCGAGTAAAGTTTTTATGGAAACGACAGGATTTAGTTTTGGAATTCGAGTATCTCCTTTTCGATGCACTATTCGTTCATTACTGCAACGCTCGCTCCCTCACATTGACAAATTATCACAGAAATTGTGTCGCTATGAAATACTATGGGTTTCATGACTTCTTATTCTAAATGGAGTAAAGTTTTTATGGAAACGACAAGATTTAGTTTTGGAATTCGAGTATATCCTTTCCGATGTACTATTCGTTCCTTACTGCAACGCTCGCTCCCTCACATTGACGAATTAACACAGCAATTGTGTTTCTATGAAATACTATGGGTTTCATGACTTCTCATTCTAAATCGAGTAAAGTTTTTATGGTAACGACAGGATTTAGTTTTGGAATTCGAGTATTTGCTTTCCGATGCACTATTCGTTCCTTACTGCAACGCTCGCTCCCTCACATTGACGAATTAACACAGAAATTTTGTCGATATGAAATACTATGGGTTTCATGACTTCTCATTCTAAATCGAGTAAAGTTTTTATGGAAACGACAGGATTTAGTTTTGGAATTCGAGTATCTCCTTTCCGATGCACTATTCGTTCCTTACTGCAACGCTCGCTCCCTCACATTGACGAATTAACACAGAAATTGTGTCTCTATGAAACACTATGGGTTTCATGACTTCTCATTCTAAGTCGAGTAAAGGTTTTATGGGAACGACAGGATTTAGTTTTGGAATTCGAGTATCTCCTTTCCGATGCACTATTCGTTCCTTACTGCAACGCTCGCTCCCTCACATTGACGAATTAACACAGAAATTGTGTCGCAATGAAATACTATGGGTTTCATGACTTCTCATTCTAAATCGAGTAAAGTTTTTATGGAAACGACAGGATTTGGTTTTGGAATTCGAGTATCTCCTTTCCGATGCACTATTCGTTCCTTACTGCAACGCTCGCTCCCTCATATTGACGTAGTAACACAGAAATTGCGTCGCTATGAAATACTATGGGTTTCATGACTTCTCATTATAAATCGAGTAAAGTTTTTATGGAAACGACAGGATTTAGTTTTGGAATTCGAGTATCTCCTTTCCGATGCACTATTCGTTCCTTACTGCAATGCTCGCTCCCTCACATTGACGAATGAACACAGAAATTGTGTCGCTATGAAATACTATGGGTTTCATGACTTCTCATTCTAAATCGAGTAAAGTTTTTATGGAAACGACAGGATTTAGTTTTGGAATTCGAGTATATCCTTTCCGATGTACTATTCGGTTCTTACTGCAACGCTCGCTCCCTCACATTGACGAATTAACACAGAAATTGAGTCGCTATGAAATACTATGGGTTTCATGACTTCTCATTCTAAATCGAGTAAAGTTTTTATGGAAACGACAGGATTTAGTTTTGGAATTCGAGTATCTGCTATCCGATGCACTATTCGTTCCTTACTGCAACGCTCGCTCCCTCACATTGACGAATTAACACAGAAATTGTGTCGTTATGAAATACTATGGGTTTCATTACTTCTCATTCTAAATCGAGTAAAGTTTTTATGGAAACGACAGGATTTAGTTTTGGAATTCGAGTATCTCCTTTCAGATGCAAGTTTCGTTCCTTACTGCAACGCTCGCTCCCTCACATTGACGAATTAACACAGTTATTGTGTCGCTATAAAATACTATGGGTTTCATGACTTCTCATTCTAAATCGAGTAAAGTTTTTATGGAAACGAATGGATTTAGTTTTGAAATTCGAGTATATCCTTTCCGTTGCACTATTCGTTCCTTACTGCAACGCTCGCTCCCTCACATTGACGAAATATCACAGAAATTGAGTCGCTATGAAATACTATGGGTTTCATGACTTCTCATTCTAAGTCGAGTAAAGATTTTATGGGAACGACAGGATTTAGTTTTGGAATTCGAGTATCTCCTTTCCCATGCACTATTCGTTCATTACTGCAACGCTCGCTCCCTCACATTGACAAATTATCACAGAAATTGTGTCGCTATGAAATACTATGGGTTTCATGACTTCTTATTCCAAATGGAGTAAAGTTTTTATGGAACCGACAAGATTCAGTTTTGGAATTCGAGTATATCCTTTCCGATGTACTATTCGTTCCTTACTGCAACGCTCGCTCCCTCACATTGACGAATTAACACAGAAATTGTGTTTCTATGAAATACTATGGGTTTCATGACTTCTCATTCTAAATCGAGTAAAGTTTTCATGGAAACGACAGGATTTAGTTTTGGAATTCGAGTATCTGCTTTCCGATGCACTATTCGTTCCTTACTGCAACGCTCGCTCCCTCACATTGACGAATTAACACAGAAATTGTGTCGATATGAAATACTATGGGTTTCATGACTTCTCATTCTAAATCGAGTAAAGTTTTTATGGAAACGACGGATTTAGTTTTGGAATTAGAGTATCTCCTTTCCGATGCACTATTCGTTCCTTACTGCAACGCTCGCTCCCTGACATTGACGAATGAACACAGAAATTGTGTCGCTATGAAATACTATGGGTTTCATGACTTCTCATTCTAAATCGAGTAAAGTTTTTATGGAAACGACAGGATTTTGTTTTGGAATTCGAGTATCTCCTTTCTGATGCACTATTCGTTCCTTACTACAACGCTCGCTCCCTCACATTGACGAATTAACACAGAAATTGTGTCTCTATGAAACACTATGGGTTTCATGACTTCTCATTCTAAGTCGAGTAAAGATTTTATGGGAACGACAGGATTTAGTTTTGGAATTCGAGTATCTCCTTTCCGATGCACTATTCGTTCCTTACTGCAACGCTCGCTCCCTCACATTGACGAATTAACACAGAAATTGTGTCGCAATGAAATACTATGGGTTTCATGACTTATCATTCTAAATCGAGTAAAGTTTTTATGGAAACGACAGGATTTAGTTTTGGAATTCGAGTATTTCCTTTCCGATGCACTATTCGTTCCTTACTGCAACGCTCGCTCCCTCATATTGACGTAGTAACACAGAAATTGCGTCGCTATGATATACTATGGGTTTCATGACTTCTCATTCTAAATCGAGTAAAGTTTTTATGGAAACGACAGGATTTAGTTTTGGAATTCGAGTATCTCCTTTCCGATGCACTATTCGTTCCTTACTGCAACGCTCGCTCCCTCACATTGACGAATTAACACAGAAATTGTGTCGCTATGAAATACTATGGGTTTCATGACTTCTCATTCTAAATCCAGTAGAGTTTTTTTGGAAACGACAGGATTTAGTTTTGGAATTCGAGTATCTCCTTTCCGATGCACCATTCGTTCCGTACTGCAACGCTCGCTCCCTCACATTGACGAATTAAGACAGAAATTGTGTCGCTATGAAATACAATGGGTTTCATGACTTCTCATTCTAAATTGAGTAAAGTTTTTATGGAAACGACAGGATTTAGTTTTGGAATTCGAGTATATCCTTCCGATGCACTATTCGCTCCTTACTGCAACGCTCGCTCCCTCACATTGACGAGTTAACACAGAAATTGTGTCGGTATGATATACTATGGGTTTCATGACTTCTCATTCTACATCGAGTAAAGTTTTTATGGAAACGACAGGATTTAGTTTTGGAATTCGAGTATCTCCTTTCCGATGCACTATTCGTTCCTTACTGCAACGCTCGCACCCTCACATTGACGAATTAACACAGAAGTTGGGTCGCTATGAAATACTATGGGTTTCATGACTTCTCATTCTAAATCGAGTAAAGTTTTTATGGAAACGACAGGATTTAGTTTTGGAATTCGAGTACCTCCTTTCCGATGCACTATTCGTTCCTTACTGCAGCGCTCGCTCCCTCACATTGACGAATTAACACAGAAATTGTGTCGCTATGAAATACTATGGGTTTAATGACTTCTCATTCTAAATCGAGTAAAGTTTTTATGGAAACGACAGGATTCTGTTTTGGAATTCGAGTATCTCCTTTCCGATGCACCATTCGTTCCGTACTGCAACGCTCGCTCCCTCACATTGACGAATTAAGACAGAAATTGTGTCGCAATGAAATACTATGGGTTTCATGACTTCTCATTATAATCGAGTAAAGTTTTTATGGAAACGACAGGATTTAGTTTTGGGATACGAGTATCTCCTTTCAGATGCACTATTTGTTCTTTACTGCAACGCTCGCTAACTCACATTGACGAATTAACACAGAAATTGTGTCGCTATGAAATACTGTGGGTTTCATGACGTCTCATTCTAAATCGAGTAAAGTTTTTATGGAAACGAAAGGATTTAGTATTGGAATTCGAGTATCTCCTTTCCGATGCACTATTCGGTCCTTACTGCAACGCTCGCTCCCTCACATTGACGAATTAACACAGAAATTGCGTCGCTATGAAATACTATGGGTTTCTTGACTTCTCATTCTAAATCGAGTAAAGTTTTTATGGAAACGACAGGATTTAGTTTTGGAATTCGAGTATCTCCTTTCAGATGCACGTTTCGTTCCTTACTGCAACGCTCGCTCCCTCACATTGACGAATTAACACAGTAATTGTGTCGCTATGAAATACTATGGGTTTCATGACTTCTCATTCCAAATCGAGTAAAGTTTTTATGGAAACGACAGGATTTAGTTTTGAAATTCGAGTATATCCTTTCCGTTGCACTATTCGTTCCTTACTGCAACGCTCGCTCCCTCACATTGACGAAATATCACAGAAATTAAGTCGCTATGAAATACAATGGGTTTTCTTGACTTCTCATTCTAAATCGAGTAAAGTTTTATGGAAACGACAGGATTTAGTTTTGGAATTCGAGTATCTCCTTTCCGATGCACTATTCGTACCTTACTGCAACGCTCGCTCCCTCACATTGACAAATTATCACAGAAATTGTGTCGCTATGAAATACTATGGGTTTCATGACTTCTTATTCTAAATCGAGTAAAGTTTTTATGGAAACGACAGGATTTAGTTTTGGAATTCGGGTATATCCTTTCCGATGTACTATTCGTTCCTTACTGCAACGCTCGCTCCCTCACATTGACGAATTAACACAGAAATTGTGTCGCTATGAAGTACTATGGGTTTCATGACTTTCCATTCTAAATCGAGTAAAGTTTTTATGGAAACGACAGGATTTAGTTTTGGAATTCGAGTATCTCCTTTCCGATGCACTATTCGTTCCTTACTGCAACGCTCGCTCCCTCACATTGACGAATTAACGCAGAAGTTGTGTCGTTATGAAATACTAGGCGTTTCATGACTTCTCATTCTAAATCGAGTAAAGTTTTTATGGAAACGACAGGATTTAGTTTTGGAATTCGAGTATATCCTTTCCGATGCACTATTCGTTCCTTACTGCAACGCTCGCTCCCCCACATTGACGAATTAACACAGAAATTGTGTCGCTATGAGATACTATGGGTTTCATGACTTCTTATTCTAAATAGAGTCTCGTTTCTATGTAAACGACAGGATTTAGTTTTGGGATACGAGTATCTCCTTTCAGAAGCACCATTCGTTCTTTACTGCACCCTTCGCTCCCTCACATTGACAAACTAACACAGAAATTGCGTCGCTATGAAATATTATGGGTAATATGATTTCTTCTTCTAAATCGAGTAATTTATCTATGGAAACAACAGGATTTAGTTTTGGGTTACGAGTATCTCCTTTCAGATGCACTATTCGTTCTTTACTGCAACCCTCGCTCCCTCACATTGACGAATTAACACAGAAATTGTGTCGCTATGAAATACTATGGGTTTCATGACCTATCATTCTAAATCGAGTAAAGTTTTTATGGATATGATAGGATTTAGTTTTGGAATTCGAGTTTCTCCATTCCGATGCACTATTCGTTCCTTACTGCAACGCTCGCTCCCTCATATTGACGTAGTAACACAGAAATTGCGTCGCTATGAAATACTATGGGTTTCGTGACTGCTCATTATAAATCGAGTAAAGTTTTTATGGAAAAGACAGGATTTAGTTTTGAAATTCGAGTATCTCCTTTCCGATGCACCATTCGTTCCTTACTGCAACGCTTGCTCCCTCACGTTGACGAATTAACACAGAAATTGTGTCGCTATAAAATACAATGGGTTCTATGACTACTCCTTCTAAATCGAGTAACGTTTCTATGTAAACGACAGGATTTAGTTTTGGGATACGAGTATCTCCTTTCAGATGCACTATTTGTTCTTTACTGCAACGCCCGCTAACTCACATTGACGAATTAACACAGAAATTGTGTCGCTATGAAATACTATGGGTTTCATGACTTCTCATTCTAAATCGGTAAAGTTTTTTTTGGAAACGACAGGATTTAGTTTTGGAATTCGAGTATCTCCATTCCGATGCACTATTCGTTCCTTACTGCAACGCTCGCTCCCTCACATTGACGAATTAACACAGAAATTGTGTCGCTATGAAATACGATGGGTTTCATGACTTCTCATTCTTAATCGAGTAAAGTTTTTATGGAAACGACAGGATTTAGTTTTGGAATTCGAGTATCTCCTTTCCGATGCACTATTCGTTCCTTACTGCAACGCTCGCTCCCTTACATTGACGAATTAACACAGATATTGTGTCGGTATGAAATACTATGGGTTTCATGACTTCTCATTTTATATCGAGAAAAGTTTTTATGGAAACGACAGTATTTAGTTTCGGAATTCGAGTATTTACTTTCCGATGCACTATTCGTTCCTTACCGCAACGCTCGCTCCCTCACATTGACGAATTAACACAGAAATTGTGTCGCTATGAAATACTATGCGTTTCATGACTTCTCATTCTACATCGAGTAAAGTTTTTATGGAAACGACAGGACTTAGTTATGGAATTCTAGTATATCCTTTCCGATGCACTATTCGTTCCTTACTGCAACGCTCGCACCCTCGCATTGACGAATTAACACAGAAATTGTGTCGCTATGAAATACTATGGGTTTCATGACTTCTCATTTTAAATCGAGTAAAGTTTTTACTTAAACGAGAGGATTTAGTTTTGGAATTCGAGTATATCTTTTCCGATGCACTATTCGTTCCTTACTGCAACGCTCGCTCCCTCACATTGACGAATCAACACAGATTTTGTGTCGCTATGAAATACTATGGGTTTCATGACTTCTCATTCTAAATCGAGTAAAGTTTTCATGGAAACGACAGGATTTAGTTTTGGAATTCGAGTATCTCCTTTCCGATGCATTATTCGTTCCTTACTGCAGCGCTCGCTCCCACACATTGACAAAATAACACAGAAATTGTATCGCTATGAAATACTAGGGGTTTCATTACTTCTCATTCTAAATCGAGTAAAGTTTTTATGGAAACGACAGGATTTAGTTTTGGAATTCGAGTATCTCCTTTCCGATGCACTATTCGTTCCTTACTGCAACGCTCGCACCCTCACATTGACGAATTAACACAGAAACTGTGTCGCTATGAAATATTATGGGTTTCACGACTTCTCATTTTAAATCGAGTAAAGTTTTTACTTAAACGAGAGGATTTAGTTTTGGAATTCGAGTATATCTTTTCCGATGCACTATTCGTACCTTACTGCAACTCTCGCGCCCTCACATTGACGAATCAACACAGATTTTATGCCGCTATGAAATACTATGGGTTTCATGACTTCTCATTCTAAATCGAGTAAAGTTTTTATGGAAACGACAGGATTTAGTTTTGGAATTCGAGAATCTCCTTTCCGATGCATTATTCGTTCCTTACTGCAACGCTCGCTCCCTCACATTGACGAATTAACACAGAAATTGTGTTTCTATGAAATACTATGGGTTTCATGACTTCTCATTCTAAATCGAGTAAAGTTTTCATGGAAACGACAGGATTTAGTTTTGGAATTCGAGTATCTGCTTTCCGATGCACTATTCGTTCCTTACTGCAACGCTCGCTCCCTCACATTGACGAATTAACACAGAAATTGTGTCGCTATGAAATTCTATGGGCTTCATGACTTCTCATTCTAAATCGAGTAAAGTTTTTATGGAAACGACAGGATTTAATTTTGGAATTCGAGTATATCCTTTCCGATGCACTATTCGTTCCTTACTGCAACGCTCGCTCCCTCACATTGACGAATTAACACAGAAATTGTGTCGCTATGAAAAACTATGAGTTTCATGACTTCTCATTCTAAATCGAGTAAAGTAATTATGGAAACGACAGGATTTAGTTTTGGAATTCGAATATCTCCTTTCCGATGCACTATTCGTTCCTTACTGCAACGCTCGCTCCCTCACATTGACGAATTAACACGAAAATTGTGTCGCTACGAAATACTATGGGTTTCATGACTTCTTATTCTAAATCGAGTAAAGTTTTTATGGAAACGACAGAATTTAGTTTTGGAATTCGAGTATATCCTTTCCGATGCACTATTCGTTCCTTACTGCAACGCTCGCTCCCTCACATTGACGAATTAACACAGAAATTGTGTCGCTATGAAATACTATGGATTTCATGACTTCTCATTCTAAATCGAGTAAAGTTTTTATGGAAACGACAGGACTTAGTTTTGGAATTCGAGTATATCCTTTCCGATGCCTTATTCATTCCATACTGCAACGCTCGCACCCTCACATTGACGAATTAACACAGAAATTGTGTCGCTATGAAATACTATGGGTTTCATGACTTCTCATTCTAAATCGAGTAAAGTTTTTATGGAAACGACAGGATTTAGTTTTGGAATTCGAATATCTCCTTTCCGATGCACTATTCGTTCCTTACTGCAACGCTCGCTCCCACACATTGACGAATTAACACAGAAATTGTGTCGCTATGAAATACTATGGATTTCATGACTTCTCATTCTAAATCGAGTAAAGTTTTTATGGAAACGACAGGACTTAGTTTTGGAATTCGAGTATCTCCTTTCCGAAGCGCTATTTGTTCCTTACTGCAACGCTCGCTCCCTCACATTGACGAATAAACACAGAAATTGTGTCGCTATGAAATACTATGGGTTTCATGACTTCTCATTCTACATCGAGTAAAGTTTTTATGGAAACGACAGGATTTAGTTTTGGAATTCGTGTATATCCTTTCCGATGCGCTATTCGTTCCTTACTGCAACGCTTGCTCCCTCACAATTACGAATTAACACAGAAATTGTTTCGCTATGAAATAGTGTGGGTTTCATGACTTCTCATTCTAAATCGAGTAAAGTTTGTATGGAATCGACAGGATTTAGTTTTGGAATTCGAGTATCGCCTTTCCGATGCACTATTCGTTCCTTACTGCAACGCTCGCTCCCTCACATTCTCGAATTAACACAGAAATAGTGTCGCTATGAAATACTATGGGTTTCATGACTTCTCATTTTAAATCGAGTAAAGTTTTTATTTAAACGAGAGGATTTAGTTTTGGAATTCGAGTATATCTTTTCCGATGCACTATTCGTTCCCTACTGCAACGCTCGCTCCCTCAGATTGACGAATCAACACAGGTATTGTGTCGCTATGAAATACCATGGGTTTCATGACTTCTCATTCTAAATCGAGTAAAGTTTTTATGGAAACGACAGGACTTAGTTTTGGAATTCGAGTATATCCTTTCCGATGCACTATTTGTTCCTCACTGCAACGCTCGCTCCCTCACATTGACGAATTAACACAGAAATTGTGTCGCTATGAAATACTATGGGTTTCATGACTTCTCATTCTAAATCGAGTAAGGTTTTTATGGAAACGACAGGATTTAGTTTTGGAATTCGAGTATATCCTTTCCGATGCACTATTCGTTCCTTACTGCAACGCTTGTTCCCTCACAATTACGAATTAACACAGAAATTGTTTCGCTATGAATTACTATGGGTTTCATGACTTCTCATTCTAAATGGAGTAAAGTTTGTATGGAAACGACAGGATTTAGTTTTGGAATTCGAATATCGCCCTTCCGATGCACTATTCGTTCCTTACTGCAACGCTCGCTCCCTCACATTGACGAATTAACACAGAAATTGTGTCGCTATGAAATACTATGGGTTTCATGACTTCTCATTTTAAATCGAGTAAAGTTTTTATTTAAACGAGAGGATTTAGTTTTGGAATTCGAGTATATCTTTTCCGATGCACTATTCGTTCCTTACTGCAACGCTCGCACCCCCACATCGACGAATCAACACAGATATTGTGTCGCTATGAAATACTATGGGTTTCATGACTTCTCATTCTAAATCGAGTAAAGTTTTTATGGAAACGACAGGATTTGGTTTAAGAATTCGAGTATCTCCTTTCCGATGCACTATTCGTTCCTTACTGCAGCGCTTGCTCCCTCACATTGACGAAATAACACAGAAATTGCGTCGCTATGAAATACTATGGGTTTCATGACTTCTCATTCTAAATCGAGTAAAGTTTTTATGGAAACGACAGGATTTAGTTTTGGAATTCGAGTATATCCTTTCCGATGCACTATTCGTTCCTTACTGCAACGTTCGCTCCCTCACATTGACGAATTAACACAGAAATTGTGTCGCTATGAAATACTATGGATTTCATGATTTCTCATTCTAAATCGAGTAAAGTTTTTATGGAAACGACAGCACATAGTTTTGGAATTCGAGTATATCCTTTCCGATGCACTATTCATTCCTTACTGCAACGCTCGCACCCTCACATTGACGAATTAACACAGTAATTGTGTCGCTATGAAATACTATGGGTTTCATGACTTCTCATTCTAAATCGAGTAAAGTTTTTATGGAAACGACAGGATTTAGTTTTGGAATTCGAGTATCTCCTCTCCGATGCACTATTCGTTCCTTACTGCAACGCTCGCTCCCTCACATTGACGAATTAACACAGAAATTGTGTCGCTATGAAATACTATGGGTTTCATGACTTCTCATTCTAAATCGAGTAAAGTTTTTATGGAAACGACAGGATTTAGTTTTGGAATTCGAGTATATCCTTTCCGATGCACTATTCGTTCCTTACTGCAACGCTCGCTCCCTCACATTGACGAATTAACACAGATATTGTGTCGCTATGAAATACTATGGGTTTCATGACTTCTCATTCTAAATCGAGTAAAGTTTTTATGGAAACGACAGGATTTAGTTTTGGAATTTGAGTATCTCCTTTCCGATGCACTATTCGTTCCTTACTGCAGCGCTCGCTCCCTCACATTGACGAAATAACACAGAAATTGTGTCGCTATGAAATACTATGGGTTTCATGACTTCTCATTCTAAATCGAGTAAAGTTTTTATGGAAACGACATGATTTAGTTTTGGAATTCGAGTATCTCCTTTCCGATGCACTCTTCGTGCCCTACTGCAACCCTCGCTCCGTCACATTGACGAATTAACACAGAAATTGTGTCGCTATGAAATACTATGAGTTTCATGACTTCTCATTCTAAATCGAGTAAAGTTTTTATGCAAACGACAGGATTTAATTTTCGAATTCGAGTATATCCTTTCCGATGCACTATTCGTTCCTTACTTCAACGCTCGCTCCCTCACATTGACGAATTAACACAGATATTGTGTCGCTATGAAATACTATGGGTTTCATGACTTCTCATTCTAAATCGAGTAAAGTTTTTATGGAAACGACAGGATTTAGTTTGGAATTCGAGTATCTCCTTTCCGATGCACTATTCGTTCCTTACTGCAACGCTCGCTCCCTCACATTGACGAATTAACACAGAAATTGTGTCGCTATGAAATAGTATGGGTTTCATGACTTCTCATTCTACATCGAGGAAAGTTTTTATGGAAACGACAGGATTTAGTTTTGGAATTCGAGTATCTTCTTTCCGATGCACTATTCGTTTCTTACTGCAACCCTCGCTCCCTCACATTGACGAATTAACACAGAAATTGTGTTGCTATGAAATACTATGGGTTTCATGACTTCTCATCCTAAATCGAGTAACTTTTTTATGGAAACGACAGTATTTGGTTTTGGAATTCGAGTATCTCCGTTCCGATGCACTATTCGTTCCTTACTGCAACTCTCGCTCCCTCACATTGACGAATTAACACAGAAATTGTATCGCAATAAAATACTATGGGTCTCATGACTTCTCATTCTAAATCGAGTAAAGTTTTTATGGAAACGACAGGATTTAGTTTTGGAATTCGAGTATCTCCTTTCCGATGCACTATTCGCTCCTTACTGCAACCCTCGCTCCCTCACATTGACGAATTAACAAAGAAATTGTGACGCTATGAAATACTATGGGTTTCATGACTTCTCATTCTGAATCGAGTAAAGTTTTTAAGGAAACGACAGGATTTAGTTTTGGAATTCGAGTATCTCCTTTCCGATGCACTAATCGTTCCTTACTGCAACCCTCGCTCCGTCACATTGACGAATTAACACAGAAATTGTGACGCTATGAAATACTATGGGTTTCATGACTTCTCATTCTAAATCGAGTAACGTTTTTATGGAAACGACAGTATTTGGTTTTGGAATTCGAGTATCTCCTTTCCGATGCACTATTAGTTCCTTACTGCAACCCTCGCTCCCTCACATTGACGAATTAACACAGAAATTGTATCGCTATGAAATACTATGGGTATCATGACTTCTAATTCTAAATCGAGTAAAGTTTTTATGGAAACGACAGGATTTAGTTTTGGAATTCGAGTATCTCCTTTCCGATGCACTATTCGCTCCTTACTGCAACCCTCGCTCCCTCACATTGACGAATTAACACAGAAATTGTGACGCTATGAAATACTATGGGTTTCATGACTCCTCATTCTAAATCGAGTAAAGTTTTTATGGAAACGACAGAATTTAGTTTTGGAATTCGAGCATCTCCTTTCCGATGCACTATTCGTTCCTTACTGCAACCCTCGCACCCTCACTTTTACGAATTAACACAGAAATTTTGTCGCTATGAAATACTATGGGTTTCATGACTTCTCATTCAAAATCGAGTAATGTTTCTATGGAAACGACAGGATTTAGTTTTAGAATTCGAGTATATCCTTTCCGATGCACTATTCGTTCCTTACTGCAACCCTCGCTCCCTCACATTGACGAATTAACACAGAAATTGTATCGCTATGAAATACTATGGGTTTCATGACTTCTCATTCTAAATCGAGTAAAGTTTTTACGGAAACGACAGGATTTAGTTTTGGAATTCGAGCATCTCCCTTCCGATGCACTATTCGTTCCTTACTGCAACGCTCGCTCATTCACATTGACGAATTCACACAGAAATTGTGTCGCTATGAAATGCTATGGGTTTCATGACTTCTCATTCTAAATCAAGTAAAGTTTTAAAGGAAACGACAGGATTTAGTTTTGGAATTCGAGTATCTCCTTTCCGGTGCACTATTTGTTCCTTACTGCAACGCTCGCTCCCTCACATTGACGAATTAAAACAGAAACTGTGTCGCTATGAAATACTATGGGTTTCATGACTTCTCATTCTAAATCGAGTTAAGCTTTTATGGAAACGACAGGATTTAGTTTCGGAATTCGAGTATCTCCTTTCCGATGCACTATTCGCTCCTTACCGCAATCCTCTCTCCCTCACATTGACGAATTACCACAGAAATTGTGTCGCTATGAAATACTATGGGTTTCATGACTTCTCAATCTAAATCGAGTAAAGTTTTTATGGAAACGACAGGATTTAGTTTTGGAAATCGAGTATCTCCTTTCCGATGCACTATTCGTTACTTACTGCAACGCTCGCTCCGTCACATTGACGAATTAACACAGAAATTGTGTCGCTATGAAATACCATGGGTCTCAGGTCTTCTTATTCTAAATCGAGAAAGTTTTTATGGAAACGACAGGATTTAGTTTTGGAATTCGAGTATCTCCTTTCCGATGCACTATTCGTTACTTACTGCAACCCTCGCTCCCTCACATTGACGAATTAAGACAGAAATTGTATCGCTATGAAATACTATGCGTTTCATTACTTCTCATTCTAAATGGAGTAAAGTTTTTATGGAAACGACAGGATTTAGTTTTGGAATTCGAGTATCTCCTTTCCGATGCACTATTCGCTCCTTACTGCAACCCTCGTTTCCTCACATTGACGAATTAACAAAGAAATTGTGACGCTATGAAATACTATGGGTTTCATGACTTCTCATTCTAAATCGAGTAAACTTTTTAATGAAACGACAGGATTTAGTTTTGGAATTCGAGTATCTCCTTTCCGGTGCACTATTCGTTCCTTACTGCAACGCTCGCTCCCTCACATTGACGAATTAAAACAGAAACTGTGTCGCTATGAAATACTATGGGTTTCATGACTTCTCATTCTAAATCGAGTAAAGTTTTTATGGAAACGACAGGATTTAGTTTTGGAATTCGAGTATCTCCTTTCCGATGCACTATTCGCTCCTTACCGCAACCCTCGCTCCCTCACATTGACGAATTAACACAGAAATTGTGTCGCTATGAAATACTATGGGTTTCATGACTTCTCAATCTATATCGAGTAAAGTTTTTATGGAAACGACAGGATTTAGTTTTGGAAATCGAGTATCTCCTTTCCGATGCACTATTCGTTACTTACTGCAACGCTCGCTCCGTCACATTGACGAATTAACACAGAAATTGTGTCGCTATGAAATACCATAGGTTTCAGGTTTTCTCATTCTAAATCAGGAAAGTTTTTATGGAAACGACAGGATTTAGTTTTGGAATTCGAGTATCTCCTTTCCGATGCACTATTCGTTACTTACTGCAACCCTCGCTCCCTCACATTGACGAATTAAGACCGAAATTGTATCGCTATGAAATACTATGGGTTTCATGACCTCTCATTCTAAATGGAGTAAAGTTTTTATGGAAACGACAGGATTTAGTTTTGGAATTCGAGTATATCCTTTCCGATGCACTATTCGCTCCTAACTGCAACCCTCGCTCCCTCACATTGACGAATTAACACAGAAATTGTGTCGCTATGAAATACTATGGGTTTCATGACTTCTCATTCTAAATCGAGTAAAGTTTTAATGGAACGACAGGATTTAGTTTTGGAATTCGAGTATCTCCTTTCCGATGCACTATTCGTTCCTTTTTGCAACCCTCGCTCCCTCACATTGACGAATTAACATAGAAATTGTGTTGCATTGAAATACTATGGGTTTCATGACTTCTCATTCTAAATCGAGTAAAGTTTTTATGGAAACGACAGGACTTAGTTATGGAATTCGAGTATATCCTTTCCGATGCACTATTCGTTCCTTACTGCAACGCTCGCACCCTCACATTTACGAATTAACACAGAAATTGTGTCGCTATGAAATACTAGGGGTTTCATTACTTCTCATTCTAAATCGAGTAAAGTTTTTATGGAAACGAGAGGATTTAGTTTTGGAATTCGAGTATCTCCTTTCCGATGCACTATTCGTTCCTTACTGCAACGCTCGCTCCCTCACATTGACGAATTAACACAGAAATTGTGTCGCTATGAAATACTATGGGTTTCATGACTTCTCATTCTAAATCGACTAAAGTTTTTATGGAAACGACAGGATTTAGATCTGGAAATCGAGTATATCCTTTCCGATGCACTATTCGTTCCTTACTGCAACGCTTGCTCCCTCACAATTACGAATTAACACAGAAATTGTTTCGCTATGAAATACTATGGGTTTCATGACTTATCATTCTAAATCGAGTAAAGTTTTTATGGAAACGACAGGATTTAGTTTTGGAATTCGAGTATCTCCGTTCCGATGCACTATTCGTTCCTTACTGCAACGCTCGCTCCCTCACATTGACGAATTATCACAGAAATTGTGTCGCTATGAAATACTATGGGTTTCATGACTTCTCATTTTAAATCGAGTAAAGTTTTTACTTAAACGAGAGGATTTAGTTTTGGAATTCGAGTATATCCTTTCCGATGCACTATTCATTCCTTACTGCAACGCTCGCACCCTCACATTGACGAATTAACACAGAAGTAGTGTCGCTATGAAATACTATGGGTTTCATGACTTCTCATTCTAAATCGAGTAAAGTTTTTATGGAAACGACAGGATTTAGTTTTGGAATTCGAGTATCTCCTTTCCGATGCACTATTCGTTCCTTACTGCAACGCTCGCTCCCTCACATTGACGAATTAACACAGAAATTGTGTCGCTATGAAATACTATGGATTTCATGACTTCTCATTCTAAATCGAGTAAAGTCTTTATGGAAACGACAGGACTTAGTTTTGGAATTCGAGTATATCCTTTCCGATGCACTATTTGTTCCTTACTGCAACGCTCGCTCCCTCACATTGACGAATTAACACAGAAATTGTGTCGCTATGAAATACTATGGATTTCATGAGTTCTCATTCTAAATCGAGTAAAGTCTTTATGGAAACGACAGGACTTAGTTTTGGAATTCGAGTATATCCTTTCCGATGCACTATTTGTTCCATACTGCAACGCTCGCTCCCTCACATTCACGAATTCACACAGAAATTGTGTCGCTATGAAATACTATGGGTTTCATGACTTCTCATTCAAAATCGAGTAAAGTTTCTATGGAAACGACAGGATTTAGTTTTAGAATTCGAGTATATCCTTTCCGATGCACTATTCGTTCCTTACTGCAACCCTCGCTCCCTCACATTGACGAATTAACACAGAAATTGTATCGCTATGAAATACTATGGGTTTCATGACTTCTCATTCTAAATCGAGTAAAGTTTTTACGGAAACGACAGGATTTAGTTTTGGAATTCGAGTATCTCCTTTCCGATGCACTATTCGTTCCTTACTGCAACGCTCGCTCATTCACATTGACGAATTCACACAGAAATTGTGTCGCTATGAAAAACTATGGGTTTCATGACTTCTCATTCTAAATCGAGTAAAGTTTTAAAGGAAACGACAGGATTTAGTTTTGGAATTCGAGTATCTCCTTTCCGGTGCTCTATTCGTTCCTTACTGCAACGCTCGCTCCCTCACATTGACGAATTAAAACAGAAACTGTGTCGCTATGAAATACTAGGGGTTTCATTACTTCTCATTCTAAATCGAGTAAAGTTTTTATGGAAACGACAGGATTTAGTTTTGGAATTCGAGTATCTCCTTTCCGATGCACTATTCGCTCCTTACCGCAATCCTCGCTCCCTCACATTGACGAATTACCACAGAAATTGTGTCGCTATGAAATACTATGGGTTTCATGACTTCTCAATCTATATCGAGTAAAGTTTTTATGGAAACGACAGGATTTAGTTTTGGAAATCGAGTATCTCCTTTCCGATGCACTATTCGTTACTTACTGCAACGCTCGCTCCGTCACATTGACGAATTAACACAGAAATTGTGTCGCTATGAAATACCATGGGTCTCAGGTCTTCTCATTCTAAATCGAGAAAGTTTTTATGGGAACGACAGGATTTAGTTTTGGAATTCGAGTATCTCCTTTCCGATGCACTATTCGTTACTTACTGCAACCCTCGCTCCCTCACATTGACGAATTAAGACAGAAATTGTATCGCTATGAAATACTATGGGTTTCGTGACTTCTCATTCTAAATGGAGTAAAGTTTTTATGGAAACGACAGGATATAGTTTTGGAATTCGAGTATCTCCTTTCCGATGCACTATTCGCTCCTTACTGCAACCCTCGCTCCCTCACATTGACGAATTAACAAAGAAATTGTGACGCTATGAAATACTATGGGTTTCATGACTTCTCATTCTAAATCGAGTAAACTTTTTAAGGAAACGACAGGATTTAGTTTTGGAATTCGAGTATCTCCTTTCCGGTGCACTATTCGTTCCTTACTGCAACGCTCGCTCCCTCACATTGACGAATTAAAACAGAAACTGTGTCGCTATGAAATACTATGGGTTTCATGACTTCTCATTCTAAATCGAGTAAAGTTTTTATGGAAACGACAGGACTTAGTTATGGAATTCGAGTATATCCTTTCCGATGCACTATTCGTTCCTTACTGCAACGCTCGCACCCTCACATTTACGAATTAACACAGAAATTGTGTCGCTATGAAATACTAGGGGTTTCATTACTTTTCATTCTAAGTCGAGTAAAGTTTTTATGGAAACGAGAGGATTTAGTTTTGGAATTCGAGTATCTCCTTTCCGATGCACTATTCGTTCCTTACTGCAACGCTCGCTCCCTCACATTGACGAATTAACACAGAAATTGTGTCGCTATGAAATACTATGGGTTTCATGACTTCTCATTCTAAATCGACTAAAGTTTTTATGGAAACGACAGGATTTAGTTCTGGAAATCGAGTATATCCATTCCGATGCACTATTCGTTCCTTACTGCAACGCTTGCTCCCTCACAATTACGAATTAACACAGAAATTGTTTCGCTATGAAATACTATGGGTTTCATGACTTCTCATTCTAAATCGAGTAATGTTTTTATGGAAACGACAGGATTTAGTTTTGGAATTCGAGTATCTCCGTTCCGATGCACTATTCGTTCCTTACTGCAACCCTCGCTCCCTCACAATGACGAATTATCACAGAAATTGTGTCGCTATGAAATACTATGGGTTTCATGACTTCTCATTTTAAATCGAGTAAAGTTTTTACTTAAACGAGAGGATTTAGTTTTGGAATTCGAGTATATCCTTTCCGATGCACTATTCATTCCTTACTGCAACGCTCGCACCCTCACATTGACGAATTAACACAGAAATAGTGTCGCTATGAAATACTATGGGTTTCATGACTTCTCATTCTAAATCGAGTAAAGTTTTTATGGAAACGACAGGATTTAGTTTTGGAATTCGAGTATCTCCTTTCCGATGCACTATTCGTTCCTTACTGCAACGCTCGCTCCCTCACATTGACGAATTAACACAGAAATTGTGTCGCTATGAAATACTATGGATTTCATGACTTCTCATTCTAAATCGAGTAAAGTCTTTATGGAAACGACAGGACTTAGTTTTGGAATTCGAGTATATCCTTTCCGATGCACTATTTGTTCCTTACTGCAACGCTCGCTCCCTCACATTGACGAATTAACACAGAAATTGTGTCGCTATGAAATACTATGGATTTCATGACTTCTCATTCTAAATCGAGTAAAGTCTTTATGGAAACGACAGGACTTAGTTTTGGAATTCGAGTATATCCTTTCCGATGCACTATTTGTTCCTTACTGCAACGCTCGCTCCCTCACATTCACGAATTCACACAGAAATTGTGTCGCTATGAAATACTATGGGTTTCATGACTTCTCATTCAAAATCGAGTAAAGTTTCTATGGAAACGACAGGATTTAGTTTTAGAATTCGAGTATATCCTTTCCGATGCACTATTCGTTCCTTACTGCAACCCTCGCTCCCTCACATTGACGAATTAACTCAGAAATTGTATGGTTATGAAATACTATGGGTTTCATGACTTCTCATTCTAAATCGAGTAAAGTTTTTACGGAAACGACAGGATTTACTTTTGGAATTCGAGTATCTCCTTTCCGATGCACTATTCGTTCCTTACTGCAACGCTCGCTCATTCACATTGACGAATTCACACAGAAATTGTGTCGCTATGAAATAATATGGGTTTCATGACTTCTCATTCAAAATCGAGTAAAGTTTTAAAGGAAACGACAGGATTTAGTTTTGGAATTCGAGTATCTCCTTTCCGGTGCACTATTCGTTCCTTACTGCAACGCTCGCTCCCTCACATTGACGAATTAAAACAGAAACTGTGTCGCTATGAAATACTATGGGTTTCATGACTTCTCATTCTAAATAGAGTAAAGTTTTTATGGAAACGACAGGATTTAGTTTTGGAATTCGAGTATCTCCTTTCCGATGCACTATTCGCTCCTTACCGCAATCCTCGCTCCCTCACATTGACGAATTACCACAGAAATTGTGTCGCTATGAAATACTATGGGTTTCATGACTTCTCAATCTATATCGAGTCAAGTTTTTATGGAAACGACAGGATTTAGTTTTGGAAATCGAGTATCTCCTTTCCGATGCACTATTCGTTACTTACTGCAACGCTCGCTCCGTCACATTGACGAATTAACACAGAAATTGTGTCGCTATGAAATACCATGGGTCTCAGGTCTTCTCATTCTAAATCGAGAAAGTTTTTATGGAAACGACAGGATTTAGTTTTGGAATTCGAGTATCTCCTTTCCGATGCACTATTCGTTACTTACTGCAACCCTCGCTCCCTCACATTGACGAATTAAGACAGAAATTGTATCGCTATGAAATACTATGTGTTTCATGACCTCTCATTCTAAATGGAGTAAAGTTTTTATGGAAACGACAGGATTTAGCTTTGGAATTCGAGTATCTCCTTTCCGATGCACTATTCGCTCCTTACTGCAACCCTCGCTCCCTCACATTGACGAATTAACAAAGAAATTGTGACGCTATGAAATACTATGGGTTTCATGACTTCTCATTCTAAATCGAGTAAACTTTTTAAGGAAACGACAGGATTTAGTTTTGGAATTCGAGTATCTCCTTTCCGGTGCACTATTCGTTCCTTACTGCAACGCTCGCTCCCTCACATTGACGAATTAAAACAGAAACTGTGTCGCTATGCAATACTATGGGTTTAATGAATTCTCATTCTAAATCGAGTAAAGTTTTTATGGAATCGACAGGATTTAGTTTTGGAATTCGAGTATCTCCTTTCCGATGCACTATTCGCTCCTTACCGCAACCCTCGCTCCCTCACATTGACGAATTAACACAGAAATTGTGTCGCTATGAAATACTATGGGTTTCATGACTTCTCAATCTATATCGAGTAAAGTTTTTATGGAAACGACAGGATTTAGTTTTGGAAATCGAGTATCTCCTTTCCGATGCACTATTCGTTACTTACTGCAACGCTCGCTCCGTCACATTGACGAATTAACACAGAAATTGTGTCGCTATGAAATACCATGGGTTTCAGGTCTTCTCATTCTAAATCAGGAAAGTTTTTATGGAAACGACAGGATTTAGTTTTGGAATTCGAGTATCTCCTTTCCGATGCACTATTCGTTAGTTACTGCAACCCTCGCTCCCTCACATTGACGAATTAAGACAGAAATTGTATCGCTATGAAATACTATGGGTTTCATGACTTCTCATTCTAAATCGAGTAAAGTTTTTATGGAAACGACAGGTTTTAGTTTTGGAATTCGAGTATCTCCTTTCCGATGCACTATTCGTTCCTTACTGCAACGCTCGCTCCCTCACATTGACGAATTAACACAGAAATTGTGTCGCTATGAAATACTATGGATTTCATGACTTCGCATTCTAAATCGAGTAAAGTCTTTATGGAAACGACAGGACTTAGTTTTGGAATTCGAGTATATCCTTTCCGATGCACTATTTGTTCCTTACTGCAACGCTCGCTCCCTCACATTCACGAATTCACACAGAAATTGTGTCGCTATGAAATACTATGGGTTTCATGACTTCTCATTCTAAATCGAGTAAAGTTTGTATGGAAACGACAGGATTTAGTTTTGGAAATCGAGTATCTCCTTTCCGATGCACTATTCGTTACTTACTGCAACGCTCGCTCCGTCACATTGACGAATTAACACAGAAATTGTGTCGCTATGAAATACCATGGGTCTCAGGTCTTCTCATTCTAAATCGAGAAAGTTTTTATGGAAACGACAGGATTTAGTTTTGGAATTCGAGTATCTCCTTTCCGATGCACTATTCGTTACTTACTGCAACCCTCGCTCCCTCACATTGACGAATTAAGACAGAAATTGTATCGCTATGAAATACTATGTGTTTCATGACCTCTCATTCTAAATGGAGTAAAGTTTTTATGGAAACGACAGGATTTAGTTTTGGAATTCGAGTATCTCCTTTCCGATGCACTATTCGCTCCTTACTGCAACCCTCGCTCCCTCACATTGACGAATTAACAAAGAAATTGTGACGCTATGAAATACTATGGGTTTCATGACTTCTCATTCTAAATCGAGTAAACTTTTTAAGGAAACGACAGGATTTAGTTTTGGAATTCGAGTATCTCCTTTCCGGTGCACTATTCGTTCCTTACTGCAACGCTCGCTCCCTCACATTGACGAATTAAAACAGAAACTGTGTCGCTATGCAATACTATGGGTTTAATGAATTCTCATTCTAAATCGAGTAAAGTTTTTATGGAATCGACAGGATTTAGTTTTGGAATTCGAGTATCTCCTTTCCGATGCACTATTCGCTCCTTACCGCAACCCTCGCTCCCTCACATTGACGAATTAACACAGAAATTGTGTCGCTATGAAATACTATGGGTTTCATGACTTCTCAATCTATATCGAGTAAAGTTTTTATGGAAACGACAGGATTTAGTTTTGGAAATCGAGTATCTCCTTTCCGATGCACTATTCGTTACTTACTGCAACGCTCGCTCCGTCACATTGACGAATTAACACAGAAATTGTGTCGCTATGAAATACCATGGGTTTCAGGTCTTCTCATTCTAAATCAGGAAAGTTTTTATGGAAACGACAGGATTTAGTTTTGGAATTCGAGTATCTCCTTTCCGATGCACTATTCGTTACTTACTGCAACCCTCGCTCCCTCACATTGACGAATTAAGACAGAAATTGTATCGCTATGAAATACTATGGGTTTCATGACTTCTCAGTCTAAATGGAGTAAAGTTTTTATGGAAACGACAGGATTTAGTTTTGGAATTCGAGTATCTCCTTTCCGATGCACTATTCGCTCCTTACTGCAACCCTCGCTCCCTCGCATTGACGAAATAACACAGAAATTGTGTCGCTATGAAATACTATGGGTTTCATGACTTCTCATTCTAAATCGAGTAAAGTTTTTATGGAACGACAGGATTTAGTTTTGGAATTCGAGTATCTCCTTTCCGATGCACTATTCGTTCCTTTCTGCAACCCTCGCTCCCTCACATTGACGAATTAACATAGAAATTGTGTCGCATTGAAATACTATGGGTTTCATGACTTCTCATTCTAAATCGAGTAAAGTTTTTATGGAAACGACAGGACTTAGTTATGGAATTCGAGTATATCCTTTCCGATGCACTATTCGTTCCTTACTGCAACGCTCGCACCCTCACATTTACGAATTAACACAGAAATTGTGTCGCTATGAAATACTAGGGGTTTCATTACTTCTCATTCTAAATCGAGTAAAGTTTTTATGGAAACGAGAGGATTTAGTTTTGGAATTCGAGTATCTCCTTTCCGATGCACTATTCGTTCTTACTGCAACGCTCGCTCCCTCACATTGACGAATTAACACAGAAATTGTGTCGCTATGACATACTATGGGTTTCATGACTTCTCATTCTAAATCGACTAAAGTTTTTATGGAAACGACAGGATTTAGTTCTGGAATTCGAGTATATCCTTTCCGATGCACTATTCGTTCCTTACTGCATCGCTTGCTCCCTCACAATTACGAATTAACACAGAAATTGTTTCGCTATGAAATACTATGGGTTTCATGACTTCTCATTCTAAATCGAGTAAAGTTTTTATGGAAACGACAGGATTTAGTTTTGGAATTCGAGTATCTCCGTTCCGATGCACTATTCGTTCCTTACTGCAACGCTCGCTCCCTCACATTGACGAATTATCACAGAAATTGTGTCGCTATGAAATACTATGAGTTTCATGACTTCTCATTTTAAATCGAGTAAAGTTTTTACTTAAACGAGAGGATTTAGTTTTGGAATTCGAGTATATCCTTTCCGATGCACTATTCATTCCTTACTGCAACGCTCGCACCCTCACATTGACGAATTAACACAGATATTGTGTCGCTATGAAATACTATGGGTTTCATGACTTCTCATTCTAAATCGAGTAAAGTTTTTATGGAAACGACAGGTTTTAGTTTTGGAATTCGAGTATCTCCTTTCCGATGCACTATTCGTTCCTTACTGCAACGCTCGCTCCCTCACATTGACGAATTAACACAGAAATTGTGTCGCTATGAAATACTATGGATTTCATGACTTCGCATTCTAAATCGAGTAAAGTCTTTATGGAAACGACAGGACTTAGTTTTGGAATTCGAGTATATCCTTTCCGATGCACTATTTGTTCCTTACTGCAACGCTCGCTCCCTCACATTCACGAATTCACACAGAAATTGTGTCGCTATGAAATACTATGGGTTTCATGACTTCTCATTCTAAATCGAGTAAAGTTTGTATGGAAACGACAGGATTTAGTTTTGGAATTCGAGTATCGCCTTTCCGATGCACTATTCGTTCCTTACTGCAACGCTCGCTCCCTCACACTGACGAATTAACACAGAAATTGTGTAGCTATGAAATATTATGTGTTTCATGACTTCTCATTCTAAATCGAGTAAAGTTTTTATGGAAACGACAGGATTTAGTTTTGGAATTCGAGTATATCCTTTCCGATGCACTATTCGTTCCTTACTGCAACGCTCGCTCCCTCACATTGACGAATTAACACAGAAATTGTGTCGCTATGAAATACTATGGATTTCATGATTTCTCATTTTAAATCGAGTAAAGTTTTTATGGAAACGACAGGACTTAGTTTTGGAATTCGAGTATATCCTTTCCGATGCACTATTCATTCCTTACTGCAACGCTCGCACCCTCAAATTGACGAATTAACACAGTAATTGTGTCGCTATGAAATACTATGGGTTTCATGACTTCTCTTTCTAAATCGAGTACAGTTTTTATGGAAACGACAGGATTTAGTTTTGGAATTCGAGTATTTCCTCTCCGATGCACTATTCCTTCCTTACTGCAACGCTCGCTCCCTCACATTGACGAATTAACACAGAAATTGTGTCGCTATGAAATACTATGTGTTTCATGACTTCTCATTCTAAATCGAGTAAAGTTTTTATGGAAACGACAGGATTTAGTTTTAGAATTCGAGTATCTCCTTTCCGATGCACTATTCGTTCCTTACTGCAACGCTCGCTCCCTCACAATTACGAATTAACACAGAAATTGTTTCGCTATGAAATACTATGGGTTTCATGACTTCTCATTCTAAATCGAGTAAAGTTTTTATGGAAACGACAGGATTTAGTTTTGGAATTCGAGTATCTCCTTTCCGATGCACTATTCGTTCCTTACTGCAACGCTCGCTCCCTCACATTGACGAATTAACACAGAAATTGGGTCGCTATGAAATACTATGGGTTTCATGTCTTCTCATTTTAAATCGAGTAAAGTTTTTATGGAAACGACAGGATTTATTTTTGGAATTCGAGTATATCCTTTCCGATGCACTATTCGTTCCTTACTGCAACGCTCGCTCCCTCACATTGACGAATTAACACAGATATTGTGTCGCTATGAAAAACTAAGGGTTTCATGACTTCTCATTCCAAATCGAGTAAAGTTTTTATGGAAACGACAGGATTTAGTTTTGGAATTCGAGTATCTCCTTTCCGATGCACTATTCGCTCCTTACTGCAACCCTCGCTCCCTCACATTGACGAATTAACACAGAAATTGTGACGCTATGAAATACTATGGGTTTCATGACTTCTCATTCTAAATCGAGTAAAGTTTTTAAGGAAACGACAGGATTTAGTTTTGGAATTCGAGTATCTCCTTTCCGATGCACTATTCGATCCTTACTGCAACCCTCGCTCCGTCACATTGACGAATTAACACAGAAATTGTGACGCTATGAAATACTATGGGTTTCATGACTTCTCATTCTAAATCGAGTAACGTTTTTATGGAAACGACAGTATTTGGTTTTGGAATTCGAGTATCTCCTTTCCGATGCACTATTCGCTCCCTACTGCAACCCTCGCTCCCTCACATTGACGAATTAACACAGAAATTGTATCGCTATAAAATACTATGTGTTTCATGACTTCTCATTCTAAATAGAGTAAAGTTTTTATGGAAACGACAGGATTTAGTTTTGGAATTCGAGTATCTCCTTTCCGATGCACTATTCGCTCCTTACTGCAACCCTCGCTCCCTCACATTGACGAATTAACACAGAAATTGTGACGCTATGAAATACTATGGGTTTCATGACTTCTCATTCTAAATCGAGTAAAGTTTTTAAGGAAACGACAGGATTTAGTTTTGGAATTCGAAGATCTCCTTTCCGATGCACTATTCGTTCCTTACTGCAACCCTCGCTCCGTCACATTGACGAATTAACACAGAAATTGTGACGCTATGAAATACTATGGGTTTCATGACTTCTCATTCTAAATCGAGTAACGTTTTTAAGGAAACGACAGTATTTGGTTTTGGAATTCGAGTATCTCCTTTCCGATGCACTATTTGCTCCCTACTGCAACCCTCGCTCCCTCACATTGACGAATTAACACAGAAATTGTGACGCTATGAAATACTATGAGTTTCATGACTTCTCATTCTAAATCGAGTAAAGTTTTTATAGAAACGACAGAATTTAGTTTTGGAATTCGAGCATCTCCTTTCCGATGCACAATTCATTCCATACTGCAACGCTCGCACCCTCACATTGACGAATTAACACAGTAATTGTGTCGCTATGAAATATTATGGGTTTCATGACTTCTCATTCTAAATCGAGTAAAGTTTTTATGGAAACGACAGGATTTAGTTTTGGAATTCGAGTATCTCCTCTCCGATGCACTAATCGTTCCTTACTGCAACGCTCGCTCCCTCACATTGACGAATTAACACAGAAATTGTGTCGCTATGAAATACTATGGGTTTCATGACTTCTCATTCTAAATCGAGTAAAGTTTTTATGGAAACGACAGGATTTAGTTTTGGAATTCGAGTATATCCTTTCCGATGCACTATTCGTTCCTTACTGCAACGCTCGCTCCCTCATAATTACGAATTAAAACAGAAATTGTTTCGCTATGAAATACTATGGGTTTCATGACTTCCCATTCCAAATCGAGTAAAGTTTTTATGGAGACGACAGGATTTAGTTTTGGAAATCGAGTATCTCATTTCCGATGCACTATTCGTTCCTTACTGCAACGCTCGCACCCTCACATTGACGAATTAACACAGAAATTGGGTCGCTATGAAATACTATGGGTTTCATGTCTTCTCATTTTAAATCGAGTAAAGTTTTTATGGAAACGACAGGATTTAGTTTTGGAATTCGAGTATATCCTTTCCGAAGCACTATTCGTTCCTTACTGCAACGCTCGCTCCCTCACATTGACGAAGTAACACAGATATTGTGTCGCTATGAGATACTATGGGTTTCATGACTTCTCATTCTAAATCGAGTAAAGTTTTTATGGAAACGACATGATTTAGTTTTGGAATTTGAGTATCTCCTTTCCGATGCACTATTCGTTCCTTACTGCAGCGCTCGCTCCCTCACATTGACGAAATAACACAGAAATTGTGTCGCTATGAAATACTATGGGTTTCATGACTTCTCATTCTAAATCGAGTAAAGTTTTTATGGAAACGACAGGATTTAGTTTTGGAATTCGAGTATATCCTTTCCGATGCACTATTCGCTCCTTACTGCAACGCTCGCTCCCTCACACTGACGAATTAACACAGAAATTGTGTCGCTATGAAGTACTATGGGTTTCATGACTTCTCATTCAAAATCGAGTAAAGTTTTTATGGAAACGACAGGATTTAGTTTTAGAATTCGATTATCTCCTTTCCGATGCACTATTCGTTCCTTACTGCAACCCTCGCTCCCTCACATTGACGAATTAACACAGAAATTGTATCGCTATGAAATACTATGGGTTTCATGACTTCTCATTCTAAATCAAGTAAAGTTTTTATGGAAACGACAGGATTTAGTTTTGGAATTCGAGTATCTCCTTTCCGATGCACTATTCGTTCCTTACTGCAACGCTCGTTCATTCACATTGACGAATTCACACAGTAATTGTGTCGCTATGAAATACTATGGGTTTCATGACTTCTCATTCTAAATCGAGTAAAGTTTTGAAGGAAACGACAGGATTTAGTTTTGGAATTCGAGTATCTCCTTTCCGGTGCACTATTCGTTCCTTACTGCAACGCTCGCTCCCTCACATTGACGAATTAACACAGAAATGGTGTCGCTATGAAATACTATGGGTTTCATGACTTCTCATTCTAAATCGAGTAAAGTTTTTATGGAAACGACAGGATTTAGTTTTGGAATTCGAGTATCTCCTTTCCGATGCACTATTCGCTCCTTACTGCAACCCTCGCTCCCTCACATTGACGAATTAACAGAGAAATTGTGTCGCTATGAAATACTATGGGTTTCATGACTTCTCATTCTAAATCGAGTAAAGTTTTTATGGAAACGACAGGATTTAGTTTTGGAATTCGAGTTTCTCCTTTCCGATGCATTATTCGTTCCTTAGTGCATCCCTCGCTCCGTCACCTTGACGAATGAACAACAAAATTGTGTCGCTATGAAATACTATGGGTTTCATGACTTGTCATTCTAAATCGAGTAAAGTTTTTATGGAAACGACAGGATTTAGTTTTGGAGTTCGAGTATCTCCTTTCCGATGCACTATTCGTTCCTTACTGCATCCCTTGCTCCGTCACATTGACGATAGAACACAGAAATTGTGTCGCTATGAAATACTATGGGTTTCAAGACTTCTCATTCTAAATCAAGTAAAGGTTTTATGGAAACGACAGGATTTAGCTATGGAATTCGAGTATCTCTTTTCCGATGCACTATTCGTTCCTTACTGCAACCCTCGCTCTCTGACATTTGCGTATTAACACAGAAATTGTGTCGCTATGAAATACTATGGGTTTCATGACTACTCATTCTAAATCGAGTAAAGTTTTTAAGGAATCGACAGGATTTAGTTTTGGAATTCGAGTATCTCCTTTCCGATGCACTATTCGTTCCTTACTGCAACCCTCGCTCCGTCACATTGACGAATTAACACAGAAATTGTGACGCTATGAAATACTATGGGTTTCATGACTTCTCATTCTAAATCGAGTAAAGTATTTATGGAAACGACAGAATTTAGTTTTGGAATTCGAGTATCTCCTTTCCGATGCACTATTCGTTCCTTACTGCAACGCTCGCTCCCTCACATTGACGAATTAACACAGAAATTGTGTCGCTATGAAATACTATGGGTTTCATGACTTCTCATTCTAAATCGAGTAAAGTTTTTATGGAAACGACAGGATTTAGTTTTGGAATTCGAGTATATCCTTTCCGATGCACTATTCGTTCCTTACTGCAACGCTCGCTCCCTCATAATTACGAATTAAAACAGAAATTGTTTCGCTATGAAATACTATGGGTTTCATGACTTCTCATTCCAAATCGAGTAAAGTTTTTATGGAAACGACAGGATTTAGTTTTGGAAATCGAGTATCTCATTTCCGATGCACTATTCGTTCCTTACTGCAACGCTCGCACCCTCACATTGACGAATTAACACAGAAATTGGGTCGCTATGAAATACTATGGGTTTCATGTCTTCTCATTTTAAATCGAGTAAAGTTTTTATGGAAACGACAGGATTTAGTTTTGGAATTCGAGTATATCCTTTCCGATGCACTATTCGTTCCTTACTGCAACGCTCGCTCCCTCACATTGACGAAGTAACACAGATATTGTGTCGCTATGAGATACTATGGGTTTCATGACTTCTCATTCTAAATCGAGTAAAGTTTTTATGGAAACGACATGATTTAGTTTTGGAATTTGAGTATCTCCTTTCCGATGCACTATTCGTTCCTTACTGCAGCGCTCGCTCCCTCACATTGACGAAATAACACAGAAATTGTGTCGCTATGAAATACTATGGGTTTCATGACTTCTCATTCTAAATCGAGTAAAGTTTTTATGGAAACGACAGGATTTAGTTTTGGAATTCGAGTATATCCTTTCCGATGCACTATTCGCTCCTTACTGCAACGCTCGCTCCCTCACATTGACGAATTAACACAGAAATTGTGTCGCTATGAAGTACTATGGGTTTCATGACTTCTCATTCAAAATCGAGTAAAGTTTTTATGGAAACGACAGGATTTAGTTTTAGAATTCGATTATCTCCTTTCCGATGCACTATTCGTTCCTTACTGCAACCCTCGCTCCCTCACATTGACGAATTAACACAGAAATTGTATCGCTATGAAATACTATGGGTTTCATGACTTCTCATTCTAAATCAAGTAAAGTTTTTATGGAAACGACAGGATTTAGTTTTGGAATTCGAGTATCTCCTTTCCGATGCACTATTCGTTCCTTACTGCAACGCTCGTTCATTCACATTGACGAATTCACACAGTAATTGTGTCGCTATGAAATACTATGGGTTTCATGACTTCTCATTCTAAATCGAGTAAAGTTTTGAAGGAAACGACAGGATTTAGTTTTGGAATTCGAGTATCTCCTTTCCGGTGCACTATTCGTTCCTTACTGCAACGCTCGCTCCCTCACATTGACGAATTAACACAGAAATGGTGTCGCTATGAAATACTATGGGTTTCATGACTTCTCATTCTAAATCGAGTAAAGTTTTTATGGAAACGACAGGATTTAGTTTTGGAATTCGAGTATCTCCTTTCCGATGCACTATTCGCTCCTTACTGCAACCCTCGCCCCCTCACATTGACGAATTAACACAGAAATTGTGTCGCAATGAAATACTATTGGTTTCATGACTTCTCAATCTATCTCGAGTAAAGTTTTTATGGAAACGACAGGATTTAGTTTTGGAATTCCAGTATCTCCTTTCCGATGCACTATTCGCTCCTTACTGCAACCCTCGCTCCCTCACATTGACGAATTAACAGAGAAATTTTGTCGCTGTGATATACTATGGGTTTCATGACTTCTCATTCTAAATCGAGTAAAGTTTTTATGGAAACGACAGGATTTAGTTTTGGAATTCGAGTTTCTCCTTTCCGATGCATTATTCGTTCCTTAGTGCATCCCTCGCTCCGTCACCTTGACGAATGAACAACAAAATTGTGTCGCTATGAAATACTATGGGTTTCATGACTTGTCATACTAAATCGAGTAAAGTTTTTATGGAAACGACAGGATTTAGTTTTGGAGTTCGAGTATCTCCTTTCCGATGCACTATTCGTTCCTTACTGCATCCCTTGCTCCGTCACATTGACGATAGAACACAGAAATTGTGTCGCTATGAAATACTATGGGTTTCAAGACTTCTCATTCTAAATCAAGTAAAGGTTTAATGGAAACGACAGGATTTAGCTATGGAATTCGAGTATCTCTTTTCCGATGCACTATTCGTTCCTTACTGCAACCCTCGCTCTCTGACATTTACGTATTAACACAGAAATTGTGTCGCTATGAAATACTATGGGTTTCATGACTACTCATTCTAAATCGAGTAAAGTTTTTAAGGAATCGACAGGATTTAGTTTTGGAATTCGAGTATCTCCTTTCCGATGCACTATTCGTTCCTTACTGCAACCCTCGCTCCGTCACATTGACGAATTAACACAGAAATTGTGACGCTATGAAATACTATGGGTTTCATGACTTCTCATTCTAAATCGAGTAAAGTATTTATGGAAACGACAGAATTTAGTTTTGGAATTCGAGTATCTCCTTTCCGATGCACTATTCGTTCCTTACTGCAACCCTCGCTCCCTCACATTGACGAATTAACACAGAAATTGTATCGCTATGAAATACTATGGCTTTCTTGACTTCTCATTCTAAATCGAGTAAAGTTTTTATGGAAACGACAGGATCTAGTTTTGGAATTCGAGTATCTCCTTTCCGAAGCACTATTCGCTCCTTACTGCAACCCTCGCTTCCTCACATTGACGAATTAACACAGAAATTGTGACGCTATGAAATACTATGGGTTTCATGACTTCTCATTCTAAGTCGAGTAAAGTTTTTATGGAAACGACAGAATTTAGTTTTGGAATTCGAGTATCTCCTTTCCGATACACTATTCGTTCCTTACTGCAACCCTCGCACCCTCACATTGACGAATTAACACAGAAATTGTGTCGCTATGAAATACTATGGGTTTCATGACTTCTCATTCAAAATCGAGTAAAGTTTTTATGGAAACTACAGGATTTAGTTTTAGAATTCGAGTATCTCCTTTCCGATGCACTATTCGTTCCTTACTGCAACCCTCGCTCCCTCACATTGACGAATTAACACAGAAAATGTATCGCTATGAAGTACTATGGGTTTCATGACTTCTCATTCTAAATCGAGTAAAGTTTTTATGGAAACGACAGGATTTAGTTTTGGAATTTGAGTATCTCCTTTCCGATGCACTATTCGTTCCTTACTGCAACGCTCGCTCATTCACATTGACGAATTCACACAGAAATTGTGTCGCTTTGAAATACTATGGGCTTCATGACTTCTCATTGTAAATCGAGTAAAGTTTTAAAGGAAACGACTGGATTTAGTTTTGGAATTTGAGTGTCTCCTTTCCGGTGCACTATTCGCTCCTTACTGCAACCCTCGTTCCCTCACATTGACGAATTAAAACAGAAATTGTGTCGCTATGAAATACTATGGGTTTCATGACTTCTCATTCTAAATCGAGTAAAGTTTTTATGGAAACGACAGGATTTAGTTTTGGAATTCGAGTATCTCCTTTCCGATGCACTATTCGCTCCTTACCGCAACCCTCGCTCCCTCACATTGACGAATTAACACAGAAATTGTGTCGCTATGAAATACTATGGGTTTCATGACTTCTCATTCTAAATCGAGTAAAGTTTTTATGGAAACGACAGGATTTAGTTTTGGAATTCGAGTATCTCCTTTCCGATGCACTATTCGCTCCTTACTGCAACCCTCGCTCCCTCACATTGACGAATTAACACAGAAATTGTGTCGCAATGAAATACTATGGGTTTCATGACTTCTCAACCTATCTCGAGTAAAGTTTTTATGGAAACGACAGGATTTAGTTTTGGAATTCGAGTATCTCCTTTCCGATGCACTATTCGCTCCTTACTGCAACCCTCGCTCCCTCACATTGACGAATTAACAGAGAAATTGTGTCGCTATGAAATACTATGGGTTTCATGACTTCTCATTCTAAATCGAGTAAAGTTTTTATGGAAACGGCAGGATTTAGTTTTGGAATTCGAGTTTCTCCTTTCCGATGCATTATTCGTTCCTTAGTGCATCCCTCGCTCCGTCACCTTGACGAATGAACACCAAAATTGTGTCGCTATGAAATACTATGGGTTTCATGACTTGTCATACTAAATCGAGTAAAGTTTTTATGGAAACGACAGGATTTAGTTTTGGAGTTCGAGTATCTCCTTTCCGATGCACTATTCGTTCCTTACTGCATCCCTTGCTCCGTCACATTGACGATAGAACACAGAAATTGTGTCGCTATGAAATACTATGGGTTTCAAGACTTCTCATTCTAAATCAAGTAAAGGTTTTATGGAAACGACAGGATTTAGCTATGGAATTCAAGTATCTCTTTTCCGATGCACTATTCGTTCCTTACTGCAACCCTCGCTCTCTGACATTGACGTATTAACACAGAAATTGTGTCGCTATGAAATACTATGGGTTTCATGACTACTCATTCTAAATCGAGTAAAGTTTTTAAGGAATCGACAGGATTTAGTTTTGGAATTCGAGTATCTCCTTTCCGATGCACTATTCGTTCCTTACTGCAACCCTCGCTCCGTCACATTGACGAATTAACACAGAAATTGTGACGCTATGAAATACTATGGGTTTCATGACTTCTCATTCTAAATCGAGTAACGTTTTTATGGAAACCACAGTATTTGGTTTTGGAATTCGAGTATCTCCTTTCCGATGCACTATTCGTTCCTTACTGCAACCCTCGCACCCTCACATTGACGAATTAACACAGAAATTGTATCGCTATGAAATACTATGGCTTTCATGACTTCTCATTCTAAATCGAGTAAAGTTTTTATGGAAACGACAGGATCTAGTTTTGGAATTCGCGTATCTCCTTTCCGAAGCACTATTCGCTCCTTACTGCAACCCTCGCTTCCTCACATTGACGAATTAACACAGAAATTGTGACGCTATGAAATACTATGGGTTTCATGACTTCTCATTCTAAATCGAGTAAAGTTTTTATGGAAACGACAGAATTTAGTTTTGGAATTCGAGTATCTCCTTTCCGATACACTATTCGTTCCTTACTGCAACCCTCGCACCCTCACATTGACGAATTAACACGGAAATTGTGTCGCTATGAAATACTATGGGTTTCATGACTTCTCATTCAAAATCGAGTAAAGTTTTTATGGAAACGACAGGATTTAGTTTTAGAATTCGAGTATCTCCTTTCCGATGCACTATTCGTTCCTTACTGCAACCCTCGCTCCCTCACATTGACGAATTAACACAGAAAATGTATCGCTATGAAGTACTATGGGTTTCATGACTTCTCATTCTAAATCGAGTAAAGTTTTTATGGAAACGACAGGATTTAGTTTTGGAATTTGAGTATCTCCCTTCCGATGCACTATTCGTTCCTTACTGCAACGCTCGCTCATTCACATTGACGAATTCACACAGAAATTGTGTCGCTATGAAATACTATGGGCTTCATGACTTCTCATTCTAAATCGAGTAAAGTTTTAAAGGAAACGACAGGATTTAGTTTTGGAATTTGAGTGTCTCCTTTCCGGTGCACTATTCGTTCCTTACTGCAACCCTCGCTCCCTCACATTGACGAATTAAAACAGAAATTGTGTCGCTATGAAATACTATGGGTTTCATGACTTCTCATTCTAAATCGAGTAAAGTTTTTATGGAAACGACAGGATTTAGTTTTGGAATTCGAGTATCTCCTTTCCGATGCACTATTCGCTCCTTACCGCAACCCTCGCTCCCTCACATTGACGAATTAACACAGAAATTGTGTCGCTATGAAATACCATGGGTTTCATGACTTCTCAATCTATATCGAGTAAAGTTTTTATGGAAACGACAGGATTTAGTTTTGGAAATCAAGTATCTCCTTTCCGATGCACTATACGTTACTTACTGCAACGCTCGCTCCGTCACATTGACGAAATAACACAGAAATTGTGTCGCTATGAAATACCATGTGTTTCAGGTCTTCTCATTCTAAATCGACTAAAGTTTTTATGGAAACGACAGGATTTAGTTTTGGAATTCGAGTATCTACTTTCCGATGCACTATTCGTTACTTACTGCAACCCTTGCTCCCTCACATTGACGAATTAAGACAGAAATTGTATCGCTATGAAATACTATGGGTTTCATGCCTTCTCATTCTAAATCGAGTAAAGTTTTTATGGAAACGACAGAATTTAGTTTTGGAATTCGAATATCTCCTTTCCGATGCACTATTCGTTCCTTACTGCAACCCTCGCACCCTCACATTGACGAATTAACACAGAAATTGTGTCGCTATGAAATACTATGGGTTTCATGACTTCTCATTCAAAATCGAGTAAAGTTTTTATGGAAACGACAGGATTTAGTTTTAGAATTCGAGAATCTCCTTTCCGATGCACTATTCGTTCCTTACTGCAACCCTCGCTCCCTCACATTGACGAATTAACACAGAAAATGTATCGCTATGAAATACTATGGGTTTCATGACTTCTCATTCTAAATCGAGTAAAGTTTTTATGGAAACGACAGGATTTAGTTTTGGAATTCGAGTATCTCCTTTCCGATGCACTATTCGTTCCTTACTGCAACGCTCGCTCATTCACATTGACGAATTCACACAGAAATTGTGTCGCTATGAAATACTATGGGCTTCATGACTTCTCATTCTAAATCGAATAAAGTTTTAAAGGAAACGACAGGATTTAGTTTTGGAATTCGAGTATCTCCTTTCCGATGCACTATTCGCTCCTTACTGCAACCTTCGCTCCCTCACATTGACGAATTAACACAGAAATTGTGTCGCTATGAAATACTATGGGTTTCATGACTTCTCATTCTAAATCGAGTAAAGTTTTTATGGAAACGACAGGATCTAGCTTTGGAATTCGAGTATCTCCTCTCCGATGCACTATTCGCTCCTTACTGCAACCCTCGCTCCCTCACATTGACGAATTAACACAGAAATTGTGACGCTATGAAATACTATGGGTTTCATGACTTCTCATTCTAAATCGAGTAAAGTTTTTATGGAAACGACAGGATTTAGTTTTGGAATTCGAGTATCTCCTTTCCGATGCACTATTCGTTCCTTACTGCAACGCTCGCTCATTCACATTGACGAATTCACACAGAAATTGTGTCGCTATGAAATACTATGGTTTTCATGCCTTCTCATTCCAAATCGAGTAAAGTTTTAAAGGAAACGACAGGATTTAGTTTTGGAATTTGAGTGTCTCCTTTCCGGTGCACTATTCGTTCCTTACTGCAACGCTCGCTCCCTTACATTGACGAATTAAAACAGAAATTGTGCCGCTATGAAATACTATGGGTTTCTTGACTTCTCATTATAAATCGAGTAAAGTTTTTATGGAAACGACAGGATTTAGTTTTGGAATTTGAGTATCTCCTTTCCGATGCACTATTCGCTCCTTACCGCAACCCTCGCTCCCTCACATTGACGAATTAACACAGAAATTGTGTCGCTATGAAATACTATGGGTTTCATGACTTCTCATTCTAAATCAAGTAAAGTTTTTATGGAAACGACAGGATTTAGTTTTAGAATTCGAGTATCTAGTTTCCGATGCACTATTCGTTCCTTACTGCAACCCTCGCTCCCTCACATTGACGAATTAACACAGAAAATGTATCGCTATGAAATACTATGGGTTTCATGACTTCTCATTCTAAATCGAATAAAGTTTTTATGGAAACGACAGGATTTAGTTTTGGAATTCGAGTATCTCCTTTCCGATGCACTATTCGTTCCTTACTGCAACGCTCGCTCATTCACATTGACGAATTCACACAGAAATTGTGTCGCTATGAAATACTATGGTTTTCATGCCTTCTCATTCTAAATCGAGTAAAGTTTTAAAGGAAACGACAGGATTTAGTTTTGGAATTTGAGTGTCTCCTTTCCGGTGCACTATTCGTTCCTTACTGCAACGCTCGCTCCCTTACATTGACGAATTAAAACAGAAATTGTGCCGCTATGAAATACTATGGGTTTCATGACTTCTCATTATAAATCGAGTAAAGTTTTTATGGAAACGACAGGATTTAGTTTTGGAATTTGAGTATCTCCTTTCCGATGCACTATTCGCTCCTTACCGCAACCCTCGCTCCCTCACATTGACGAATTAACACAGAAATTGTGTCGCTATGAAATACTATGGGTTTCATGACTTCTCATTCTAAATCGAGTAAAGTTTTTATGGAAACGACAGGATTTAGTTTTGGAATTCGAGTATATCCTTTCCGATGCACTATTCGTTCCTTACTGCAACGCTCGCTCCCTCACATTGACGAATTAAAACAGAAATTGTGTCGCTATGAAATACTATGGGTTTCATGACTTCTCATTCAAAATCGAGTAAAGTTTTTATGGAAACGACAGGATTTAGTTTTAGAATTCGAGTATCTCCTTTCCGATGCACTATTCGTTCCTTACTGCAACCCTCGCTCCCTCACATTGACGAATTAACACAGAAAATGTATCGCTATGAAATACTATGGGTTTCATGACTTCTCATTCTAAATCGAGTAAAGTTTTTATGGAAACGACAGGATTTAGTTTTGGAATTTGAGTGTCTCCTTTCCGGTGCACTATTCGTTCCTTACTGCAACGCTCGCTCCCTTACATTGACGAATTAAAACAGAAATTGTGCCGCTATGAAATACTATGGGTTTCTTGACTTCTCATTATAAATCGAGTAAAGTTTTTATGGAAACGACAGGATTTAGTTTTGGAATTTGAGTATCTCCTTTCCGATGCACTATTCGCTCCTTACCGCAACCCTCGCTCCCTCACATTGACGAATTAACACAGAAATTGTGTCGCTATGGAATACTATGGGTTTCATGACTTCTCATTCTAAATCGAGTAAAGTTTTTATGGAAACGACAGGATTTAGTTTTAGAATTCGAGTATCTAGTTTCCGATGCACTATTCGTTCCTTACTGCAACCCTCGCTCCCTCACATTGACGAATTAACACAGAAAATGTATCGCTATGAAATACTATGGGTTTCATGACTTCTCATTCTAAATCGAGTAAAGTTTTTATGGAAACGACAGGATTTAGTTTTGGAATTCGAGTATCTCCTTTCCGATGCACTATTCGTTCCTTACTGCAACGCTCGCTCATTCACATTGACGAATTCACACAGAAATTGTGTCGCTATGAAATACTATGGTTTTCATGCCTTCTCATTCTAAATCGAGTAAAGTTTTAAAGGAAACGACAGGATTTAGTTTTGGAATTTGAGTGTCTCCTTTCCGGTGCACTATTCGTTCCTTACTGCAACGCTCGCTCCCTCACATTGCGAATTAAAACAGAAATTGTGCCGCTATGAAATACTATGGGTTTCATGACTTCTCATTCTAAATCGAGTAAAGTTTTTATGGAAACGACAGGATTTAGTTTTGGAATTCGAGTATCTCCTTTCCGATGCACTATTCGTTCCTTACTGCAACGCTCGCTCATTCACATTGACGAATTCACACAGAAATTGTGTCGCTATGAAATACTATGGGCTTCATGACTTCTCATTCTAAATCGAATAAAGTTTTAAAGGAAACGACAGGATTTAGTTTTGGAATTCGAGTATCTCCTTTCCGATGCACTATTCGCTCCTTACTGCAACCTTCGCTCCCTCACATTGACGAATTAACACAGAAATTGTGTCGCTATGAAATACTATGGGTTTCATGACTTCTCATTCTAAATCGAGTAAAGTTTTTATGGAAACGACAGGATCTAGCTTTGGAATTCGAGTATCTCCTCTCCGATGCACTATTCGCTCCTTACTGCAACCCTCGCTCCCTCACATTGACGAATTAACACAGAAATTGTGACGCTATGAAATACTATGGGTTTCATGACTTCTCATTCTAAATCGAGTAAAGTTTTTATGGAAACGACAGGATTTAGTTTTGGAGTTCGAGTATCTCCTTTCCGATGCACTATTCGTTCCTTACTGCAACGCTCGCTCATTCACATTGACGAATTCACACAGAAATTGTGTCGCTATGAAATACTATGGTTTTCATGCCTTCTCATTCCAAATCGAGTAAAGTTTTAAAGGAAACGACAGGATTTAGTTTTGGAATTTGAGTGTCTCCTTTCCGGTGCACTATTCGTTCCTTACTGCAACGCTCGCTCCCTTACATTGACGAATTAAAACAGAAATTGTGCCGCTATGAAATACTATGGGTTTCTTGACTTCTCATTATAAATCGAGTAAAGTTTTTATGGAAACGACAGGATTTAGTTTTGGAATTTGAGTATCTCCTTTCCGATGCACTATTCGCTCCTTACCGCAACCCTCGCTCCCTCACATTGACGAATTAACACAGAAATTGTGTCGCTATGAAATACTATGGGTTTCATGACTTCTCATTCTAAATCAAGTAAAGTTTTTATGGAAACGACAGGATTTAGTTTTAGAATTCGAGTATCTAGTTTCCGATGCACTATTCGTTCCTTACTGCAACCCTCGCTCCCTCACATTGACGAATTAACACAGAAAATGTATCGCTATGAAATACTATGGGTTTCATGACTTCTCATTCTAAATCGAATAAAGTTTTTATGGAAACGACAGGATTTAGTTTTGGAATTCGAGTATCTCCTTTCCGATGCACTATTCGTTCCTTACTGCAACGCTCGCTCATTCACATTGACGAATTCACACAGAAATTGTGTCGCTATGAAATACTATGGTTTTCATGCCTTCTCATTCTAAATCGAGTAAAGTTTTAAAGGAAACGACAGGATTTAGTTTTGGAATTTGAGTGTCTCCTTTCCGGTGCACTATTCGTTCCTTACTGCAACGCTCGCTCCCTTACATTGACGAATTAAAACAGAAATTGTGCCGCTATGAAATACTATGGGTTTCATGACTTCTCATTATAAATCGAGTAAAGTTTTTATGGAAACGACAGGATTTAGTTTTGGAATTTGAGTATCTCCTTTCCGATGCACTATTCGCTCCTTACCGCAACCCTCGCTCCCTCACATTGACGAATTAACACAGAAATTGTGTCGCTATGAAATACTATGGGTTTCATGACTTCTCATTCTAAATCGAGTAAAGTTTTTATGGAAACGACAGGATTTAGTTTTGGAATTCGAGTATATCCTTTCCGATGCACTATTCGTTCCTTACTGCAACGCTCGCTCCCTCACATTGACGAATTAAAACAGAAATTGTGTCGCTATGAAATACTATGGGTTTCATGACTTCTCATTCAAAATCGAGTAAAGTTTTTATGGAAACGACAGGATTTAGTTTTAGAATTCGAGTATCTCCTTTCCGATGCACTATTCGTTCCTTACTGCAACCCTCGCTCCCTCACATTGACGAATTAACACAGAAAATGTATCGCTATGAAATACTATGGGTTTCATGACTTCTCATTCTAAATCGAGTAAAGTTTTTATGGAAACGACAGGATTTAGTTTTGGAATTTGAGTGTCTCCTTTCCGGTGCACTATTCGTTCCTTACTGCAACGCTCGCTCCCTTACATTGACGAATTAAAACAGAAATTGTGCCGCTATGAAATACTATGGGTTTCTTGACTTCTCATTATAAATCGAGTAAAGTTTTTATGGAAACGACAGGATTTAGTTTTGGAATTTGAGTATCTCCTTTCCGATGCACTATTCGCTCCTTACCGCAACCCTCGCTCCCTCACATTGACGAATTAACACAGAAATTGTGTCGCTATGGAATACTATGGGTTTCATGACTTCTCATTCTAAATCGAGTAAAGTTTTTATGGAAACGACAGGATTTAGTTTTAGAATTCGAGTATCTAGTTTCCGATGCACTATTCGTTCCTTACTGCAACCCTCGCTCCCTCACATTGACGAATTAACACAGAAAATGTATCGCTATGAAATACTATGGGTTTCATGACTTCTCATTCTAAATCGAGTAAAGTTTTTATGGAAACGACAGGATTTAGTTTTGGAATTCGAGTATCTCCTTTCCGATGCACTATTCGTTCCTTACTGCAACGCTCGCTCATTCACATTGACGAATTCACACAGAAATTGTGTCGCTATGAAATACTATGGTTTTCATGCCTTCTCATTCTAAATCGAGTAAAGTTTTAAAGGAAACGACAGGATTTAGTTTTGGAATTTGAGTGTCTCCTTTCCGGTGCACTATTCGTTCCTTACTGCAACGCTCGCTCCCTTACATTGACGAATTAAAACAGAAATTGTGCCGCTATGAAATACTATGGGTTTCATGACTTCTCATTAAAAATCGAGTAAAGTTTTTATGGAAACGACAGGATTTAGTTTTGGAATTTGAGTATCTCCTTTCCGATGCACTATTCGCTCCTTACCGCAACCCTCGCTCCCTCACATTGACGAATTAACACAGAAATTGTGTCGCTATGAAATACTATGGGTTTCATGACTTCTCATTCTAAATCGAGTAAAGTTTTTATGGAAACGACAGGATTTAGTTTTGGAATTCGAGTATATCCTTTCCGATGCACTATTCGTTCCTTACTGCAACGCTCGCTCCCTCACATTGACGAATTAAAACAGAAATTGTGTCGCTATGAAATACTATGGGTTTCATGACTTCTCATTCAAAATCGAGTAAAGTTTTTATGGAAACGACAGGATTTAGTTTTAGAATTCGAGTATCTCCTTTCCGATGCACTATTCGTTCCTTACTGCAACCCTCGCTCCCTCACATTGACGAATTAACACAGAAAATGTATCGCTATGAAATACTATGGGTTTCATGACTTCTCATTCTAAATCGAGTAAAGTTTTTATGGAAACGACAGGATTTAGTTTTGGAATTCGAGTATCTCCTTTCCGATGCACTATTCGTTCCTTACTGCAACGCTCGCTCATTCACATTGACGAATTCACACAGAAATTGTGTCGCTATGAAATACTATGGGTTTCATGCCTTCTCATTCTAAATCGAGTAAAGTTTTAAAGGAAACGACAGGATTTAGTTTTGGAATTTGAGTGTCTCCTTTCCGGTGCACTATTCGTTCCTTACTGCAACGCTCGCTCCCTCACATTGCGAATTAAAACAGAAATTGTGCCGCTATGAAATACTATGGGTTTCATGACTTCTCATTCTAAATCGAGTAAAGTTTTTATGGAAACGACAGGATTTAGTTTTGGAATTCGAGTATCTCCTTTCCGATGCACTATTCGCTCCTTACCGCAACCCTCGCTCCCTCACATTGACGAATTAACACAGTAATTGTGTCGCTATGAAATACTATGGGTTTCATGACTTCTCATTCTAAATCGAGTAAAGTTTTTATGGAAACGACAGGATTTAGTTTTGGAATTCGAGTATATCCTCTCCGATGCACTATTCGTTCCTTACTGCAACGCTCGCTCCCTCACATTGACGAAGTGACACAGATATTGTGTCGCTATGAAATACTATGGGTTTCATGACTTCTCATTCTAAATCGAGTAAAGTTTTTATGGAAACGACAGGATTTAGTTTTGGAATTCGAGTATCTCCTTTCTGATGCACTATTCGTTCCTTACTGCAACGCTCGCTCATTCACATTGACGAATTCACACAGAAATTGTGTCGTTATGAAATACTATGCGTTTCATGACTTCTCATTCTAAATCGAGTAAGGTATTTATGGAAACGACAGGATTTAGTTTAGGAATTCGAGTATCTCCTTTCCGATGCACTATTCGCTCCTTACTGCAACCCTCGCTCCCTCACATTGACGTAATAACACAGAAATTTTGTCGCTATGAAATACTATGGGTTTCATGACTTCTTATCATAAATCGAGTAAAGTTTTTATGGAAACGACAGGATTTAGTTTTGGAATTCGAGTATCTCCTTTCCGATGCACTATTCGTTCCTTACTGCAACGCTCGCACCCTCACATTGACGAAATAACACAGAAATTGTGTCGCTATGAAATACTATGGCTTTCATGAATTCTCATTCTAAATCGAGTTAAGTTTTTATGGAAACGACAGGATTTAGTTTTGGAATTCGAGTATCTCCTTTCCGATGCACTATTCGTTCCTTACTGCAACGCTCGCTCATTCACATTGACGAATTAACACAGAAATTGTGTCGCTATGAAATACTATGGGTTTCATTTCTTCTCATTCTAAATCGAGTAACGTTTTGAAGGAAACGACAGGATTTAGTTTTGGAATTCGAGTATCTCCTTTCCGGTGCACTATTCGTTCCTTACTGCAACGCTCGCTCCCTCACATTGACGAATTAACACAGAAATTGTGTCGCTATGAAATACTATGGGTTTCATGACTTCTCATTCTAAATCGAGTAAAGTTTTTATGGAAACGACAGAATTTAGTTTTGGAATTCGAATATCTCCTTTCCGATGCACTATTCGCTCCTTACTGCAACCCTCGCTCCCTCACATTGACGAATTAACACAGAAATTGTGTCGCTATGAAATACTATGGGTTTCATGACTTCTCATTCTAAATCGAGTAACGTTTTTATGGAAACGACAGGATTTAGTTTTGGAATTCGAGTATCTCCTTTCCGATGCACTATTCGCTCCTTACCGCAACCCTCGCTCCCTCACATTGACGAATTAACACAGAAATTGCGTCGCTATGAAATACTATGTGTTTCATGACTTCTCATTCTAAATCGAGTAAAGTTTTTATGGAAACGACAGGATTTAGTTTTGGAATTCGAGTATCTCCTTTCCGATGCACTATTCGTTCCTTACTGCAACGCTCGCTCCGTCACATTGACGAAATAACACAGAAATTGTGTCGCAATGAAATACTATGGCTTTCATGAATTCTCATTCTAAATCGAGTAAAGTTTTTGTGGAAACGACAGGATTTAGTTTTGGAATTCGAGTTTCTCCTTTCCGATGCACTATTCGTTCCTTAGTGCATCCCTCGCTCCGTCACCTTGACGAATGAACACCAAAATTGTGTCGCTATGAAATACTATGGGTTTCATGACTTCTCATTCTAAATCGAGTAAAGTTTTTATGGAAACGACAGGATTTATTTTTGGAATTCGAGTATCTCCTTTCCGATGCACTATTCGCTCCTTACTGCAACGCTCGCACCCTCACATTGACGAAATAACACAGAAATTGTGTCGCTATGAAATACAATGGCTTTCATGAATTCTCATTCTAAATCGAGTTAAGTTTTTATGGAAACGACAGGATTTAGTTTTGGAATTCGAGTTTCTCCTTTCCGATGCACTATTCGTTCCTTAGTGCATCCCTCGCTCCGTCACCTTGACGAATGAACACCAAAATTGTGTCGCTATGAAATACTATGGGTTTCATGACTTCTCATTCTAAATCGAGTAAGGTATTTATGGAATCGACAGGATTTAGTTTAGGAATTCGAGTATCTCCTTTCCGATGCACTATTCGCTCCTTACTGCAACCCTCGCTCCCTCACATTGACGTAATAACACAGAAATTTTGTCGCTATGAAATACTATGGGTTTCATGACTCCTTATTCTAAATCGAGTAAAGTTTTTATGGAAACGACAGGATTTAGTTTTGGAATTCGAGTATCTCCTTTCCGATGCACTATTCGTTCCTTACTGCAACGCTCGCACCCTCACATTGACGAAATAACACAGAAATTGTGTCGCTATGAAATACTATGGCTTTCATGAATTCTCATTCTAAATCGAGTTAAGTTTTTATGGAAACGACAGGATTTAGTTTTGGAATTCGAGTTTCTCCTTTCCGATGCACTATTCGTTCCTTAGTGCATCCCTCGCTCCGTCACCTTGACGAATGAACACCAAAATTGTGTCGCTATGAAATACTATGGGTTTCAAGACTTCTCATTCTAAATCGAGTAAAGTTTTTATGGAAACGACAGGATTTAGTTTTGGAATTCGAGTATCTCCTTTCCGATGCACTATTTGTTCCTTACTGCAACGCTCGCTCATTCACATTGACGAATTAACACAGAAATTGTGTCGCTATGAAATACTATGGGTTTCATGACTTCTCATTCTAAATCGAGTAACGTTTTGAAGGAAACGACAGGATTTAGTTTTGGAATTCGAGTATCTCCTTTCCGGTGCACTATTCGTTCCTTACTGCAACGCTCGCTCCCTCACATTGACGAATTAACACAGAAATTGTGTCGCTATGAAATACTATGGGTTTCATGACTTCTCATTCTAAATCGAGTAAAATTTTTATGGAAACGACAGGATTTAGTTTTGGAATTCGAGTATCTCCTTTCCGATGCACTATTCGCTCCTTACTGCAACCCTCGCTCCCTCACATTGACGAATTAACACAGAAATTGTGTCGCTATGAAATACTATGGGTTTCATGACTTCTCATTCTAAATCGAGTAAAGTTTTTATGGAAACGACAGGATTTAGTTTTGGAATTCGAGTATCTCCTTTCCGATGCACTATTCGCTCCTTACCGCAACCCTCGCTCCCTCACATTGACGAATTAACACAGAAACTGTGTCGCTATGAAATACTATGTGTTTCATGACTTCTCATTCTAAATCGAGTAAAGTTTTTATGGAAACGACAGGATTTAGTTTTGGAATTCGAGTATCTCCTTTCCGATGCACTATTCGTTCCTTACTGCAACGCTCGCTCCGTCACATTGACGAAATAACACAGAAATTGTGTCGCAATGAAATACTATGGCTTTCATGAATTCTCATTCTAAATCGAGTAAAGTTTTTATGGAATCGACAGGATTTAGTTTTGGAATTCGAGTTTCTCCTTTCCGATGCACTATTCGTTCCCTAGTGCATCCCTCGCTCCGTCACCTTGACGAATGAACACCAAAATTGTGTCGCTATGAAATACTATGGGTTTCAAGACTTCTCATTCTAAATCGAGTAAAGTTTTTATGGAAACGACAGGATTTAGTTTTGGAATTCGAGTATCTCCTTTCCGATGCACTATTTGTTCCTTACTGCAACGCTCGCTCATTCACATTGACGAATTAACACAGAAATTGTGTCGCTATGAAATACTATGGGTTTCATGACTTCTCATTCTAAATCGAGTAACGTTTTGAAGGAAACGACAGGATTTAGTTTTGGAATTCGAGTATCTCCTTTCCGGTGCACTATTCGTTCCTTACTGCAACGCTCGCTCCCTCACATTGACGAATTAACACAGAAATTGTGTCGCTATGAAATACTATGGGTTTCATGACTTCTCATTCTAAATCGAGTAAAATTTTTATGGAAACGACAGGATTTAGTTTTGGAATTCGAGTATCTCCTTTCCGATGCACTATTCGCTCCTTACTGCAACCCTCGCTCCCTCACATTGACGAATTAACACAGAAATTGTGTCGCTATGAAATACTATGGGTTTCATGACTTCTCATTCTAAATCGAGTAAAGTTTTTATGGAAACGACAGGATTTAGTTTTGGAATTCGAGTATCTCCTTTCCGATGCACTATTCGCTCCTTACCGCAACCCTCGCTCCCTCACATTGACGCATTAACACAGAAACTGTGTCGCTATGAAATACTATGTGTTTCATGACTTCTCATTCTAAATCGAGTAAAGTTTTTATGGAAACGACAGGATTTAGTTTTGGAATTCGAGTATCTCCTTTCCGATGCACTATTCGTTCCTTACTGCAACGCTCGCTCCGTGACATTGACGAAATAACACAGAAATTGTGTCGCAATGAAATACTATGGCTTTCATGAATTCTCATTCTAAATCGAGTAAAGTTTTTATGGAATCGACAGGATTTAGTTTTGGAATTCGAGTTTCTCCTTTCCGATGCACTATTCGTTCCCTAGTGCATCCCTCGCTCCGTCACCTTGACGAATGAACACCAAAATTGTGTCGCTATGAAATACTATGGGTTTCATGACTTCTCATTCTAAATCGAGTAAAGTTTTTATGGAAACGACAGGATCTAGTTTTGGAATTCGAGTATCTCCTTTCCGATGCACTATTCGCTCCTTACTGCAACCCTCGCTCCCTCACATTGACTAATTATCACAGAAATTGTGACGCTATGAAATACTATGGGTTTCATGACTTCTCATTCTAAATCGAGTAAAGTTTTTATGGAAACGACAGGATTTAGTCTAGGAATTCGAGTATCTCCTTTCCGATGCACTATTCGCTCCTTACTGCAACCCTCGCTCCCTCACATTGACGTATTAACACAGAAATTGTGTCGCTATGAAATACTATGGGTTTCATGACTTCTTATTCTAAATCGAGTAAAGTTTTTATGAAAACGACAGGATTTAGTTTTGGAATTCGAGTATCTCCTTTCCGATGCACTATTCGTTCCTTACTGCAACGCTCGCTCCGTCACATTGACGAAATAACACAGAAATTGTGTCGCTATGAAATACTATGGCTTTCATGAATTCTCATTCTAAATCGAGTAAAGTTTTTATGGATACGACAGGATTTAGTTTTGGAATTCGAATTTCTCCTTTCCGATGCACTATTCGTTCCTTAGTGCATCCCTCGCTCCGTCACATTGACGAATGAACACCGAAATTGTGTCGCTATGAAATACTATGTGTTTCAAGACTTCTCATTCTAAATCGAGTAAAGTTTTTACGGAAACGACAGGATTTAGTTTTGAAATTCGAGTATCTCCTTTCCGGTGCACTATTCGTTCCTTGCTGCAACGCTCGCTCCCTCACATTGACGAAGTAACACAGATATTGTGTCGCTATGAAATACTATGGGTTTCATGACTTCTCATTCTAAATCGAGTAAAGTTTTTATGGAAACGACAGGATTTAGTTTTGGAATTTGAGTATCTCCTTTCCGATGCACTATTCGTTCCTTACTTCAACGCTCGCACATTCACATTGACGAATTCACACAGAAATTGTGTCGCTATGAAATACTATGGGTTTCATGACTTCTCATTCTAAATCGAGTAAGGTATTTATGGAAACGACAGGATTTAGTTTAGGAATTCGAGTATCTCCTTTCCGATGCACTATTCGCTCCTTACTGCCACCCTCGCTCCCTCACATTGACGTAATAACACAGAAATTTTGTCGCTATGAAATACTATGGGTTTCATGACTTCTTATTCTAAATCGAGTAAAGTCTTTATGGAAACGACAGGATTTAGTTTTGGAATTCGAGTATCTCCTTTCCGATGCACTATTCGTTCCTTACTGCAACGCTCGCACCCTCACATTGACGAAATAACACAGAAATTGTGTCGCTATGAAATACTATGGCTTTCATGAATTCTCATTCTAAATCGAGTAAAGTTTTTATGGAAACGACAGGATTTAGTTTTGGAATTCGAGTTTCTCCTTTCCGATGCACTATTCGTTCCTTAGTGCATCCCTCGCTCCGTCACCTTGACGAATGAACACCAAAATTGTGTCGCTATGAAATACTATGGGTTTCAAGACTTCTCATTCTAAATCGAGTAAAGTTTTTATGGAAACGACAGGATTTAGTTTTGGAATACGAGTAACTCCTTTCCGATGCACTATTCGTTCCTTACTGCAACGCTCGCTCATTCACATTGACGAATTAACACAGAAATTGTGTCGCTATGAAATACTGTGGGTTTCATGACTTCTCATTCTAAATCGAGTAAAGTTTTGAAGGAAACGACAGGATTTAGTTTTGGAATTCGAGTATCTCCTTTCCGGTGCACTATTCGTTCCTTACTGCAACGCTCGCTCCCTCACATTGACGAATTAACACAGAAATTGTGTCGCTATAAAATACTATGGGTTTCATGACTTCTCATTCTAAATCGAGTAAAGTTTTTATGAAAACGACAGGATTTAGTTTTGGAATTCGAGTATCTCCTTTCCGATGCACTATTCGCTCCTTACTGCAACCCTTGCTCCCTCACCCCCATTGACGAATTAACACAGAAATTGTGTCGCTATGAAATACTTTGTGTTTCATGACTTCTCATTCTAAATCGAGTAAAGTTTTTATGGAAACGACAGGATTTAGTTTTGGAATTCGAGTATCTCCTTTCCGATGCACTATTCGCTCCTTACCGCAACCCTCGCTCCCTCACATTGACGAATTAACACAGAAATTGTGTCGCTATGAAATACTATGGGTTTCATTACTTCTGATACTAAATCGAGTAAAGTTTTTATGGAAACGACAGGATTTAGTTTTGGAATTCGAGTATCTCCTTTCCGATGCACTATTCGTTCCTTACTGCAACGCTCGCTCCGTCGCATTGACGAAATAACACAGAAATTGTGTCGCTATGAAATACTATGGCTTTCATGAAATCTCATTCTAAATCGAGTAAAGTTTTTATGGAAACGACAGGATTTAGTTTTGGAATTCGAGTTTCTCCTTTCCGATGCACTATTCGTTCCTTAGTGCATCCCTCGCTCTGTCACCTTGACGAATGAACACCAAAATTGTGTCGCTATGAAATACTATGGGTTTCATGACTTCTCATTCTAAATCGAGTAAAGTTTTTATGGAAACGACAGGATCTAGTTTTGGAATTCGAGTATCTCCTTTCCGATGCACTATTCGCTCCTTACTGCAACCCTCGCTCCCTCACATTGACTAATTATCACAGAAAATGTGACGCTATGAAATACTATGGGTTTCATGACTTCTCATTCTAAATCGAGTAAAGTTTTTATGGAAACGACAGGATTTAGTCTAGGAATTCGAGAATCTCCTTTCCGATGCACTATTCGCTCCTTACTGCAACCCTCGCTCCCTCACATTGACGTATTAACACAGAAATTGTGTCGCTATGAAATACTATGGGTTTCATGACTTCTTATTCTAAATCGAGTAAAGTTTTTATGAAAACGACAGGATTTAGTTTTGGAATTCGAGTATCTCCTTTCCGATGCACTATTCGTTCCTTACTGCAACGCTCGCTCCGTCACATTGACGAAATAACACAGAAATTGTGTCGCTATGAAATACTATGGCTTTCATGAATTCTCATTCTAAATCGAGTAAAGTTTTTATGGATACGACAGGATTTAGTTTTGGAATTCGAGTTTCTCCTTTCCGATGCACTATTCGTTCCTTAGTGCATCCCTCGCTCCGTCACATTGACGAATGAACACCGAAATTGTGTCGCTATGAAATACTATGTGTTTCAAGACTTCTCATTCTAAATCGAGTAAAGTTTTTACGGAAACGACAGGATTTAGTTTTGGAATTCGAGTATCTCCTTTCCGATGCACTATTCGTTCCGTACTGCAACGCTCGATCATTCACATTGACGAATTAACACAGAAATTGTGTCGCTATGAAATACTATGGGTTTCATAACTTCTCATTCTAAATCGAGTAAAGTTTTGAAGGAAACGACAGGATTTTTTTTTGGAATTCGAGTATCTCCTTTCCGGTGCACTATTCGTTCCTTACTGCAACGCTCGCTCCCTCACATTGACGAATTAACACAGAAATTGTGTCGCTATGAAATACTATAGGTTTCATGACTTCTCATTCTAAATCGAGTAAAGTTTTTATGGAAACGACAGGATTTAGTTTTGGAATTCGAGTATCTCCTTTCCGATGCACTATTCGCTCCTTACTGCAACCCTCGCTCCCTCACATTGACGAATTAACACAGAAATTGTGTCGATATGAAATACTATGGGTTTCATGACTTCTCAATCTATCTCGAGTAAAGTTTTTATGGAAACGACAGGATTTAGTTTTGGAATTCGAGTATCTCCTTTCCGATGCACTATTCGTTACTTACTGCAACGCTCGCTCCGTCACATTGACGAATTGACACAGAAATTGTGTCGCAATGAAATACCATGGGATTCAGATCTTCTCATTCTAAATCGAGTAAAGTTTTTATGGAAACGACAGGATTTAGTTTTGGAATTCGAGTATCTCCTTTCCGATGCACTATTCCTTACTTACTGCAACCCTCGCTCCCTCACATTGACGAATTAAGACAGAAATTGTATCGCTATGAAATACTATGGGTTTCATGACTTCTCATTCTAAATGGAGTAAAGTTTTTATGGAAACGACAGGATTTAGTTTTGGAATTCGAGTATCTCCTTTCCGATGCACTATTCGCTCCTTACTGCACCCTCGGTCCCTCACATTGACGAATTAACACAGAAATTGTGTCGCTATGAAATACTATGGGTTTCATGACTTCTCATTCTAAATCGAGTAAATTTTTTATGGAACGACAGGATTTAGTTTTGGAATTCGAGTATCTCCTTTCCGATGCACTATTCCTTCCTTACTGCAACCCTCGCTCCCTCACATTGACGAATTAACACAGAAATTGTGTCGCTATGAAATACTATGGGTTTCATGACTTCTCATTCAAAATCGAGTAAAGTTTTTATGGAAACGACAGGATTTAGTTTTAGAATTCGAGTATCTCCTTTCCGATGCACTATTCGTTCCTTACTGCAACAATCGGTCCCTCACATTGACGAATTAACACAGAAATTGTGTCGATATGAAATACTGTGGGTTTCATGACTTCTCAATCTATCTCGAGTAAAGTTTTTATGGAAACGACAGGATTTAGTTTTGGAATTCGAGTATCTCCTTTCCGATGCACTATTCGTTACTTACTGCAACGCTCGCTCCGTGACATTGACGAATTGACACAGAAATTGTGTCGCAATGAAATACCATGGGATTCAGATCTTCTCATTCTAAATCGAGTAAAGTTTTTATGGAAACGACAGGATTTAGTTTTGGAATTCGAGTATCTCCTTTCCGATGCACTATTCCTTACTTACTGCAACCCTCGCTCCCTCACATTGACGAATTAAGACAGAAATTGTATCGCTATGAAATACTATGGGTTTCATGACTTCTCATTCTAAATGGAGTAAAGTTTTTATGGAAACGACAGGATTTAGTTTTGGAATTCGAGTATCTCCTTTCCGATGCACTATTCGCTCCTTACTGCACCCTCGGTCCCTCACATTGACGAATTAACACAGAAATTGTGTCGCTATGAAATACTATGGGTTTCATGACTTCTCATTCTAAATCGAGTAAAGTTTTTATGGAACGACAGGATTTAGTTTTGGAATTCGAGTATCTCCTTTCCGATGCACTATTCCTTCCTTACTGCAACCCTCGCTCCCTCACATTGACGAATTAACACAGAAATTGTGTCGCTATGAAATACTATGGGTTTCATGACTTCTCATTCAAAATCGAGTAAAGTTTTTATGGAAACGACAGGATTTAGTTTTAGAATTCGAGTATCTCCTTTCCGATGCACTATTCGTTCCTTACTGCAACAATCGGTCCCTCACATTGACGAATTAACACAGAAATTGTGTCGCTATGAAATACTATGGGTTTCATGACTTCTCATTCTAAATCGAGTAAAGTTTTTATGGAAACGACAGGATTTAGTTTTGGAATTCGAGTATCTCCTTTCCGATGCACTATTCGTTCCTTACAGCAACCCTCGCTCCCTCACATTGACGAATTAACACAGAAATGTTGTCGCTATGAAATACTATGGGTTTCATGACTTCTCATTCTAAATCGAGTAAAGTTTTTATGGAAACGACAGGATTTAGTTTTGGAATTCGAGTATCTCCTTTCCGATGCACTATTCCTTCCTTACTGCAACCCTCGCTCCCTCACATTGACGAATTAACACAGAAATTGTGTCGCTATGAAATACTATGGGTTTCATGACTTCTCATTCTAAATCGAGTAAAGTTTTTATGGAATCGACAGGATTTAGTTTTGGAGTTCGAGTATCTCCTTTCCGATGCACTATTCGTTCCTTACGGCAACCCTCGCTCCCTCACATTGACGAATTAACACAGAAATTGTATCGCTGTGAAATACTATGGGTTTCATGACTTCTCATTCTAAATCGAGTAAAGTTTTTATGGAAACGACAGGATCTAGTTTTGGAATTCGAGTATCTCCTTTCCGATGCACTATTCGCTCCTTACTGCAACCCTCACTCCCTCACATTGACGAATTAACACAGAAATTGTGACGCTATGAAATACTATGGGTTTCATGACTTCTCATTCTAAATCGAGTAAAGTTTTTATGGAAACGACAGAATTTAGTTTTGGAATTCCAGTATCTCCTTTCCGATGCACTATTCGTTCCTTACTGCAACCCTCGCACCCTCACATTGACGAAATAACACAGAAATTGTGTCGCTATGAAATACTATGGCTTTCATGAATTCTCATTCTAAATCGAGTAACGTTTTTATGGATACGACAGGATTTAGTTTTGGAATTCGAGTTTCTCCTTTCCGATGCACTATTCGTTCCTTAGTGCATCCCTCGCTCCGTCACATTGACGAATGAACACCGAAATTATGTCGCTATCAAATACTATGTGTTTCAAGACTTCTCATTCTAAATCGAGTAAAGTTTTTACGGAAACGACAGGATTTAGTTTTGGAATTCGAGTATCTCCTTTCCGATGCACTATTCGTTCCGTACTGCTACGCTCGCTCATTCACATTGACGAATTAACACAGAAATTGTGTCGCTATGAAATACTGTGGGTTTCATGACTTCTCATTCTAAATCGAGTAAAGTTTTTATGGAAACGACAGAATTTAGTTTTGGAATTCGAGTATCTCCTTTCCGATGCACTATTCGTTCCTTACTGCAACGCTCGCTCATTCACATTGACGAATTCACACAGAAATTGTGTCGCTATGAAATACTATGAGTTTCATGACTTCTCATTCTAAATCGAGTAAAGTTTTAAAGGAAACGACCGGATTTAGTTTTGGAATTTGAGTGTCTCCTTTCCGGTGCACTATTCATTCCTTACTGCAACGCTCGCTCCCTCACATTGACGAATTAACACAGAAATTGTGTCGCTATGAAATACTATGGGTTTCATGACTTCTCATTCTAAATCGAGTAAAGTTTTTATGGAAACAACAGGATCTAGATTTGGAATTCGAGTATCTCCTCTCCGATGCACTATTCGCTCCTTACTGCAACCCTCGCTCCCTCACATTGACGAATTAACACAGAAATTGTGACGCTATGAAATACTATGGGTTTCATGACTTCTCATTCCAAATCGAGTAAAGTTTTTATGGAAACGACAGGATTTAGTTTTGGAATTCGAGTATCTCATTTCCGATGCACTATTCGTTCCTTACTGCAACGCTCGCACCCTCACATTGACGAATTAACACAGAAATTGGGTCGCTATGAAATACTATGGGTTTCATGACTTCTCATTTTAAATCGAGTACAGTTTTTATGGAAACGACAGGATTTAGTTTTGGAATTCGAGTATATCCTTTCCGTTGCACTATTCGTTCCTTACTGCAACGCTCGCTCCCTCACATTGACGAAGTAACACAGATATTGTGTCGCTATGAAATACTATGGGTTTCATGACTTCTCATTCTAAATCGAGTAAAGTTTTTATGGAAACGACATGATTTAGTTTTGGAATTTGAGTATCTCCTTTCCGATGCACTATTCGTTCCTTACTGCAGCGCTCGCTCCCTCACAATGACGAAATAACACAGAAATTGTGTCGCTATGAAATACTATGGGTTTCATGACTTCTCATTCTAAATCGAGTAAAGTTTTTATGGAAACGACAGGATTTAGTTTTGGAATTCGAGTATATCCTTTCCGATGCACTATTCGCTCCTTACTGCAACGCTCGCTCCCTCACATTGACGAATTAACACAGAAATTGTGTCGCTATGAAGTACTATGGGTTTCATGACTTCTCATTCAAAATCGAGTAAAGTTTTTATGGAAACGACAGGATTTAATTTTAGAATTCGAGTATCTCCTTTCCGATGCACTATTCGTTCCTTACTGCAACCCTCGCTCCCTCACATTGACGAATTAACACAGAAATTGTATCGCTATGAAATACTATGGGTTTCATGACTTCTCATTCTAAATCAAGTAAAGTTTTTATGGAAACGACAGGATTTAGTTTTGGAATTCGAGTATCTCCTTTCCGAAGCACTATTCGTTCCTTACTGCAACGCTCGTTCATTCACATTGACGAATTCACACAGAAATTGTGTCGCTATGAAATACTATGGGTTTCATAACTTCTCATTCTAAATCGAGTAAAGTTTTGAAGGAAACGACAGGATTTAGTTTTGGATTTCGAGTATCTCCTTTCCGGTGCACTATTCGTTCCTTACTGCAACGCTCGCTCCCTCACATTGACGAATTAACACAGAAATTGTGTCGCTATGAAATACTATGGGTTTCATGACTTCTCATTCTAAATCGAGTAAAGTTTTTATGGAAACGACAGGATTTAGTTTTGGAATTCGAGTATCTCCTTTCCGATGCACTATTCGCTCCTTACTGCAACCCTCGCTCCCTCACATTGTCGAATTAACACAGAAATTGTGTCGCTATGAAATACTATGGGTTTCATGACTTCTCAATCTATCTCGAGTAAAGTTTTTATGGAAACGACAGGATTTAGTTTTGGAATTCGAGTATCTCCTTTCCGATGCACTATTCGCTCCTTACTGCAACCCTCGCTCCCTCACATTGACGAATTAACAGAGAAATTGTGTCGCTATGAAATACTATGGGTTTCATGACTTCTCATTCTAAATCGAGTAAAGTTTTTATGGAAACGACAGGATTTAGTTTTGGAATTCGAGTTTCTCCTTTCCGATGCATTATTCGTTCCTTAGTGCATCCCTCGCTCCGTCACCTTGACGAACGAACACCAAAATTGTGTCGCTATGAAATACTATGGGTTTCATGACTTCTCATACTAAATCGAGTAAAGTTTTTATGGAAACGACAGGATTTAGTTTTGGAGTTCGAGTATCTCCTTTCCGATGCACTATTCGTTCCTTACTGCATCCCTTGCTCCGTCACATTGACGATAGAACACAGAAATTGTGTCGCTATGAAATACTATGGGTTTCAAGACTTCTCATTCTAAATCAAGTAAAGGTTTTATGGAAACGACAGGATTTAGCTATGGAATTCGAGTATCTCTTTTCCGATGCACTATTCGTTCCTTACTGCAACCCTCGCTCCGTCACATTGACGAATTATCACAGAAATTGTGACGCTATGAAATACTATGGGTTTCATGACTTCTCATTCTAAATCGAGTAACGTTTTTATGGAAACCACAGTATTTGGTTTTGGAATTCGAGTATCTCCTTTCCGATGCACTATTCATTCCTTACTGCAACCCTCGCTCCCTCACATTGACGAATTAACACAGAAAATGTGACGCTATGAAATACTATGGGTTTCGTGACTTCTCATTCTAAATCGAGTAAAGTTTTTATGGAAACGACAGAATTTAGTTTTGGAATTCGAGTATCTCCTTTCCGATACACTATTCGTTCCTTACTGCAACCCTCGCACCCTCACATTGACGAATTAACACAGAAGTTGTGTCGATATGAAATACTATGGGTTTCAGGACTTCTCATTCAAAATCGAGTAAAGTTTTTATGGAAACGACAGGATTTAGTTTTAGAATTCGAGTATCTCCTTTCCGATGCACTATTCGTTCCTTACTGCAACCCTCGCTCCCTCACATTGACGAATTAACACAGAAAATGTATCGCTCTGAAGTACTATGGGTTTCATGACTTCTCATTCTAAATCGAGTAAAGTTTTTATGGAAACGACAGGATTTAGTTTTGGAATTTGAGTATCTCCTTTCCGATGCACTATTCGTTCCTTACTGCAACGCTCGCTCATTCACATTGACGAATTCACACAGAAATTGTGTCGCTATGAAATACTATGGGCTTCATGACTTCTCATTCTAAATCGAGTAAAGTTTTAAAGGAAACGACAGGATTTAGTTTTGGAATTTGAGTGTCTCCTTTCCGGTGCACTATTCGTTCCTTACTGCAACCCTCGCTCCCTCACATTGACGAATTAAAACAGAAATTGTGTCGCTATGAAATACTATGGGTTTCATGACTTCTCATTCTAAATCGAGTAAAGTTTTTATGGAAACGACAGGATTTAGTTTTGGAATTCGAGTATCTCCTTTCCGATGCACTATTCGCTCCTTGCCGCAACCCTCGCTCCCTCACATTGACGAATTAACACAGAAATTGTGTCGCTATGAAATACTATGGGTTTCATGACTTCTCAATCTATATCGAGTAAAGTTTTTATGGAAACGACAGGATTTAGTTTTGGAAATCAAGTATCTCCTTTCCGATGCTCTATACGTTACTTACTGCAACGCTCGCTCCGTCACATTGACGAAATAACACAGAAATTGTGTCGCTATGAAATACCATGTGTTTCAGGTCTTCTCATTCTAAATCGACTAAAGTTTTTATGGAAACGACAGGATTTAGTTTTGGAATTCGAGTATCTACTTTCCGATGCACTATTCGTTACTTACTGCAACCCTCGCTCCCTCACATTGACGAATTAAGACAGAAATTGTATCGCTATGAAATACTATGGGTTTCATGCCTTCTCATTCTAAATCGAGTAAAGTTTTTATGGAATCGACAGAATTTAGTTTTGGAATTCGAGTATCTCCTTTCCGATGCACTATTCGTTCCTTACTGCAACCCTCGCACCCTCACATTGACGAATTAACACAGAAATTGTGTCGCTATGAAATACTATGGGTTTCATGACTTCTCATTCAAAATCGAGTAAAGTTTTTATGGAAACGACAGGATTTAGTTTTAGAATTCGAGAATCTCCTTTCCGATGCACTATTCGTTCCTTACTGCAACCCTCGCTCCCTCACATTGACGAATTAACACAGAAAATGTATCGCTATGAAATACTATGGGTTTCATGACTTCTCATTCTAAATCGAGTAAAGTTTTTATGGAAACGACAGGATTTAGTTTTGGAATTCGAGTATCTCCTTTCCGATGCACTATTCGTTCCTTACTGCAACGCTCGCTCATTCACATTGACGAATTCACACAGAAATTGTGTCGCTATGAAATACTATGGGCTTCATGACTTCTCATTCTAAATCGAGTAAAGTTTTAAAGGAAACGACAGGATTTAGTTTTGGAATTCGAGTATCTCCTTTGAGATGCACTATTCGCTCCTTACTGCAACCTTCGCTCCCTCACATTGACGAATTAACACAGAAATTGTGTCGCTATGAAATACTATGGGATTCATGACTTCTCATTCTAAATCGAGTAAAGTTTTTATGGAAACGACAGGATCTAGTTTTGGAATTCGAGTATCTCCTCTCCGATGCACTATTCGCTCCTTACTGCAACCCTCGCTCCCTCACATTGACGAATTAACACAGAAATTGTGACGCTATGAAATACTATGGGTTTCATGACTTCTCATTCTAAATCGAGTAAAGTTTTTATGGAACGACAGAATTTAGTTTTGGAATTCGAGTATCTCCTTTCTGATGCACTATTCGTTCCTTACTGCAACCCTCGCACCCTCACATTGACGAATTAACACAGAAATTGTGTCGCTATGAAATACTATGGGTTTCATGACTTCTCATTCTAAATCGAGTAAAGTTTTTATGGAAACGACAGGATTTAGTTTTGGAATTCGAGTATCTCCTTTCCGATGCACTATTCGCTCCTTACTGCAACCCTCGCTCCCTCACATTGTCGAATTAACACAGAAATTGTGTCGCTATGAAATACTATGGGTTTCATGACTTCTCAATCTATCTCGAGTAAAGTTTTTATGGAAACGACAGGATTTAGTTTTGGAATTCGAGTATCTCCTTTCCGATGCACTATTCGCTCCTTACTGCAACCCTCGCTCCCTCACATTGACGAATTAACAGAGAAATTGTGTCGCTATGAAATACTATGGGTTTCATGACTTCTCATTCTAAATCGAGTAAAGTTTTTATGGAAACGACAGGATTTAGTTTTGGAATTCGAGTTTCTCCTTTCCGATGCATTATTCGTTCCTTAGTGCATCCCTCGCTCCGTCACCTTGACGAATGAACACCAAAATTGTGTCGCTATGAAATACTATGGGTTTCATGACTTCTCATACAAAATCGAGTAAAGTTTTTATGGAAACGACAGGATTTAGTTTTGGAGTTCGAGTATCTCCTTTCCGATGCACTATTCGTTCCTTACTGCATCCCTTGCTCCGTCACATTGACGATAGAACACAGAAATTGTGTCGCTATGAAATACTATGGGTTTCAAGACTTCTCATTCTAAATCAAGTAAAGGTTTTATGGAAACGACAGGATTTAGCTATGGAATTCGAGTATCTCTTTTCCGATGCACTATTCGTTCCTTACTGCAACCCTCGCTCCGTCACATTGACGAATTATCACAGAAATTGTGACGCTATGAAATACTATGGGTTTCATGACTTCTCATTCTAAATCGAGTAACGTTTTTATGGAAACCACAGTATTTGGTTTTGGAATTCGAGTATCTCCTTTCCGATGCACTATTCGTTCCTTACTGCAACCCTCGCACCCTCACATTGACGAATTAACAAAGAAATTGTATCACTATGAAATGCTATGGGTTTCATGACTTCTCATTCTAAATCGAGTAAAGTTTTTATGGAAACGACCGGATCTAGTTTTGGAATTCGAGTATCTCCTCTCCGATGCACTATTCGCTCCTTACTGCAACCCTCGCTCCCTCACATTGACGAATTAACACAGAAATTGTGACGCTATGAAATACTATGGGTTTCATGACTTCTCATTCTAAATCGAGTAAAGTATTTATGGAAACGACAGAATTTAGTTTTGGAATTCGAGTATCTCCTTTCCGATGCACTATTCGTTCCTTACTGCAACCCTCGCTCCCTCACATTGACGAATTAACACAGAAATTGTATCGCTATGAAATACTATGGCTTTCATGACTTCTCATTCTAAATCGAGTAAAGTTTTTATGGAAACGACAGGATCTAGTTTTGGAATTCGAGTATCTCCTTTCCGAAGCACTATTCGCTCCTTACTGCAACCCTCGCTCCCTCACATTGACGAATTAACACAGAAAATGTGACGCTATGAAATACTATGGGTTTCGTGACTTCTCATTCTAAATCGAGTAAAGTTTTTATGGAAACGACAGAATTTAGTTTTGGAATTCGAGTATCTCCTTTCCGATACACTATTCGTTCCTTACTGCAACCCTCGCACCCTCACATTGACGAATTAACACAGAAATTGTGTCGATATGAAATACTATGGGTTTCATGACTTCTCATTCAAAATCGAGTAAAGTTTTTATGGAAACGACAGGATTTAGTTTTAGAATTCGAGTATCTCCTTTCCGATGCACTATTCGTTCCTTACTGCAACCCTCGCTCCCTCACATTGACGAATTAACACAGAAAATGTATCGCTCTGAAGTACTATGGGTTTCATGACTTCTCATTCTAAATCGAGTAAAGTTTTTATGGAAACGACAGGATTTAGTTTTGGAATTTGAGTATCTCCTTTCCGATGCACTATTCGTTCCTTACTGCAACGCTCGCTCATTCACATTGACGAATTCACACAGAAATTGTGTCGCTATGAAATACTATGGGCTTCATGACTTCTCATTCTAAATCGAGTAAAGTTTTAAAGGAAACGACAGGATTTAGTTTTGGAATTTGAGTGTCTCCTTTCCGGTGCACTATTCGTTCCTTACTGCAACCCTCGCTCCCTCACATTGACGAATTAAAACAGAAAATGTGTCGCTATGAAATACTATGGGTTTCATGACTTCTCATTCTAAATCGAGTAAAGTTTTTATGGAAACGACAGGATTTAGTTTTGGAATTCGAGTATCTCCTTTCCGATGCACTATTCGCTCCTTACCGCAACCCTCGCTCCCTCACATTGACGAATTAACACAGAAATTGTGTCGCTATGAAATACTATGGGTTTCATGACTTCTCAATCTATATAGAGTAAAGTTTTTATGGAAACGACAGGATTTAGTTTTGGAAATCAAGTATCTCCTTTCCGATGCTCTATACGTTACTTACTGCAACGCTCGCTCCGTCACATTGACGAAATAACACAGAAATTGTGTCGCTATGAAATACCATGTGTTTCAGGTCTTCTCATTCTAAATCGACTAAAGTTTTTATGGAAACGACAGGATTTAGTTTTGGAATTCGAGTATCTACTTTCCGATGCACTATTCGTTACTTACTGCAACCCTCGCTCCCTCACATTGACGAATTAAGACAGAAATTGTATCGCTATGAAATACTATGGGTTTCATGCCTTCTCATTCTAAATCGAGTAAAGTTTTTATGGAATCGACAGAATTTAGTTTTGGAATTCGAGTATCTCCTTTCCGATGCACTATTTGTTCCTTACTGCAACCCTCGCACCCTCACATTGACGAATTAACACAGAAATTGTGTCGCTATGAAATACTATGGGTTTCATGACTTCTCATTCAAAATCGAGTAAAGTTTTTATGGAAACGACAGGATTTAGTTTTAGAATTCGAGAATCTCCTTTCCGATGCACTATTCGTTCCTTACTGCAACCCTCGCTCCCTCACATTGACGAATTAACACAGAAAATGTATCGCTATGAAATACTATGGGTTTCATGACTTCTCATTCTAAATCGAGTAAAGTTTTTATGGAAACGACAGGATTTAGTTTTGGAATTCGAGTATCTCCTTTCCGATGCACTATTCGTTCCTTACTGCAACGCTCGCTCATTCACATTGACGAATTCACACAGAAATTGTGTCGCTATGAAATACTATGGGCTTCATGACTTCTCATTCTAAATCGAGTAAAGTTTTAAAGGAAACGACAGGATTTAGTTTTGGAATTCGAGTATCTCCTTTCCGATGCACTATTCGCTCCTTACTGCAACCTTCGCTCCCTCACATTGACGAATTAACACAGAAATTGTGTCGCTATGAAATACTATGGGATTCATGACTTCTCATTCTAAATCGAGTAAAGTTTTTATGGAAACGACAGGATCTAGTTTTGGAATTCGAGTATCTCCTCTCCGATGCACTATTCGCTCCTTACTGCAACCCTCGCTCCCTCACATTGACGAATTAACACAGAAATTGTGACGCTATGAAATACTATGGGTTTCATGACTTCTCATTCTAAATCGAGTAAAGTTTTTATGGAAACGACAGAATTTAGTTTTGGAATTCGAGTATCTCCTTTCTGATGCACTATTCGTTCCTTACTGCAACCCTCGCACCCTCACATTGACGAATTAACACAGAAATTGTGTCGCTATGAAATACTATGGGTTTCATGACTTCTCATTCAAAATCGAGTAAAGTTTTTATGGAAACGACAGGATTTAGTTTTAGAATTCGAGTATCTCCTTTCCGATGCACTATTCGTTCCTTACTGCAACCCTCGCTCCCTCACATTGACGAATTAACACAGAAAATGTATCGCTACGAAATACTATGGGTTTCATGACTTCTCATTCTAAATCGAGTAAAGTTTTTATGGAAACGACAGGATTTAGTTTTGGAATTCGAGTATCTCCTTTCCGATGCACTATTCGTTCCTTACTGCAACGCTCGCTCATTCACATTGACGAATTCACACAGAAATTGTGTCGCTATGAAATACTATGGGTTTCATGACTTCTCATTCTAAATCGAGTAAAGTTTTAAAGGAAACGACAGGATTTAGTTTTGGAATTTGAGTGTCTCCTTTCCGGTGCACTATTCGTTCCTTACTGCAACGCTCGCTCCCTCACATTGACGAATTAAAACAGAAATTGTGCCGCTATGAAATACTATGGGTTTCATGACTTCTCATTCTAAAACGAGTAAAGTTTTTATGGAAACGAAAGGATTTAGTTTTGGAATTCGAGTATCTCCTTTCCGATGCACTATTCGCTCCTTACCGCAACCCTCGCTCCCTCACATTGACGAATTAACACAGAAATTGTGTCGCTATGAAATACTATGGGTTTCATGACTTCTCATTCTAAATCGAGTAAAGTTTTTATGGAAACGACAGGATGTAGTTTTGGAATTCGAGTATCTCCTTTCCGATGCACTGTTCGTTCCTTACTGCAACGCTCGCTCATTCACATTGACGAATTCACACAGAAATTGTGTCGCTATGAAATACTATGGGTTTCATGACTTCTCATTCTAAATCGAGTAAAGTTTTTATGGAAACGACAGGATTTAGTTTTGGAGTTCGAGTATCTCCTTTCCGATGCACTATTCGTTCCTTACTGCATCCCTTGCTCCGTCACACTGACGATAGAACACAGAAATTGTGTCGCTATGAAATACTATGGGTTTCAAGACTTCTCATTGTAAATAAAGTAAAGGTTTTATGGAAACGACAGGATTTAGCTATGGAATTCGAGTATCTCTTTTCCGATGCACTATTCGTTCCTTACTGCAACCCTCGCTCTCTGACATTGACGTATTAACACAGAAATTGTGTCGCTATGAAATACTATGGGTTTCATGACTACTCATTCTAAATCGAGTAAAGTTTTTAAGGAATCGACAGAATTTAGTTTTGGAATTCGAGTATCTCCTTTCCGATGCACTATTCGTTCCTTACTGCAACCCTCGCTCCGTCACATTGACGAATTAACACAGAAATTGTGACGCTATGAAATACTATGGGTTTCATGACTTCTCATTCTAAATCGAGTAACGTTTTTATGGAAACCACAGTATTTGGTTTTGGAATTCGAGTATCTCCTTTCCGATGCACTATTCGTTCCTTACTGCAACCCTCGCACCCTCACATTGACGAATTAACACAGAAATTGTGACGCTATGAAATACTATGGGTTTCATGACTTCTCATTCTAAATCGAGTAAAGTTTTTATGGAAACGACAGAATTTAGTTTTGGAATTCGAGTATCTCCTTTCCGATACACTATTCGTTCCTTACTGCAACCCTCGCACCCTCACATTGACGAATTAACACAGAAATTGTGTCACTATGAAATACTATGGGTTTCATGACTTCTCATTCAAAATCGAGTAAAGTTTTTATGGAAACGACAGGATTTAGTTTTAGAATTCGAGTATCTCCTTTCCGATGCACTATTCGTTCCTTACTGCAACCCTCGCTCCCTCACATTGACGAATTAACACAGAAAATGTATCGCTATGAAGTACTATGGGTTTCATGACTTCTCATTCTAAATCGAGTAAAGTTTTTATGGAAACGACAGGATTTAGTTTTGGAATTTGAGTATCTCCTTTCCGATGCACTATTCGTTCCTTACTGCAACGCTCGCTCATTCACATTGACGAATTCACACAGAAATTGTGTCGCTATGAAATACTATGGGCTTTATGACTTCTCATTCTAAATCGAGTAAAGTTTTAAAGGAAACGACAGGATTTAGTTTTGGAATTTGAGTGTCTCCTTTCCAGTGCACTATTCGTTCCTTACTGCAACCCTCGGTCCCTCACATTGACGAATTAAAACAGAAATTGTGTCGCTATGAAATACTATGGGTTTCATGACTTCTCATTCTAAATCGAGTAAAGTTTTTATGGAAACGACAGGATTTAGTTTTGGAATTCGAGTATCTCCTTTCCGATGCACTATTCGCTCCTTACCGCAACCCTCGCTCCCTCACATTGACGAATTAACACAGAAATTGTGTCGCTATGAAATACTATGGGTTTCATGACTTCTCAATCTATATCGAGTAAAGTTTTTATGGAAACGACAGGATTTAGTTTTGGAAATCAAGTATCTCCTTTCCTATGCACTATACGTTACTTACTGCAACGCTCGCTCCGTCACATTGACGAAATAACACAGAAATTGTGTCGCTATGAAATACCATGTGTTTCAGGTCTTCTCATTCTAAATCGACTAAAGTTTTTATGGAAACGACAGGATTTAGTTTTGGAATTCGAGTATCTACTTTCCGATGCACTATTCGTTACTTACTGCAACCCTCGCTCCCTCACATTGACGAATTAAGACAGAAATTGTATCGCTATGAAATACTATGGGTTTCATGCCTTCTCATTCTAAATCGAGTAAAGTTTTTATGGAATCGACAGAATTTAGTTTTGGAATTCGAGTATCTCCTTTCCGATGCACTATTCGTTCCTTACTGCAACCCTCGCACCCTCACATTGACGAATTAACACAGAAATTGTGTCGCTATGAAATACTATGGGTTTCATGACTTCTCATTCAAAATCGAGTAAAGTTTTTATGGAAACGACAGGATTTAGTTTTAGAATTCGAGAATCTCCTTTCCGATGCACTATTCGTTCCTTACTGCAACCCTCGCTCCCTCACATTGACGAATTAACACAGAAAATGTATCGCTATGAAATACTATGGGTTTCATGACTTCTCATTCTAAATCGAGTAATGTTTTTATGGAAACGACAAGATCTAGTTTTGGAATTCGAGTATCTCCTCTCCGATGCACTATTCGCTCCTTACTGCAACCCTCGCTCCCTCACATTGACGAATTAACACAGAAATTGTGACGCTATGAAATACTATGGGTTTCATGACTTCTCATTCTAAATCGAGTAAAGTTTTTATGGAAACGACAGAATTTAGTTTTGGAATTCGAGTATCTATTTTTCCGATGCACTATTCGTTCCTTACTGCAACCCTCGCACCCTCACATTGACGAATTAACACAGAAATTGTGTCGCTATGAAATACTATGGGTTTCATGACTTTTCATTCAAAATCGAGTAAAGTTTTTATGGAAACGACAGGATTTAGTTTTAGAATTCGAGTATCTCCTTTCCGATGCACTATTCGTTCCTTACTGCACCCCTCGCTCCCTCACATTGACGAATTAACACAGAAAATGTATCGCTATGAAATACTATGGGTTTCATGACTTCTCATTCTAAATCGAGTAAAGTTTTTATGGAAACGACAGGATTTAGTTTTGGAATTCGAGTATCTCCTTTCCGATGCACTATTCGTTCCTTACTGCAACGCTCGCTCATCCACATTGACGAATTCACACAGACATTGTGTCGCTATGAAATACTATGGGTTTCATGACTTCTCATTCTAAATCGAGTAAAGTTTTAAAGGAAACGACACGATTTAGTTTTGGAATTTGAGTGTCTCCTTTCCGGTGCACTATTCGTTCCTTACTGCAACTCTCGCTCCCTCACATTGACGAATTAAAACAGAAATTGTGCCGCTATGAAATACTATGGGTTTCATGACTTCTCATTCTAAAACGAGTAAAGTTTTTATGGAAACGACAGGATTTAGTTTTGGAATTCGAGTATCTCCTTTCCGATGCACTATTCGCTCCTTACCGCAACCCTCGCTCCCTCACATTGACGAATTAACACAGAAATTGTGTCGCTATGAAATACTATGGGTTTCATGACTTCTCAATCTAAATCGAGTAAAGTTTTTATGGAAACGACAGGATTTAGTTTTGGAATTCGAGTATATCCTTTCCGATGCACTATTCGTTCGTTACTGCAACGCTCGCTCCCTCACATTGACGAAGTAACACAGATATTGTGTAGCTATGAAATACTATGGGTTTCAAGACTTCTCATTCTAAATCGAGTAAAGTTTTTATGGAAACGACAGGATTTAGTTTTGGAATTCGAGTATCTCCTGTCCGATGCACTATTCGTTCCTTACTGCCACCCTCGCTCCCTCACATTGACGAATTAACAAAGAAATTGTGTCGTTATGAAATACTATGCGTTTCATGACTTCTCATTCTAAATCGAGTAAAGTTTTTATGGAAACGACAGGATTTAGTTTAGGAATTCGAGTATCTCCTTTCCGATGCACTATTCGCTCCTTACTGCAACCCTCGCTCCCTCACATTGACGTAATTACACACAAATTTTGTCGCTATGAAATACTATGGGTTTCATGACTTCTTATTCTAAATCGAGTAAAGTTTTTATGGAAACGACAGGATTTAGTTTTGGAATTCGAGTATCTCCTTTCCGATGCACTATTCGTTCCTTACTGCAACGCTCGCACCCTCACATTGACGAAATAACACAGAAATTGTGTCGCTATGAAATACTATGGGTTTCATGACTTCTCATTCAAAATCAAGTAAAGTTTTTATGGAAACGACAGGATTTAGTTTTAGAATTCGAGAATCTCCTTTTCGATGCACTATTCGTTCCTTACTGCAACCCTCGCTCCCTCACATTGACGAATTAACACAGAAAATGTATCGCTATGAAATACTATGGGTTTCATGACTTCTCATTCTAAATCGAGTAAAGTTTTTATGGAAACGACAGGATTTAGTTTTGGAATTCGAGTATCTCCTTTCCGATGCACTATTCGTTCCTTACTGCAACGCTCGCTCATTAACATTGACGAATTCACACAGAAATTGTGTCGCTATGAAATACTATGGGCTTCATGACTTCTCATTCTAAATCGAGTAAAGTTTTAAAGGAAACGACAGGATTTAGTTTTGGAATTCGAGTATCTCCTTTCCGATGCACTATTCGCTCTTTACTGCAACCTTCGCTCCCTCACATTGACGAATTAACACAGAAATTGTGTCGCTATAAAATACTATGGGTTTCATGACTTTTCATTCTAAATCGAGTAATGTTTTTATGGAAACGACAGGATCTAGTTTTGGAATTCGAGTATCTCCTCTCCGATGCACTATTTGCTCCTTACTGCAACCCTCGCTCCCTCACATTGACGAATTAACACAGAAATTGTGACGCTATGAAATACTATGGGTTTCATGACTTCTCATTCTAAATCGAGTAAAGTTTTTATGGAAACGACAGAATTTAGTTTTGGAATTCGAGTATCTCCTTTCCGATGCACTATTCGTTCCTTACTGCAACCCTCGCACCCTCACATTGACGAATTAACACAGAAATTGTGTCGCTATGAAATACTATGGGTTTCATGACTTCTCATTCAAAATCGAGTAAAGTTTTTTTGGAAACGACAGGATTTAGTTTTAGAATTCGAGTATCTCCTTTCCGATACACTTTTCGTTCCTTACTGCAACCCTCGCTCCCTCACATTGACGAATTAACACAGAAAATGTATCGCTATGAAATACTATGGGTTTCATGACTTCTCATTCTAAATCGAGTAAAGTTTTTATGGAAACGACAGGATTTAGTTTTGGAATTCGAGTATCTCCTTTCCGATGCACTATTCGTTCCTTACTGCAACGCTCGCTCATTCACATTGACGAATTCACACAGAAATTCTGTCGCTATGAAATACTATGGGTTTCATGACTTCTCATTCTAAAACGAGTAAAGTTTTTATGGAAACGACAGGATTTAGTTTTGGAATTCGAGTATCTCCTTTCCGATGCACTATTCGCTCCTTACCGCAACCCTCGCTCCCTCACATTGACGAATTAACACAGAAATTGTGTCGCTATGAAATACTATGGGTTTCATGACTTCTCAATCTAAATCGAGTAAAGTTTTTATGGAAACGACAGGATTTAGTTTTGGAATTCGAGTATATCCTTTCCGATGCACTATTCGTTCCTTACTGCAACGCTCGCTAACCCTCACATTGACGAAGTAACACAGATATTGTGTAGCTATGAAATACTATGGGTTTCAAGACTTCTCATTCTAAATCGAGTAAAGTTTTTATGGAAACGACAGGATTTAGTTTTGGAATTCGAGTATCTCCTTTCCGATGCACTATTCGTTCCTTACTGCAACGCTCGCTCATTCACATTGACGAATTCACACAGAAATTGAGTCGCTATGAAATACTATGGGTTTCATGACTTCTCATTCAAAATCGAGTAAAGTTTTTATGGAAACGACAGGATTTGGTTTTAGAATTCGAGTATCTCCTGTCCGATGCACTATTCGTTCCTTACTGCCACCCTCGCTCCCTCACATTGACGAATTAACAAAGAAATTGTGTCGTTATGAAATACTATGCGTTTCATGACTTCTCATTCTAAATCGAGTAAAGTTTTTATGGAAACGACAGGATTTAGTTTAGGAATTCGAGTATCTCCTTTCCGATGCACTATTCGCTCCTTACTGCAACCCTCGCTCCCTCACATTGACGTAATAACACAGAAATTTTGTCGCTATGAAATACTATGGGTTTCATGACTTCTCATTCTAAATCGAGTAAGGTATTTATGGAAACGACAGGATTTAGTTTTGGAATTCGAGTATCTCCTTTCCGATGCACTATTCGTTCCGTACTGCAACGCTCGCTCATTCACATTGACGAATTAACACAGAAATTGTGTCGCTATGCAATACTATGGGTTTCATGACTTCTCATTTTAAATCGAGTAAAGTTTTTATGGAAACGACAGGATTTAGTTTTGGAATTCGAGTATCTCCTTTCCGGTGCACTATTCGTTCCTTACTGCAACGCTCGCTCCCTCACATTGACGAAGTAACACAGATATTGTGTCGCTATGAAATACTATGGGTTTCATGACTTCTCATTCTAAATCGAGTAAAGTTTTTATGGAAACGACAGGATTTAGTTTTGGAATTTGAATATCTCCTTTCCGATGCACTATTCGTTCCTTACTTCAACGCACGCTCATTCACATTGACGAATTCACACAGAAATTGTGTCGCTATGAAATACTATGGGTTTCATGACTTCTCATTCAAAATCGAGTAAAGTTTTTATGGAAACGACAGGATTTGGTTTTAGAATTCGAGTATCTCCTGTCCGATGCACTATTCGCTCCTTACTGCCACCCTCGCTCCCTCACATTGACGAATTAACAAAGAAATTGTGTCGTTATGAAATACTATGCGTTTCATGACTTCTCATTCTAAATCGAGTAAAGTTTTTATGGAAACGACAGGATTTAGTTTTGGAATTCGAGTATCTCCTTTCTGATGCACTATTCGTTCCTTACTGCAACCCTCGCTCCCTCACATTGACGAATTAACACAGCAATTGTGTCGCTATGAAATACTATGGGTTTCATGACTTCTCATTCTAAATCGAGTAAGGTATTTATGGAAACGACAGGATTTAGTTTAGGAATTCGAGTATCTCCTTTCCGATGCACTATTCGCTCCTTACTGCAACCCTCGCTCCCTCACATTGACGTAATAACACAGAAATTTTGTCGCTATGAAATACTATGGGTTTCATGACTTCTTATTCTAAATCGAGTAAAGTTTTTATGGAAACGACAGGATTTAGTTTTGGAATTCGAGTATCTCCTTTCCGATGCACTATTCGTTCCTTACTGCAACGCTCGCACCCTCACATTGACGAAATAACACAGAAATTGTGTCGCTATGAAATACTATGGCTTTCATGAATTCTCATTCTAAATCGAGTAAAGTTTTTATGGAAACGACAGGATTTAGTTTTGGAATTCGAGTTTCTCCTTTCCGATGCACTATTCGTTCTTTAGTGCATCCCTCGCTCCGTCACCTTGACGAATGAACACCAAAATTGTGTCGCTATGAAATACTATGGGTTTCAAGACTTCTCATTCTAAATCGAGTAAAGTTTTTATGGAAACGACAGGATTTAGTTTTGGAATTCGAGTATCTCCTTTCCGATGCACTATTCGTTCCTTACTGCAACGCTCGCTCATTCACATTGACGTATTAACACAGAAATTGTGTCGCTATGAAATACTATGGGTTTCATGACTTCTCATTCTAAATCGAGTAAAGTTTTGAAGGAAACGACAGGATTTAGTTTTGGAATTCGAGTATCTCCTTTCCGGTGCACTATTCGTTCCTTACTGCAACGCTCGCTCCCTCACATTGACGAATTAACACAGAAATTGTTTCGCTATGAAATACTATGGGTTTCATGACTTCTCATTCTAAATCGAGTAAAGTTTTTATGGAAACGACAGGATTTAGTTTTGGAATTCGAGTATCTCCTTTCCGATGCACTATTCGCTCCTTACTGCAACCCTCGCTCCCTCACATTGACGAATTAACACAGAAATTGTGTCGCTATGAAATACTATGGGTTTCATGACTTCTCATTCTAAATCGAGTAAAGTTTTTATGGAAACGACAGGATTTAGTTTTGGAATTCGAGTATCTCCTTTCCGATGCACTATTCGCTCCTTACCGCAACCCTCGCTCCCTCACATTGACGAATTAACACAGAAATTGTGTCGCTATGAAATACTATGGGTTTCATGACTTCTCATTCTAAATCGAGTAAAGTCTTTATGGAAACGACAGGATTTAGTTTTGGAATTCGAGTATCTCCTTTCCGATGCACTATTCGTTCCTTACTGCAACGCTCGCTCCGTCACATTGACGAAATAACACAGAAATTGTGTCGCTATGAAATACTATGGCTTTCATGAAATCTCATTCTAAATCGAGTAAAGTTTTTATGGAAACGACAGGATTTAGTTTTGGAATTCGAGTTTCTCCTTTCCGATGCACTATTCGTTCCTTAGTGCATCCCTCGCTCCGTCACCTTGACGAATGAACACTAAAATTGTGTCGCTATGAAATACTATGGGTTTCATGACTTCTCATTCTAAATCGAGTAAAATTTTTATGGAAACGACAGGATCTAGTTTTGGAATTCGAGTATCTCCTTTCCGATGCACTATACGCTCCTTACTGCAACCCTCGCTCCCTCACATTGACTAATTATCACAGAAATTGTGACGCTATGAAATACTATGGGTTTCATGACTTCTCATTCTAAATCGAGTAAAGTTTTTATGGAAACGACCGGATTTAGTCTAGGAATTCGAGTATCTCCTTTCCGATGCACTATTCGCTCCTTACTGCAACCCTCGCTCCCTCACATTGACGTATTAACGCAGAAATTGTGTCGCTATGAAATACTATGGGTTTCATGACTTCTTATTCTAAATCGAGTAAAGTTTTTATGAAAACGACAGGATTTAGTTTTGGAATTCGAGTATCTCCTTTCCGATGCACTATTCGTTCCTTACTGCAACGCTCGCTACGTCACATTGACGAAATAACACAGAAATTGTGTCGCTATGAAATACTATGGCTTTCATGAATTCTCATTCTAAATCGAGTAAAGTTTTTATGGATACGACAGGATTTAGTTTTGGAATTCGAGTTTCTCCTTTCCGATGCACTATTCGTTCCTTAGTGCATCCCTCGCTCCGTCACATTGACGAATGAACACCGAAATTGTGTCGCTATGAAATACTATGTGTTTCAAGACTTCTCATTCTAAATCGAGTAAAGTTTTTACGGAAACGACAGGATTTAGTTTTGGAATTCGAGTATCTCCTTTCCGATGCACTATTCGTCCGTACTGCAACGCTCGATCATTCACATTGACGAATTAACACAGAAATTGTGTCGCTATGAAATACTATGGGTTTCATGACTTCTCATTCTAAATCGAGTAAAGTTTTGAAGGAAACGACAGGATTTTGTTTTGGAATTCGAGTATCTCCTTTCCGGTGCACTATTCGTTCCTTACTGCAACGCTCGCTCCCTCACATTGACGAATTAAGACAGAAATTGTATCGCTATGAAATACTATGGGTTTCATGACTTCTCATTCTAAATCCAGTAAAGTTTTTATGGAAACGACAGGATTTAGTTTTGGAATTCGAGTATCTACTTTCCGATGCACTATTCGCTCCTTACTGCACCCTCGGTCCCTCACATTGACGAATTAACACAGAAATTGTGTCGCTATGAAATACTATGGGTTTCATGACTTCTCATTCTAAATCGAGTAAAGTTTTTATGGAACGAAAGGATTTAGTTTTGGAATTCGAGTATCTCCTTTCCGATGCACTATTCCTTCCTTACTGCAACCCTCGCTCCCTCACATTGACGAATTAACACAGAAATTGTGTCGCTATGAAATACTATGGGTTTCATGACTTCTCATTCAAAATCGAGTAAAGTTTTTATGGAAACGACAGGATTTAGTTTTAGAATTCGAGTATCTCCTTTCCGATGCACTATTCGTTCCTTACTGCAACCCTCGGTCCCTCACATTGACGAATTAACACAGAAATTGTGTCGCTATGAAATACTATGGGTTTCATGACTTCTCATTCTAAATCGAGTAAAGTTTTTATGGAAACGACAGGATTTAGTTTTGGAATTCGAGTATCTCCTTTCCGATGCACTATACGTTCCTTACAGCAGCCCTCGCTCCCTCACATTGACGAATTAACACAGAAATGTTGTCGCTATGAAATACTATGGGTTTCATGACTTCTCATTCTAAATCGAGTAAAGTATTTATGGAAACGACAGGATTTAGTTTTGGAATTCGAGTATCTCTTTTTCGATGCACTATTCGCTCCCTACTGCAACCCTCGCACCCTCACATTGACGTATTAACACAGATATTGTGTCGCTATGAAATACTATGGGTTTCATGACTTCTTATTCTAAATCGAGTAAAGTTTTTATGGAAACGTCAGGATTTAGTTTTGGAATTCGCGTATCTCCTTTCCGATGCACTATTCGTTCCTTACTGCAACGCTCGCTCCGTCACATTGACGAAATAACACAGAAATTGTGTCGCTATGAAATACTATGGCTTTCATGATTTCTCATTCTAAATCGAGTAAAGTTTTTATGGGAACGACAGGATTTAGTTTTGGAGTTCGAGTATCTCCTTTGCGATGCACTATTCGTTCCTTACGGCAACCCACGCTCCCTCACATTGACGAATTAACACAGAAATTGTATCGCTGTGAAATACTATGGGTTTCATGACTTCTCATTCTAAATCGAGTAAAGTTTTTATGGAAACGACAGGATCTAGTTTTGGAATTCGAGTATCTCCTTTCCGATGCACTATTCGCTCCTTACTGCAACCCTCGCTCCCTCACATTGACGTATTAACACAGAAATTGTGTCGCTATGAAATACTATGGGTTTCATGACTTCTTATTCTAAATCGAGTAAAGTTTTTATGAAAACGACAGGATTTAGTTTTGGAATTCGAGTATCTCCTTTCCGATGCACTATTCGCTCTTTACTGCAACCCTCGCTCCCTCACATTGACTAATTATCACAGAAATTGTGACGCTATGATATACTATGGGTTTCATGGCTTCTCATTCTAAATCGAGTAAAGTTTTTATGGAAACGACAGGATTTAGTCTAGGAATTCGAGTATCTCCTTTCCGATGCACTATTCGCTCCTTACTGCAACCCTCGCTCCCTCACATTGACGTATTAACACAGAAATTGTGTCGCTATGAAATACTATGGGTTTCATGACTTCTTATTCTAAATCGAGCAAAGTTTTTATGAAAACGACAGGATTTAGTTTTGGAATTCGAGTATCTCCTTTCCGATGCACTATTCGTTCCTTACTGCAACGCTCGCTACGTCACATTGACGAAATAACACAGAAATTGTGTCGCTATGAAATACTATGGCTTTCATGAATTCTCATTCTAAATCGAGTAAAGTTTTTATGGATACGACAGGATTTAGTTTTGGAATTCGAGTTTCTCCTTTCCGATGCACTATTCGTTCCTTAGTGCATCCCTCGCTCCGTCACATTGACGAATGAACACCGAAATTGTGTCGCTATGAAATACTACGTGTTTCAAGACTTCTCATTCTAAATCGAGTAAAGTTTTTACGGAAACGACAGGATTTAGTTTTGGAATTCGAGTATCTCCTTTCCGATGCACTATTCGTCCGTACTGCAACGCTCGATCATTCACATTGACGAATTAACACAGAAATTGTGTCGCTATGAAATACTATGGGTTTCATGACTTCTCATTCTAAATCGAGTAAAGTTTTGAAGGAAACGACAGGATTTTGTTTTGGAATTCGAGTATCTCCTTTCCGGTGCACTATTCGTTCCTTACTGCAACGCTCGCTCCCTCACATTGACGAATTAAGACAGAAATTGTATCGCTATGAAATACTATGGGTTTCATGACTTCTCATTCTAAATCCAGTAAAGTTTTTATGGAAACGACAGGATTTAGTTTTGGAATTCGAGTATCTACTTTCCGATGCACTATTCGCTCCTTACTGCACCCTCGGTCCCTCACATTGACGAATTAACACAGAAATTGTGTCGCTATGAAATACTATGGGTTTCATGACTTCTCATTCTAAATCGAGTAAAGTTTTTATGGAACGAAAGGATTTAGTTTTGGAATTCGAGTATCTCCTTTCCGATGCACTATTCCTTCCTTACTGCAACCCTCGCTCCCTCACATTGACGAATTAACACAGAAATTGTGTCGCTATGAAATACTATGGGTTTCATGACTTCTCATTCAAAATCGAGTAAAGTTTTTATGGAAACGACAGGATTTAGTTTTAGAATTCGAGTATCTCCTTTCCGATGCACTATTCGTTCCTTACTGCAACCCTCGGTCCCTCACATTGACGAATTAACACAGAAATTGTGTCGCTATGAAATACTATGGGTTTCATGACTTCTCATTCTAAATCGAGTAAAGTTTTTATGGAAACGACAGGATTTAGTTTTGGAATTCGAGTATCTCCCTTCCGATGCACTATTCGTTCCTTACAGCAACCCTCGCTCCCTCACATTGACGAATTAACACAGAAATGTTGTCGGTATGAAATACTATGGGTTTCATGACTTCTCATTCTAAATCGAGTAAAGTATTTATGGAAACGACAGGATTTAGTTTTGGAATTCGAGTATCTCTTTTTCGATGCACTATTCGCTCCCTACTGCAACCCTCGCACCCTCACATTGACGTATTAACACAGATATTGTGTCGCTATGAAATACTATGGGTTTCATGACTTCTTATTCTAAATCGAGTAAAGTTTTTATGGAAACGTCAGGATTTAGTTTTGGAATTCGCGTATCTCCTTTCCGATGCACTATTCGTTCCTTACTGCAACGCTCGCTCCGTCACATTGACGAAATAACACAGAAATTGTGTCGCTATGAAATACTATGGCTTTCATGATTTCTCATTCTAAATCGAGTAAAGTTTTTATGGGAACGACAGGATTTAGTTTTGGAGTTCGAGTATCTCCTTTGCGATGCACTATTCGTTCCTTACGGCAACCCACGCTCCCTCACATTGACGAATTAACACAGAAATTGTATCGCTGTGAAATACTATGGGTTTCATGACTTCTCATTCTAAATCGAGTAAAGTTTTTATGGAAACGACAGGATCTAGTTTTGGAATTCGAGTATCTCCTTTCCGATGCACTATTCGCTCCTTACTGCAACCCTCGCTCCCTCACATTGACGTATTAACACAGAAATTGTGTCGCTATGAAATACTATGGGTTTCATGACTTCTTATTCTAAATCGAGTAAAGTTTTTATGAAAACGACAGGATTTAGTTTTGGAATTCGAGTATCTCCTTTCCGATGCACTATTCGCTCTTTACTGCAACCCTCGCTCCCTCACATTGACTAATTATCACAGAAATTGTGACGCTATGATATACTATGGGTTTCATGGCTTCTCATTCTAAATCGAGTAAAGTTTTTATGGAAACGACAGGATTTAGTCTAGGAATTCGAGTATCTCCTTTCCGATGCACTATTCGCTCCTTACTGCAACCCTCGCTCCCTCACATTGACGTATTAACACAGAAATTGTGTCGCTATGAAATACTATGGGTTTCATGACTTCTTATTCTAAATCGAGCAAAGTTTTTATGAAAACGACAGGATTTAGTTTTGGAATTCGAGTATCTCCTTTCCGATGCACTATTCGTTCCTTACTGCAACGCTCGCTACGTCACATTGACGAAATAACACAGAAATTGTGTCGCTATGAAATACTATGGCTTTCATGAATTCTCATTCTAAATCGAGTAAAGTTTTTATGGATACGACAGGATTTAGTTTTGGAATTCGAGTTTCTCCTTTCCGATGCACTATTCGTTCCTTAGTGCATCCCTCGCTCCGTCACATTGACGAATGAACACCGAAATTGTGTCGCTATGAAATACTACGTGTTTCAAGACTTCTCATTCTAAATCGAGTAAAGTTTTTACGGAAACGACAGGATTTAGTTTTGGAATTCGAGTATCTCCTTTCCGATGCACTATTCGTCCGTACTGCAACGCTCGATCATTCACATTGACGAATTAACACAGAAATTGTGTCGCTATGAAATACTATGGGTTTCATGACTTCTCATTCTAAATCGAGTAAAGTTTTGAAGGAAACGACAGGATTTTGTTTTGGAATTCGAGTATCTCCTTTCCGGTGCACTATTCGTTCCTTACTGCAACGCTCGCTCCCTCACATTGACGAATTAAGACAGAAATTGTATCGCTATGAAATACTATGGGTTTCATGACTTCTCATTCTAAATCCAGTAAAGTTTTTATGGAAACGACAGGATTTAGTTTTGGAATTCGAGTATCTACTTTCCGATGCACTATTCGCTCCTTACTGCACCCTCGGTCCCTCACATTGACGAATTAACACAGAAATTGTGTCGCTATGAAATACTATGGGTTTCATGACTTCTCATTCTAAATCGAGTAAAGTTTTTATGGAACGAAAGGATTTAGTTTTGGAATTCGAGTATCTCCTTTCCGATGCACTATTCCTTCCTTACTGCAACCCTCGCTCCCTCACATTGACGAATTAACACAGAAATTGTGTCGCTATGAAATACTATGGGTTTCATGACTTCTCATTCAAAATCGAGTAAAGTTTTTATGGAAACGACAGGATTTAGTTTTAGAATTCGAGTATCTCCTTTCCGATGCACTATTCGTTCCTTACTGCAACCCTCGGTCCCTCACATTGACGAATTAACACAGAAATTGTGTCGCTATGAAATACTATGGGTTTCATGACTTCTCATTCTAAATCGAGTAAAGTTTTTATGGAAACGACAGGATTTAGTTTTGGAATTCGAGTATCTCCTTTCCGATGCACTATTCGTTCCTTACAGCAACCCTCGCTCCCTCACATTGACGAATTAACACAGAAATGTTGTCGCTATGAAATACTATGGGTTTCATGACTTCTCATTCTAAATCGAGTAAAGTATTTATGGAAACGACAGGATTTAGTTTTGGAATTCGAGTATCTCTTTTTCGATGCACTATTCGCTCCCTACTGCAACCCTCGCACCCTCACATTGACGTATTAACACAGATATTGTGTCGCTATGAAATACTATGGGTTTCATGACTTCTTATTCTAAATCGAGTAAAGTTTTTATGGAAACGTCAGGATTTAGTTTTGGAATTCGCGTATCTCCTTTCCGATGCACTATTCGTTCCTTACTGCAACGCTCGCTCCGTCACATTGACGAAATAACACAGAAATTGTGTCGCTATGAAATACTATGGCTTTCATGATTTCTCATTCTAAATCGAGTAAAGTTTTTATGGAAACGACAGGATTTAGTTTTGGAGTTCGAGTATCTCCTTTGCGATGCACTATTCGTTCCTTACGGCAACCCTCGCTCCCTCACATTGACGAATTAACACAGAAATTGTATCGCTGTGAAATACTATGGGTTTCATGACTTCTCATTCTAAATCGAGTAAAGTTTTTATGGAAACGACAGGATCTAGTTTTGGAATTCGAGTATCTCCTTTCCGATGCACTATTCGCTCCTTACTGCAACCCTCGCCCCCTCACATTGACGAATTAACACAGAAATTGTGACGCTATGAAATACTATGGGTTTCATGACTTCTCATTCTAAATCGAGTAAAGTTTTTATGGAAACGACAGAATTTAGTTTTGGAATTCCAGTATCTCCTTTCCGATGCTCTATTCGTTCCTTACTGCAACCCTCGCACCCTCACATTGACGCATTAACACAGAAATTGTGTCGCTATGAAATACTATGGCTTTCATGAATTCTCTTTCTAAATCGAGTAAAGTTTTTATGGATACGACAGGATTTAGTTTTGGAATTCGAGTTTCTCCTTTCCGATGCACTATTCGTTCCTTAGTGCATCCCTCGCTCCGTCACATTGACGAATGAACACCGAAATTGTGTCGCTATGAAATACTATGTGTTTCAAGACTTCTCATTCTAAATCGAGTAAAGTTTTTACGGAAACGGCAGGATTTAGTTTTGGAATTCGAGTATCTCCTTTCCGATGCACTATACGTTCCGTACTGCAACGCTCGCTCATTCACATTGACGAATTAACACAGAAATTGTGTCGCTATGAAATACTATGGGTTTCATGACTTCTCATTCTAAATCGAGTAAAGTTTTGAAGGAAACGACAGGATTTAGTTTTGGAATTCGAGTATCACCTTTCCGGTGCACTATTCGCTCCTTACTGCAACCTTCGCTCCCTCACATTGACGAATTAACACAGAAATTTTGTCGCTATGAAATACTATGGGTTTCATGACTTCTCATTCTAAATCGAGTAAAGTTTTTATGAAAACGACAGGATCTAGATTTGGAATTCGAGTATCTCCTCTCCGATGCACTATTCGCTCCTTACTGCAACCGTCGCTCCCTCACATTGACGAATTAACACAGAAATTGTGACGCTATGAAATACTATGGGTTTCATGACTTCTCATTCTAAATCGAGTAAAGTTTTTATGGAAACGACAGAATTTAGTTTTGGAATTCGAGTATCTCCTTTCCGATGCACTATTCGTTCCTTACTGCAACGCTCGCTCATTCACATTGACGAATTCACACAGAAATTGTGTCGCTATGAAATACTATGGGTTTCATGACTTCTCATTCTAAATCGAGTAAAGTTTTATAGGAAACGACAGGATTTAGTTTTGGAATTTGAGTGTCTCCTTTCCGGTGCACTATTCATTCCTTACTGCAACGCTCGCTCCCTCACATTGACGAATTAACACAGAAATTGTGTCGCTATGAAATACTATGGGTTTCATGACTTCTCATTCTAAATCGAGTAAAGTTTTTATGGAAACGACAGGATCTAGATTTGGAATTCGAGTATCTCCTCTCCGATGCACTATTCGCTCCTTACTGCAACCCTCGCTCCCTCACATTGACGAATTAACACAGAAATTGTGACGCTATGAAATACTATGGGTTTCATGACTTCTCATTCTAAATCGAGTAAAGTTTTTATGGAAACGACAGGATTTAGTTTTGGAATTCGAGTATCTCCTTTCCGATGCACTATTCGTTCCTTACTGCAACCCTCGGTCCCTCACATTGACGAATTAACACAGAAATTGTGTCGCTATGAAATACTATGGGTTTCATGACTTCTCATTCTAAATCGAGTAAAGTTTTTATGGAAACGACAGGATTTAGTTTTGGAATTCGAGTATCTCCTTTCCGATGCACTATTCGTTCCTTACAGCAACCCTCGCTCCCTCACATTGACGAATCAACACAGAAATGTTGTCGCTATGAAATACTATGGGTTTCATGACTTCTCATTCTAAATCGAGTAAAGTATTTATGGAAACGACAGGATTTAGTTTTGGAATTCGAGTATCTCTTTTCCGATGCACTATTCGCTCCCTACTGCAACCCTCGCACCCTCACATTGACGTATTAACACAGATATTGTGTCGCTATGAAATACTATGGGTTTCATGACTTCTTATTCTAAATCGAGTAAAGTTTTTATGGAAACGTCAGGATTCAGTTTTGGAATTCGCGTATCTCCTTTCCGATGCACTATTCGTTCCTTACTGCAACGCTCGCTCCGTCACATTGACGAAATAACACAGAAATTGTGTCGCTATGAAATACTATGGCTTTCATGATTTCTCATTCTAAATCGATTAAAGTTTTTATGGAAACGACAGGATTTAGTTTTGGAGTTCGAGTATCTCCTTTGCGATGCACTATTCGTTCCTTACGGCAACCCTCGCTCCCTCACATTGACGAATTAACACAGAAATTGTATCGCTGTGAAATACTATGGGTTTCGTGACTTCTCATTCTAAATCGAGTAAAGTTTTTATGGATACGACAGGATCTAGTTTTGGAATTCGAGTATCTCCTTTCCGATGCACTATTCGCTCCTTACTGCAACCCTCGCTCCCTCACATTGACGAATTAACACAGAAATTGTGACGCTATGAAATACTATGGGTTTCATGACTTCTCATTCTAAATCGAGTAAAGTTTTTATGGAAACGACAGAATTTAGTTTTGGAATTCCAGTATCTCCTTTCCGATGCACTATTCGTTCCTTACTGCAACCTTCGCACCCTCACATTGACGAAATAACACAGAAATTGTGTCGCTATGAAATACTATGGCTTTCATGAATTCTCATTCTAAATCGAGTAAAGTTTTTATGGATACGACAGGATTTAGTTTTGGAATTCGAGTTTCTCCTTTCCGATGCACTATTCGTTCCTTAGTGCATCCCTCGCTTCGTCACATTGACGAATGAACACCGAAATTGTGTCGCTATGAAATACTATGTGTTTCAAGACTTCTCATTCTAAATCGAGTAAAGTTTTTACGGAAACGACAGGATTTAGTTTTGGAATTCGAGTATCTCCTTTCCGATGCACTATACGTTCCGTACTGCAACGCTCGCTCATTCACATTGACGAATTAACACAGAAATTGTGTCGCTATGAAATACTATGGGTTTCATGACTTCTCATTCTAAATCGAGTAAAGTTTTGAAGGAAACGACAGGATTTAGTTTTGGAATTCGAGTATCTCCTTTCCGGTGCACTATTCGCTCCTTACTGCAACCTTCGCTCCCTCACATTGACGAATTAACACAGAAATTGTGTCGCTATGAAATACTATGGGTTTCATGACTTCTCATTCTAAATCGAGTAAAGTTTTTATGGAAACGACAGGATCTAGATTTGGAATTCGAGTATCTCCTCTCCGATGCACTATTCGCTCCTGACTGAAACGCTCGCTCCCTCACATTGACGAATTAACACAGAAATTGTGACGCTATGAAATACTATGGGTTTCATGACTTCTCAATCTAAATCGAGTAAAGTTTTTATGGAAACGACAGAATTTAGTTTTGGAATTCGAGTATCTCCTTTCCGATGCACTATTCGTTCCTTACTGCAACGCTCGCTCATTCACATTGACGAATTCACACAGAAATTGTGTCGCTATGAAATACTATGGCTTTCATGAATTCTCATTCTAAATCGAGTAAAGTTTTAAAGGAAACGACAGGATTTAGTTTTGGAATTTGAGTGTCTCCTTTCCGGTGCACTATTCATTCCTTACTGCAACGCTCGCTCCCTCACATTGACGAATTAACACAGAAATTGTGTCGCTATGAAATACTATGGGTTTCATGACTTCTCATTCTAAATCGAGTAAAGTTTTTATGGAAACGACAGGCCCTAGATTTGGAATTCGAGTATCTCCTCTCCGATGCACTATTCGCTCCTTACTGCAACCCTCGCTCCCTCACATTGACGAATTAACACAGAAATTGTGACGCTATGAAATACTATGGGTTTCATGACTTCTCATTCTAAATCGAGTAAAGTTTTTATGGAAACGACAGGATTTAGTTTTGGAATTCGAGTATCTCCTTTCCGATGCACTATTCGTTCCTTACTGCAACGCTCGCTCCCTCACATTGACGAATTAACAAAGAAATTGTGTCGCTATGAAATACTATGGGTTTCATGACTTCTCATTCTAAATCGAGTAAAGTTTTTATGGAAACGACAGGATTTAGTTTTTGAATTCGAGTATCTCCTTTCCGATGCACTATTCGTTCCTTACAGCAACCCTCGCTCCCTCACATTGACGAATTATCACAGAAATGTTGTCGCTATGAAATACTATGGGTTTCATGACTTCTCATTCTAAATCGAGTAAAGTATTTATGGAAACGACAGGATTTAGTTTTGGAATTCGAGTATCTCTTTTCCGATGCACTATTCGCTCCCTACTGCAACCCTCGCACCCTCACATTGACGTATTAACACAGATATTGTGTCGCTATGAAATACTATGGGTTTCATGACTTCTTATTCTAAATCGAGTAAAGTTTTTATGGAAACGTCAGGATTTAGTTTTGGAATTCGCGTATCTCCTTTCCATGCACTATTCGTTCCTTACTGCAACGCTCGCTCCGTCACATTGACGAAATAACACAGAAATTGTGTCGCTATGAAATACTATGGCTTTCATGATTTCTCATTCTAAATCGAGTAAAGTTTTTATGGAAACGACAGGATTTAGTTTTGGAGTTCGAGTATCTCCTTTGCGATGCACTATTCGTTCCTTACGGCAACCCTCGCTCCCTCACATTGACGAATTAACACAGAAATTGTATCGCTGTGAAATACTATGGGTTTCATGACTTCTCATTCTAAATCGAGTAAAGTTTTTATGGAAACGACAGGATCTAGTTTTGGAATTCGAGTATCTCCTTTCCGGTGCACTATTTGCTCCTTACTGCAACCCTCGCTCCCTCACATTGACGAATTAACACAGAAATTGTGACGCTATGAAATACTATGGGTTTCATGACTTCTCATTCTAAATCGAGTAAAGTTTTTATGGAAACGACAGAATTTAGTTTTGGTATTCCAGTATCTCCTTTCCGATGCACTATTCGTTCCTTACTGCAACCCTCGCACCCTCACATTGACGATATAACACAGAAATTGTGTCGCTATGAGATACTATGGCTTTCATGAATTCTCATTCTAAATCGTTTAAAGTTTTTATGGATACGACAGGATTTAGTTTTGGAATTCGAGTTTCTCCTTTCCGATGCACTATTCGTTCCTTAGTGCATCCCTCGCTCCGTCACATTGACGAATGAACACCGAAAATGTGTCGCTATGAAATACTATGTGTTTCAAGACTTCTCATTCTAAATCGAGTAAAGTTTTTACGGAAACGACAGGATTTAGTTTTGGAATTCGAGTATCTCCTTTCCGATGCACTTCACGTTCCGTACTGCAACGCTCGCTCATTCACATTGACGAATTAACACAGAAATTGTGTCGCTATGAAATACTATGGGTTTCATGACTTCTCATTCTAAATCGAGTAAAGTTTTGAAGGAAACGACAGGATTTAGTTTTGGAATTCGAGTATCTCCTTTCCGGTGCACTATTCGCTCCTTACTGCAACCTTCGCTCCCTCACATTGACGAATTAACACAGAAATTGTGTCGCTATGAAATACTATGGGTTTCATGACTTCTCATTCTAAATCGAGTAAAGTTTTTATGGAAACGACAGGATCTAGATTTGGAATTCGAGTATCTCCTCTCCGATGCACTATTCGCTCCTTACTGCAACCCTCGCTCCCTCAAATTGACGAATTAACACAGAAATTGTGACGCTATGAAATACTATGGGTTTCATGACTTCTCATTCTAAATCGAGTAAAGTTTTAAAGGAAACGACAGGATTTAGTTTAGGAATTTGAGTGTCTCCTTTCCGGTGCACTATTCATTCCTTACTGCAACGCTCGCTCCCTCACATTGACGAATTAACACAGAAATTGTGTCGCTATGAAATACTATGGGTTTCATGACTTCTCATTCTAAATCGAGTAAAGTTTTTATGGAAACGACAGGATCTAGATTTGGAATTCGAGTATCTCCTCTCCGATTCACTATTCGCTCCTTACTGCAACCCTCGCTCCCTCACATTGACGAATTAACAAAGAAATTGTGACGCTATGAAATACTATGGGTTTCATGACTTCTCATTCTAAATCGAGTAAAGTTTTTATGGAAACGACAGGATTTAGTTTTGGAATTCGAGTATCTCCTTTCCGATGCACTATTCGCTCCTTACTGCAACCCTCGCTCCCTCACATTGACGAATTAACACAGAAATTGTGTCGCAATGAAATACTATGGGTTTCATGACTTCTCATTCTAAATCGAGTAAAGTTTTTATGGAAACGACAGGAATTAGTTTTGGAATTCGAGTATCTCCTTTCCGATGCACTATTCGCTCCTTACCGCAACCCTCGCTCCCTCACATTGACGAATTAACACAGAAATTGTGTCGCTATGAAATACTATGGGTTTCATGACTTCTCATTCTAAATCGAGTAAAGTTTTTATGGAAACGACAGGATTTAGTTTTGGAATTCGAGTATCTCCTTTCCGATGCACTATTCGTTCCTTACTGCAATGCTCGCTCCGTTACATTGACGAAATAACACAGAAATTGTGTCGCTATGAAATACTATGGCTTTCATGAATTCTCATTCTAAATCGAGTAAAGTTTTTATGGAAACGACAGGATTTAGTTTTGGAATTCGAGTTTCTCCTTTCCGATGCACTATTCGTTCCTTAGTGCATCCCTCGCTCCGTCACCTTGACGAATGAACACTAAAATTGTGTCGCTATGAAATACTATGGGTTTCATGACTTCTCATTCTAAATCGAGTAAAGTTTTTATGGAAACGACAGGATCTTGTTTTGGAATTCGAGTATCTCCTTTCCGATGCACTATTCGCTCCTTACTGCAACCCTCGCTCCCTCACATTGACTAATTATCACAGAAATTGTGTCGCTATGAAATACTATGGGTTTCATGACTTCTCATTCTAAATCGAGTAAAGTTTTGAAGGAAACGACAGGATTTAGTTTTGGAATTCGAGTATCTCCTTTCCGGTGCACTATTCGTTCCTTACTGCAACGCTCGCTCCCTCACATTGACGAATTAACACAGAAATTGTGTCGCTATGAAGCACTATAGGTTTCATGACTTCTCATTCTAAATCGAGTAAAGTTTTTATGGAAACGACAGGATTTAGTTTTGGAATTCGAGTATCTCCTTTCCGATGCACTATTCGCTCCTTACTGCAACCCTCGCTCCCTCACGTTGACGAATTAACACAGAAATTGTGTCGCTATGAAATACTATGAGTTTCATGACTTCTCAATCTATCTCGAGTAAAGTTTTTATGGAAACGACAGGATTTAGTTTTGGAATTCGAGTATCTCCTTTCCGATGTACTATTCGTTACTTACTGCAACGCTCGCTCCGTCACATTGGCGAATTGACACAGAAATTGTGTCGCAATGAAATACCATGGGATTCAGATCTTCTCATTCTAAATCGAGTAAAGTTTTTACGGAAACGACAGGATTTAGTTTTGGAAATCGAGTATCTCCTTTCCGATGCACTATTCCTTACTTACTGCAACCCTCGCTCCCTCACATTGACGAATTAAGACAGAAATTGTATCGCTATGAAATACTATGGGTTTCATGACTTCTCATTCTAAATGGAGTAAAGTTTTTATGGAAACGACAGGATTTAGTTTTGGAATTCGAGTATCTCCTTTCCGATGCACTATTCGCTCCTTACTGCACCCTCGGTCCCTCACATTAACGAATTAACACAGAAATTGTGTCGCTATGAAATACTATGGGTTTCATGACTTCTCATTCTAAATCGAGTAAAGTTTTTATGGAACGACAGGATTTAGTTTTGGAATTCGAGTATCTCCTTTCCGATGCACTATTCCTTCCTTACTGCAACCCTCGCTCCCTCACATTGACGAATTAACACAGAAATTGAGTCGCTATGAAATACTATGGGTCTCATGACTAAAACATTCAAAATCGAGTAAAGTTTTTATGGAAACGACAGGATTTAGTTTTAGAATTCGAGTATCTCCTTTCCGATGCACTATTCGCTCCCTACTGCAAACCTCGCACCCTCACATTCACGTATTAACACAGATATTGTGTCGCTATGAAATACTATGGGTTTCATGACTTCTTATTCTAAATCGAGTAAAGTTTTTATGGAAACGTCAGGATTTAGTTTTGGAATTCGCGTATCTCCTTTCCGATGCACTATTAGTTCCTTACTGCAACGCTCGCTCCGTCACATTGACGAAATAACACAGAAATTGTGTCGCTATGAAATACTATGGCTTTCATGATTTCTCATTCTAAATCGAGTAAAGTTTTTATGGAAACGACAGGATTTAGTTTTGGAGTTCGAGTGTCTCCTTTGCGATGCACTATTCGTTCCTTACTGCAACCCTCGCTCCGTCAAATTGACGAATGAACACCGAAATTGTGTCGCTATGAAATACTATGTGTTTCAAGACTTCTCATTCTAAATCGAGTAAAGTTTTTACGGAAACGACAGGATTTAGTTTTGGAATTCGAGTAGCTCCTTTCCGATGCACTATTCGTTCCGTACTGCAACGCTCGCTCTTTCACATTGACGAATTAACGCAGAAATTGTGTCGCTACGAAATACTATGGGTTTCATGACTTCTCATTCTAAATCGAGTAAAGTTTTGAAGGAAACGACAGGATTTAGTTTTGGAATTCGAGTATCTCCTTTCCGATGCACTATTCGCTCCTTACTGCAACCTTCGCTCCCTCACATTGACGAATTAACACAGAAATTGTGTCGCTATGAAATACTATGGGTTTCATGACTTATCATTCTAAATCGAGTAAAGTTTTTATGGAAACGACAGGATCTAGATTTGGAATTCGAGTATCTCCTCTCCGATGCACTATTCGCTCCTTACTGCAACCCTCGCTCCCTCACATTGACGAATTAACACAGAAATTGTGACGCTATGAAATACTATGGGTTTCATGACTTCGCATTCTAAATCGAGTAAAGTTTTTATGGAAACGACAGAATTTAGTTTTGGAATTCGAGTATCTCCTTTCCGATGCACTATTCGTTCCTTACTGCAACCCTCGCACCCTCACATTGACGAATTAACTCAGAAATTGTGTCGCTATGAAATACTATGGGTTTCATGACTTCTCATTCAAAATCGAGTAAAGTTTTTATGGAAACGACAGGATTTAGTTTTAGAATTCGAGTATCTCCTTTCCGATGCACTATTCGTTCCTTACTGCAACCCTCGCTCCCTCACATTGACGAATTAACACAGAAAATGTATCGCTATGAAATACTATGGGTTTCATGACTTCTCATTCTAAATCAAGTAAAGTTTTAAAGGAAACGACAGGATTTAGTTTTGGAATTTGAGTGTCTCCTTTCCGGTGCACTATTCGTTCCTTACTGCAACGCTCGCTCCCTCACATTGACGAATTAAAACAGAAATTGTGCCGCAATGAAATACTATGGGTTTCATGACTTCTCATTCTAAATCGAGTAAAGTTTTTATGGAAACGACAGGATTTAGTTTTGGAATTCGAGTATCTCCTTTCCGGTGCACTATTCGCTCCTTGCTGCAACCTTCGCTCCCTCACATTGACGAATTAACACAGAAATTGTGTCGCTATGAAATACTATGGGTTTCATGACTTCTCATTCTAAATCGAGTAAAGTTTTTATGGAAACGACAGGATCTAGATTTGGAATTCGAGTATCTCCTCTCCGATGCACTATTCGCTCCTTACTGCAACCCTCCCTCCCTCACATTGACGAATTAACACAGAAATTGTGACGCTATGAAATACTATGGGTTTCATGACTTCTCATTCTAAATCGAGTAAAGTTTTTATGGAAACGACAGAATTTAGTTTTGGAATTCGAGTATCTCCTTTCCGATGCACTATTCGTTCCTTACTGCAACCCTCGCACCCTCACATTGACGAATTAACACAGAAATTGTGTCGCTATGAAATACTATGGGTTTCATGACTTCTCATTCAAAATCGAGTAAAGTTTTTATGGAAACGACAGGATTTAGTTTTAGAATTCGAGTATCTCCTTTCCGATGCACTATTCGTTCCTTACTGCAACCCTCGCTCCCTCACATTGACGAATTAACACAGAAAATGTATCGCTATGAAATACTATGGGTTTCATGACTTCTCATTCTAAATCGAGTAAAGTTTTTATGGAAACGACAGGATTTAGTTTTGGAATTCGAGTATCTCCTTTCCGATGCACTATTCGTTCCTTACTGCAACGCTCGCTCATTCACATTGACGAATTCACACAGAAATTGTGTCGCTATGAAATACTATGGGTTTCATGACTTCTCTTTCAAAATCGAGTAAAGTTTTTATGGAAACGACAGGATTTGGTTTTAGAATTCGAGTATCTCCTGTCCGATGCACTATTCGTTCCTTACTGCCACCCTCGCTCCCTCACATTGACGAATTAACAAAGAAATTGTGTCGTTATGAAATACTATGCGTTTCATGACTTCTCATTCTAAATCGAGTAAAGTTTTTATGAAAAAGACAGGATTTAGTTTTGGAATTCGAGTATCTCCTTTCTGATGCCCTTTTCGTTCCTTACTGCAACCCTCGCTCCCTCACATTGACAAATTAACACAGAAATTGTGTCGCTATGAAATACTATGTGTTTCATGACTTCTCATTCTAAATCGAGTAAGGTATTTATGGAAACGACAGGATTTAGTTTAGGAATTCGAGTATCTCCTTTCCGATGCATTATTCGCTCCTTACTGCAACCCTCGCTCCCTCACATTGACGTAATAACACAGAAATTTTGTCGCTATGAAATACTATGGGTTTCATGACTTCTTATTCTAAATCGAGTAAAGTTTTTATGGAAACGACAGGATTTAGTTTTGGAATTCGAGTATCTCCTTTCCGATGCACTATTCGTTCCTTACTGCAACGCTCGCACCCTCACATTGACGAAATATCACAGAAATTGCGTCGCTATGAAATACTATGGCTTTCATGAATTCTCATTCTAAATCGAGTAAAGTTTTTATGGAAACGACAGGATTTAGTTTTGGAATTCGAGTTTCTCCTTTCCGATGCACTATTCGTTCCTTAGTGCATCCCTCGCTCCGTCACCTTGACGAATGAACACCAAAATTGTGTCGCTATGAAATACTATGGGTTTCAAGACTTCTCATTCTAAATCGAGTAAAGTTTTTATGGAAACGACAGGATTTAGTTTTGGAATTCGAGTATCTCCTTTCCGATGCACTATTCGTTCCTTACTGCAACGCTCGCGCATTCACATTGACGAATTAACACAGAAATTGTGTCGCTATGAAATACTATATGTTTCAAGACTTCTCATTCTAAAGCGAGTAAAGTTTTGAAGGAAACGACAGGATTTAGTTTTGGAATTCGAGTATCTCCTTTCCGGTGCACTATTCGCTCCTTACTGCAACCCTCGCTCCCTCACATTGACGAGTTAACACAGAAATTGTGTCGCTATGAAATACTATGGGTTTCATGACTTCTCATTCTAAATCGAGTACAGTTTTTATGGAGACGACAGGATTTAGTTTTGGATTTCGAGTATCTCCTTTCCGATGCACTATTCGCTCCTTACTGCAACCCTCGCTCCCTCACATTGACGAATTAACACAGAAATTGTGTCGCTATGAAATACTATGGCTTTCATGAATTCTCATTCTAAATCGAGTAAAGTTTTTATGGAAACGACAGGATTTAGTTTTGGAATTCGAGTTTCTCCTTTCCGATGCACTATTCGTTCCTTAGTGCATCCCTCGCTCCGTCACCTTGACGAATGAACACCAAAATTGTGTCGCTAAGAAATACTATGGGTTTCAAGACTTCTCATTCTAAATCGAGTAAAGTTTTTATGGAAACGACAGGATTTAGTTTTGGAATTCGAGTATCTCCTTTCCGATGCACTATTCGTTCCTTACTGCAACGCTCGCTCATTCACATTGACGAATTAACACAGAAATTGTGTCGCTATGAAATACTATGGGTTTCATGACTTCTCATTCTAAATCGAGTAAAGTTTTGAAGGAAACGACAGGATTTAGTTTTGGAATTCGAGTATCTCCTTTCCGATGCACTATTCGCTCCTTACTGCAACCCTCGCTCCCTCACATTGACGAATTAACACAGAAATTGTGTCGCTATGAAATACTATGGGTTTCAAGACTTCTCAATCTATCTCGAGTAAAGTTTTTATGGAAACGACAGGATTTAGTTTTGGAATTCGAGTATCTCCTTTCCGATGCACTATTCGTTACTTACTGCAACGCTAGCTCCGTCACATTGACGAATTGACACAGAAATTGTGTCGCAATGAAATACCATGGGATTCAGATCTTCTCATTCTAAATCGAGTAAAATTTTTTTGGAAACGACAGGATTTAGTTTTGGAATTCGAGTATCTCCTTTCCGATGCACTATTCCTTACTTACTGCAACCCTCGCTCCCTCACATTGACGAATTAAGACAGAAATTGTATCGCTATGAAATACTATGGGTTTCATGACTTCTCATTCTAAATGGAGTAAAGTTTTTATGGAAACGACAGGATTTAGTTTTGGAATTCGAGTATCTCCTTTCCGATGCACTATTCGCTCCTTACTGCACCCTCGGTCCCTCACATTGACGAATTAACACAGAAATTGTGTCGCTATGAAATACTATGGGTTTCATGACTTCTCATTCTAAATCGAGTAAAGTTTTTATGGAACGACAGGATTTAGTTTTGGAATTCGAGTATCTCCTTTCCGATGCACTATTCCTTCCTTACTGCAACCCTCGCTCCCTCACATTGACGAATTAACACAGAAATTGTGTCGCTATGAAATACTATGGGTTTCATGACTTCTCATTCTAAATCAAGTAAAGTTTTTATGGAAACGACAGGATTTAGTTTTGGAATTCGAGTATCTCCTTTCCGATGCACTATTCGTTCCTTACTGCAACCCTCGCTCCCTCACATTGACGAATTAACACAGAAATGTTGTCGCTATGAAATACTATGGGTTTCATGACTTCTCATTCTAAATCGAGTAAAGTATTTATGGAAACGACAGGATTTTGTTTTGGAATTCGAGTATCTCCTTTCCGATGCACTATTCGCTCCCTACTGCAACCCTCCACCCTCACATTGACATATTATCACAGATATTGTGTCGCTATAAAATACTATGGGTTTCATGACTTCTTATTCTAAATCGAGTAAAGTTTTTATGGAAACGTCAGGATTTAGTTTTGGAATTCGCGTATCTCCTTTCCAATGCACTATTCGTTCCTTACTGCAACGCTCGCTCCGTCACATTGACGAAATAACACAGAAATTGTGTCGCTATGAAATACTATGGCTTTCATGATTTCTCATTCTAAATCGAGTAAAGTTTTTATGGAAACGACAGGATTTAGTTTTGGAGTTCGAGGATCTCCTTTGCGATGCACTATTCGTTCCTTACTGCAACCCTCGCTCCCTCACATTGACGAATTAACACAGAAATTGTATCGCTATGAAATACTATGGGTTTCATGACTTCTCATTCTAAATCGAGTAAAGTTTTTATGGAAACGACAGGATCTAGTTTTGGAATTCGAGTATCTCCTTTCCGATGCACTATTCGCTCCTTACTGCAACCCTCGCTCCCTCACATTGACGAATTAACACAGAAATTGTGACGCTATGAAATACTATGGGTTTCATGACTTCTCATTCTAAATCGAGTAAAGTTTTTATGGAAACGACAGAATTTAGTTTTGGAATTCCAGTATCTCCTTTCCGATGCACTATTCGTTCCTTACTGCAACCCTCGCACCCTCACATTGACGAATTAACACAGAAATTGTGTCGCTATGAAATACTATGGGTTTCATGACTTCTCATTCTAAATCGAGTAAAGTTTTTATGGAAACGACGGGATTTAGTTTTGGAATTCGAGTATCTCCTTTCCGATGAACTATTCGTTCCTTACTGCAACGCTCGCCCATTCACATTGACGAATTCACACAGAAATTGTGTCGCTATGAAATACTATGGGTTTCATGACTTCTCATTCAAAATCGAGTAAAGTTTTAAAGGAAACGACAGGATTTAGTTTTGGAATTCGAGTGTCTCCTTTCCGGTGCACTATTCGTTCCTTACTGCAACGCTCGCTCCCTCACATTGACGAATTAAAACCGAAATTGTATCGCTATGAAATACTATGGGTTTCATGACTTCTCATTCTAAATCGAGTAAAGTTTTTATGGATACGACAGGATTTAGTTTTGGAATTCGAGTATCTCCTTTCCGATGCACTATTCGTTCCTTACTGCAACGCTCGCTCATTCACATTGACGAATTCACACAGAAATTGTGTCGCTATGAAATACTATGGGTTTCATGACTTCTCATTCTAAATGTAGTAAAGTTTTTATGGAAACGACAGGATTTAGTTTTGGAATTCGAGTATCTCCTTTCCGATGCACTATTCGCTCCTTACTGCAACCTTCGCTCCCTCACATTGACGAATTAACACAGAAATTGTGTCGCTATGAAATACTATGGGTTTCATGACTTCCCATTCTAAATCGAGTAAAGTTTTTATGGAACGATAGGATTTAGTTTTGGAATTCGGGTATCTCCTTTCCGATGCACTATTCGTTCCTTTCTGCAACCCTCGCTCCCTCACATTGACGAATTAACACAGAAATTGTGTAGCTATGAAATACTAGGGGTTTCATGACATCTCATTCAAAATCGAGTAAAGTTTTTATGGAAACGACAGGATTTAGTTTTAGAATTCGAGTATCTCCTTTCCGATGCACTATTCGTTCCTTACAGCAGCCCTCGCTCCCTCACATTGACGAATTAACAAAGAAATTGTGTCGTTATGAAATACTATGCGTTTCATGACTTCTCATTCTAAATCGAGTAAAGTTTTTATGGAAACGACAGGATTTATTTTTGGAATTTGAGTATCTCCTTTCTGATGCACTATTCGTTCCTTACTGCAACGCTCGCTCCCTCACATTGACGAATTAACACAGAAATTGTGTCGCTATGAAATACTATGGGTTTCATGACTTCTCATTCTAAATCGAGTAAGGTATTTATGGAAACGACAGGATTTAGTTTTGGAATTCGAGTTTCTCCTTTCCGATGCACTATTCGTTCCTTACTGCAACGCTCGCTCCGTCACATTGACGAAATAACACAGAAATTGTGTCGCTATGAAATACTATGGCTTTCATGAATTCTCATTTTAAATCGAGTAAAGTTTTTATGGATACGACAGGATTTAGTTTTGGAATTCGAGTTTCTCCTTTCCGATGCACTATTCGTTCCTTAGTGCATCCCTCGCTCCGTCACATTGACGAATGAACACCGATATTGTGTCGCTATGAAATACTATTGGTTTCAAGACTTCTCGTTCTAAATCGAGTAAAGTTTTTACGGAAACGACAGGATTTTGTTATGGAATTCGAGTATCTCCTTTCCGATGCACTATTCGTTCCGTACTGCAACGCTCGCTCATTCACATTGACGAATTAACACAGAAATTGTGTCGCTATGAAATACTATGGGTTTCATGACTTCTCATTCTAAATCGAGTAAAGTTTTGAAGGAAACGACAGGATTTAGTTTTGGAATTCGAGTATCTCCTTTCCGGTGCACTATTCGTTCCTTACTGCAACCATCGCTCCCTCACATTGACGAATTAACACAGAAATTGTGTTGCTATGAAATACTATGGGTTTCATGACTTCTCAATCTATCTCGAGTAAAGTTTTTATGGAAACGACAGGATTTAGTTTTGGAATTCGTGTATCTCCTTTCCGATGCACTATTCGTTACTTACTGCAACGCTCGCTCCGTCACATTGACGAATTGACACAGAAATTGTGTCGCAATGAAATACCATGGGATTCAGATCTTCTCATTCTAAATCGAGTAAAGTTTTTATGGAAACGACAGGATTTAGTTTTGGAATTCGAGTGTCTCCTTTCCGATGCACTATTCCTTACTTACCGCAACCCTCGCTCCCTCACATTGACGAATTAAGACAGAAATTGTATCGCTATGAAATACTATGGGTTTCATGACTTCTCATTCTAAATCGAGTAAAGTTTTGAAGGAAACGACAGGATTTAGTTTTGGAATTCGAGTATCTCCTTTCCGATGCACTATTCGTTCCGTACTGCAACGCTCGCTCTTTCACATTGACGAATTAACACAGAAATTGTGTCGCTATGAAATACTATGGGTTTCATGACTTCTCATTCTAAATCGAGTAAAGTTTTGAAGGAAACGACAGGATTTAGTTTTGGAATTCGAGTATCTCCTTTCCGATGCACTATTCGCTCCTTACTGCAACCTTCGCTCCCTCACATTGACGAATTAACACAGAAATTGTGTCGCTATGAAATACTATGGGTTTCATGACTTCTCATTCTAAATCGAGTAAAGTTTTTATGGAAACGACAGGATCTAGATTTGGAATTCGAGTATCTCCTCTCCGATGCACTATTCACTCCTTACTGCAACCCTCGCTCCCTCACATTGACGAATTAACACAGAAATTGTGACGCTATGAAATACTATGGGTTTCATGACTTCGCATTCTAAATCGAGTAAAGTTTTTATGGAAACGACAGAATTTAGTTTTGGAATTCGAGTATCTCCTTTCCGATGCACTATTCGTTCCTTACTGCAACCCTCGCACCCTCACATTGACGAATTAACACAGAAATTGTGTCGCTATGAAATACTATGGGTTTCATGACTTCTCATTCAAAATCGAGTAAAGTTTTTATGGAAACGACAGGATTTAGTTTTAGAATTCGAGTATCTCCTTTCCGATGCACTATTCGTTCCTTACTGCAACCCTCGCTCCCTCACATTGACGAATTAACACAGAAAATGTATCGCTATGAAATACTATGGGTTTCATGACTTCTCATTCTAAATCAAGTAAAGTTTTAAAGGAAACGACAGGATTTAGTTTTGGAATTTGAGTGTCTCCTTTCCGGTGCACTATTCGTTCCTTACTGCAACGCTCGCTCCCTCACATTGACGAATTAAAACAGAAATTGTGCCGCAATGAAATACTATGGGATTCATGACTTCTCATTCTAAATCGAGTAAAGTTTTTATGGAAACGACAGGATTTAGTTTTGGAATTCGAGTATCTCCTTTCCGGTGCACTATTCGCTCCTTACTGCAACCTTCGCTCCCTCACATTGACGAATTAACACAGAAATTGTGTCGCTATGAAATACTATGGGTTTCATGACTTCTCATTCTAAATCGAGTAAAGTTTTTATGGAAACGACAGGATCTAGATTTGGAATTCGAGTATCTCCTCTCCGATGCACTATTCGCTCCTTACTGCAACCCTCCCTCCCTCACATTGACGAATTAACACAGAAATTGTGACGCTATGAAATACTATGGGTTTCATGACTTCTCATTCTAAATCGAGTAAAGTTTTTATGGAAACGACAGAATTTAGTTTTGGAATTCGAGTATCTCCTTTCCGATGCACTATTCGTTCCTTACTGCAACCCTCGCACCCTCACATTGACGAATTAACACAGAAATTGTGTCGCTATGAAATACTATGGGTTTCATGACTTCTCATTCAAAATCGAGTAAAGTTTTTATGGATACGACAGGATTTAGTTTTAGAATTCGAGTATCTCCTTTCCGATGCACTATTCGTTCCTTACTGCAACCCTCGCTCCCTCACATTGACGAATTAACACAGAAAATGTATCGCTATGAAATACTATGGGTTTCATGACTTCTCATTCTAAATCGAGTAAAGTTTTTATGGAAACGACAGGATTTAGTTTTGGAATTCGAGTATCTCCTTTCCGATGCACTATTCGTTCCTTACTGCAACGCTCGCTCATTCACATTGACGAATTCACACAGAAATTGTGTCGCTATGAAATACTATGGGTTTCATGACTTCTCATTCTAAATCGAGTAAAGTTTTAAAGGAAACGACAGGATTTAGTTTTGGAATTTGAGTGTCTCCTTTCCGATGCACTATTCGTTCCTTACTGCAACCCTCGCTCCCTCACATTGACGAATTAACACAGAAAATGTATCGCTATGAAATACTATGGGTTTCACGACTTCTCATTCTAAATCGAGTAAAGTTTTTATGGAAACGACAGGATTTAGTTTTGGAATTCGAGTATCTCCTTTCCGATGCACTATTCGTTCCTTACTGCAACGCTCGCACATTCACATTGACGAATTCACACAGAAATTGTGTCGCTATGAAATACTATGGGTTTCATGACTTCTCATTCTAAATCGAGTAAATTTTTAAAGGAAACGACAGGATTTAGTTTTGGAATTTGAGTGTCTCCTTTCCGGTGCACTATTCGTTCCTTACTGCAACGCTCGCTCCCTCACATTGACGAATTAAAACAGAAATTGTGCCGCTATGAAATACTATGGGTTTCATGACTACTCATTCTAAATCGAGTAAAGTTTTTATGGAAACGACAGGATTTAGTTTTGGAATTCGAGTGTCTCCTTTCCGGTGCACTATTCGCTCCTTACTGCAACCTTCGCTCCCTCACATTGACGAATTAACACAGAAATTGTGTCGCTATGAAATACTATGGGTTTCATGACTTCTCATTCTAAATCGAGTAAAGTTTTTATGGAAACGACAGGATCTAGATTTGGAATTCGAGTATCTCCTCTCCGATGCACTATTCGCTCCTTACTGCAACCCTCGCTCCCTCACATTGACGAATTAACACAGAAATTGTGACGCTATGAAATACTATGGGTTTCATGACTTCTCATTCTAAATCGAGTAAAGTTTTTATGGAAACGACAGAATTTAGTTTTGGAATTCGAGTATCTCCTTTCCGATGCACTATTCGTTCCTTACTGCAACCCTCGCACCCTCACATTGACGAATTAACACAGAAATTGTGTCGCTATGAAATACTATGGGTTTCATGACTTCTCATTCAAAATCGAGTAAAGTTTTTATGGAAACGACAGGATTTAGTTTTAGAATTCGAGTATCTCCTTTCCGATGCACTATTCGATCCTTACTGCAACCCTCGCTCCCTCACATTGACGAATTAACACAGAAAATGTATCGCTATGAAATACTATGGGTTTCATGACTTCTCATTCTAAATCGAGTAAAGTTTTTATGGAAACGACAGGATTTGGTTTTAGAATTCGAGTATCTCCTGTCCGATGCACTATTCGTTCCTTACTGCCACCCTCGCTCCCTCACATTGACGAATTAACAAAGAAATTGTGTCGTTATGAAATACTATGCGTTTCATGACTTCTCATTCTAAATCGAGTAAAGTTTTTTGAAAAAGACAGGATTTAGTTTCGGAATTCGAGTATCTCCTTTCCGATGCACTATTCGTTCCTTACTGCAACGCTCGCGCATTCACATTGACGAATTAACACAGAAATTGTGTCGCTATGAAATACTATGGGTTTCATGACTTCTCATTCTAAAGCGAGTAAAGTTTTGAAGGAAACGACAGGATTTAGTTTTGGAATTCGAGTATCTCCTTTCCGGTGCACTATTCGCTCCTAACTGCAACCCTCGCTCCCTCACATTGACGAATTAACACAGAAATTGTGTCGCTATGAAATACTATGGGTTTCATGACTTCTCATTCTAAATCGAGTACAGTTTTTATGGAGACGACAGGATTTAGTTTTGGATTTCGAGTATCTCCTTTCCGATGCACTATTCGCTCCTTACTGCAACCCTCGCTCCCTCACATTAACGAATTAACACAGAAATTGTGTCGCTATGAAATACTATGGGTTTCATGACTTCACATTCTAAATCGAGTAAAGTTTTTATGGAAACGACAGGATTTAGTTTTGGAATTTGAGTGTCTCCTTTCCGGTGCACTATTCGTTCCTTACTGCAACGCTCGCTCCGTCACATTGACGAAATAACACAGAAATTGTGTCGCTATGAAATACTATGGCTTTCATGAATTCTCATTCTAAATCGAGTAAAGTTTTTATGGAAACGACAGGATTTAGTTTTCGAATTCGAGTTTCTCCTTTCCGATGCACTATTCGTTCCTTAGTGCATCCCTCGCTCCGTCACCTTGACGAATGAACACCAAAATTGTGTCGCTATGAAATACTATGGGTTTCAAGACTTCTCATTCTAAATCGAGTAAAGTTTTTATGGAAACGACAGGATTTAGTTTTGGAATTCGAGTATCTCCTTTCCGATGCACTATTCGTTCCTTACTGCAACGCTCGCTCATTCACATTGACGAATTAACACAGAAATTGTGTCGCTATGAAATACTATGGGTTTCATGACTTCTCATTCTAAATCGAGTAAAGTTTTGAAGGAAACGACAGGATTTAGTTTTGGAATTCGAGTATCTCCTTTCCGATGCACTATTCGCTCCTTACTGCAACCCTCGCTCCCTCACATTGACGAATTAACACAGAAATTGTGTCGCTATGAAATACTATGGGTTTCAAGACTTCTCAATCTATCTCGAGTAAAGTTTTTATGGAAACGACAGGATTTAGTTTTGGAATTCGAGTATCTCCTTTCCGATGCACTATTCGTTACTTACTGCAACGCTAGCTCCGTCACATTGACGAATTGACACAGAAATTGTGTCGCAATGAAATACCATGGGATTCAGATCTTCTCATTCTAAATCGAGTAAAATTTTTTTGGAAACGTCAGGATTTAGTTTTGGAATTCGAGTATCTCCTTTCCGATGCACTATTCCTTACTTACTGCAACCCTCGCTCCCTCACATTGACGAATTAAGACAGAAATTGTATCGCTATGAAATACTATGGGTTTCATGACTTCTCATTCTAAATGGAGTAAAGTTTTTATGGAAACGACAGGATTTAGTTTTGGAATTCGAGTATCTCCTTTCCGATGCACTATTCGCTCCTTACTGCACCCTCGGTCCCTCACATTGACGAATTAACACAGAAATTGTGTCGCTATGAAATACTATGGGTTTCATGACTTCTCATTCTAAATCGAGTAAAGTTTTTATGGAACGACAGGATTTAGTTTTGGAATTCGAGTATCTCCTTTCCGATGCACTATTCCTTCCTTACTGCAACCCTCGCTCCCTCACATTGACGAATTAACACAGAAATTGTGTCGCTATGAAATACTATGGGTTTCATGACTTCTCATTCTAAATCAAGTAAAGTTTTTATGGAAACGACAGGATTTAGTTTTGGAATTCGAGTATCTCCTTTCCGATGCACTATTCGTTCCTTACTGCAACCCTCGCTCCCTCACATTGACGAATTAACACAGAAATGTTGTCGCTATGAAATACTATGGGTTTCATGACTTCTCATTCTAAATCGAGTAAAGTATTTATGGAAACGACAGGATTTTGTTTTGGAATTCGAGTATCTCCTTTCCGATGCACTATTCGCTCCCTACTGCAACCCTCCACCCTCACATTGACATATTATCACAGATATTGTGTCGCTATAAAATACTATGGGTTTCATGACTTCTTATTCTAAATCGAGTAAAGTTTTTATGGAAACGTCAGGATTTAGTTTTGGAATTCGCGTATCTCCTTTCCAATGCACTATTCGTTCCTTACTGCAACGCTCGCTCCGTCACATTGACGAAATAACACAGAAATTGTGTCGCTATGAAATACTATGGCTTTCATGATTTCTCATTCTAAATCGAGTAAAGTTTTTATGGAAACGACAGGATTTAGTTTTGGAGTTCGAGGATCTCCTTTGCGATGCACTATTCGTTCCTTACTGCAACCCTCGCTCCCTCACATTGACGAATTAACACAGAAATTGTATCGCTATGAAATACTATGGGTTTCATGACTTCTCATTCTAAATCGAGTAAAGTTTTTATGGAAACGACAGGATCTAGTTTTGGAATTCGAGTATCTCCTTTCCGATGCACTATTCGCTCCTTACTGCAACCCTCGCTCCCTCACATTGACGAATTAACACAGAAATTGTGACGCTATGAAATACTATGGGTTTCATGACTTCTCATTCTAAATCGAGTAAAGTTTTTATGGAAACCACAGAACTTAGTTTTGGAATTCCAGTATCTCCTTTCCGATGCACTATTCGTTCCTTACTGCAACCCTCGCACCCTCACATTGACGAATTAACACAGAAATTGTGTCGCTATGAAATACTATGGGTTTCATGACTTCTCATTCTAAATCGAGTAAAGTTTTTATGGAAACGACGGGATTTAGTTTTGGAATTCGAGTATCTCCTTTCCGATGAACTATTCGTTCCTTACTGCAACGCTCGCCCATTCACATTGACGAATTCACACAGAAATTGTGTCGCTATGAAATACTATGGGTTTCATGACTTCTCATTCAAAATCGAGTAAAGTTTTAAAGGAAACGACAGGATTTAGTTTTGGAATTCCAGTGTCTCCTTTCCGGTGCACTATTCGTTCCTTACTGCAACGCTCGCTCCCTCACATTGACGAATTAAAACAGAAATTGTATCGCTATGAAATACTATGGGTTTCATGACTTCTCATTCTAAATCGAGTAAAGTTTTTATGGAAACGACAGGATTTAGTTTTGGAATTCGAGTATCTCCTTTCCGATGCACTATTCGTTCCTTACTGCAACGCTCGCTCATTCACATTGACGAATTCACACAGAAATTGTGTCGCTATGAAATACTATGGGTTTCATGACTTCTCATTCTAAATGTAGTAAAGTTTTTATGGAAACGACAGGATTTAGTTTTGGAATTCGAGTATCTCCTTTCCGATGCACTATTCGCTCCTTACTGCAACCTTCGCTCCCTCACATTGACGAATTAACACAGAAATTGTGTCGCTATGAAATACTATGGGTTTCATGACTTCCCATTCTAAATCGAGTAAAGTTTTTATGGAACGATAGGATTTAGTTTTGGAATTCGAGTATCTCCTTTCCGATGCACTATTCGTTCCTTTCTGCAACCCTCGCTCCCTCACATTGACGAATTAACACAGAAATTGTGTAGCTATGAAATACTAGGGGTTTCATGACATCTCATTCAAAATCGAGTAAAGTTTTTATGGAAACGACAGGATTTAGTTTTAGAATTCGAGTATCTCCTTTCCGATGCACTATTCGTTCCTTACAGCAGCCCTCGCTCCCTCACATTGACGAATTAACAGAGAAATTGTGTCGTTATGAAATACTATGCGTTTCATGACTTCTCATTCTAAATCGAGTAAAGTTTTTATGGAAACGACAGGATTTATTTTTGGAATTTGAGTATCTCCTTTCTGATGCACTATTCGTTCCTTACTGCAACGCTCGCTCCCTCACATTGACGAATTAACACAGAAATTGTGTCGCTATGAAATACTATGGGTTTCATGACTTCTCATTCTAAATCGAGTAAGGTATTTATGGAAACGACAGGATTTAGTTTTGGAATTCGAGTTTCTCCTTTCCGATGCACTATTCGTTCCTTACTGCAACGCTCGCTCCGTCACATTGACGAAATAACACAGAAATTGTGTCGCTATGAAATACTATGGCTTTCATGAATTCTCATTTTAAATCGAGTAAAGTTTTTATGGATACGACAGGATTTAGTTTTGGAATTCGAGTTTCTCCTTTCCGGTGCACTATTCGTTCCTTACTGCAACCATCGCTCCCTCACATTGACGAATTAACACAGAAATTGTGTTGCTATGAAATACTATGGGTTTCATGACTTCTCAATCTATCTCGAGTAAAGTTTTTATGGAAACGACAGGATTTAGTTTTGGAATTCGAGTGTCTCCTTTCCGATGCACTATTCCTTACTTACTGCAACCCTCGCTCCCTCACATTGACGAATTAAGACAGAAATTGTATCGCTATGAAATACTATGGGTTTCATGACTACTCATTCTAAATCGAGTAAAGTTTTTATGGAAACGACAGGATTTAGTTTTGGAATTCGAGTATCTCCTTTCCGATGCACTATTCGTTCCTTACTGCAACCCTCGCTCCCTCACAGTGACGAATTAACAAAGAAATTGTGTCGCTATGAAATACCATGTGTTTCATGACTTCTCATTCTAAATCGAGTAAAGTTTTTATGGTAACGACAGGATTTAGTTTTGGAATTCGAGTATCTCCTTTCCGATGCACTATTCGTTCCTTACTGCAACGCTCGCTCCGTCACATTGACGAATTAGCACAGAAATTGTGCCGCTATGAAATACTATGGGTTTCATGACTTCTCATTCTAAATAGAGTAAAGTTTTTATGGAAACGACAGGATTTAGTTTTGGAATTCGAGTATCTCCTTTCCGATGCACTATTCGTTCCTTACTGCAACCCACGCTCCCTCACATTGACGCATTAACACTGAAATTGTATCGCTATGAAATACTATGGGTTTCATGACTTCTCATTCTAAATCGAGTAAAGTTTTTATTGAAACGACAAGATATAGTTTTGGAATTCGAGTATCTCCTTTCCGATGCACTATTCGTTCCTTACTGCAACGCTCGCTCCCTCACATTGACGAATTAACACAGAAATTGTGTCGCTATGAAATACTATGGGTTTCATGACTACTCATTCTAAATCGAGTAAAGTTTTTATGGAAACGACAGGATTTAGTTTTGGAATTCGAGTATCTCCTTTCCGATGCACTATTCGTTCCTTACTGCAACCCTCGCTCCCTTACATTGACGAATTAACACAGAAATTGTGTCGCTATGAAATACTATGGGTTTCAAGACTTCCCATTCTAAATCGAGTAAAGGTTTTATGAAAGCGACAGGATTTAGTTATGGAATTCGAGTATCTCTTTTGCGATGCACTATTCGTTCCTTACTGCAACCCTCGCTCCCTCACATTGACGAATTAACACAGAAATTGTGTCGCTATGAAATACTATGGGTTTCATGACTACTCATTCTAAATCGAGTAAAGTTTTTATGGAAACGACCGGATTTAGTTTTGGAATTCGAGTATCTCCTTTCCGCTGTACTATTCGTTCCTTACTGAAACCCTCGCTCCCTCACATTGACGAATTAACACAGAAATTGTGTCGCTATGAAATACTATGGGTTTCATGACTTCTCATTGTAAATCCAGTAATGATTTTATGGGAACGACAGGATTTAGTTTTGGACTTCGAGTATCTCCTTTCCGATGCACTATTCGTTCCTTACTGCAACGCTCGCTCCGTCACATTGACGAATTAACACAGAAATTGTGTCGCTATGAAATACTATGGGTTTCATGACTTCTCATTCTAAATCGAGTAAAGTACTTATGGAAACGACAGGATTTAGTTTTGGAATTCGAGTATCTCTTTTCCCAATGCACTATTCGCTCCTTACTGCAATACTCGCTCCCTCACATTGACGTATCAACACAGAAATTGTGTCGCTATGAAGTACTATGGGTTTCATGACTTCTTATTCTAAATCGAGTAAAGTTTTTATGGAAACGACAGGATTTAGTTTTGGAATTCGAGTATCTCCTTTCCGATGCACTATTCGTTCCTTACTGCAACGCTCGCTCCGTCAAATTGACGAAATAACACAGAAATTGTGTCGCTATGAAATACTATGTGTTTCATGAGTTCTCATTCTAAATCGAGTAAAGTTTTTATGGTAACGACAGGATTTAGTTTTGGAATTCGAGTATCTCCTTTCCGATGAACTATTCGTTCCTTACTGCAACGCTCGCTCCGTCGCATTGACGAATTAGCACAGAAATTGTGCCGCTATGAAATACTATGGGTTTCAAGACTTCTCATTCTAAATAGAGTAAAGTTTTTATGGAAACGACAGGATTTAGTTTTGGAATTCGAGTATCTCCTTTCCGATGCACTATTCGTTCCTTACTGCAACCCACGCTCCCTCACATTGACGCATTAACACTGAAATTGTATCGCTATGAAATACTATGGGTTTCATGACTTCTCATTCTAAATCGAGTAAAGTTTTTATTGAAACGACAAGATATAGTTTTGGAATTCGAGTATCTCCTTTCGATGCACTATTCGTTCCTTACTGCAACGCTCGCTCCCTCACATTGACGAATTAACACAGAAATTGTGTCGCTATGAAATACTATGGGTTTCATGACTACTCATTCTAAATCGAGTAAAGTTTTTATGGAAACGACAGGATTTAGTTTTGGAATTCGAGTATCTCCTTTCCGATGCACTATTCGTTCCATAATGAAACCCTGGCTCCCTCACATTGACGAATTAACACAGAAATTGTGTCGCTATGAAATACTATGGGTTTCATAACTTCTCATTCTAAATCGAGTAAAATTTTTATGGGAACGACAGGATTTAGTTTTGGAATTCGAGTATCTCCTTTCCGATGCACTATTCGTTCCTTACTGCAACCCTCGCTCCCTCACAGTGACGAATTAACACAGAAATTGTGTCGCTGTGAAATACCATGGGCTTCATGACTTCTCATTCTAAATCGAGTAAAGTTTTTATGGAAACGACAGGATTTAGTTTTGGAATTCGCTCCCTCACATTGACGTATTAACACAGAAATTGTGTCGCTATGAAATACTATGGGTTTCATGACTACTCATTCTAAATCGAGTAAAGTTTTTATGGAAACGACAGGATTTAGTTTTGGAATTCGAGTATCTCCTTTCCGATGCACTATTCGTTCCTTACTGCAACCCTCGCTCCCTTACATTGACGAATTAACACAGAAATTGTGTCGCTATGAAATACTATGGGTTTCAAGAATTCCCATTCTAAATCGAGTAAAGGTTTTATGAAAGCGACAGGATTTAGTTATGGAATTCGAGTATCTCTTTTGCGATGCACTATTCGTTCCTTACTGCAACCCTCGCTCCCTCACATTGACGAATTAACACAGAAATTGTGTCGCTATGAAATACTATGGGTTTCATGACTACACATTCTAAATCGAGTATAGTTTTTATGGAAACGACCGGATTTAGTTTTGGAATTCGAGTATCTCCTTTCCGCTGCACAATTCGTTCCTTACTGAAACCCGCGCTCCCTCACATTGACGAATTAACACAGAAATTGTGTCGCTATGAAATACTATAGGTTTCATGACTTCTCATTGTAAATCCAGTAATGATTTTATGGGAACGACAGGATTTAGTTTTGGAATTCGAGTATCTCCTTTCCGATGCACTATTCGTTCCTTACTGCAACGCTCGCTCCGTCACATTGACGAATTAACACAGAAATTGTGTCGCTATGAAATACTATGGGTTTCATGACTTCTCATTGTAAATCCAGTAATGATTTTATGGGAACGACAGGATTTAGTTTTGGAATTCGAGTATCTCCTTTCCGATGCACTATTCGTTCCTTACTGCAACGCTCGCTCCGTCACATTGACGAATTAACACAGAAATTGTGTCGCTATGAAATACTATGGGTTTCATGACTTCTCATTCTAAATCGAGTGAAGTACTTATGGAATCGACAGGATTTAGTTTTGGAATTCGAGTATCTCTTTTCCGATGCACTATTCGCTCCTTACTGCAATACTCGCTCCCTCACATTGACGTATTAACACAGAAATTGTGTCGCTATGAAATACTATGGGTTTCATGACTTCTTATTCTAAATCGAGTAAAGTTTTTATGGAAACGACAGGATTTAGTTTTGGAATTCGAGTATCACCTTTCCGATGCACTATTCGTTCCTTACTGCAACGCTCGCTCCGTCACATTGACGAAATAACACAGAAATTGTGTCGCTATGAAATACTTTGGCTTTCATGATTTCTCATTTTAAATCGAGTACAGTTTTTATGGATACGACAGGATTTAGTTTTGGAATTCGAGTATCTCCTTTCCGATGCACTATTCGTTCCTTACTGCATCCCTCGCTCCGTCACACTGACGAATGAACACAAAAATTGTGTCGCTAAGAAATACTATGGGTTTCAAGACTTCTCATTTTAAATCGAGTAAAGGTTTTATGGAAACGACAGGATTTAGTTATGGAATTCGAGTATCTCTTTTCCGATGCACTATTCGTTCCTTACTGCAACCCTCGCTCCCTCACATTGACGTATTAACACAGAAATTGTGTCGCTATGAAATGCTATGGGTTTCATCACTACTCATTCTAAATCGAGTAAAGTTTTTATGGAAACGACAGGATTTAGTTTTGGAATTCGAGTATCTCCTTTCCGATGCACTATTCGTTCCTTACTGCAACCCTCGCTCCCTCACAGTGACGAATTAACAAAGAAATTGTGTCGCTATGAAACACCATGTGTTTCATGACTTCTCATTCTAAATCGAGTAAAGTTTTTATGGTAACGACAGGATTTAGTTTTGGAATTCGAGTACCTCCTTTCCGATGCACTATTCGTTCCTTACTGCAACGCTCGCTCCGTCACATTGACGAATTTGCACAGGAACTGTGCCGCTATGAAATACTATGGGTTTCATGACTTCTCATTCTAAGTAGAGTAATGTTTTTATGGAAACGACAGGATTTAGTTTTGGAATTCGAGTATCTCCTTTCCGATGCACTATTCGTTCCTTACTGCAACCCACGCTCCCTCACATTGACGAATTAACACTGAAATTGTATCGCTATGAAATACTATGGGTTTCATGACTTCTCAATCTAAATCGAGTAAAGTTTTTATTGAAACGACAAGATATAGTTTTGGAATTCGAGTATCTCCTTTCCGATGCACTATTCGTTCCTTACTGCAACGCTCGCTCCCCCACATTGACGAATTAACACAGAAATTGTGTCGCTATGAAATACTATGGGTTTCATGACTTCCCATTCTAAATCGAGTAAAGTTTTTATGGAAATGACAGGATTTAGTTTTGGAATTCGAGTATCTCCTTTCCGATGCACTATTCTGTTCCTTACAGCAACCCTCGCTCCCCCACATTGACGAATTAACACAGAAATTGTGTCGCTATGAAATACTATGGGTTTCATGACTTCTCATTCTAAATCGATTAAAGGTTTTATGGATACGACAGGATTTAGTTATGGAATTCGAGTATCTCCTTTCCGATGCGCTATTCGTTCCTTACTGCAACCCTCGCACCCTCACATTGACGTATTAACACAGAAATTGTGTCGCTATGAAATACTATGGGTTTCATGACTTCTCATTCTAAATCGATTAAAGGTTTTATGGATACGACAGGATTTAGTTATGGAATTCGAGTATCTCCTTTCCGATGCGCTATTCGTTCCTTACTGCAACCCTCGCTCCCTCACATTGACGAATTAACACAAAAGTTGTGTCGCTATGAAATACTTTGGGTTTCATGACTTCTCATTCTAAATCGAGTAAAGTTTTTATGGAATCGGCAGGATTTAGTTTTGGAATTCGAGTATCTCCTTTCTGATGCACTATTCGTTCCTTACTGCAACCCTCGCTCCCTCACATTGACAAAATAACACAAAAATTGTGTCGCTATGAAATACTATGGGTTTCATGACTTCTCATTCTAAATCGAGTAAAGTTTTTATGGAAACGACAGGATTTAGTTTTGGAATTCGAGTATCTCCTTTCCGATGCACCATTCGTTCCTTACTACAACGCTCCCTCTGTCACATTGACGAATTAACTCAGAAATTGTGTCGCTATGAAATTCTATGGGTTTCATAACTTCTCATTCTAAATCGAGTAAAGTTTTTATGGAAACGTCAGGATTTAGTTTTGGAATTCGAGTATCTTCTTTCCGATGCACTATCCGTTCCTTACTGCAACCCTCGCTCCGTCACATTGACGAATTAACACAGAAATTGTGTCGCTATGAAATACTATGGGTTTCATGACTTCTCATTCTAAATAGAGTAATGTTTTTATGGAAACGACAGGATTTAGTTTTGGAATTCGAGTATCTCCTTTCCGATGCACTATTCGTTCCTTACTGCAACCCACGCTCCCTCACATTGACGAATTACCTCTGAAATTGTATCGCTATGAAATACTATGGGTTTCATGACTTCTCATTCTAAATCGAGTAAAGTTTTTATTGAAACGACAAGATATAGTTTTGGAATTCGAGTATCTCCTTTCCGATGCACTATTCGTTCCTTACTGCAACGCTCGCTATCTCACATTGACGAATTAACACATAAATTGTGTCGCTATGAAATACTATGGGTTTCATGACTTCCCATTCTAAATCGAGTAAAGTTTTTATGGAAATGACAGGATTTAGTTTTGGAATTCGAGTATCTCCTTTCCGATGCACTATTCTGTTCCTTACAGCAACCCTCGCTCCCCCACATTGACGAATTAACACAGAAATTGTGTCGCTATGAAATACTATGCGTTTCATGACTTCTCATTCTAAATCGATTAAAGGTTTTATGGATATGACAGGATTTAGTTATGGAATTCGAGTATCGCCTTTCCGATGCACTATTCGTTCCTTACTGCAACCCTCGCACCCTCACATTGACGTATTAACACAGAAATTGTGTCGCTATGAAATACTATGGGTTTCATGACATCTCATTCTAAATCGAGTAAAGTTTTTATGGAAACGACATGATTTAGTTTTGGAATTCGAGTATCTCCTTTCAGAAGCACTATTCGTTCCTTACTGCAACCCTCGCTCCGTCACATTGACGAATTAACACAGAAATTGTGTCGCTATGAAATACTATGGGTTTCATGACTTCTCATTCTAAATCGAGTAAAGTTTTTATGGAAACGACAGGATTTAGTTTTGGAATTCGAGAATCTCCTTTCCGATGCACTAATCGTTCCTTACTGCAACCCTCGCTCCCTCACATTGACGAATTAACACAGAAATTGTGTCGCTATGAAATACCATGGGTTTCATGACTTCTCATTCTAAATCGAGTAAAGTTTTTATGGACACGACAGGATTTAGTTTTGGAATTCGAGTATCTCCTTTCCGACGCACCATTCGTTCCTTACTACAACGCTCGCTCTGTCACATTGACGAATTAACACAGAAATTTTGTCTCTATGAAATTCTATGGGTTTCATAACTTCTCATTCTAAATCGAGTAAAGTTTTTATGGAAACGACAGGATTTAGTTTTGGAATTCGAGTATCTCCTTTCCGATGCACTATCCGTTCCTTACTGCAACCCTCGCTCCGTCACATTGACGAATTAACACAGAAATTGTGTCGCTATGAAATACTATGGGTTTCATGACTTCTCATTCTAAATCGAGTAAAGTTTTTTTGGAAACGACAGGATTTAGTTTTGGAATTCGAGAATCTCCTTTCCGATGCACTAATCGTTCCTTACTGCAACCCTCGCTCCCTCACATTGACGAATTAACACAGAAATTGTGTCGCTATGAAATACTATGGGTTTCAAGACTTCTCATTCTAAATCGAGTAAAGGATTTATGGAAACGACAGGATTTAGCTATGGAATTCGAGTATATCTTTTCCGATGCACTATTCGTTCCTTACTGCAACCATCGCTCCCTCACATTGACGTATTAACACAGAAATTGTGTCGCTATGAAATACTATGGGTTTCATGACTACTCATTCTAAATCGAGTAAAGTTTTTTTGGAAACGACAGGATTTAGTTTTGGAATTCGAGTATCTCCTTTCCGATGCACTATTCGTTCCTTACTGCAACGCTCGCTCCGTCACATTGACGAATTAACACAGAAATTGTGCCGCTATGAAATACTATGGGTTTCATGACTTCTCATTCTAAATAGAGTAAAGTTTTTATGGAAACGACAGGATTTAGTTTTGGAATTCGAGTATCTCCTTTCTGATGCACTATTCGTTCCTTACTGCAACGGTCGCTCCCGCACATTGACGAATTAACACAGAAATTGTATCGCTATAAAATACTATGGGTTTCATGACTTCTCATTCTAAATCGAGTAAAGTTTTTATGGAAACGACAGGATTTAGTTTTGGAATTCGAGTATCTCCTTTCCGGTGCACTATTCGATCCTTCCTGCAACGCTCGCTCCCTCACATTGACGAATTAACACTGAAATTGTGTCGCTATGAAATACTATGGGTTTCATGACTTCTCATTCTAAATCGAATAAAGTTTTTATGGAAACGACAGGATTTAGTTTTGGAATTCGAGTATCTCCTTTCCTTGGCAGTATTCGTTCCTTACTGCAACGCTCGCTCCGTCACATTGACGAATTAACATAGAAATTGAGTCGCTATGAAATACTATGGGTTTCATGACTTATCATTCTAAATCGAGTAAAGTTTTTATGGAAACGACAGGATTTAGTTTTGGAATCCGAGTATCTCCTTTCCGATGCACTATTCGTTCCTTACTGCAACGCTCGCTCCCGCACATTGAAGAATTAACACAGAATTTGTGTCGCTATGAAATACTATGGGTTTCATTAATTCTCTTTCTAAATCGAGTAATGTTTTTATGGAAACGACAGGATTTAGTTTTGGAATTCGAGTATCTCCTTTCCGATGAACTATTCGTTCCTTACTGCAACCCTCGCTCCGTCACATTGACGAATTAACACAGAAATTGTGTCGCTATGAAATACTATGGGTTTCATGACTTCTCATTCTAGAACGAGTAAAGTTTTTATGGAAACGACAGGATTTAGTTTTGGAATTCGAGTATCACCTTTCCGATGCACTATTCGTCCCTTACTGCAACCCTCGCTCCCTCACATTGACGAATCAACACAGAAATTGTGTCGCTATGAAATACTATGGGTTTCATGACTTCTCATTCTAAATCGAGAAAATTTTTTATGGAAAAGACAGGATTTTGTTTTGGAATTTGAGTATCTCCTTTCCGATGCACTATTCGATCCTTACTGCAACCCTCGCTCCCTCACATTGACGTATTACGACAAAAATTGTGTCGCTATGAAATACTATGGGTTTCATGACTTCTCATTCTAAATCGAGTAAAGTTTTTATGGAAACGGCAGAATTTAGTTTTGGAATGCCAGTATCTCCTTTCCGATGCACTATTCGTTCCTTACTGCAACCCTCGCTCCCTCACATTGACGAATCAACACAGAAATTGTGTCGCTATGAAATACTATGGGTTTCATGACTTCTCATTCTAAATCGAGTAAAGTTTTTATGGAAACGACAGGATTTAGTTTTGGAATTCGAGTATCACCTTTCCGATGCACTATTCGTCCCTTACTGCAACCCTCGCTCCCTCACATTGACGAATCAACACAGAAATTGTGTCGCTATGAAATACTATGGGTTTCATGACTTCTCATTCTAAATCGAGTAAATTTTTTATGGAAAAGACAGGATTTAGTTTTGGAATTTGAGTATCTCCTTTCCGATGCACTATTCGATCCTTACTGCAACCCTCGCTCCCTCACATTGACGTATTATGACAAAAATTGTGTCGCTATGAAATACTATGGGTTTCATGACTTCTCATTCTAAATCGAGTAAAGTTTTTATGGAAACGGCAGAATTTAGTTTTGGAATGCCAGTATCTCCTTTCCGATGCACTATTCGTTCCTTACTGCACCGCTCGCTCCGTCACATTGACGAATTAACACAAAAATTGTGTCGCTATGAAATACTATGGGTTTCATGATTTCTCATTCTAAATCGAGTAAAGTTTTTATGGAAACGACAGGATTTAGTTTTGGAATTCGAGTATCTCCTTTCCGATGCACTATTCGTTCCTTACTGCAACCCTCGCTCCCTCACATTCACGAATTAACACAGAAATTGTGTTCGCTATGAAATACTATGGGTTTCATGACTTCTCATTCTAAATCGAGTAAAGTTGTTATGGAAACGACAGGATTTAGTTTTGGAATTCGAGTATCTCCTTTCCGATGCACTATTAGTTCCTCACTGCAACCCTCGCTCCCTCACATTGACGAATTAACACAGAAATTGTGTCGCTATGAAATACTATGGGTTTCATGACTTCTCATTCTAAATCGAGTAAAGTTTTAATGGAAACGACAGGATTTAGTTTTGGAATTCGAGTATCTCCTTTCCAATGCACTATTCGTTCCTTACTGCAACCCTCGCTCCCTCACATTGACAAATTAACACAGAACTTGTGTCGCTATGAAATACTATGGGTTTCATGACTGCTCATTTTAAATCGAGTAAAGTTTTTATGGAAACGACCGGATTTAGTTTTGGAATTCGAGTATCTCCTTTCCGATGCACTATTCGTTCCTTACTGCAACCCTCGCTCCCTCACATTGACGTAATAACACAGAAATTGTGTCGCTATAAAATACTGCGGGTTTCATGATTTCTCATTCTAAATCGAGTAAAGTTTTTATGGAAACGACAGGATTTAGTTTTGGAATTCGAGTATCTCCTTTCCGATGCAATATTCGTACCTTACTGCAACGCTCGCTCCCTCACACTGACGAATTAACACAGAAATTGTGTCGCTATGAAATACTATGGGTTTCATGACCTCTCATTCTAAATCGAGTAAAGTTTTTATGGAAACGAGGGGATTTAGTTTGGAATTCGAGTATCTCCTTTCCGATGCACTATTCGTTTCTTACTGCAACGCTCGCTCCCGCACATTGACGCATTAACACAGAAATTGTATCGCTATGAAATACTATGGGTTTCATTAATTCTCTTTCTAAATCGAGTAATGTTTTTATGGGAACGACAGGATTTAGTTTCGGAATTCGAGTATCTCCTTTCCGATGCACTATTCGTTCCTTACTGCAACCCTCGCTCCGTCACATTGACGAATTAACACAGAAATTGTGTCGCTATGAAATACAATGGGTTTCATGACTTCTCATTCTAAATCGAGTAAAGTTTTTATGGAAACGACAGGATTTAGTTTTGGAATTCGAGTACCTCCTTTCCGATGCACTATTCGTACCTTACTGCAACCCTCGCTCCCTCACATTGACGAATTAACACAGAAAATGTGTCGCTATGAAATACTATGGGTTTCATGACTTCTCATTCTAAATCGAGTAAAGGTTTTATAGAAACGACAGGATTTAGTTTTGGAATTCGAGTATCTCCTTTCCGATGCACTATTCGTTCCTTACTGCAACCCTCGCTCCCTCACATTGACGAATTAACACAGAAATTGTGTCGCTTTGCAATACTATGGGTTTCATGACTTCTCATTCTAAATCGAGTAAAAAATTTATGGAAACGACAAGATTTAGTTTTGGAATTCGAGTATCTCCTTTCCGATGCACTATTCGTTCTATACTGCAACCCTCGCTCCTTCACATTGACGTATTAATACAGAATTTATTGTCGCTATTAAATACTATGGGTTTCATGACTTCTCATTCTACATCGAGTAAAGTTTTTATGGAAACGACAGGATTTAGTTTTGGAATTCGAGTATCTCCTTTCCGATGCACTATTCTTTCCTTACTGCAACGCTCGCTCCCTCACATTGACGAATTAACACAGAAATTGTGTCGCTATGAAATACTATGGGTTTCATGACTTCTCATTCTAAATCCAGTAAAGTTTTTATGGAAACGACAGGATTTAGTTTTGGAATTCGAGTATCTCCTTTCCGATGCACTATTCGTTCCTTACTGCAACGCTCGCTCCGGCACATTGACGAATTAACACAGAAATTGTGTCGCTATGAAATACTATGGGTTTCATGACTTCTCCTTCTAAATCGAGTAAAGGTTTTATGGAAACGACAGGATTTAGTTTTGGAATTCGAGTATCACCTTTCCGATGCACTATTCGTTCTTTACTGCAACCCGCGCTCCCTCACATTGACGAATTTACACAGAAATTGTGTCGCTATGAAATACTATGGGTATCATGACTTCTCATTCTAAATCGAGTAAAGTTTTTATGGAAAAGACAAGATTTAGTTTTAGAATTCTGGTATCTCCTTTCCGATGCACTATTCTTTCCTTATTGCAACCCTCGCTCCCTCACAATGACGAATTAACACAGAAATTGTGTCGCTATGAAATACTATGGGTTTCATGACTTCTCATTCTAAATCGAGTAAAGTTTTTATGGAAACGACAAGATTTAGTTTTGGAATTCGACTATCTCCTTTCCGATGCACTATTCGTTCCTTACTGCAACCCTCGCTCCCTCACATTGACGAATTGACACAGAAATTTTGTCGCTGTGAAATACTATGGGTTTCAAGACTTCTCTTACTAAATCAAGTAAAGTTTTTACGGAAACGACAGGATTTAGTTTTGGAATTCGAGTATCTCCCTTCCGATGCACTATTCGTTCCTTACTGCAACCCTCGCTCCCTCACATTGACGAATTAACACAAGAATTGTGTCGCTATGAAATACAATGGGTTTCATGACTTCTCATTCTAAATCGGGTAAAGGTTTTATGGAAACGACACAATTTAGTTTTAGAATTCGAGTATCTCCTTTCCTATGTACTATTCCGTCCTTACTGCAAAACTCGCTCCCTCACATTGACGAATTAACACAGAAATTGTGTCGCTATGAAATACTATGGGTTTCATGACTTCTCATTCTAAATCGAGTAAAGTTTTTATGGAAACAATGGGATTTAGTTTTGGAACTCGAGTATCTCCTTTCCGATGCACTATTCGTTCCTTACTGGAAACCTCGCTCACTTACATTGAGGAATTAACACAGAAATTGCGTCGCTATGAAATACTATGGGTTTCGTGACTTCTCATTCTAAATCGAGTAAAAGTTTTAAGCAAACGACAAGATTTAGTTTTGGAATTCGAGTATCTCCTTTCCGATGCACTATTCGTTCCTTACTGCAACGCTCGCTCCCTCACATTGGCGAATTAACACAGAAATTGTGTCGCTATGAAATACTATGGGTTTCATGACTTCTCATTCTAAATCAAGTAAAGTTTTTATGGAAACGACAGGATTTAGTTTTTTTAATTCGAGTATCTCCTTTCCGATGCACTATTCGTTCCTTACTGCAACCCTCGCTCCCTCACATTGACGAATTAACACAGAAATTGTGTCGCTATGAAATACTATGGGTTTCATGACTTCTCATTCAAAATCGGGTAAAGTTTTTATGGAAAAGACAGGATTTAGTTTTGGAAGTCGAGTATCTCCTTTCCGATGCACTATTCGTTCCTTACTGCAACCCTCGCTCCCTCACATTGACGAATTAACACAGAAATTGTGTCGCTATAATATACTATGTGTGTCATGACTTCTCATTCTAAATCGAGTAAAGTTTTTATGGAAACGACAGGATTTAGTTTTGGAAATCGAGTATCTCCTTTCCGATAGACTATTCATTCCTTACTGATACGCTCGCTCCCTCACATTGACGAATTAACACAGAAATTGTGTCGCTATGAAATACTATGGGTTTCATGACTTCTCATTCTAAATCGAGTAAAGTTTTTATGGAAACGACAGGATTTAGTTTTGGAATTGGAGTATCTCCTTTCCGATGCACTATTCGTTCCTTACTGCAACCCTCGCTCCCTCACACAGACGAATTAACACAGAAATTGTGTCGCTATGAAATACTATGGGTTTCATGACTTCTCATTCTAAATCGAGTAAAGGTTTTATGGAAACGACAGGATTTAGTTTTAGAATTCGAGTATCTCCTTTCCGATGTACTATTCCGTCCTTACTGCAAAACTCGCTCCCTCACATTGACGAATTAACACAGAAATTGTGTCGCTATGAAATACTATGGGTTTCATGACTTCTCATTCTAAATCGAGTAAAGTTTTTATGGAAACAACAGGATTTAGTTTTGGAACTCGAGTATCTCCTTTCCGATGCACTATTCGTTCCTTACTGGAAACCTCGCTCACTTACATTGAGGAATTAACACAGAAATTGCGTCGCTATGAAATACTATGGGTTTCGTGACTTCTCATTCTAAATCGAGTAAAGGTTTTAAGCAAACGACAAGATTTAGTTTTGGAATTCGATTATCTCCTTTCCGATGCACTATTCGTTCCTTACTGCAACCCTCGATCCCTCACATTGACGAATTAACACAGAAATTGTGTCGCGATGAAATACTATGGGTTTCATGAATTCTCATTCTAAATCGAGCAAAGTTTTTATGGAAACGACAGGATTTAGTTTTGGATTTCGAGTATCTCCTTTCCGATGCACTATTCGTTCCTTACTGCAACGCTCGCTCCCTCACATTGACGAATTAACACAGAAATTGTGTCGCTATGAAATACTATGGGTTTCATGACTTCTCTTTCTAAAACAAGTAAAGTTTTTATGGAAACGACAGGATTTAGTTTTGGAATTCGAGTATCTCCATTCCGATGCACTATTCGTTCCTTACTGCAACCCTCGCTCCCTCACATTGACGAATTAACACAAAAATTGTGTCGCTATGAAATACTATGGGCTTCATGACTTCTCATTCTAAATCGGGTAAAGTTTTTATGGAAAAGACAGGATTTAGTTTTGGAATTCGAGTATCTCCTTTCCGATGCACTATTCGTTCCTTACTGCAACGCTCGCTCCCTCACATTGACGAATTAACACAGAAATTGTGTCGCTATGAAATACTATGGGTGTAATGACTTCTCATTCTAAATCGAGTAAAGTTTTTATGGAAACGACAGGATTTAGTTTTGGAAATCGAGTATCTCCTTTCCGATAGACTATTCATTCCTTACTGAAACGCTCGCTCCCTCACATTGACGAATTAACACAGAAATTGTGTCGCTATGAAATACTATGGGTTTCATGACTTCTCATTCTAAATCGAGTAAAGTTTTTATGGAAACGACAGGATTTAGTTTTGGAATTCGAGTATCTCCCTTCCGATGCACTATTCGTTCCTTACTGCAACCCTCGCTCCCTCACATTGACGAATTAACACAAGAATTGTGTCTCTATGAAATACAATGGGTTTCATGACTTCTCATTCTAAATCGGGTAAAGGTTTTATGGAAACGACACAATTTAGTTTTAGAAATCGAGTATCTCCTTTCCGATGTACTATTCCGTCCTTACTGCAAAACTCGCTCCCTCACATTGACGAATTAACACAGAAATTGTGTCGCTATGAAATACTATGGGTTTCATGACTTCTCATTCTAAATCGAGTAAAGTTTTTATGGAAACAATGGGATTTAGTTTTGGAACTCGAGTATCTCCTTTCCGATGCACTATTCGTTCCTTACTGGAAACCTCGCTCACTTACATTGAGGAATTAACACAGAAATTGCGTCGCTATGAAATACTATGGGTTTCGTGACTTCTCATTCTAAATCGAGTAAAAGTTTTAAGCAAACGACAAGATTTAGTTTTGGAATTCGAGTATCTCCTTTCCGATGCACTATTCGTTCCTTACTGCAACGCTCGCTCCCTCACATTGGCGAATTAACACAGAAATTGTGTCGCTATGAAATACTATGGGTTTCATGACTTCTCATTCTAAATCACGTAAAGTTTTTATGGAAACGACAGGATTTAGTTTTTTTAATTCGAGTATCTCCTTTCCGATGCACTATTCGTTCCTTACTGCAACCCTCGCTCCCTCACATTGACGAATTAACACAGAAATTGTGTCGCTATGAAATACTATGGGTTTCATGACTTCTCATTCAAAATCGGGTAAAGTTTTTATGGAAAAGACAGGATTTAGTTTTGGAAGTCGAGTATCTCCTTTCCGATGCACTATTCGTTCCTTACTGCAACCCTCGCTCCCTCACATTGACGAATTAACACAGAAATTGTGTCGCTATAATATACTATGTGTGTCATGACTTCTCATTCTAAATCGAGTAAAGTTTTTATGGAAACGACAGGATTTAGTTTTGGAAATCGAGTATCTCCTTTCCGATAGACTATTCATTCCTTACTGATACGCTCGCTCCCTCACATTGACGAATTAACACAGAAATTGTGTCGCTATGAAATACTATGGGTTTCATGACTTCTCATTCTAAATCGAGTAAAGTTTTTATGGAAACGACAGGATTTAGTTTTGGAATTGGAGTATCTCCTTTCCGATGCACTATTCGTTCCTTACTGCAACCCTCGCTCCCTCACATAGACGAATTAACACAGAAATTGTGTCGCTATGAAATACTATGGGTTTCATGACTTCTCATTCTAAATCGAGTAAAGGTTTTATGGAAACGACAGGATTTAGTTTTAGAATTCGAGTATCTCCTTTCCGATGTACTATTCCGTCCTTACTGCAAAACTCGCTCCCTCACATTGACGAATTAACACAGAAATTGTGTCGCTATGAAATACTATGGGTTTCATGACTTCTCATTCTAAATCGAGTAAAGTTTTTATGGAAACAACAGGATTTAGTTTTGGAACTCGAGTATCTCCTTTCCGATGCACTATTCGTTCCTTACTGGAAACCTCGCTCACTTACATTGAGGAATTAACACAGAAATTGCGTCGCTATGAAATACTATGGGTTTCGTGACTTCTCATTCTAAATCGAGTAAAGGTTTTAAGCAAACGACAAGATTTAGTTTTGGAATTCGATTATCTCCTTTCCGATGCACTATTCGTTCCTTACTGCAACCCTCGCTCCCTCACATTGACAAATTAACACAGAACATGTGTCGCTACGAAATACTATGGGTTGCATGACTTCTCATTCTAAATCGAGTAAAGTTTTTATGGAAACGACAGGATTTAGTTTTATAATTCGAGTATCTCCTTTCCGATGCACTATTCGTTCATTACTGCAACCCTCACTCCCTCACATTGACGAATTAACACAGATATTGTGTCGCTATGAAATACTATGGGTTTCATGACTTCTCATTCTAAATCAAGTAAAGTTTTTATGGAAACGGCAGGATTTAGTTTTGGAATTCGAGTATCTCCTTTCCGATGCACTATTCGTTCCTTACTGCAACCCTCGCTCCCTCACATAGACGAAGTAAGACAGAAATTGTGTCGCTATGAAATACTATGGGTTTCATGACTTCTCATTCTAAATCGAGTTAAGATTTTATGGAAACGACAGGATTTAGTTTTGTAATTCGAGTATCTCCTTTCCGATGCACTATTCGTTCCTTACTGCAGCGCTCGCTCCCTCACAATAACGAATTAACACAGAAACTTTGTCGCTATGAAATACTATGGGTTTCATGACTTCTCATTCTAAATCGAGTAAAGTTTTTATGGAAACGACTGGATTTAGTTTTGGAATTCGAGTATCTCCTTTCCGATGCACTATTCGTTCCTTACTGCAACGCTCGCTCCCTCTCATTGACGAATTAACACAGAAATTGTGTCGCTATGAAATACTATGGGTTTCATGAATTCTCATTCTAAATCGGGTAAAGTTTTTATGGAAAAGACAGGATTTAGTTTTGGAATTCGAGTATCTCCTTTCCGATGCACTATTCGTTCCTTACTGCAACCCTCGCTCCCTCACATAGACGAATTAACACAGAAATTGTGTCGCTATGAAATACTATGGGTTTCATGACTTCTCATTCTAAATCGAGTAAAGGTTTTATGGAAACGACAGGATTTAGTTTTAGAATTCGACTATCTCCTTTCCGATGTACTATTCCGTCCTTACTGCAAAACTCGCTCCCTCACATTGACGAATTAACACAGAAATTGTGTCGCTATGAAATACTATGGGTTTCATGACTTCTCATTCTAAATCGAGTAAAGTTTTTATGGAAACGACAGGATTTAGTTTTGGAACTCGAGTATCTCCTTTCCGATGCACTATTCGTTCCTTACTGGAGACCTCGCTCACTTACATTGAGGAATTAACACAGAAATTGCGTCGCTATGAAATACTATGGGTTTCGTGACTTCTCATTCTAAATCGAGTAAAGGTTTTAAGCAAACGACAAGATTTAGTTTTGGAATTCGATTATCTCCTTTCCGATGCACTATTCGTTCCTTACTGCAACCCTCGATCCCTCACATTGACGAATTAACACAGAAATTGTGTCGCGATGAAATACTATGGGTTTCATGAATTCTCATTCTAAATCGAGCAAAGTTTTTATGGAAACGACAGGATTTAGTTTTGGATTTCGAGTATCTCCTTTCCGATGCACTATTCGTTCCTTACTGCAACGCTCGCTCCCTCACATTGACGAATTAACACAGAAATTGTGTCGCTATGAAATACTATGGGTTTCATGACTTCTCTTTCTAAAACAAGTTAAGTTTTTATGGAAACGACAGGATTTAGTTTTGGAATTCGAGTATCTCCATTCCGATGCACTATTCGTTCCTTACTGCAACCCTCGCTCCCTCACATTGACGAATTAACACAGAAATTGTGTCGCTATGAAATACTATGGGCTTCATGACTTCTCATTCTAAATCGGGTAAAGTTTTTATGGAAAAGACAGGATTTAGTTTTGGAATTCGAGTATCTCCTTTCCGATGCACTATTCGTTCCTTACTGCAACGCTCGCTCCCTCACATTGACGAATTAACACAGAAATTGTGTCGCAATGAAATACTATGGGTGTAATGACTTCTCATTCTAAATCGAGTAAAGTTTTTATGGAAACGACAGGATTTAGTTTTGGAAATCGAGTATCTCCTTTCCGATAGACTATTCATTCCTTACTGAAACGCTCGCTCCCTCACATTGACGAATTAACACAGAAATTGTGTCGCTATGAAATACTATGGGTTTCATGACTTCTCATTCTAAATCGAGTAAAGTTTTTATGGAAACGACAGGATTTAGTTTTGGAATTGGAGTATCTCCTTTCCGATGCACTATTCGTTCCTTACTGCAACCCTCGATCCCTCACATTGACGAATTAACACAGAAATTGTGTCGCGATGAAATACTATGGGTTTCATGAATTCTCATTCTAAATCGAGCAAAGTTTTTATGGAAACGACAGGATTTAGTTTTGGATTTCGAGTATCTCCTTTCCGATGCACTATTCGTTCCTTACTGCAACGCTCGCTCCGTCACATTGACGAATTAACACAGAAATTGTGTCGCTATGAAATACTATGGGTTTCATGACTTCTCATTCTAAATCGAGTTAAGATTTTATGGAAACGACAGGATTTAGTTTTGGAATTCGAGTATCTCCTTTCCGATGCACTATTCGTTCCTTACTGCAGCGCTCGCTCCCTCACAATAACGAATTAACATAGAAACTTTGTCGCTATGAAATACTATGGGTTTCATGACTTCTCATTCTGAATCGTGTAAAGTTTTTATGGAAACGACATTATTTAGTTTTGGAATTCGAGTATCTCCTTTCCGATGCACTATTCGTTCCTTACTGCAACGCTCGCTCCCTCACATTGACGAATTAACACAGAAATTGTGTCGCTATGAAATACTATGGGTTTCATGACTTCTCATTCTAAATCGAGTAAAGTTTTTATGGAAACGACAGGATTTAGTCTTCGAATTCGAGTATATCCTTTCCGATGCACTATTCGTTCCTTACTGCAACGCTCACTCCCTCACATTGTCGAATTAACACAGATATTGTGTCGCTATGAAATACTATGGGTTTCATGACTTCTCATTCTAAATCGAGTGAAGTTTTTATGGAAACGACTGGATTTAGTTTTGGAATTCGAGTATCTCCTTTCCGATGCACTATTCGTTTCGTACTGCAACGGTCGCCCCCTCACATTGACGAATTAACACAAAAATTGTGTCGCTATGAAATACAATGGGTTTCATGACTTCTCATTCTAAATCGAGTAAAGTTTTTATGGAAACGACAGGATTTAGTTTTGGAAATCGAGTATCTCCTTTCCGATGCACTATTCGTTCCTTACTGCAACCCTCGCTCCCTCACATTGACAAATTAACACAGAAATTGTGTCGCTACGAAATACTATGGGTTTCATGACTTCTCATTCTAAATCGAGTAAAGTTTTTATGGAAACGACAGGATTTAGTTTTATAATTCGAGTATCTCCTTTCCGATGCCCTATTCGTTCATTACTGCAACCCTCACTCCCTCACATTGACGAATTAACACAGAAATTGTGTCGCTATGAAATACTATGGGTTTCATGACTTCTCATTCTAAATCAAGTAAAGTTTTTATGGAAACGACAGGATTTAGTTTTGGAATTCGAGTATTTCCTTTCCGATGCACTATTCGTTCCTTACTGCAACCCTCGCTCCCTCACATAGACGAAGTAAGACAGAAATTGTGTCGCTATGAAATACTATGGGTTTCATGACTTCTCATTCTAAATCGAGTTAAGATTTTATGGAAACGACAGGATTTAGTTTTGGAATTCGAGTATCTCCTTTCCGATGCACTATTCGTTCCTTACTGCAGCGCTCGCTCCCTCACAATAACGAATTAACACAGAAACTTTGTCGCTATGAAATACTATGGGTTTCATGACTTCTCATTCTAAATCGAGTAAAGTTTTTATGGAAACGACTGGATTTAGTTTTGGAATTCGAGTATCTCCTTTCCGATGCGCTATTCGATCCTTACTGCAGCGCTCGCTCCCTCACATTGACGAAATAACACAGAAATTGTGTAGCTATGAAATACTATGGGTTTCATGACTTCTCATTCTAAATCGAGTAAAGTTTTTATGGAAACGACAGGATTTAGTTTTGGAATTGGAGTATCTCCTTTCCGATGCACTATTCGTTCCTTACTGCAACCCTCGCTCCCTCACATTGACGAATTAACACAGAAATTGTGTCGCTATGAAATACTATGGGTTTCATGACTTCTCATTCTAAATCGAGCAAAGTTTTTATGGAAACGACAGGATTTAGTTTTGGATTTCGAGTATCTCCTTTCCGATGCACTATTCGTTCCTTACTGCAACGCTCGCTCCCTCACATTGACGAATTAACACAGAAATTGTGTCGCTATGAAATACTATGGGTTTCATGAATTCTCATTCTAAATCGGGTAAAGTTTTTATGGAAAAGACAGGATTTAGTTTTGGAATTCGAGTATCTCCTTTCCGATGCACTATTCGTTCCTTACTGCAACCCTCGCTCCCTCACATAGACGAATTAACACAGAAATTGTGTCGCTATGAAATACTATGGGTTTCATGACTTCTCATTCTAAATCGAGTAAAGGTTTTATGGAAACGACAGGATTTAGTTTTAGAATTCGAGTATCTCCTTTCCGTTGTACTATTCCGTCCTTACTGCAAAACTCGCTCCCTCACATTGACGAATTAACACAGAAATTGTGTCGCTATGAAATACTATGGGTTTCATGACTTCTCATTCTAAATCGAGTAAAGTTTTTATGGAAACGACAGGATTTAGTTTTGGAACTCGAGTATCTCCTTTCCGATGCACTATTCGTTCCTTACTGGAAACCTCGCTCACTTACATTGAGGAATTAACACAGAAATTGCGTCGCTATGAAATACTATGGGTTTCGTGACTTCTCATTCTAAATCGAGTAAAGGTTTTAAGCAAACGACAAGATTTAGTTTTGGAATTCGATTATCTCCTTTCCGATGCACTATTCGTTCCTTACTGCAACCCTCGATCCCTCACATTGACGAATTAACACAGAAATTGTGTCGCGATGAAATACTATGGGTTTCATGAATTCTCATTCTAAATCGAGCAAAGTTTTTATGGAAACGACAGGATTTAGTTTTGGATTTCGAGTATCTCCTTTCCGATGCACTATTCGTTCCTTACTGCAACGCTAGCTCCCTCACATTGACGAATTAACACAGAAATTGTGTCGCTATGAAATACTATGGGTTTCATGACTTCTCTTTCTAAAACAAGTAAAGTTTTTATGGAAACGACAGGATTTAGTTTTGGAATTCGAGTATCTCCATTCCGATGCACTATTCGTTCCTTACTGCAACCCTCGCTCCCTCACATTGACGAATTAACACAGAAATTGTGTCGCTATGAAATACTATGGGCTTCATGACTTCTCATTCTAAATCGGGTAAAGTTTTTATGGAAAAGACAGGATTTAGTTTTGGAATTCGAGTATCTCCTTTCCGATGCACTATTCGTTCCTTACTGCAACGCTCGCTCCCTCACATTGACGAATTAACACAGAAATTGTGTCGCTATGAAATACTATGGGTGTAATGACTTCTCATTCTAAATCGAGTAAAGTTTTTGTGGAAACGACAGGATTTAGTTTTGGAAATCGAGTATCTCCTTTCCGATAGACTATTCATTCCTTACTGAAACGCTCGCTCCCTCACATTGACGAATTAACACAGAAATTGTGTCGCTATGAAATACTATGGGTTTCATGACTTCTCATTCTAAATCGAGTAAAGTTTTTATGGAAACGACAGGATTTAGTTTTGGAATTGGAGTATCTCCTTTCCGATGCACTATTCGTTCCTTACTGCAACCCTCGCTCCCTCACATAGACGAATTAACACAGAAATTGTGTCGCTATGAAATACTATGGGTTTCATGACTTCTCATTCTAAATCGAGTAAAGGTTTTATGGAAACGACAGGATTTAGATTTAGAATTCGAGTATCTCCTTTCCGATGCACTATTCGTTCCTTACTGCAACCATCGCTCCCTCACATTGACAAATTAACACAGAAATTGTGTCGCTACGAAATACTATGGGTTTCATGACTTCTCATTCTAAATCGAGTAAAGTTTTTATGGATACGGCAGGATTTAGTTTTATAATTCGAGTATCTCCTTTCCGATGCACTATTCGTTCCTTACTGCAACCCTCAATCCCTCACATTGACGAATTAACACAGAAATTGTGTCGCTATGAAATACTATGGGTTTCATGACTTCTCATTCTAAATCAAGTAAAGTTTTTATGGAAACGACAGGATTTAGTTTTGGAATTCGAGTATCTCCTTTCCGATGCACTATTCGTTCCTTACTGCAATCCTCGCTCCCTCACATAGACGAAGTAAGACAGAAATTGTGTCGCTATGAAATACTATGTGTTTCATGACTTCTCATTCTAAATCGAGTTAAGATTTTATGGAAACGACAGGATTTAGTTTTGGAATTCGAGTATCTCCTTTCCGATGCACTATTCGTTCCTTACTGCAGCGCTCGCTCCCTCACAATAACGAATTAACATAGAAACTTTGTCGCTATGAAATACTATAAGTTTCATGACTTCTCATTCTGAATCGTGTAAAGGTTTTATGGAAACGACAGGATTTAGATTTAGAATTCGAGTATATCCTTTCCGATGCACTATTCGTTCCTTACTGCAACGCTCACTCCCTCACATTGTCGAATTAACACAGATATTGTGTCGCTATGAAATACTATGGGTTTCATGACTTCTCATTCTAAATCGAGTAAAGTTTTTATGGAAACGACTGGATTTAGTTTTGGAATTCGAGTATCTCCTTTCCGATGCACTATTCGTTCCTTACTGCAGCGCTCGCTCCCTCACATTGACGAAATAACACAGAAATTGTGTAGCTATGAAATACTATGGGTTTCATGACTTCTCATTCTAAATCGAGTAAAGTTTTTATGGAAACGACAGGATTTAGTTTTGGAATTAGAGTATATCCTTTCCGATGCACTATTCGTTATTTACTGCAACGCTCGCACCCTCACATTGACGAATTAACACAGTAATTGTGTCGCTATGAAATACTACCGGGTTCATGACTTTTCATTCTAAATCGAGTAAAGTTTTTATGGAAACGACAGGATTTAGTTTTGGAATTGAAGTATCTCCTTTCCGATGCACTATTTGTTCCTTACTGCAACCCTCGCTCCCTCACATTGACGAATTAACACAGAAATTGTGTCGCTATGAAATACTATGGGTTTCATGACTTCTCATTCTAAATCGAGCAAAGTTTTTATGGAAACGACAGGATTTAGTTTTGGATTTCGAGTATCTCCTTTCCGATGCACTATTCGTTCCTTACTGCAACGCTCGCTCCCTCACATTGACGAATTAACACAGAAATTGTGTCGCTATGAGATACTATGGGTTTCATGACTTCTCATTCTAAATCAAATAAAGTTTTTATGGAAACGACAGGATTTAGTTTTTTTAATTCGAGTATCTCCTTTCCGATGCACTATTCGTTCCTTACTGCAACCCTCGCTCCCTCACATTGACGAATTAACACAGAAATTGTGTCGCTATGAAATACTATGGGTTTCATGACTTCTCATTCTAAACCGGGTAAAGTTTTTATGGAAAAGACAGGATTTAGTTTTGGAATTCGAGTATCTCCTTTCCGATGCACTATTCGTTCCTTACTGCAACCCTCGCTCCCTCACATTGACGAATTAACACAGAAATTGTGTCGCTATAATATACTATGGGTGTCATGACTTCTCATTCTAAATCGAGTAAAGTTTTTATGGAAACCACAGGATTTAGTTTTGGAAATCGAGTATCTCCATTCCGATAGACTATTCATTCCTTACTGAAACGCTCGCTCCCTCACATTGACGAATTAACACAGAAATTGTGTCGCTATGAAATACTATGGGTTTCATGACTTCTCATTCTAAATCGAGTAAAGTTTTTATGGAAACGACAGGATTTAGTTTTGGAATTGGAGTATCTCCTTTCCGATGCACTATTCGTTCCTTACTGCAACCCTCGCTCCCTCACATAGACGAATTAACACAGAAATTGTGTCGCTATGAAATACTATGGGTTTCATGACTTCTCATTCTAAATCGAGTAAAGGTTTTATGGAAACGACAGGATTTAGATTTAGAATTCGAGTATCTCCTTTCCGATGCACTATTCGTTCCTTACTGCAACCCTCGCTCCCTCACATTGACAAATTAACACAGAAATTGTGTCGCTACGAAATACTATGGGTTTCATGACTTCTCATTCTAAATCGAGTAAAGTTTTTATGGAAACGACAGGATTTAGTTTTATAATTCGAGTATCTCCTTTCCGATGCACTATTCGTTCCTTACTGCAACCCTCACTCCCTCACATTGACGAATTAACACAGAAATTGTGTCGCTATGAAATACTATGGGTTTCACGACTTCTCATTCTAAATCAAGTAAAGTTTTTATGGAAACGACAGGATTTAGTTTTGGAATTCGAGTATCTCCTTTCCGATGCAATATTCGTTCCTTACTGCAACCCTCGCTCCCTCACATAGACGAAGTAAGACAGAAATTGTGTCGCTATGAAATACTATGGGTTTCATGACTTCTCATTCTAAATCGAGTTAAGATTTAATGGAAACGACAGGATTTAGTTTTGGAATTCGAGTATCTCCTTTCCGATGCACTATTCGTTCCTTACTGCAGCGCTCGCTCCCTCACAATAACGAATTAACACAGAAATTGTTTCGCTATGAAATACTATCTGTTTCATGACTTCTCATTCCAAATCGAGTAAAGTTTTTTTGGAAACGAGAGGATTTTGTTTTGGAATTCCTGTATCTCCTTTCCGATGCACTATTCGTTCCTTACTGCAACCCTCGCTCCCTCACATTGACGAATTAACACAGAAATTGTGTCGCTATGAAATACTATGGGTTTCATGACTTCTCATTCTAATTCGAGTAAAGTTTTTATGGAAACGACAGGATTTAGTTTTAGAATTCGAGTATCTCCTTTCCGATGCACTATTCGTTCCTTACTGCAACTCTCGCACCCTCATATTGACGAATTAACACAGAAACTTTGTCGCTATGAAATACTATGGGTTTCATGACTTCTCATTCTAAATCGTGTAAAGTTTTTATGGAAACGACAGGATTTAGTATTGGAATTCGAGTATCTCCTTTCCGATGCACTATTCGTTCCTTACTGCAACGCTCGCTCCCTCACATTGACGAATTAACACAGAAATTGTGTCGCTATGAAATACTATGGGTTTCATGACTTCTCATTCTAAATCGAGTAAAGTTTTTATGGAAACGACAGGATTTAGTCTTCGAATTCGAGTATATCCTTTCCGATGCACTATTCGTTCCTTACTGCAACGCTCACTCCCTCACATTGTCGAATTAACACAGATATTGTGTCGCTATGAAATACTATGGGTTTCATGACTTCTCATTCTAAATCGAGTAAAGTTTTTATGGAATCGACTGGATTTAGTTTTGGAATTCGAGTATCTCCTTTCCGATGCACTATTCGTTCCTTACTGCAGCGCTCGCTCCCTCACATTGACGAAATAACACAGAAATTGTGTAGCTATGAAATACTATGGGTTTCATGACTTCTCATTCTAAATCGAGTAAAGTTTTTATGGAAACGACAGGATTTAGTTTTGGAATTAGAGTATCTCCTTTCCGATGCGCTATTCGTTCCTAACTGCAACCCTCGCTCCCTCACATTGACGAATTAACACAGAAATTGTGTCGCTATGAAATACTATGGGTTTCATGACTTCTCATTCTAAATCGAGTAAAGTTTTTATGGAAACGACAGGATTTAATTTTGGAATTAGAGTATATCCTTTCCGATGCACTATTCGTTCCTTACTGCAACGCTCGCTCATTCACATTGTCGAATTAACACAGAAATTGTGTCGCTATGAAATACTATGGGTTTCATGACTTCTCATTCTAAATCGGGTAAAGTTTTTATGGAAACGACAGGATTTAGTTTTGGAATTCGAGTATCTCCTTTCCGATGCACTATTCGTTCCTTACTGCAACACTCGCTCCCTCACATTGACGAATTAACACCGAAATTGTGTCGCTATGAAATACTATGGGTTTCATGACTTCTCATTCTAAATCGAGTAAGGTTTTAATGGAAACGGCAGGATTTAGTTTTGTAATTCGAATATATCCTTTCCGTTGCACTATTCGTTCCTTACTGCAACGCCCGCTCCCTCACATTGACGAATTAACGCAGAAATTGTGTCGCTATGAAATACTATGGGTTTCATGACTTCTCATTCTAAATCGAGTAAAATTTTTATGGAGACGACAGGATTTAGTTTTGGAATACGAGTATCTCCTTTCCGATGCACTACTCGTTCCTTGCTGCAACGCTCGCTCCCTCACATTGAAGAATTAACACAGAAATTGTGTCGCTATGAAATACTATGGGTCTCATGACTTCTCATTCTAAATCGAGTAAAGTTTTTATGGAAACGACAGGATTTAGTTTTGGAATTAGAGTATATCCTTTCCGATGCACTATTCGTTCCTTACTGCAACGCTCGCACCCTCACATTGACGAATTAACACAGTAATTGTGTCGCTATGAAATACTATGGGTTTCATGACTTCTCATTTCCAATTCGAGTAAAGTTTTTTTGGAAACGATAGGATTTAGTTTTGGAATTCCTGTATCTCCTTCTCGATGCACTATTCGTTCCTTACTGCAACCCTCGCTCCCTCACATTGACGAATTAACACAGAAATTGTGTCGCTATGAAATACTATGGGTTTCATGACTTCTCATTCTAATTCGAGTAAAGTTTTTATGGAAACGACAGGATTTAGTTTAAAATTCGAGTATCTCCTTTCCGATGCACTATTCGTTCCTTACTGCAACTCTCGCTCCCTCACATTGACGAATTAACACAGAAACTTTGTCGCTATGAAATACTATGGGTTTCATGACTTCTCATTCTGAATCGTGTAAAGTTTTTATGGAAACGACAGGATTTAGTTTTGGAATTCGAGTATCTCCTTTCCGATGCACTATTCGTTCCTTACTGCAACGCTCGCTCCCTCACATTGACGAATTAACACAGAAATTGTGTCGCTATGAAATACTATGGGTTTCATGACTTCTCATTCTAAATCGAGTAAAGTTTTTATGGAAACGACAGGATTTAGTCTTCGAATTCGAGTATATCCTTTCCGATGCACTATTCGTTCCTTACTGCAACGCTCACTCCCTCACATTGTCGAATTAACACAGATATTGTGTCGCTATGAAATACTATGGTTTTCATGACTTCTCATTCCAAATCGAGTAAAGTTTTTATGGAAACGACTGGATTTAGTTTTGGAATTCGAGTATCTCCTTTCCGATGCACTATTCGTTCCTTACTGCAACTCTCGCTCCCTCACATTGACGAATTAACACAGAAACTTTGTCGCTATGAAATACTATGGGTTTCATGACTTCTCATTCTAAATCGTGTACAGTTTTTATGGAAACGACAGGAATTAGTTTTGGAATTCGAGTATCTCCTTTCCGATGCACTATTCGTTCCTTACTGCAACGCTCGCTCCCTCACATTGACGAATTAACACAGAAATTGTGTCGCTATGAAATACTATGGGTTTTATGACTTCTCATTCTAAATCGAGTAAAGTTTTTATGGAAACGACAGGATTTAGTCTTCGAATTCGAGTATATCCTTTCCGATGCACTATTCGTTCCTTACTGCAACCCTCGCTCCCTTACATTGACGAATTAACACAGAAATTGTGTCGCTATGAAGTACTATGGGTTTCATGACTTCTCATTCTAAATGGAGTAAAGTTTTTATGGAAACGACAGGATTAAATTTTGGAATTAGAGTATATCCTTTCCGATGCACTATTCGTTCCTTACTGCAACGCTCGCTCCCTCACATTGACGAATTAACACAGAAATTGTGTCGCTATGAAATACTATGGGTTTCATGACTTCTCATTCTAAATCGGGTAAAGTTTTTATGGAAACGACAGGATTTAGTTTTGGAATTCGAGTATCTCCTTTCCGATGCACTATTCGTTCCTTACTGCAACACTCGCTCCCTCACATTGACGAATTAACACCGAAATTGTGTCGCTATGAAATACTATGGATTTCATGACTTCTCATTCTAAATCGAGTAAGGTTTTAATGGAAACGGCAGGATTTAGTTTTGTAATTCGAATATATCCTTTCCGATGCACTATTAGTTCCTTACTGCAACGCTCGCTCCCTCACACTGACGAATTAACGCAGAAATTGTGTCGCTATGAAATACTATGGGTTTCATGACTTCTCATTCTAAATCGAGTAAAATTTTTATGGAGACGACAGGATTTAGTTTTGGAATACGAGTATCTCCTTTCCGATGCACTACTCGTTCCTTGCTGCAACGCTCGCTCCCTCACATTGAAGAATTAACACAGAAATTGTGTCGCTATGAAATACTATGGGTTTCATGACTTCTCATTCTAAATCGAGTAAAGTTTTTATGGAAACAACAGGATTTAGTTTTGGAATTAGAGTATATCCTTTCCGATGCACTATTCGTTCCTTACTGCAACGCTCGCTCCCTCACATTGACGAATTAACGCAGAAATTGTGTCGCTATGAAATACTATGGGTTTTATGTCTTCTCATTCTAAATCGAGTAAAATTTTTATGGAGACGACAGGATTTAGTTTTGGAATACGAGTATCTCCTTTCCGATGCACTATTCGTTCCTTACTGCAACCCTCGCTCCCTCACATTGACGAAGTAAGACAGAAATTCTGTCTCTATGAAATACTATGGGTTTCATTACTTCTCATTCTAAATCGAGTTAAGATTTTATGGAAACGACAGGATTTAGTTTTGGAATTCGAGTATCTCCTTTCCGGTGCACTATTCGTTCCTTACTGCAGCGCTCGCTCCCTCACAATAACGAATTAACACAGAAATTGTGTCGCTATGAAATACTATGGGTTTCATGACTTCTCATTCCAAATCGAGTAAAGTTTTTTTGGAAACGACAGGATTTAGTTTTGGAATTCCTGTATCTCCTTTCCGATGCACTATTCGTTCCTTACTGCAACCCTCGCTCCCTCACATTGACGAATTAACACAGAAATTGTGTCGCTATGAAATACTATGGGTTTCATGACTTCTCATTCTAATTCGAGTAAAGTTTTTATGGAAACGACAGGATTTAGTTTCAGAATTCGAGTATCTCCTTTCCGATGCACTATTCGTTCCTTACTGCAACTCTCGCTCCCTCACATTGACGAATTAACACAGAAACTTTGTCGCTATTAAATACTATGGGTTTCATGACTTCTCATTCTAAATCGTGTAAAGTTTTTATGGAAACGACAGGATTTAGTTTTGGAATTCGAGTATCTCCTTTCCGATGCACTATTCGTTCCTTACTGCAACGCTCGCTCCCTCACATTGACGAATTAACACAGAAATTGTGTCGCTATGAAATACTATGGGTTTCATGACTTCTCATTCTAAATCGAGTAAAGTTTTTATGGAAACGACAGGATTTAGTCTTCGAATTCGAGTATATCCTTTCCGATGCACTATTCGTTCCTTACTGCAACGCTCACTCCCTCACATTGTCGAATTAACACAGATATTGTGTCGTTATGAAATACTATGGGTTTCATGACTTCTCATTCTAAATCGAGTAAAGTTTTTATGGAAACGACTGGATTTAGTTTTGGAATTCGAGTATCTCCTTTCCGATGCACTATTCGTTCCTTACTGCAGCGCTCGCTCCCTCACATTGACGAAATAACACAGAAATTGTGTCGCTATGAAATACTATGGGTTTCATGACTTCGCATTCTAAATCGAGTAAAGTTTTTATGGAAACGACACGATTTAGTTTTGGAATTAGAGTATCTCCTTTCCGATGCGCTATTCGTTCCTTACTGCAACCCTCGCTCCCTCACATTGACGATTTAACACAGAAATTGTGTCGCTATGAAATACTATGGGTTTCATGACTTCTAATTCTAAATCGAGTAAAGTTTTTATGGAAACGACAAGATTTAATTTTGGAATTAGAGTATATCCTTTCCGATGCACTATTCGTTCCTTACTGCAACGCTCGCTCCCTCACTTTGACGAATTAACACAGAAATTGTGTCGCTATGACATACTATGGGTTTCATGACTTCTCATTCTAAATCGTGTAAAGTTTTTATGGAAACGACAGGATTTAGTTTTGGAATTCGAGTATCTCCTTTCCGATGCACTATTCGTTCCTTACTGCAACACTCGCTCCCTCACATTGACGAATTAACACCGAAATTGTGTCGCTATGAAATACTATGGGTTTCATGACTTCTCATTCTAAATCGAGTAAGGTTTTAATGGAAACGGCAGGATTTAGTTTTGTAATTCGAATATATCCTTTCCGTTGCACTATTCGTTCCTTACTGCAACCCTCGCTCCCTCACATTGACGAATTAACGCAGAAATTGTGTCGCTATGAAATACTATGGGTTTCATGACTTCTCATTCTAAATCGAGTAAAATTTTTATGGAGACGACAGGATTTAGTTTTGGAATACGAGTATCTCCTTTCCGATGCACTACTCGTTCCTTGCTGCAACGCTCGCTCCCTCACATTGACGAATTAACACAGAAATTGTGTCGCTATGAAATACTATGGGTTTCATGACTTCTCATTCTAAATCGAGTAAAGTTTTTATGGAAACGACAGGATTCAGTTTTGGAATTAGAGTATATCCTTCCCGATGCACTTTTCGTTCCTTACTCCAACGCTCGCACCCTCACATTGACGAATTAACACAGTAATTGTGTCGCTATGAAATACTACGGGGTTCATGACTTTTCATTCTAAATCGAGTAAAGTTTTTATGGAAACGACAGTATTTAGTTTTGGAATTCGATTATATCCTTTCCGATGCACTATTCGTTCCTTACTGCAACGCTCGCTCCCTCACATTGACGAATTAACGCAGAAATTGTGTCGCTATGAAATACTATGGGTTTCATGACTTCTCATTCTAAATCGAGTAAAATTTTTATGGAGACGACAGGATTTAGTTTTGGAATACGAGTATATCCTTTCCGATGCACTACTCGTTCCTTGCTGCAACGCTCGCTCCCTCACATTGACGAATTAACACAGAAATTGTGTCGCTATGAAATACTATGGGTTTCATGACTTCTCATTCTAAATCGAGTAAAGTTTTTATGGAAACGACAGGATTTAGTTTTGAATTCGAGTATCTCCTTTCCGATGCACTATTCGTTCCTTACTGCAACACTCGCTCCCTCACATTGACGAATTAACACCGAAATTGTGTCGCTATGAAATACTATGGGTTTCACGACTTCTCATTCTAAATCGAGTAAGGTTTTAATGGAAACGGCAGGATTTAGTTTTGTAATTCGAATATATCCTTTCCGTTGCACTATTCGTTCCTTACTGCAACCCTCGCTCCCTCACATTGACGAATTAACGTAGAAATTGTGTCGCTATGAAATACTATGGGTTTCATGACTTCTCATTCTAAATCGAGTAAAATTTTTATGGAGACGACAGGATTTAGTTTTGGAATACGAGTATCTCCTTTCCGATGCACTACTCGTTCCTTGCTGCAACGCTCGCTCCCTCACATTGACGAATTAACACAGAAATTGTGTCGCTATGAAATACTATGGGTTTCATGACTTCTCATTCTAAATCGAGTAAAGTTTTTATGGAAACGACAGGATTTAGTTTTGGAATTAGAGTATATCCTTTCCGATGCACTATTCGTTCCTTACTCCAACGCTCGCACCCTCACATTGACGAATTAACACAGTAATTGTGTCGCTATGAAATTCTATGGGTTTCATGACTTCTCATTCTAAATCGAGTAAGGTTTTAATGGAAACGGCAGGATTTAGTTTTGTAATTCGAATATATCCTTTCCGTTGCACTATTCGTTCCTTACTGCAACCCTCGCTCCCTCACATTGACGAATTAACGCAGAAATTGTGTCGCTATGAAATACTATGGGTTTCATGACTTCTCATTCTAAATCGAGTAAAATTTTTATGGAAACGACAGGATTTAGTTTTGGAATACGAGTATATCCTTTCCGATGCACTACTCGTTCCTTGCTGCAACGCTCGCTCCCTCACATTGACGAATTAACACAGTAATTGTGTCGCTATGAAATTCTATGGGTTTCATGACTTCTCATTCTAAATCGAGTAACGTTTTAATGGAAACGGCAGGATTTAGTTTTGTAATTCGAATATATCCTTTCCGTTGCACTATTCGTTCCTTACTGCAACCCTCGCTCCCTCACATTGACGAATTAACGTAGAAATTGTGTCGCTATGAAATACTATGGGTTTCATGACTTCTCATTCTAAATCGAGTAAAATTTTTATGGAGACGACAGGATTTAGTTTTGGAATACGAGTATCTCCTTTCCGATGCACTACTCGTTCCTTGCTGCAACGCTCGCTCCCTCACATTGACGAATTAACACAGAAATTGTGTCGCTATGAAATACTATGGGTTTCATGACTTCTCATTCTAAATCGAGTAAAGTTTTTATGGAAACGACAGGATTTAGTTTTGGAATTAGAGTATATCCTTTCCGATGCACTATTCGTTCCTTACTCCAACGCTCGCACCCTCACATTGACGAATTAACACAGTAATTGTGTCGCTATGAAATTCTATGGGTTTCATGACTTCTCATTCTAAATCGAGTAAGGTTTTAATGGAAACGGCAGGATTTAGTTTTGTAATTCGAATATATCCTTTCCGTTGCACTATTCGTTCCTTACTGCAACCCTCGCTCCCTCACATTGACGAATTAACGCAGAAATTGTGTCGCTATGAAATACTATGGGTTTCATGACTTCTCATTCTAAATCGAGTAAAGTTTTTATGGAGACGACAGGATTTAGTTTTGGAATACGAGTATATCCTTTCCGATGCACTACTCGTTCCTTGCTGCAACGCTCGCTCCCTCACATTGACGAATTAACACAGAAATTGTGTCGCTATGAAATACTATGGGTTTCATGACTTCTCATTCTAAATCGAGTAAAGTTTTTATGGAAACGACAGGATTTAGTTTTGAATTAGAGTATATCCTTTTCGATGCACTATTCGTTCCTTACTGCAACGCTCGCACCCTCACATTGACGAATTAACACAGAAATTGTGTCGCTATGAAATTCTATGGGTTTCATGACTTCTCATTCTAAATCGAGTAAGGTTTTAATGGAAACGGCAGGATTTAGTTTTGTAATTCGAATATATCCTTTCCGTTGCACTATTCGTTCCTTACTGCAACCCTCGCTCCCTCACATTGACGAATTAACGCAGAAATTGTGTCGCTATGAAATACTATGGGTTTCATGACTTCTCATTCTAAATCGAGTAAAATTTTTATGGAGACGACAGGATTTAGTTTTGGAATACGAGTATCTCCTTTCCGATGCACTACTCGTTCCTTGCTGCAACGCTCGCTCCCTCACATTGACGAATTAACACAGAAATTGTGTCGCTATGAAATACTATGGGTTTCATGACTTCTCATTCTAAATCGAGTAAAGTTTTTATGGAAACGACAGGATTTAGTTTTGGAATTAGAGTATATCCTTTCCGATGCACTATTCGTTCCTTACTCCAACGCTCGCACCCTCACATTGACGAATTAACACAGTAATTGTGTCGCTATGAAATACTACGGGGTTCATGACTTTTCATTCTAAATCGAGTAAAGTTTTTATGGAAACGACAGTATTTAGTTTTGGAATTCGATTATATCCTTTCCGATGCACTATTCGTTCCTTACTGCAACGCTCGCTCCCTCACATTGACGAATTAACGCAGAAATTGTGTCGCTATGAAATACTATGGGTTTCATGACTTCTCATTCTAAATCGAGTAAAATTTTTATGGAGACGACAGGATTTAGTTTTGGAATACGAGTATCTCCTTTCCGATGCACTACTCGTTCCTTGCTGCAACGCTCGCTCCCTCACATTGACGAATTAACACAGAAATTGTGTCGCTATGAAATACTATGGGTTTCATGACTTCTCATTCTAAATCGAGTAAAGTTTTTATGGAAACGAGAGGATTTAGTTTTGGAATTAGAGTATATCCTTTCCGATGCACTATTCGTTCCTTACTGCAACGCTCGCACCCTCACATTGACGAATTAACACAGTAATTGTGTCGCTATGAAATACTACGGGGATCATGACTTTTCATTCTAAATCGAGTAAAGTTTTTATGGAAACGACAGTATTTAGTTTTGGAATTCGAGTATATCCTTTCCGATGCACTATTCGTTCCTTACTGCAACGCTCGCTCCCTCACATTGACGAATTAACACAGAAATTGTGTCGCTATGAAATACTATGGGTTTCATGACCTCCCTTTCTAAATCGAATAAAGTTTTTATGGAAACGACAGGATTTAGTTTTGGAATTCGAGTATCTCCTTTCCGATGCACTATTCGTTCCTTACTGCAACCCTCGCTCCCTCACATTGACGAAGTAAGACAGAAATTGTTTCGCCATGAAATACTATGGGTTTCATGACTTCTCATTCTAAATGGAGTTAAGATTTTATGGAAACGACAGGATTTAGTTTTGGAATTCGAGTATCTCCTTTCCGATGCACTATTCGTTCCTTACTGCAGCGCTCGCTCCCTCACAATAACAAATTAACACAGAAATTGTGTCGCTATGAAATACTATGGGTTTCATGACTTTTCATTCCAAATCGAGTAAAGTTTTTTTGGAAACGACAGGATTTAGTTTTGGAATTCCTGTATCTCCTTTCCGATGCACTATTCGTTCCTTACTGCAACCCTCGCTCCCTCACATTGACGAATTAACGCAGAAATTGTGTCGCTATGAGATACTATGGGTTTCATGACTTCTCATTCTAATTCGAGTAAAGTTTTTATGGAAACGACAGGATTTAGTTTTAGAATTCGAGTATCTCCTTTACGATGCACTATTCGTTCCTTACTGCAACTCTCGCTCCCTCACATTGACGAATTAACACAGAAACTTTGTCGCTATCAAATACTATGGGTTTCATGACTTCTCATTCTAAATCGTGTAAAGTTTTTATGGAAACGACAGGATTTAGTTTTGGAATTCGAGTATCTCCTTTCCTATGCACTATTCGTTCCTTACTGCAACGCTCGCTCCCTCACATTGACGAATTAACACAGAAATTGTGTCGCTATGAAATACTGTGGGTTTCATGACTTCTCATTCTAAATCGAGTAAAGTTTTTATGGAAACGACAGGATATAGTCTTCGAATTCGAGTATATCCTTTCCGATGCACTATTCGTTCCTTACTGCAACGCTCACTCCCTCACATTGTCCAATTAACACAGATATTGTGTCGCTATGAAATACTATGGGTTTCATGACTTCTCATTCTAAATCGAGTAAAGTTTTTATGGAAACGACTGGATTTAGTTTTGGAATTCGAGTATCTCCTTTCCGGTGCACTATTCGTTCCTTACTGCAACCCTCGCTCCCTCACATTGACGAAATAACACAGAAATTGGGTGGCTATGAAATACTATGGGTTTCATGACTTCTCATTCTAAATCGAGTAAAGTTTTTATGGAAACGACAGGATTTAGTTTTGGAATTAGAGTATCTCCTTTCCGATGCGCTATTCGTTCCTTACTGCAACCCTCGCTCCCTCACATTGACGAATTAACACAGAAATTGTGCCGCTATGAAATACAATGGATTTCATGACTTCTCATTCTAAATCGAGTAAAGGTTTTATGGAAACGACAGGATTTAATTTTGGAATTAGAGTACATCCTTTCCGATGCACTATTCGTTCCTTACTGCAACGCTCGCTCCCTCACATTGACGAATTAACACAGAAATTGTGTCGCTATGAAATACTATGGGTTTCATGACTTCTCATTCTAAATCGGGTAAAGTTTTTATGGAAACGACAGGATTTAGTTTTGGAATTCGAGTATCTCCTTTCCGATGCCCTATTCGTTCCTTACTGCAACACTCGCTCCCTCACATTGACGAATTAACACCGAAATTGTGTCGCTATGAACTACTATGGGTTTCATGACTTCTCATTCTAAATCGAGTAAGGATTTAATGGAAACGGCAGGATTTAGTTTTGTAATTCGAATATATCCTTTCCGTTGCACTATTCGTTCCTTACTGCAACGCTCGCTCCCTCACATTGACGAATTAACGCTAAATTTGTGTCGCTGTGAAATACTATGGGTTTCATGACTTCTCATTCTAAATCGAGTAAAATTTTTATGGAGACGACAGGATTTAGTTTTGGAATACGAGTATCTCCATTCCGATGCACTACTCGTTCCTTGCTGCAACGCTCGCTCCCTCAAATTGACGAATTAACACAGAAATTTTGTAGCTATGAAATACTATGGGTTTCATGACTTCTCATTCTAAATCGAGTAAAGTTTTTATGGAAACGACAGGATTTAGTTTTGGAATTAGAGTATATCCTTTCCGATGCACTATTCGTTCCTTACTGCAACGCTCGCACCCTCACATTGACGAATTAACACAGTAGTTGTGTCGCTATGAAATACTACGGGGTTCATGACTTTTCATTCTAAATCGGGTAAAGTTTTTATGGAAACGACAGTATTTAGTTTTGGAATTCGAATATATCCTTACCGATGCACTATTCGTTCCTTACTGCAACGCTCGCTCCCTCACATTGACGAATTAACGCAGAAATTGTGTCGCTATGAAATACTGTGGGTTTCATGACTTCTCATTCTAAATCGAGTAAAATTTTTATGGAGACGACAGGATTTAGTTTTGGAATACGAGTATCTCCTTTCCGATGCACTACTCGTTCCTTGCTGCAACGCTCGCTCCCTCACATTGACGAATTAACACAGAAATTGTGTCGCTATGTAATACTATGGGTTTCATGACTTCTCATTCTAAATCGAGTAAAGTTTTTATGGAAACGACAGGATTTAGTTTTGGAATTAGAGTATATCCTTTCCGATGCACTATTCGTTCCTTACTGCACCGCTCGCACCCTCACATTGACGAATTAACACAGTAATTGTGTCGCTATAAAATACTACGGGGTTCATGACTTTTCATTCTAAATCGAGTAAAGTTTTTATGGAAACGACAGTATTTAGTTTTGGAATTCGAGTATATCCTTTCCGATGCACTATTCGTTCCTTACTGCAACGCTCGCTCCCTCACATTGACGAATTAACACAGAAATTGTGTCGCTATGAAATACTATGGGTTTCATGACCTCCCTTTCTAAATCGAATAAAGTTTTTATGGAAACGACAGGATTTAGTTTTGGAATTCGAGTATCTCCTTTCCGATGCACTATTCGTTCCTTACTGCAACCCTCGCTCCCTCACATTGACGAAGTAAGACAGAAATTGTGTCGCTATGAAATACTATGGGTTTCATGACTTCTCATTATAAATCGAGTTAAGATTTTATGGAAACGACAGGATTTAGTTTTGGAATTCGAGTATCTCCTTTCCGATGCACTATTCGTTCCTTACTGCAGCGCTCGCTCCCTCACAATAACGAATTAACACAGAAATTGTGTCGCTATGAAATACTATGGGTTTCATGACTTCTCATTCCAAATCGAGTAAAGTTTTTTTGGAAACGACAGGATGTAGTTTCTGAATTCCTGTATCTCCTTTCCGATGCACTATTCGTTCCTTACTGCAACCCTCGCTCCCTCACATTGACGAATTAACACAGAAATTGTGTCGCTATGAAATACTATGGGTTTCATGACTTCTCATTCTAATTCGAGTAAAGTTTTTATGGAAACGACAGGATTTAGTTTTAGAATTCGAGTATCTCCTTTCCGATGCACTATTCGTTCCTTACTGCAACTCTCGCTCCCTCACATTGACGAATTAACACAGAAACTTTGTCGCTATGAAATACTATGGGTTTCATGACTTCTCATTCTAAATCGTGTAAAGTTTTTATGGAAACGACAGGATTTAGTTTTGGAATTCGAGTATCTCCTTTCCGATGCACTATTCGTTCCTTACTGCAACGCTCGCTCCCTCACATTGACGAATTAACACAGAAATTGTGTCGCTATGAAATACTATGGGTTTCATGACTTCTCATTCTAAATCGAGTAAAGTTTTTATGGAAACGACAGGAATTAGTCTTCGAATTCGAGTATATCCTTTCCGATGCACTATTCGTTCCTTACTGCAACGCTCACTCCCTCACATTGTCGAATTAACACAGATATTGTGTCGCTATGAAATACTATGGGTTTCATGACTTCTCATTCTAAATCGAGTAAAGTTTTTATGGAAACGACTGGATTTAGTTTTGGAATTCGAGTATCTCCTTTCCGATGCACTATTCGTTCCTTACTGCAGCGCTCGCTCCCTCACATTGACGAAATAACACAGAAAATGTGTCCTATGAAATACTATGGGTTTCATGACTTCTCATTCTAAATCGAGTAAAGTTTTTATGGATACGACAGGATTTAGTTTTGGAATTAGAGTATCTCCTTTCCGATGCGCTATTCGTTCCTTACTGCAACCCTCGCTCCCTCACATTGACGAATTAACACAGAAATTGTGTCGCTATGAAATACTATGGGTTTCATGACTTCTCATTCTAAATCGAGTCAAGTTTTTATGGAAACGACAGGATTTAATTTTGGAATCAGAGTATATCCTTTCCGATGCACTATTCGTTCCTTACTGCAACGCTCGCTCCCTCACATTGACGAATTAACACAGAAATTGTGTCGCTATGAAATACTATGGGTTTCATGACTTCTCATTCTAAATCGGGTAAAGTTTTTATGGAAACGACAGGATTTAGTTTTGGAATTCGAGTATCTCCTTTCCGATGCACTATTCGTTCCTTACTGCAACACTCGCTCCCTCACATTGACGAATTAACACCGAAATTGTGTCGCTACGAAATACTATGGGTTTCATGACTTCTCATTCTAAATCGTGTAAAGTTTTTATGGAAACGACAGGATTTAGTTTTGGAATTCGAGTATCTCCTTTCCGATGCACTATTCGTTCCTTACTGCAACACTCGCTCCCTCACATTGACGAATTAACACCGAAATTGTGTCGCTACGAAATACTATGGGTTTCATAACTTCTCATTCTAAATCGTGTAAAGTTTTTATGGAAACGACAGGATTTAGTTTTGGAATTCGAGTATCTCCTTTCCGATGCACTATTCGTTCCTTACTGCAACGCTCACTCCCTCACATTGTCGAATTAACACAGATATTGTGTCGCTATGAAATACTACGGGTTTCATGACTTCTCATTCTAAATCGAGTAAAGTTTTTATGGAAACGACTGGATTTAGTTTTGAAATTCGAGTATCTCCTTTCCGATGCACTATTCGTTCCTTACTGCAGCGCTCGCTCCCTCACATTGACGAAATAACACAGAAATTGTGTCGCTATGAAATACTATGGGTTTCATGACTTCTCATTCTAAATCGAGTAAAGTTTTTATGGAAACAACAGGATTTAGTTTTGGAATTAGAGTATCTCCTTTCCGATGCGCTATTCGTTCCTTACTGCAACCCTCGCTCCCTCACATTGACGAATTAACACAGAAATTGTGTCGCTATGAAATACTATGGGTTTCATGACTTCTCATTCTAAATCGAGTAAAGTTTTTATGGAAACGACAGGATTTAATTTTGGAATTAGAGTATATCCTTTCCGATGCACTATTCGTTCCTTACTGCAACGCTCGCTCCCTCACATTGACGAATTAACACAGAAATTGTGTCGCTATGAAATACTATGGGTTCCATGACTTCTCATTCTAAATCGGGTAAAGTTTTTATGGAAACGACAGGATTTAGTTTTGGAATTCGAGTATCTCCTTTCCGATGCACTATTCGTTCCTTACTGCAACACTCGCTCCCTCACATTGACGAATTAACACCGAAATTGTGTCGCTATGAAATACTATGGGTTTCATGACTTCTCATTCTAATTCGAGTAAGGTTTTCATGGAAACGGCAGGATTTAGTTTTGTAATTCGAATATATCCTTTCCGTTGCACTATTCGTTCCTTACTGCAACGCTCGCTCCCTCACATTGACGAATTAACGCAGAAATTGTGACGCTATGAAATACTATGGGTTTCATGACTTCTCATTCTAAATCGAGTAAAATTTTTATGGAGACGACAGGATTTAGTTTTGGAATACGAGTATCTCCATTCCGATGCACTACTCGTTCCTTGCTGCAACGCTCGCTCCCTCACATTGACGAATTAACACAGAAATTGTGTCGCTATGAAATACTATGGGTTTCATGACTTCTCATTCTAAATCGAGTAATGTTTTTATGGAAACGACAGGATTTAGTTTTGGAATTAGAGTATATCCTTTCCGATGCACTATTCGTTCCTTACTGCAACGCTCGCACCCTCACATTGACGAATTAACACAGTAATTGTGTCGCTATGAAATACTACGGGGTTCATGACTTTTCATTCTAAATCGGGTAAAGTTTTTATGGAAACGACAGTATTTAGTTTTGGAATTCGAGTATATCCTTTCCGATGCACTATTCGTTCCTTACTGCAACGCTCGCTCCCTCACATTGACGAATTTACGCAGAAATTGTGTCGCTATGAAATACTATGGGTTTCATGACTTCTCATTCTAAATCGAGTAAAATTTTTATGGAGACGACAGGATTTAGTTTTGGAATACGAGTATCTCCTTTCCGATGCACTACTCGTTCCTTGCTGCAACGCTCGCTCCCTCACATTGACGAATTAACACAGAAATTGTGTCGCTATGAAATACTATGGGTTTCATGACTTCTCATTCTAAATCGAGTAAAGTTTTTATGGAAACGACAGGATTTAGTTTTGGAATTAGTGTATATCCTTTCCGATGCACTATTCATTCCTTACTGCAACTCTCGCACCCTCACATTGACGAATTAACACAGTAATTGTGTCGCTATGAAATACTACGGAGTTCATGACTTTTCATTCTAAATCGAGTAAAGTTTTTATGGAAACGACAGTATTTAGTTTTCGAATTCGAGTATATCCTTTCCGATGCACTATTCGTTCCTTACTGCAACGCTCGCTCCCTCACATTGACGAATTAACACAGAAATTGTGTCGCTATGAAATACTATGGGTTTCATGACCTCCCTTTCTAAATCGAAAAAAGTTTTTTGGAAACGACAGGATTTAGTTTTGGAATTCGAGTATCTCCTTTCCGATGCACTATTCGTTCCTTACTGCAACCCTCGCTCCCACACATTGACGAAGTAAGACAGAAATTGTGTCGCTATGAAATACTATGGGTTTCATGACTTCTCATTCTAAATCGAGTTAAGATTTTATGGAAACGACAGGATTTAGTTTTGGAATTCGAGTATCTCCTTTCCGATGCACTATTCGTTCCTTACTGCAGCGCTCGCTCCCTCACAATAACGAATTAACACAGAAATTGTGTCGCTATGAAATACTATGGGTTTCATGACTTCTCATTCCAAATCGAGTAAAGTTTTTTTGGAAACGACAGGATTTAGTTTTGGAATTCCTGTATCTCCTTTCCGATGCACTATTCGTTCCTTACTGCTACCCTCGCTCCCTCACATTGACGAATTAACACAGAAATTGTGTCGCTATGAAATACTATGGGTTTCATGACTTCTCATTCTAAGTGGAGTAAAGTTTTTATGGAAACGACAGGATTTAGTTTTAGAATTCGAGTATCTCCTTTCCGATGCACTATTCGTTCCTTACTGCAACTCTCGCTCCCTCACATTGACGAATTAACACAGAAACTTTGTCGCTATGAAATACTATGGGTTTCATGACTTCTCATTCTAAATCGTGTAAAGTTTTTATGGAAACGACAGGATTTAGTTTTGGAATTCGAGTATCTCCTTTCCGATGCACTATTCGTTCCCTACTGCAACGCTCGCTCCCTCACATTGACGAATTAACACAGAAATTGTGTCGCTATGAAATACTATGGGTTTCATGACTTCTCATTCTAAATCGAGTAAAGTTTTAATGGAAACGACAGGATTTAGTCTTCGAATTCGAGTATATCCTTTTCCGATGCACTATTCGTTCCTTACTGCAACGCTCACTCCCTCACATATTCGAATTAACACAGATATTGTGTCGCTATGAAATACTATGGGTTTCATGACTTCTCATTCTAAATCGAGTAAAGTTTTTATGGAAACGACTGGATTTAGTTTTGGAATTCGAGTATCTCCTTTCCGATGCACAATTCGTTCCTTACTGCAGCGCTCGCTCCTTCACATTGACGAAATAACACAGAAATTGTGTCGCTATTAAATACTATGGGTTTCATGACTTCTCATTCTAAATCGAGTAAAGTTTTTATGGAAACGACAGGATTTAGTTTTGGAATTAGAGTATCTCCTTTCCGATGCGCTATTCGTTCCTTACTGCAACCCTCGCTCCCTCACATTGACGAATTAACACAGAAATTGTGTCGCTATGAAATACTATGGGTTTCATGACTTCTCATTCTAAATCGAGTAAAGTTTTTTGGAAACGACAGGATTTAATTTTGGAATTAGAGTATATCCTTTCCGATGCACTATTCGTTCCTTACTGCAACGCTCGCTCCCTCACATTGACGAATTAACACAGAAATTGTGTCGCTATGAAATACTATGGGTTTCATGACTTCTCATCCTAAATCGGGTAAAGTTTTTATGGAAACGACAGGATTTAGTTTTGGAATTCGAGTATCTCCTTTCCGATGCACTATTCGTTCCTTACTGCAACACTCGCTCCCTCACATTGACGAATTAACACCGAAATTGTGTCGCTATGAAATACTATGGGTTTCATGACTTCTCATTCTAAATCGAGTAAGGTTTTAATGGAAACGGCAGGATTTAGTTTTGTAATTCGAATATATCCTTTCCGTTGCACTATTCGTTCCTTACTGCAACGCTCGCTCCCTCACATTGACGAATTAACGCAGAAGTTGTGTCGCTATGAAATACTATGGGTTTCATGACTTCTCATTCTAAATCGAGTAAAATTTTTATGGAGACGACAGGATTTAGTTTTGGAATACGAGTATCTCCTTTCCGATGCACTACTCGTTCCTTGCTGCAACGCACGCTCCCTCACATTGACGAATTAACACAGAAATTGTGTCGCTATGAAATACTATGGGTTTCATGACTTCTCATTCTAAATCGAGTAAAGTTTTTATGGAAACGACAGGATTTAGTTTTGGAATTAGAGTATATCCTTTCCGATGCACTATTCGTTCCTTACTGCAACGCTCGCACCCTCACATTGACGAATTAACACAGTAATTGTGTCGCTATGAAATACTACGGGGTTCATGACTTTTCATTCTAAATCGAGTAAAGTTTTTATGGAAACGACAGTATTTTGTTTTGGAATTCGAGTATATCCTTTCCGATGCACTATTCGTTCCTTACTGGAACGCTCGCTCCCTCACATTGACGAATTAACACAGAAATTGTGTCGCTATGAAATGATATGGGTTTCATGACCTCCCTTTCTAAATCGAATAAAGTTTTTATGGAAACGACAGGATTTAGTTTTGGAATTCGAGTATATCCTTTCCGATGCACTATTCGTGCCTTACTGAAACGCTCGCTCCCTCACATTGACGAATTAACGCAGAAATTGTGTCGCTATGAAATACTACGTGTTTCATGACTTCTCATTCTATATCGAGTAAAGTTTTTATGGAAACGACAGTATTTAGTTTTGGAATTCGAGTATTTCCTTTCCGATGCACTATTCGTTCCTTACTGCAACGCTCGCTCCCTCACATTGACGAATTAACACAGAAATTGTGTCGCTATGAAATACTATGGGTTTCCTGACTTCTCATTATAAATCGAGTAAAGTTTTTATGGAAACGACAGGATTTAGTTTTGGAATTCGAGTATCTCCTTTCCGATGCACTATTCGTTCCTTACGGCAACGCTCGCTCCCTCACATTGACGAATTAGCATAGAAATTGTGTCGCTATGAAATACTATGGGTTTCAAGACTTCTCATTATAAATCGAGTAAAGTTTTTATGGAAACGACAGGATTTAGATTTGGAATTCGAGTATCTCCTTTCCGATGCACTATTCGTTCCTTACTGCAACCCTCGCTCCCTCACATTGACGAATTAACACAGAAATTGTGTCGCTATGAAATACTACGGATTTCATGACTTCTCATTCTAAATCGAGTAAAGTTTTTATGGAAACGACAGGATTTAGTTTTGGAATTCGAGTATATCCTTTCCGATGCACTATTCGTTATTTACTGCAACGCTCGCACCCTCACATTGACGAATTAACACAGAAATTGTGTCGCTACGAAATACTATGGGTTTCATGACTTCTCATTCTAAGTGGAGTAAAGTTTTTATGGAAACGACAGGATTTAGTTTTGGAATTCGAGTATCTCCTTTCCGATGCACTATTCGTGCCTTACTGCAACCCTCGCTCCCTAACATTGACGATTTAACACAGAAATTGTGTCGCTATGAAATACTATGGATTTCATGACTTTTCATTCTAAATCGAATAAAGTTTTTATGGAAACGACAGGATTTAGTTTTGTAATTCGACTATATCCTTTCCGATGCACTATTCGTTCCTAACTGCAACGCTCGCACCCTCACATTGACGAATTAACACAGAAATTGTGTCGCTATGAAATACTATGGGTTTCATGAATTCTCATTCTAAACCGAGTAAAGTTTTTATGGAAACGACAGGATTTAGTTTTGGAAATCGAGTATCTCCTTTCCGATGCACTATTCGTTCCTTACTGCAACGTTCGCTCCCTCACATTAACGAATTAACACAGAAATTGTGTCGCTATGAAATGCTATGTGTCTCATGACTTCTCATTCTAAATCGAGTAAAGTTTTCATGGAAACGACAGGATTTAGTTTTGGAATTCGAGTATCTCCTTTCCGATGCACTATTCGTTCCTTACTGCAACGCTCGCTCCCTCACATTGACGAATTAACACAGAAATTGTGTCGCAATGATATACTACGGGTTTCATGACTTCTCATTCTAAATCGAGTAAAGTTTTTATGGAAACGACAGGATTTAGTTTTGGAATTCGAGTATCTCCTTTCCGATGCACTATTCGTTGCTTACAGCAACGTTCGCGCCCTCACATTGACGAATAAACACAGAAATTGTGTCGCTATGAAATACTATGGGTTTCATGACTTCTCATTCTAAATCGAGTAAAGTTTTTATGGAAACGACAGGATTTAGTTTTGGAAATCGAGTATCTCCTTTCCGATGCACTATTCGTTCCTTACTGCAACGTTCGCTCCCTCACATTAACGAATTAACACAGAAATTGTGTCGCTATGAAATGCTATGTGTCTCATGACTTCTCATTCTAAGTGGAGTAAAGTTTTTATGGAAACGACAGGATTTAGTTTTGGAATTCGAGTATCTCCTTTCCGATGCACTATTCGTGCCTTACTGCAACCCTCGCTCCCTAACATTGACGATTTAACACAGAAATTGTGTCGCTATGAAATACTATGGATTTCATGACTTTTCATTCTAAATCGAATAAAGTTTTTATGGAAACGACAGGATTTAGTTTTGTAATTCGAGTATCTCCTTTCCGATGCACTATTCGTTCCTTACTGCAACGCTCGCTCCCTCACATTGACGAATTAACACAGAAATTGTGTCGCTATGAAATACTATGGGTTTCATGACTTCTCATTCTAAATCGAGTAAAGTTTTTATGGAAACGACAGGATTTAGTTTTGGAAATCGAGTATCTCCTTTCCGATGCACTATTCGTTCCTAACTGCAACGCTCGCACCCTCACATTGACGAATTAACACAGAAATTGTGTCGCTATGAAATACTATGGGTTTCATGAATTCTCATTCTAAATCGAGTAAAGTTTTTATGGAAACGACAGGTTTTAGTTTTGGAATTCGAATATCTCCTTTCCGATGCACTATTCGTTCCTTACTGCTACGCTCGATCCCACACATTGACGAATTAACACAGAAATTGCGTCGCTATGAAATACTATGGGTTTCATGACTTCTCATTCTAAATCGAGTGAAGTTTTTATGGAAACGACAGGATTTAGTTTTGGAATTCGAGTATCTCCTTTCCGATGCACTATTCGTTCCTTACTGCCACGCTCGCTCCCTCACACTGAAGAAATAACACAGAAATTGCGTCGCTATGAATTACAATGGGTTCTATGACTACTCCTTCTAAATCGAGTAACTTTTCTATGTAAACGACAGGATTTAGTTTTGGGATTCGAGAATCTCCTTTCAGATGCACTATTCGTTCTTTACTGCAACCCTCGCTCCCTCACATTGACGAATGAACATAGAAATTGTGTCGCTATGAAATACTATGGGTTTCATGACTTCTCATTCTAAATCGAGTAAAGTTTTTATGAAAACGACAGGATTTAGTTTTGGAATTCGAGTATCTCCTTTCCGATGCACTATTCTTTCCTTACTGCAACCCTCGCTCCCTCACATTGACGAATTAACACAGAAATTGCGTCGCTATGAAATACTATGGGTTTCATTACTTTTCATTGTAAATCGAGTAAAGTTTTTATGGAAACGACAGGTTTTAGTTTTGGAATTCGAGTATCTCCTTTCAGATGCACTATTCTTTCCTTACTGCAACCCTCGCTCCCTCACATTGACGAATTAACACAGAAATTGCGTCGCTATGAAATACTATGGGTTTCATGACTTCTCATTCTAAATCGAGTAAAGTTTTTATGGAAACGACAGGATTTAGTTTTGGAATTACAGTATATCCTTTCCGATGCACTATTCGTTCCTTACTGCAACGCTCGCACCCTCACATTGACGAATTAACACAGTAATTGTGTCGATATGAAATACTACGGGGTTCATGACTTTTCATTCTAAATCGAGTAAAGTTTTTATGGAAACGACAGTATTTAGTTTTGTAATTCGAGTATATCCTTTCCGATGCACTATTCGTTCCTTACTGCAGCGCTCGCTCCCTCACATTGACGAATTAACACAGAAATTGTGTCGCTATGAAATACTATGGGTTCCATGACCTCCCTTTCTAAATCGAATAAAGTTTTTATGGATGCGACAGGATTTAGTTTTGGAATTCGAGTATCTCCTTTTCGTTGCACTATTCGATCCTTACTGCAACGCTCGCTCCCTCACATTGACGAATTAACACAGAAATTGTGTCGCTATGAAATACTATGGGTTTCATGACTGCTCATTCTAAATCGAGTAAAGTATTTATGGAAACGACAGGGTTTAGTTTTGGAATTCGATAATTTATTTTCCGATGCACTATTCGTGCCTTACTGAAACGCTCGCTCCCTCACGTTGACGAATTAACACAGAAATTGTGTCGCTATGAAATACTATGGGTTTCATGACTTCTCAATCTATATCGAGTAAAGTTTTTATGGAAACGACAGTATTTAGTTTTGGAATTCGAGTATTTACTTTCCGATGCACTATTCGTTCCTTACTGCAACGCTCGCCCCCTTACATTGACGAATTAACACAGAAATTGTGTCGCTATGAAATACTATGGACTTCATGACTTCTCATTCTAAATCGAGTAAAGTTTTTATGGAAACGACAGGTTTTAGTTTTGGAATTCGAGTATAAACTTTCCGATGCACTATTCGTTCCTTACTGCAACGCTCGCACCCTCACATTGACGAATTAACACAGAAATTGTGTCGCTGTGAAATACTATGGGTTTCATGACTACTCCTACTAAATCGAGTAACGTTTCTATGTTAACTACAGGATTTGGTTTTGGGATACGCGTATCTCCTTTCAGATGCACTATTCGTTCTTTACTGCAACCCTCTCTCCCTCACATTGACGAATTAACACAGAAATTTTGTCGCTATGAAATACTAATGGTTTCATGACTTCTCATTCCAAATCGAGTAAAGTTTTTATTGAAACGACATGCTTTAGTTTTGGAATTAGAGTATCTCCTGTCCGATGCACTATTCGTTCCTTACTGCAACGCTCGCTCCCTCACATTGACGAATTAACACAAAAATTGTGTCGCTATGAAATACGATGGGTTCTATGGCTTCTCCTTCTAATTCGAGTAACGTTTCTATGTAAACGACAGGATTTAGTTTTGGGATACAAGTATCTGCTTTCAGATGCACTATTCGTTCTTTACTGCAACCCTCGCTCCCTCACATTGACGAATTAACACAGAAATTGTGTCGCTATGCAATACTATGGGTTTCATGACTTCTCATTGTAAATCGAATAAAGATTTTATGGAAACGACAGGATTTAGTTTTGGAATTCGAGTATCTCCTTTCCGATGCACTATTCGTTCCTTACTGCAACGCTCGCTCCCTCACGTTGACGAATTAACACACAAATTGTGTCGCTATGAAATACTATGGGTTTCATGACTTCTCATTCTAAATCGAGTAAAGTTTTTATGGAAACGACAGGGTTTAGTTTTGGAATTCGAGTATCTCCTTTCCGATGCACTATTCGTTCCTTACTGCTACGCTCGATCCCTCACATTGACGAATTAACACAGAAATTGCGTCGCTATGAAATACTATGGGTATCATGACTTCTCATTCTAAATCGAGTGAAGTTTTTATGGAAACGACAGGATTTAGTTTTGGAACTCGAGTATCTCCTTTCCGATGCACTATTCGTTCCTTACTGCAACCCTTGCTCCCTCACATTGACGAATTAACACAGAAAATGTGTCGCTATGAAATACTATGGGATTCATGACTTATCATTCTAAATCGAGTAAAGTTTTTATGGAAACGACTGGATTTAGTTTTGGAATTCGAGTATCTCCTTTCCGATGCACTATTCGTTCCTTACTGCCACGCTCGCTCCCTCACACTGAAGAAATAACACAGAAATTGCGTCGCTATGAATTACAATGGGTTCTATGACTACTCCTTCTAAATCGAGTAACGTTTCTATGTAAACGGCAGGATTTAGTTTTGGGATACGAGTATCTCCTTTCAGATGCACTATTCGTTCTTTACTGCAACCCTCGCTCCCTCACATTGACGAATGAACACAGAAATTGTGTCGCTATGAAATACTATGGGTTTCATGACTTCTCATTCTAAATCGAGTAATGTTTGTATGGAAACGATAGGATTTAGTTTTGGAATTCGAGTATCTTCCTTCCGATGCACTATTCGTTCCTTACTGCAACGCTCGCTCCCTCACATTGACGAATTACCACAGAAATTGTGTCGCTATGAAATACTATGGGTTTCATGACTTCTCATTCTAAATCGAGTAAAGTTTTTATGGAAATGACAGGATTTAGTTAGGGGAATTCGAGTATCTCCTTTCCGATGCACTATTCGTTCCTTACTGCTACGCTCGCTCCCTCACATTCACGAATTAACACAGAAATTGCGTCGCTATGAAATACTATGGGTTTCATGACTTCTCATTCTAAATCGAGTAAAGTTTTTATGGAAACGACAGGATTTAGTTTTGGAATTCGAGTATCTCCTTTCCGATGCACTATTCGTTCCTTACTTCAACCCTCGCTCCCTCACATTGACGAAGTAACACAGAAATTGTATCGCTATGAAATACTATGGGTTTCATGACTTCTCATTCTAAATCGAGTAAAGTTTATATGGAAACGACAGGATTTAGTTTTGGAATTCGTGCATCTCCTTTCAGATGCACTATTCTTTCCTTACTGCAACCCTCGCTCCCTCACATTGACGAATTAACACAGAAATTGCGTCGCTATGAAATACTATGTGTTTCATGACTTCTCATTCTAAATCGAGTAAAGTTTTTATGGAAACGACAGGATTTAGTTTTGGAATTACAGTATATCCTTTCCGATGCACTATTCGTTCCTTACTGCAACGCTCGCACCCTCACATTGACGAATTAACACAGTAATTGTGTCGCTATGAAATACTACGGGGTTCATGACTTTTCATTCTAAATCGAGTAAAGTTTTTATGGAAACGACAGTATTTAGTTTTGGAATTCGAGTATATCCTTTCCGATGCACTATTCGTTCCTTACTGCAACGCTCGCTCCCTCACATTGACGAATTAGCACAGAAATTGTGTCGCTATGAAATGCTATGGGTTTCATTACCTCCCCTTCTAAATCGAATAAAGCTTTTATGGAAACGACAGGATTTAGTTTTGGAATTCGAGTATCTCCTTTCCGTTGCACTATTCGATCCTTACTGCAACGCTCGCTCCCTCACGTTGACGAATTAACACAGAAATTGTGTCGCTATGAAATACTATGGGTTTCCTGACTTCTCATTGTAAATCGAGTAAAGATTTTATGGAAACGATAGGATTTAGTTTTGGAATTCGAGTATCTCCTTTCCGATGCACTATTCGTTCCTTACTGCAACCCTTGCTCCCTCACATTGACAAATTAACACAGAAATTGTGTCGCTACGAAATACTACGGGTTTCATGACTTATCATTCTAAATCGAGTAAAGTTTTTATGGAAACGACAGGATTTAGTTTTGGAATTCGAGTATCTCTTTTCCGATGAGCTATTCGTTCCTTACTGCCACGCTCGCTCCCTCACACTGAAGAAATAACACAGAAATTGCGTCGCTATGAATTACAATGGGTTCTATGACTACTCCTTCTAAATCGAGTAACGTTTCTATGTAAACGACAGGATTTAGTTTTGGGATTCGAGTAACTCCTTTCAGATGCACTATTCGTTCTTTACTGCAACCCTCGCTCCCTCACATTGACGAATGAACACAGAAATTGTGACGCTATGAAATACTATGGGTTTCATGACTTCTCATTCTAAATCGAGTAATGTTTGTATGGAAACGATAGGATTTAGTTTTGGAATTCGAGTATCTTCCTTCCGATGCACAATTCGTTCCTTACTGCAACGCTCGCTCCCTCACATTGACGAATTAACACAGGAATTGTGTCGCTATGAAATACTATGGGTTTCATCACTTCTCATTCTAAATCGAATAATGTTTGTATGGAAACGATAGGATTTAGTTTTGGAATTCGAGTATCTTCCTTCCGATGCACTATTCGTTCCTTACTGCAACGCTCGCTCCCTCACATTGACGAATTAACACAGGAATCGCGTCGCTATGAAATACTATAGGATTCATGACTTCTCATTCTAAATCGAGTAAAGTTTTTATGGAAACGACAGGATTTAGTTTTGGAATTCGTGTATCTCCTTTCAGATGCACTATTCGTTCCTTACTGCAACGCTCGCTCCCTCACATTGACGAATTAACACATAAATTGTGTCACTATGAAATACTATGGGTTTCACGACTTCTCATTCTAAATCGAGTAAAGTTTTTATGAAAACGACAGGATTTAGTTTTGGAATTCGAGTATCCCCTTTCCGATGCACTATTCGTTCCTTACTGCAACCCTCGCTCCCTCACATTGACGAATTAACACAGAAATTGTGTCGCTATGAAATACTATGGGTTTCATGACTCTTCATTGTAAATCGAGTAAAGTTTTTATGGAAACGACAGGTTTTAGTTTTGGAATTCGAGTATCTCCTTTCAGATGCACTATTCTTTATTTACTGCAACCATCGCTCCCTCACATTGACGAATTAACACAGAAATTGCGTCGCTATGAAATACTATGGGTTTCATGACTTCTCAGTCTAAATCGAGTAAAGTTTTTATGGAAACGACAGAATTTAGTTTTGGAATTAGAGTATATCCTTTCCGATGCACTATTCGTTCCTTACTGCAACGCTCGCACCCTCACATTGACGAATTAACACAGTAATTGTGTCGCTATGAAATACTACGGGGTTCATGACTTTTCATTCTAAATCGAGTAAAGTTTTTATGGAAACGACAGTATTTAGTTTTGGAATCCGAGTATATCCTTTCCGATGCACTATTCGTTCCTTACTGCAGCGCTCGCTCCCTCACATTGACGAATTAACACAGAAATTGTGTCGCTATGAAATACTATGGGTTTCATGACCTCCCTTTCTAAATCGAATAAAGTTTTTATGGAAGCGACAGGATTTAGTTTTGGAATTCGAGTATCTCCTTTCCGTTGCACTATACGATCCTTACTGCAACGATCGCTCCCTCACGTTGACGAATTAACACAGAAATTGTGTCGCTATGAAATACTATGGGTTTCCTGACTTCTCATTGTAAATCGAGTAAAGATTTTATGGAAACGATAAGATTTAGATTTGGAATTCGAGTATCTCCTTTTCGATGCACTATTCGTTCCTTACTGCAACGCTCGCTCCCTCACACTGACGAATTAACACAGAAATTGTGTCGCTATCAAATACTATGGGTTTAATGACTTCTCATTCTAAATCGAGTAAAGTTTTTATGGAAACGACAGGGTTTAGTTTTGGAATTCGAATATCTCCTTTCCGATGCACTATTCGTTCCTTACTGCTACGCTCGATCCCTCACATTGACGAATTAACACAGAAATTGCGTCGCTATGAAATACTATGGGTTTCATGACTTCTCATTCTAAATCGAGTGAAGTTTTTATGGAAACGACAGGATTTAGTTTTGGAATTCGAGTATCTCCTTTCCGATGCACTATTCGTTCCTTACTGCAACCCTTGCTCCCTCACATTGACAAATTAACACAGAAATTGTGTCGCTACGAAATACTATGGGTTTCATGACTTATCATTCTAAATCGAGTAAAGTTTTTATGGAAACGACAGGATTTAGTTTTGGGATTCGAGTATCTCCTTTCAGATGCACTATTCGTTTTTTACTGCAACCCTCGCTCCCTCACATTGACGAATGAACACAGAAACTGTGTCGCTATGAAATACTATGGGTTTCATGACTTCTCATTCTAAATCGAATAATGTTTGTATGGAAACGACAGGATTTAGTTTTGGAATTTGTGTCTCCTTTCAGATGCACTATTCGTTCCTTACTGCAACGCTCGCTCCCTCACATTGACGAATTAACACATAAATTGTGTCACTATGAAATACTATGGGTTTCATGACTTCTCATTCTAAATCGAGTAAAGTTTTTATGAAAACGACAGGATTTAGTTTTGGAATTCGAGTATCTCCTTTCCGATGTACTATTCGTTCCTTACTGCAACCCTCGCTCCCTCACATATACGAATTAACACAGAAATTGTGTCGCTATGAAATACTATGGGTTTCATGACTTTTCATTGTAAATCGAGTAAAGTTTTTAAGGAAACGACAGGTTTTAGTTTTGGAATTCGAGTATCTCCTTTCAGATGCACTATTCTTTCCTTACTGCAACCCTCGCTCCCTCACATTGACGAATTAACACAGAAATTGCGTCGCTATGAAATACTATGGGTTTCATGACTTCTCAGTTTAAATCGAGTAAAGTTTTTATGGAAACGACAGGATTTAGTTTTGGAATTAGAGTATATCCTTTCCGATGCACTATTCGTTCCTTACTGCAACGCTCGCACCCTCACATTGACGAATTAACACAGTAACTGTGTCGCTATGAAATACTACGTGGTTCATGACTTTTCATTCTAAATCGAGTAAAGTTTTTATGGAAACGACAGTATTTAGCTTTGGAATTCGAGTATATCCTTTCCGATGCACTATTCGTTCCTTACTGCAGCGCTCGCTCCCTCACATTGACGAATTAACACAGAAATTGTGTCGCTATGAAATACTATTGGTTTAATGACTTCTCATTCTAAATCGAGTAAAGTTTTTATGGAAACGACAGGGTTTAGTTTTGGAATTCGAATATCTCCTTTCCGATGCACTATTCGTTCCTTACTGCTACGCTCGATCCCTCACATTGACGAATTAACACAGAAATTGCGTCGCTATGAAATACTATGGGTTTCATGACTTCTCATTCTAAATCGAGTGAAGTTTTTATGGAAACGACAGGATTTAGTTTTGGAATTCGAGTATCTCCTTTCCGATGCACTATTCGTTCCTTACTGCAACCCTTGCTCCCTCACATTGACAAATTAACACAGAAATTGTGTCGCTACGAAATACTACGGGTTTCATGACTTATCATTCTAAATCGAGTAAAGTTTTTATGGAAACGACAGGATTTAGTTTTGGAATTCGAGTATCTCCTTTCCGATGCACTATTCGTTCCTTACTGCCACGCTCGCTCCCTCACACTGAAGAAATAACACAGAAATTGCGTCGCTATGAATTACAATGGGTTCTATGACTACTCCTCCTAAATCGAGTAACGTTTTTATGTAAACGACAGGATTTAGTTTTGGGATTCGAGTATCTCCTTTCAGATGCACTATTCGTTCTTTACTGCAACCCTCGCTCCCTCACATTGACGAATGAACACAGAAACTGTGTCGCTATGAAATACTATGGGTTTCATGACTTCTCATTCTAAATCGAGCAATGTTTGTATGGAAACGATAGGATTTAGTTTTGGAATTCGAGTATCTTCCTTCCGATGCACAATTCGTTCCTTACTGCAACGCTCGCTCCCTCACATTGACGAATTAACACAGGAATTGTGTCGCTATGAAATACTATGGGTTTCATGACTTCTCATTCTAAATCGAATAATGTTTGTATGGAAACGATAGGATTTAGTTTTAGAATTCAAGTATCTTCCTTCCGATGCACTATTCGTTCCTTACTGCAACGCTCGCTCCCTCACATTGACGAATTAACACAGGAATTGCGTCGCTATGAAATACTATAGGATTCATGACTTCTCATTCTAAATCGAGTAAAGTTTTTATGGAAACGACAGGATTTAGTTTTGGAATTCGTGTATCTCCTTTCAGATGCACTATTCGTTCCTAACTGCAACGCTCGCTCCCTCACATTGACGAATTAACACAGTAATTGTGTCGCTATGAAATACTACGGGGTTCATGACTTTTCATTCTAAATCGAGTAAAGTTTTTATGGAAACGACAGTATTTAGTTTTGGAATTCGAGTATCTCCTTTCCGATGCACTATTCGTTCCTTACTGCAACCCTCGCTCCCTCACATTGACGAATTAACACAGAAATTGTGTCGCTATGAAATACTATGGGTTTCATGACTTTTCATTGTAAATCGAGTAAAGTTTTTATGGAAACGACAGGTTTTAGTTTTGGAATTCGAGTATCTCCTTTCAGATGCACTATTCTTTCCTTACTGCAACCCTCGCTCCCTCACATTGACGAATTAACACAGAAATTGCGTCGCTATGAAATACTATGGGTTTCATGACTTCTCATTCTAAATCGAGTAAAGTTTTTATGGAAACGACAGGATTTAGTTTTGGAATTAGAGTATATCCTTTCCGATGCACTATTCGTTCCTTACTGCAACGCTCGCACCCTCACATTGACGAATTAACACAGTAATTGTGTCGCTATGAAATACTACGGGGTTCATGACTTTTCATTCTAAATCGAGTAAAGTTTTTATGGAAACGACAGTATTTAGTTTTGGAATTCGAGTATATCCTTTCCGATGCACTATTCGTTCCTTACTGCAGCGCTCGCTCCCTCACATTGACGAATTAACACAGGAATTGTGTCGCTATGAAATACTATGGGTTTCATGACTTCTCATTCTAAATCGAATAATGTTTGTATGGAAACGATAGGATTTAGTTTTGGAATTCGAGTATCTTCCTTCCGATGCACTATTCGTTCCTTACTGCAACGCTCGCTCCCTCACTTTGACGAATTAACACAGGAATTGTGTCGCTATGAAATACTATGGGTTTCATGACTTCTCATTCTAAATCGAATAATGTTTGTATGGAAACGATAGGATTTAGTTTTGGAATTCGAGTATCTCCTTTCCGATGCTCTATTCGTTCCTTACTGCAACCCTTGCTCCCTCACATTGACAAATTAACACAGAAATTGTGTCGCTACGAAATACTACGGGTTTCATGACTTATCATTCTAAATCGAGTAAAGTTTTTATGGAAACGACAGGATTTAGTTTTGGAATTCGAGTATCTCCTTTCCGATGAGCTATTCGTTCCTTACTGCCACGCTCGCTCCCTCACACTGAAGAAATAACACAGAAATTGCGTCGCTATGAATTACATGGGTTCTATGACTACTCCTTCTAAATCGAGTAACGTTTCTATGTAAACGACAGGATTTAGTTTTGGGAATCGAGTATCTCCTTTCAGATGCACTATTCGTTCTTTACTGCAACCCTCGCTCCCTCACATTGACGAATGAACACAGAAATTGTGTCGCTATGAAATACTATGGGTTTCATGACTTCTCATTCTAAATCGAGTAATGTTTGTATGGAAACGATAGGATTTAGTTTTGGAATTCGAGTATCTTCCTTCCGATGCACAATTCGTTCCTTACTGCAACGCTCGCTCCCTCACATTGACGAATTAACACAGGAATTGTGTCGCTATGAAATACTATGGGTTTCATGACTTCTCATTCTAAATCGAATAATGTTTGTATGGAAACGATAGGATTTAGTTTTGGAATTCGAGTATCTTCCTTCCGATGCACTATTCGTTCCTTACTGCAACGCTCGCTCCCTCACATTGACGAATTAACACAGGAATTGCGTCGCTATGAAATACTATAGGATTCATGACTTCTCATTCTAAATCGAGTAAAGTTTTTATGGAAAGGACAGGATTTAGTTTTGGAATTTGTGTCTCCTTTCAGATGCACTATTCGTTCCTTAGTGCAACGCTCGCTCCCTCACATTGACGAATTAACACATAAATTGTGTCACTATGAAATACTATGGGTTTCATGACTTCTCATTCTAAATCGAGTAAAGTTTTTATGAAAACGACAGGATTTAGTTTCGGAATTCGAGTAGCTCCTTTCCGATGCACTATTCGTTCCTTACTGCAACCCTCGCTCCCTCACAAATACGAATTAACACAGAAATTGTGTCGCTATGAAATACTATGGGTTTCATGACTTTTCATTGTAAATCGAGTAAAGTTTTTATGGAAACGACAGGTTTTAGTTTTGGAATTCGAGTATCTCCTTTCAGATGCACTATTCTTTCCTTACTGCAACCCTCGCTCCCTCACATTGACGAATTAACACAGAAATTGCGTCGCTATGAAATACTATGGGTTTCATGACTTCTCAGTCTAAATCGAGTAAAGTTTTTATGGAAACGACAGTATTTAGCTTTGGAATTCGAGTATATCCTTTCCGATGCACTATTCGTTCCTTACTGCAACGCTCGCACCCTCACATTGACGAATTAACACAGTAACTGTGTCGCTATGAAATACTACGGGGTTCATGACTTTTCATTCTAAATCGAGTAAAGTTTTTATGGAAACGACAGTATTTAGCTTTGGAATTCGAGTATATCCTTTCCGATGCACTATTCGTTCCTTACTGCAGCGCTCGCTCCCTCACATTGACGAATTAACACAGAAATTGTGTCGCTATGAAATACTATGGGTTTCATGACCTCCCTTTCTAAATCGAATAAAGTTTTTATGGAAGCGACAGGATTTAGTTTTGGAATTCGAGTATCTCCTTTCCGTTGCACTATTCGATCCTTACTGCAACGCTCGCTCCCTCACGTTGACGAATTAACACAGAAATTGTGTCGCTATGAAATACTATGGGTTTCCTGACTTCTCATTGTAAATCGAGTAAAGATTTTATGGAAACGATAGGATTTAGTTTTGGAATTCGAGTATCTCCTTTTCGATGCACTATTCGTTCCTTACTGCAACGCTCGCTCCCTCACATTGACGAATTAACACAGAAATTGTGTCGCTATGAAATACTATTGGTTTAATGACTTCTCATTCTAAATCGAGTAAAGTTTTTATGGAAACGACAGGGTTTAGTTTTGGAATTCGAATATCTCCTTTCCGATGCACTATTCGTTCCTTACTGCTACGCTCGATCCCTCACATTGACGAATTAACACAGAAATTGCGTCGCTATGAAATACTATGGGTTTCATGACTTCTCATTCTAAATCGAGTGAAGTTTTTATGGAAACGACAGGATTTAGTTTTGGAATTCGAGTATCTCCTTTCCGATGCACTATTCGTTCCTTACTGCAACCCTTGCTCCCTCACATTGACAAATTAACACAGAAATTGTGTCGCTACGAAATACTACGGGTTTCATGACTTATCATTCTAAATCGAGTAAAGTTTTTATGGAAACGACAGGATTTAGTTTTGGAATTCGAGTATCTCCTTTCCGATGCACTATTCGTTCCTTACTGCCACGCTCGCTCCCTCACACTGAAGAAATAACACAGAAATTGCGTCGCTATGAATTACAATGGGTTCTATGACTACTCCTTCTAAATCGAGTAACGTTTTTATGTAAACGACAGGATTTAGTTTTGGGATTCGAGTATCTCCTTTCAGATGCACTATTCGTTCTTTACTGCAACCCTCGCTCCCTCACATTGACGAATGAACACAGAAACTGTGTGGCTATGAAATACTATGGGTTTCATGACTTCTCATTCTAAATCGAGTAATGTTTGTATGGAAACGATAGGATTTAGTTTTGGAATTCGAGTATCTTCCTTCCGATGCACAATTCGTTCCTTACTGCAACGCTCGCTCCCTCACATTGACGAATTAACACAGGAATTGTGTCGCTATGAAATACTATGGGTTTCATGACTTCTCATTCTAAATCGAATAATGTTTGTATGGAAACGATAGGATTTAGTTTTGGAATTCGGGTATCTTCCTTCCGATGCACTATTCGTTCCTTACTGCAACGCTCGCTCCCTCACATTGACGAATTAACACAGGAATTGCGTCGCTATGAAATACTATAGGATTCATGACTTCTCATTCTAAATCGAGTAAAGTTTTTATGGAAACGACAGGATTTAGTTTTGGAATTCGTGTATTTCCTTTCAGATGCACTATTCGTTCCTTACTGCAACGCTCGCTCCCTCACATTGACGAATTAACACAGTAATTGTTTCGCTATGAAATACTACGGGGTTCATGACTTTTCATTCTAAATCGAGTAAAGTTTTTATGGAAACGACAGTATTTAGTTTTGGAATTCGAGTATCTCCTTTCCGATGCACTATTCGTTCCTTACTGCAACCCTCGCTCCCTCACATTGACGAATTAACACAGAAATTGTGTCGCTATGAAATACTATGGGTTTCATGACTTTTCATTGTAAATCGAGTAAGGTTTTTATGGAAACGACAGGTTTTAGTTTTGGAATTCGAGTATCTCCTTTCAGATGCACTATTCTTTCCTTACTGCAACCCTCGCTCCCTCACATTGACGAATTAACACAGAAATTGCGTCGCTATGAAATACTATGGGTTTCATGACTTCTCATTCTAAATCGAGTAAAGATTTTATGGAAACGACAGGATTTAGTTTTGGAATTAGAGTACATCCTTTCCGATGCACTATTCGTTCCTTACTGCAACGCTCGCACCCTCACATTGACGAATTAACACAGTAATTGTGTCACTATGAAATACTACGGGGTTCATGACTTTTCATTCTAAATCGAGTAAAGTTTATATGGAAACGACAGTATTTAGTTTTGGAATTCGAGTATATCCTTTCCGATGCACTATTCGTTCCTTACTGCAGCGCTCGCTCCCTCACATTGACGAATTAACAAAGAAATTGTGTCGCTATGAAATACTATGGGTTTCATGACCTCCCTTTCTAAATCCAATAAAGTTTTTATGGAAGCGACAGGATTTAGTTTTGGAATTCGAGTATCTCCTTTTCGTTGCACTATTCGATCCTTACTGCAACGCTCGCTCCCTCACATTGACGAATTAACACAGAAATTGTGTCGCTATGAAATACTATGGGTTTCATGACTGCTCATTCTAAATCGAGTAAAGTATTTATGGAAACGACAGGGTTTAGTTTTGGAATTCGATAATTTCCTTTCCGATGCACTATTCGTGCCTTACTGAAACGCTCGCTCCCTCACGTTGACGAATTAACACAGAAATTGTGTCGCTATGAAATACTATGGGTTTCATGACTTCTCATTCTATATCGAGTAAAGTTTTTATGGAAACGACAGTATTTAGTTTTGGAATTCGAGTATTTACTTTCCGATGCACTATTCGTTCCTTACTGCAACGCTCGCTCCCTGACATTGACGAATTAACACAGAAATTGTGTCGCTATGAAATACTATGGATTTCATGACTTCTCATTCTAAATCGAATAACGTTTTTATGGAAACGACAGGATTTAGTTTTGGAATTCGAGTATAAACTTTCCGATGCACTATTCGTTCCTTACTGCAACCCTCGCTCCCTCACATTGACGAATTAACACAGAAATTGTGTCACTATGAAATACTATGGGTTTCATGACTCCTCATTCTAAATCGAGTAAAGTTTTTATGGAAACGACAGGATTTAGTTTTGGAATTCGAGTATCTCCTTTCCGATGCACTATTCGTTCCTTACTGCAACCCTCGCTCCCTCACATTGACGAATTAACACAGAAATTGTATCGCTATGAAATACTATGGGTTTCATGACTTCTCATTCTAAATCGAGTAAAGTTTTTATGGAAACGACAGGATTTAGTTTTGGAATTCGTGTATCTCCTTTCAGATGCACTATTCGTTCCTTACTGCAACGCTCGCTCCCTCACATTGACGAATTAACACATAAATTGTGTCACTATGAAATACTATGGGTTTCATGACTCCTCATTCTAAATCGAGTAAAGTTTTTATGGAAACGACAGGATTTAGTTTTGGAATTCGAGTATCTCCTTTCCGATGCACTATTCGTTCCTTACTGCAACCCTCGCTCCCTGACATTGACGAATTAACACAGAAATTGTGTCGCTATGAAATACTATGGGTTTCATGACTTTTCATTGTAAATGGTGTAAAGTTTTTATGGAAACGACAGGATTAAGTTTTGGAATTCGAGTATCTCCTTTCAGATGCACTATTCTTTCCTTACTGCAACCCTCGCTCCCTCACATTGACGAATTAACACAGAAATTGCGTCGCTATGAAATACTATGGGTTTCATGACTTCTCATTCTAAATCGAGTAAAGTTTTTATGGAAACGACAGGATTTAGTTTTCGAATTAGAGTATATCCTTTCCGATGCACTATTCGTTCCTTACTGCAACGCTCGCACCCTCACATTGACGAATTAACACAGTAATTGTGTCGCTATGAAATACTACGGGGTTCATGACTTCTCATTCTAAATCGAATAACGTTTTTATGGAAACGACAGGATTTAGTTTTGGAATTCGAGTATAAACTTTCCGATGCACTATTCGTGCCTTACTGAAACGCTCGCTCCCTCACGTTGACGAATTAACACAGAAATTGTGTCGCTATGAAATACTATGGGTTTCATGACTTTTCATTGTAAATGGTGTAAAGTTTTTATGGAAACGACAGGATTAAGTTTTGGAATTCGAGTATCTCCTTTCAGATGCACTATTCTTTCCTTACTGCAACCCTCGCTCCCTCACATTGACGAATTAACACAGAAATTGCGTCGCTATGAAATACTATGGGTTTCATGACTTCTCATTCTAAATCGAGTAAAGTTTTTATGGAAACGACAGGATTTAGTTTTGGAATTCGAGTATAAACTTTCCGATGCACTATTCGTGCCTTACTGAAACGCTCGCTCCCTCACGTTGACGAATTAACACAGAAATTGTGTCGCTATGAAATACTATGGGTTTCATGACTTCTCATTCTAAATCGAGTAAAGTTTTTATGGAAACTACAGGATTTAGTTTTGGAATTCGAGTATCTCCTTTCCGATGCACTATTCGTTCCTTACTGCAACCCTCGCTCCCTCACACTGACGAATTAACACAGAAATTGTATCGCTATGAAATACTATGGGTTTCATGACTTCTCATTCTAAATCGAGTAAAGTTTTTATGGAAACGACAGGATTTAGTTTTGGAATTCGTGTATCTCCTTTCAGATGCACTATTCGTTCCTTACTGCAACGCTCGCTCCCTCACATTGACGAATTAACACATAAATTGTGTCACTATGAAATACTATGGGTTTCATGACTCCTCATTCTAAATCGAGTAAAGTTTTTATGGAAACGACAGGATTTAGTTTTGGAATTCGAGTATCTCCTTTCCGATGCACTATTCGTTCCTTACTGCAACCCTCGCTCCCTGACATTGACGAATTAACACAGAAATTGTGTCGCTATGAAATACTATGGGTTTCATGACTTTTCATTGTAAATGGTGTAAAGTTTTTATGGAAACGACAGGATTAAGTTTTGGAATTCGAGTATCTCCTTTCAGATGCACTATTCTTTCCTTACTGCAACCCTCGCTCCCTCACATTGACGAATTAACACAGAAATTGCGTCGCTATGAAATACTATGGGTTTCATGACTTCTCATTCTAAATCGAGTAAAGTTTTTATGGAAACGACAGGATTTAGTTTTCGAATTAGAGTATATCCTTTCCGATGCACTATTCGTTCCTTACTGCAACGCTCGCACCCTCACATTGACGAATTAACACAGTAATTGTGTCGCTATGAAATACTACGGGGTTCATGACTTCTCATTCTAAATCGAATAACGTTTTTATGGAAACGACAGGATTTAGTTTTGGAATTCGAGTATAAACTTTCCGATGCACTATTCGTGCCTTACTGAAACGCTCGCTCCCTCACGTTGACGAATTAACACAGAAATTGTGTCGCTATGAAATACTATGGGTTTCATGACTTTTCATTGTAAATGGTGTAAAGTTTTTATGGAAACGACAGGATTAAGTTTTGGAATTCGAGTATCTCCTTTCCGATGCACTATTCGTTCCTTACTGCAACGCTCGCTCCCTGACATTGACGAATTAACACAGAAATTGTGTCGCTATGAAATACTATGGATTTCATGACTTCTCATTCTAAATCGAATAACGTTTTTATGGAAACGACAGGATTTAGTTTTGGAATTCGAGTATAAACTTTCCGATGCACTATTCGTGCCTTACTGAAACGCTCGCTCCCTCACGTTGACGAATTAACACAGAAATTGTGTCGCTATGAAATACTATGGGTTTCATGACTTCTCATTCTAAATCGAGTAAAGTTTTTATGGAAACGACAGGATTTAGTTTTGGAATTCGAGTATCTCCTTTCCGATGCACTATTCGTTCCTTACTGCAACCCTCGCTCCCTCACATTGACGAATTAACACAGAAATTGTATCGCTATGAAATACTATGGGTTTCATGACTTCTCATTCTAAATCGAGTAAAGTTTTTATGGAAACGACAGGATTTAGTTTTGGAATTCGTGTATCTCCTTTCAGATGCACTATTCGTTCCTTACTGCAACGCTCGCTCCCTCACATTGACGAATTAACACATAAATTGTGTCACTATGAAATACTATGGGTTTCATGACTCCTCATTCTAAATCGAGTAAAGTTTTTATGGAAACGACAGGATTTAGTTTTGGAATTCGAGTATCTCCTTTCCGATGCACTATTCGTTCCTTACTGCAACCCTCGCTCCCTGACATTGACGAATTAACACATAAATTGTGTCACTATGAAATACTATGGGTTTCATGACTCCTCATTCTAAATCGAGTAAAGTTTTTATGGAAACGACAGGATTTAGTTTTGGAATTCGAGTATCTCCTTTCCGATGCACTATTCGTTCCTTACTGCAACCCTCGCTCCCTGACATTGACGAATTAACACAGAAATTGTGTCGCTATGAAATACTATGGGTTTCATGACTTTTCATTGTAAATGGTGTAAAGTTTTTATGGAAACGACAGGATTAAGTTTTGGAATTCGAGTATCTCCTTTCAGATGCACTATTCTTTCCTTACTGCAACCCTCGCTCCCTCACATTGACGAATTAACACAGAAATTGCGTCGCTATGAAATACTATGGGTTTCATGACTTCTCATTCTAAATCGAGTAAAGTTTTTATGGAAACGACAGGATTTAGTTTTCGAATTAGAGTATATCCTTTCCGATGCACTATTCGTTCCTTACTGCAACGCTCGCACCCTCACATTGACGAATTAACACAGTAATTGTGTCGCTATGAAATACTACGGGGTTCATGACTTCTCATTCTAAATCGAATAACGTTTTTATGGAAACGACAGGATTTAGTTTTGGAATTCGAGTATAAACTTTCCGATGCACTATTCGTGCCTTACTGAAACGCTCGCTCCCTCACGTTGACGAATTAACACAGAAATTGTGTCGCTATGAAATACTATGGGTTTCATGACTTTTCATTGTAAATGGTGTAAAGTTTTTATGGAAACGACAGGATTAAGTTTTGGAATTCGAGTATCTCCTTTCCGATGCACTATTCGTTCCTTACTGCAACGCTCGCTCCCTGACATTGACGAATTAACACAGAAATTGTGTCGCTATGAAATACTATGGATTTCATGACTTCTCATTCTAAATCGAATAACGTTTTTATGGAAACGACAGGATTTAGTTTTGGAATTCGAGTATAAACTTTCCGATGCACTATTCGTGCCTTACTGAAACGCTCGCTCCCTCACGTTGACGAATTAACACAGAAATTGTGTCGCTATGAAATACTATGGGTTTCATGACTTCTCATTCTAAATCGAGTAAAGTTTTTATGGAAACGACAGGATTTAGTTTTGGAATTCGAGTATCTCCTTTCCGATGCACTATTCGTTCCTTACTGCAACCCTCGCTCCCTCACATTGACGAATTAACACAGAAATTGTATCGCTATGAAATACTATGGGTTTCATGACTTCTCATTCTAAATCGAGTAAAGTTTTTATGGAAACGACAGGATTTAGTTTTGGAATTCGTGTATCTCCTTTCAGATGCACTATTCGTTCCTTACTGCAACGCTCGCTCCCTCACATTGACGAATTAACACATAAATTGTGTCACTATGAAATACTATGGGTTTCATGACTCCTCATTCTAAATCGAGTAAAGTTTTTATGGAAACGACAGGATTTAGTTTTGGAATTCGAGTATCTCCTTTCCGATGCACTATTCGTTCCTTACTGCAACCCTCGCTCCCTGACATTGACGAATTAACACAGAAATTGTGTCGCTATGAAATACTATGGGTTTCATGACTTTTCATTGTAAATGGTGTAAAGTTTTTATGGAAACGACAGGATTAAGTTTTGGAATTCGAGTATCTCCTTTCAGATGCACTATTCTTTCCTTACTGCAACCCTCGCTCCCTCACATTGACGAATTAACACAGAAATTGCGTCGCTATGAAATACTATGGGTTTCATGACTTCTCACTCTACATCGAGTAAAGTTTTTATGGAAACGACAGGATTTAGTTTTCGAATTAGAGTATATCCTTTCCGATGCACTATTCGTTCCTTACTGCAACGCTCGCACCCTCACATTGACGAATTAACACAGTAATTGTGTCGCTATGAAATACTACGGGGTTCATGACTTTTCATTCTAAATCGAGTAAAGTTTTTATGGAAACGACAGTATTTTGTTTTGGAATTCGAGTATATCCTTTCCGATGCACTATTCGTTCCTTACTGCAACGCTCGCTCCCTCACATTGACGAATTAGCACAGAAATTGTGTCGCTATGAAGTGCTATGGGTTTCATGACTTCTCATTCTAAATCGAGTAAAGTTTTCATTGAAACGACAGGATTTAGTTTTGGAATTCGAGTATCTCCTTTCCGATGCACTATTCGTTCCTTACGGCAACGCTCGCCCCCTCACATTGACGAATTAACACTGAAATTGTGTCGCTATGAAATACTATGGGTTTCATGACTTCTCATTATAAATCGAGTAAAGTTTTTATGGAAACGACAGGATTTAGTTTTGGAATTCGAGTATCTCCTTTCCGATGCACTATTCGTTCCTTACTGAAACCCTTGCTCCCTCACATTGACGAATTAACACAGAAATTGTGTCGCTATGAAATACTATGGATTTCATGAGTTCTCATAATAAATCGAGTAAAGTTTTTATGGAAACGACAGGATTTAGTTTTGGAATTCGAGTATATCCTTTCCGATGCACTATTCGTTCCTTACTGCAACTCTCGCACCCTCACATTGACGAATTAACACAGAAATTGAGTCGCTATGAAATACTATGGGTTTCATGACTTCTCATTCTAAATCGAGTAAAGTTTTTATGGAAACGACAGGATTTAGTTTTGGAATTCGAGTATCTCCTTTCCGATGCACTATTCGTTCCTTACTGAAACCCTTGCTCCCTCACATTGACGAATTAACACAGAAATTGTGTCGCTATGAAATACTATGGATTTCATGACTTCTCATAATAAATCGAGTAAAGTTTTTATGGAAACGACAGGATTTAGTTTTGGAATTCGAGTATATCCTTTCCGATGCACTATTCGTTCCTTACTGCAACTCTCGCACCCTCACATTGACGAATTAACACAGAAATTGAGTCGCTATGAAATACTATGGGTTTCATGACTTCTAATTCTAAGTTGAGTAAAGTTTTTATGGAAACGACAGGATTTAGTTTTGGAATTCGAGTATCTCCTTTCCGATGAACTATTCGTTCCTTACGGCAACCCTCGCTCCCTCACATTGACGAATTAACACAGAAATTGTGTCGCTATGAAATACTATGGATTTCATGACTTCTCATAATAAATCGAGTAAAGTTTTTATGGAAACGACAGGATTTAGTTTTGGAATTCGAGTATCTCCTTTCCGATGCACTATTCGTTCCTTACGGCAACGCTCGCCCCCTCACATTGACGAATTAACACTGAAATTGTGTCGCTATGAAATACTATGGGTTTCATGACTTCTCATTATAAATCGAGTAAAGTTTTTATGGAAACGACAGGATTTAGTTTTGGAATTCGAGTATCTCCTTTCCGATGCACTATTCGTTCCTTACTGAAACCCTTGCTCCCTCACATTGACGAATTAACACAGAAATTGTGTCGCTATGAAATACTATGGATTTCATGACTTCTCATAATAAATCGAGTAAAGTTTTTATGGAAACGACAGGATTTAGTTTTGGAATTCGAGTATATCCTTTCCGATGCACTATTCGTTCCTTACTGCAACTCTCGCACCCTCACATTGACGAATTAACACAGAAATTGAGTCGCTATGAAATACTATGGGTTTCATGACTTCTAATTCTAAGTTGAGTAAAGTTTTTATGGAAACGACTGGATTTAGTTTTGGAATTCGAGTATCTCCTTTCCGATGAACTATTCGTTCCTTACGGCAACCCTCTCTCCCTCACATTGACGAATTAACACAGAAATTGTGTCGCTATGAAATACTATGGATTTCATGACTTCACATTCTAAATCGAGCAAAGTTTTTATGGAAACGACAGGATTTAGTTTTGGAATTCGAGTATCTCCTTTCCGATGCACTATTCGTTCCTTACTGCAACGCTCGCTCCCTCACATTGACGAATTAACACTGAAATTGTGTCGCTATGAAACCCTACGGGTTTCATGACTTCTCATTATAAATCGAGTAAAGTTTTTATGGAAACGACAGGATTTAGTTTTGGAATTCGAGTATCTCCTTTCCGATGCACTATTCGTTCCTTACTGCAAAACTCGCTCCCTCACATTGACGAATTAACACAGAAATTGTGTCGCTATGAAATACTATGGATTTCATGACTTCTCATTCTAAATAGAGTAAAGTTTTTATGGAAACGACAGGATTTAGTTTTGGAATTCGAGTATATCCTTTCCGATGCACTATTCGTTCCTTACTCCAACGCTCGCATCCTCACATTGACGAATTAACACAGAAATTGTGTCGCTATGAAATACTATGGGTTTCATGACTTCTCATTCTAAGTCGAGTAAAGTTTTTATGGAAACGACAGGATTTAGTTTTGGAATTCGAGTATCTCCTTTCCGATGCACTATTCATTCCTTACTGCAACCCTCGCTCCCTCACATTGACGAATTAACACAGAAATTGTGTCGTTATGAAATACTATGGATTTCATGACTTCTCATTCTAAATCGAGTAAAGTTTTTATAGAAACGACAGGATTTAGTTTTGGAATTCGAGTATCTCCTTTCCGATGAACTATTCGTTCCTTACGGCAACCCTCTCTCCCTCACATTGACGAATTAACACAGAAATTGTGTCGCTATGAAATACTATGGATTTCATGACTTCACATTCTAAATCGAGCAAAGTTTTTATGGAAACGACAGGATTTAGTTTTGGAATTCGAGTATCTCCTTTCCGTTGCACTATTCGATCCTTACTGCAACGCTCGCTCCCTCACATTGACGAATTGACACAGAAATTGTGTCGCTATGAAATACTAAGGGTCTCATGACTTCTCATTCTAAATCGAGTATAGTTTTTATGGAAACGACAGGATTTAGTTTGGGATTTCCAGTATCTCCTTTCCGATGCACTATTCGTTCCTTACTGCAACGCTCGCTCCCTCACATTGACGAATTAACACAGAAATTGTGTCGCTATGAAATACTATCGGTTTCATGACCTCCCTTTCTAAATCGAATAAAGTTTTTATGGAAACGACAGGATTTAGTTTTGGAATTCGAGTATCTCCTTTCCGTTGCACTATTCGATCCTTACTGCAACGCTCGCTCCCTCACATTGACGAATTGACACAGAAATTGTGTCGCTATGAAATACTAAGGGTTTCATGACTGCTCATTCTAAATCGAGTAAAGTATTTATGGAAACTACAGGGTTTAGTTTTGGAATTCGAGTATATCCTTTCCGATGCACTATTAGTGCCTTACTGAAACGCTCGCTCCCTCACATTGACGAATTAACACTGAAATTGTGTCGCTATGAAGTACTACGGGTTTCATGACTTCTCATTATAAATCGAGTAAAGTATTTATGGAAACGACAGGATTTAGTTTTGGAGTTCGAGTATATCCTTTCCGATGCACTATTCGTTCCTTACTGCAACGCTCGCACCCTCACATTGACGAATTAACACAGAAATTGTGTCGCTATGAAATACTATGGAATTCATGACTTCTCATTCTAATTCGAGTAAAGTTTTTATGGAAACGACAGGATTTAGTTTTGGAATTCGAGTATCTTCTTTCCGATGCACTATTCGTTCCTTACTGCAACGCTCGCTCCCTCACATTGACGAATTAATACAGAAATTGTGTCGCTATGAAATACTATGGAATTCATGACTTCTCATTCTAATTCGAGTAAAGTTTTTATGGAAACTACAGGGTTTAGTTTTGGAATTCGAGTATATCCTTTCCGATGCACTATTCGTTCCTTACTGCAACGCTCGCACCCTCACATTGACGAATTAACACAGAAATTGTGTCGCTATGAAATACTATGGGTTTCATGACTTCTCATTCTAAGTCGAGTAAAGTTTTTATGGAAACGACAGGATTTAGTTTTGGAATTCGAGTATCTTCTTTCCGATGCACTATTCGTTCCTTACTGCAACGCTCGCTCCCTCACATTGACGAATTAACACAGAAATTGTGTCGCTATGAAATACTACGGGTTTCATGACTTCTCATTCTAAATCGAGTAATGTTTGTATGGAAACGATAGGATTTAGTTTTGGAATTCGAGTATCTTCTTTCCGATGCACTATTCGTTCCTGACTGCAACGCTCGCTTCCTCACATTGACGAATTAATACAGAAATTGCGTCGCTGTGAAATACTACAGGTTACATGACTTCTCATTCTAAATGGAGTAAAGTTTTTATGGAAACGACAGGATTTAGTTTTGGAATTCGAGTATCTCCATTCCGATGCACTATTCGTTCCTTACTGCAACGCTCGCTCCCTCACATTGACGAATTAACACAGAAATTGTTTCGCTATGAAATACTATGGGTTTCATGACTACTCCTACTAAATCGAGTAACGTTTCTATGTAAACTACAGGATTTAGTTTTGGGATACGCGTATCTCCTTTCAGATGCACAATTCGTTCTTTACTGGAAGCCTCGCTCCCTCACATTGACGAATTAACACAGAAATTGTGTCGCCATGAAATACTATTGGATTCATGACTTCTCATTCTAAATCGAGTAAAGTTTTTATGGAAACGACAGGATTTAGTTTTGGAATTCGAGTATCTCCTTTCCGATGCACTATTCGTTCCTTACTGCAACGCTCGCTCCCTCACATTGACGAATTAACACAGAAATTGTGTCCCTATGAAATACGATGGGTTCTATGGCTTCTCCTACTAAATCGAGTAACGTTTCTATGTATACGACAGGATTTAGTTTTGAGATACGAGTATCTGCTTTCAGAAGCACTATTCGTTCTTTACTGCAACCCTCGCTCCCTCACTTTGACGAATTAACACAGAAATTGTGTCGCTATGAATTACTATGGGTTTCATGACTTCTCATTGTAAATCGAGTAAAGATTTTATGGAAACGACAGGATTTAATTTTGGAATTCGAGTATCTCCTTTCCGATGCACTATTCGTCCCTTACTGCAACGCTCGCTCCCTCACATTGACGAATTAACACAGAAATTGTGTCGCTATGAAATACTATGGGTTTAATGACTTCTCATTCCAAATCGAGTAAAGTTTTTATGGAAACGGCAGGGTTTAGTTTTGGAATCCGAGTATCTCCTTTCCGATGCACTATTCGTTCCTTACTGCTACGCTCGATCCCTCACATTGACGAATTAACACAGAAATTGTGTCGCTATGAATTACTATGGATTTCATGACTTCTCATTGTAAATCGAGTAAAGAATTTATGGAAACGACAGGATTTAATTTTGGAATTCGAGTATCTCCTTTCCGATGCACTATTCGTCCCTTACTGCAACGCTCGCTCCCTCACATTGACGAATTAACACAGAAATTGTGTCGCTATGAAATACTATGGGTTTAATGACTTCTCATTCTAAATCGAGTAAAGTTTTTATGGAAACGGCAGGGTTTAGTTTTGGAATTCGAGTATCTCCTTTCCGATGCACTATTCGTTCCTTACTGCTACGCTCGATCCCTCACATTGACGAATTAACACAGAAATTGCGTCGCTATGAAATACTATGGGTTTCATGACTTCTCATTCTAAATCGGATGAAG